>NC_141575.1:5497714-6128459 GCF_036417535.1 Chlamydotis macqueenii | reverse complement strand
GTATCAGAGTCAGTAACACAGTATGGTCAGCCTTGAGCAAAAAGGCCCAAACAGTTCCTGTGTTTGACAGCTGTCAGCGCCAGGTACCCGACTGGGGCAGAAAAGCCCTGCAAGAACCCACACCCACGTGTGCACAGAGGCTTCTCCTCATCCCCTGGCAGCCAGAGGTTGGTGGAAGCCCCAAACCATGAGTTTACATCCAACAGATCCAATCCTTAGTCTGCAGGTTTTTTAGCATTTATAAGAGTTTTCTGCACGCATCACAGGCGGAATGACCTGTGTGGCTCTCGTTTCAAGAACAATAATGCCGTGTGTACAGTTACATTGATGCAGTCGGGCCGGTACTGTCACAGGCAGTGATGCACATTTAAATTTCAAGAGGTGAACTTATACATGCATCAGCTGAGTGAACGGTACCTATCGGAGTCTTTCATTGATGGAGATAGGCCACGTGCATTCATCTCTTCTAAAGAAAACCTTCTGAAACAGAGCTCTTAAAAGAACTGTAGCAGCAAACCAGCAGAACAAAAGGTGAACAGGCCTATGCAAACCTACTCAGAGATTTTCTGAAGTGATTTGTACACATCTGGAAAAAAAAAAAAAAAGGCAAAACAAGATAGGCATTACTGTTCTTTTTTTGTGACACGGTTTGCTAACACCCTCTGAGCGGAGGTACCGTTGTAGACTCCACAAACAGCCCTCGCACAGGTACTGGCAGGAGCACACAGCCCTGGCCTGGCTCATCCGACTCCCACGTCAGGAAGCGACTGCAGCGCACAACTTACCTGTCCCGTTCACCTCAGCTCCGGCCCTGACAACCCAGGCTGCAGCTGGAAAAGTTCACCAGCTGCCAAGCAGCTTTTCACAACGCATTTAGCAGATGCACTTCTCAGGCAGAGCTGGCCCAGCTCACGGCACGAGCACAACCCAGTCAGGCAGGTATGGCCGAGCCGGAACAGATTCTGCTGGCCAGGAGAGTCACTGGTGTACCCGGAGCTGGTGCGGATGCTCCCACCCTGCCGACAGCTGACCTTCACAGGTACCAGCTGCTCAAGCTTCTTTCCAAAAAGAGGAAAGAGCTATTAAAGTTTGTAAATGCTTTAGTATTTTACAGTGACATTTTCAGGGATGCCACAGCTTCTGTTTCAAGTACTGAATAGAATCACTTCTACTGCTATGTTAAAAATCAAATGAGAAATGTGCAGCTTGCACAAAGTTTGTCTTGTAAACGCAGCAGCTCTTCCCCCGAGTCTTATCCTGCTACTGGGACACTTTACTGAAAGCTCTCTTTTAGCTTTTCTTTTTAACCAGATAATTGAGAAATAAAAGTAGTAAATATTATGGCTCCTTTATATTAAATATTCACAGATGCATTTGATTTTGTTCCTGAAATCCAGTAAAAATATTGGAAAAACTTAAAGAATCCGATAACCTCCATCATTGCTACAGAATTGGCTGCAGCTCTATCAGCATTCACTTCCAGCACAGACTGCGTTTGTACGATCATTCAACATCAGCCTGTAACTTGCTTAATACCATTAACATCCCACCACAATTTTCTGTCTGGTATTGCAACTCTCCTGCAATATTCTCTCCAGGAAATATTAATTAAAGACAAACTTCTGCAAGTTCAGTTAGCAGGATTGTGCCAGGGTTTCTCGCCCCACCCAGAGACATGCTTTGCCTCACTGCCCGTCCAGCCCGCCGCTCTGCGCGTAAGTAGGTGATTTGCTGGAACGTTCTGCTGACGTGAACCACGCTGCGTGTCTGAGCGCAGGGGAGCCACGCTTGTTACCTAAGACAAATTTAGGTCCACACTACCATAGCTGCTCCAAGCAGCCTACACTGCCAAACGACGTATTTTCCAGGAGAATAGTAATATTGCTTTCAACTACTGCCACACACAAAGCAGTCTCCATAGGAGAGAACACAGGGAGAGATGGGATCTCCCATTCTGTGCTTTCTACCTTGCTCTCAACACGAAGTACGGAGAACGTACAATCCTTGTTCCTCTTTCAAAGGTTAATAAAAGCTGACAGAGGGGCTGAGCTTTTTGCACTCTTTTACATCTCAACTGACCTTGTATTTGCCAACGCAAACACAAAACTACTGTATTACGGCAAAATAAAACAAGATCGCAGACTTTCATCTCAGCAGACAAGGCACTGCACTGCTTAACACTGAATTCAAGACACGGAACTGATCAAGTGGTAGTGTTTGTTTACAGAGACAGTCCTATCCTCTCCCTACTGTCCACAGATGCCAATGAGAATGATTCAGTTTTCTTTTAAATTGGATGAGGCAGCTTGTTTCACGCTGAGAACTCCATGAAACACAACAATAATCCGAAGGATTAAATGACTGAAAAAAACCACATAGATTATTTAACAGTGGACTTCAAACATATCCTGATTTCAAATAGGACTAAAATATTTTGATTTCTCGGTGCATTAGATTACCAGTGCTAGCATATATTCCTGTAGCACTGCTTGCTTACACAACACACCTATTTGTGCGGAGTTAAAAGCAGCAACGAAACAGAAGATTGCCAGATCTAAGCTCTGAATGTCTCCATTGCTTGTGTGTGAGCGAGAGATGAAGCCATTAGCTATGGTCATCTGAAACAACAAATACATCCAAAAGAGCATTTTGTGAAATGTGGGAAAGAATAGAGGATCTTTCTTAATGTCAACGTTTTACCGATTTATCAAGGAGCACCAAGCGCTGGGTAGAGACGTTTTGGCAAGATCGCTCCCTCCCCTTCCAAACACGCTAAGTGATGACCAGGTTTCAATCCGAAGGCCCACAGAACGTATTAGGTTCTGAAAGGCTACCACATGGAGATAAAAAGCAGCAGTCTAAATATTTCCCATGTAACATTCCACTGAATCAGCCTGGGACAAACAGCTGCCTTGTGTGTGAGTACGTCTGAGATGCCACCTGGGTATCCAAGCAGAGCCTGTATTACCCCAAATGGTTTACTTCCTCCACTAAGTTGTCCGTGCAATAGCAGTAACAGTTGAACAAGACCTGTCTAGGAAAAGCTGAGTTTCCCCTCTAGTTTTACAGTTTACCACACTATCCTCCTCTGATCCATGAAAAAGCACGTTCTGCAGTATAGCAAGCCATGTTAGTCCATGTACGGAATAACGCACCTTGTGGCATTGTACAGACTTTTCAAAGGCTCTATCTGCAACACAGCAGTTGCAGGGTTGGGTATCTTTGTGAAAGCAAATAAAGTAATAATAATAGTATTAAATATAAGTCATAGCACCTTTGGCATTTTTGTCCAAATAGACTTCAACATACGACGTAGGGACATAGCCCTCCTCATCTTCATTCTTTCGGATTCGCGTCCACCCATCACCTTTGTCTTCTTCTATGACATAGAGTATTTCTCCTTCTGCTACAGAAATTGTTCCTTCATTCTGACCTGAAAGACACAGTAACACGGAGTTTAGGCTGTCCTGCACAACGGGAACCACAGATGCACTGAGGGGTGCTCACAGCACACTTGGGCAAGGTGCTGATGCAAGCTTCGTTGCATCACCAGCAGCACGAACAAGAACACGTCATTCTGGAGACAACAGTGTGTACGTGAAGAAGCAGATAAATGTGATCCTGACACATCAGTTTTGTTTGTTTTCCTGCAGAGTTCATGCACAACAGGAGAAAAATCACTTAGTGCCTCTCTACAAAACAGAATCATGCCAGAGCCCCACTTGTTCGTTCTTTGTCTATTTAAGCACTGCAGGGGTTAAATGAAGGCTTCCCACTTGTCCTTGGTATACGGACTAAACGAAACAGTAAGTGAAAGGAGAGTAAACGTTGAGTGATACCTTCAAATGTATAGAGCGCTTTACACGTTCCTATGGTGGGGAGTGGTTCTTCATCATCAAATTCATCGTCAAAATCTGTTGCTGGTACTTTCATCTCAGTCTCCTGACTTTGCTCTTCTGTGTAACTGCCATCCGGGCTGCTCAAGAGAGGAAAATACACAGCAACTATAGCGACCAGTCTCAGGAGCAAAGAGAATGACCTGCTTGCCAGACTCTTAAGGCAAGGTGAGCCACTGTAGCTGGAGCAGCTGAGCAATTTCAAAGCATGCTCAGAACTGGCTGGGACACTAGCAGCTCTCACAAAGCGAGGGGTGAGACCAGTCACTTTCCCCCATCAAAAACTGTAAAAAATGCACTCATCTCACTCACCCTCACAGCAGTGAGTGTAGGGGCTATCACACATTTCATCATATTCAGAAAAATAGCTCTAAGTTGGGATCTTAAACGTGCTAAACTCAGTAGGCAAAACATTTCACGGAGTGCCTCCACTTCGTCTGGTTAGAGAATAAGTTTCTGAATGCTGCAGAGCTACAGTTCTCCTCCTTAACAAGCTAAGGGAAGCAGGTGCAGTTATCGGGCGGAACAGACAGCTCTGTACAGATACTGTACCTCTCCCGGTCCTGCGCACAGCTGTTTACTGCTGAAGTGTTCTGGGCTTCATACAGTCCGCTCTGCCGCCGGGCTTGTTCAGTCCGCATGGGCAACCTGCCCTCCACCTCCGCCAGCCAGCCCTGCAAGGGAAAGCAGCCTCGTGCATCTCGTGCTTCGACTTGCAAGGGGATAGATGTCGCTTTTACTTTGTTGGGTCGTATTTCAATTCAGACTATAGAACTAAAACAAGTTTGTAATCATATTTAAATCTTTCCTTGGGTTGCAGTTGTCAGGGGGAATAGGTTCTGTACTTTAAGTGTATATTAAATCTAGCACTCTTCCCAAAAACCACGTTTACTGGAAACTCGATTCGTTTTTGACAGCGGGTGTTGAAAACACTGTGACCCAAGAGGAGCTGACAACAGCTGTTGGGAGATGCTGCTGCTCTAGTCACAATCAAATAAGATGATGTGGGGCAGCTTAGAGTAGTCTCAATAGCACCAGAAACACAGCAATCTCAGTGACTGCTGAATGCAAGAGGACTAAAGCCAGGCAGAAAGAGCCAGTGATTTTTGAATGGATAAGGAATGGATAGAAAGCCAAGAACTGTAAGAAACATCTAAAATTAATGGGCTGTATCTGTTTATGTACATAGTGTAAGTTACAGAGCATAAGTCTTTCCTCAGCCCTATAATCCTTCTCACATAATTATAATAGCTTCATTATTGCAAATATTCCTTATGCTCTTGAGATTTTATATCTCTAAGAAGCGTCCTGTTAATGGCAGACTATTCCTTAAAACATATTTCATCTGATGGCTTCTGCCTTGCTTTTAAGATTATAAATGGTGCTTTACATTTATGTTCCTCTGATTTTTCACTGACATATGTAGCATGATGCTTGAAATTATTTAATTAATCAAATAAGCATCCGAATCCCTCTGAGTAGTCCAGAGATCACTGCATTTTCTCTTATCCTCTGCTTAGCACAATTTGTTTTCTGTGGCAAATGAAGCAGCAGGACTGCTGGCTGACAGTCACAAGAGATGGTGCATATTTATGTTACACGTATAGGCTCAAAGATCTCAATTAATGCAGGTGCTTAGGTAGCACTTACCCATATACAGTGAGAAAATGCATTAACACATTTGGAAAAAGCAATGAAGTATCTGCTTAGAATTGAGCATGTGCTGAACTACTTTTTACTGAAATGTCTCCTCCCATACCTCAAACTTCTGAACTTCTATTCGTAACTTCTCAATGTTCTGTTCAAGTTCCGCTAATCTGTGGTCCACACTCGCTGCGTCTCCCATCTGCGGGTTCTTGATGTACACGTCTTTCATTTTCGTTAAGGCGTCTCTGAAACACAGAAGAAAAATAAAACATTTAAGTGTTAGCATGGTTGGAAGCAAATGCCTTTCTTAAATGAGGGCAAACTAAAGCATAATAAACTGTTTCCTCTTCACTCTGTGCATCAAGCCTAATCAGTTACAAAGGTGAGTAAGAACGATCAGACAGGGGCTTTTGCCCTTTATAGAACCAACCATTAAAAAAATAATAGTAAAATCACTTGTCAGAAGAGAATTTACACTGTCAGAGGTGGAAAAAAAGTGAGTGACACCTTTACCTACAACATGACACAACAGAGACATTGTACACAAGCCAAACTCTTCAAGCCCCTACATTAAAAGGAGCTTCTCGCTCTACAGGCAGCTGAGGGCTCCTCGTGCGAGTGAGGCTGGCAGGAGCCTCCCCAGTGGATGGTGAGGTACAGGAGATGTGCTGTGTTGGTACAAACACCACACATTTAGACCAAATGATTCACGCCCCGTGCGCTCTGCTTGAAGAATCCTAGCAGAAAAAAGACTGAATGCTTGGACAGTGGCCAAAGGAGGAATTCGGTATTGGCTTTTAGCCTGATACATTCCTTTATTTAATACTACAATATCTATTTGTTAACCCTGGGGGGAAAAAAAATATTAAAGATTAAAAAAAAAATCTCACAACCATTGCAGTGAACCACAGCTTCAACTTTCTAGATGAATATCATCCCAGTTTTTGGGGCACAGACAAACAGTTGCATCATTATTATCCATCATGGGCTGAAATCCAGTTGAGAAATTGGGACAAGGAAGTAGACATGGACACAGTAACAATAAAAATGGAGTGCTAACCAGAAATTCCCACTCTTCCTGTTGCATTTTGTATTTTGCAACCCAAATAATTTGTAAGATATTTATTTCACACTGCTTAAAATGAAGCTAAACCCAGATGGTTTGCATTTGTCACAGCCCAGTGACAGATGGACCTCAGGCCACAGAACACAACCCCGCATCCTGTGAAGTTCTACAGCGTTTTTACCAGACTCTTTCTGGGGGCTGTGTTCAGGTCAACCCAGATGCCAAACACCTAGAGTTTCAGAGATGTTAATTTGAAGGCCTGCTATGATGAACGCAGTACCGTCAGGTGTAGTACGTGCCTTCGTCAGCTCCCTTCGGAGCTCTCGCTGACAGCAACGCGCTGCCTTTGACCCGAGTCAAGCTGAGGCGGAACTTGCAAAAAAATTTCTGTGTGATGATGAACATCAGTTCTTGTATTACTGGCACAGCTATTCAGCTTTTCTCTAGGCATTAGTCGGGGGAGAAAGGTTAACACGAGTCCCACGACTCAAGTTAACACTCTTTATATTTCAGAGTTTCCCACCAAACTCTTGACAATTGCAATCCTGTGCTTGCCTTTGCTTTGTGTGCACAGAAAATGGGAAAAAGTGTGGGTGGCAAGGAAGTGGGGCTTCTCTGTGGTTGAAGCCCTAAGGGACAATATTGCAAACATATGAGTCATGATTATTGCTGTTTTTTTTTTTAACTCTTATTTAACTGCTGGTACTACTTCCTCAATCATATACTATCTTTATTTAAAATAACTTCATTCTGCTGTGATTTCGTATCTGATTTTAACATTGAGTTACCTCAGAATTAATACACAGCAGAAAGGTAAATTTGAACAGAGAGAAATGTAAGTTACCACTGTGGAAAAAAAACCAAAACAATGAGAAATCATACAACCATGTGCAGTTTCCCTTTCTTATTCATGACATAAAACATAAAGAAGAAAATTTGGATTACTAGACCAAATAAACAGATTCTTCAAAGCAAGCTAGCAGAAAACGTAGGCACATCTGAACAGCAAAGCACTATTTAGGGACAGACTAGTACCAGAGAGGCTAAGTATTGAAATTATTTAGGGAAGAGAAGTTCTGTCTCTTGCAAACATACCACGCTGAATCTTTAATGCAACTGCAGAATGTGAACAAACACAAAGCAACAAACACAGGCTGCCAGAATCAATAGAAGACGTGTAACTAAAATAGCCTTATTCTCAACCAGAATGATAAATACAGCCTTGTAGAAAAAGCATCCACAAAAGCACAGGAGTCATTATCTTTCTGCTTCCAGAAACGTCTGCTACAGATCAGACAGTCTGAAGATATACACCAGCCACTCAGCACTTCTGATGATGTTCTTACGCTCGTAATAGCCTCTCTTGTTGGGATCCAGCCATGCCCATCATCCAGCAGTACGCTTCGTGCTGAGAGGTCTGTGACTGTACCTCTGACTGACGCTGTATTTACATCCTGCGCCTTCCTAAAAACACCCTCAGGAACAGCTCACATCAAGAAACAAACTTAGTGTATCTAACAGAACCTGTGTCTGGCTCATAATTAAACCACTGCTCTCCTGTGAAAGCCCAAGAAAGCAGCAGAAGGAAAAACTGTCTCCAATTGCTACACTTCATTCCCACTCTTATAATTAAATAACTGATTTCAGAATCCGAGTTGTGGAGAGCCTTGCATCTCTCAGGTGTTTTTAGCCATATGGAAATTCTGGTTCTTCTTTTCTTGGAACAGCATATTAAGCAAACCTAGAACCTTGTTCTTAATTACTCTCTCTTATCATTTAGCTAGAACCATAGAATAGTTAGGGTTGGAAGGGACCTTTAAAGGTCCCCCTGTTTCTGTTCTATATGAGACCTATTTGACTTTTCACTGGAGAGGTTTGACATACCTTTGATCCATCTCCTTCTGAATGTCTTTGTTAAGTTCATCAACCTTTTGCTGAAGTTTCTTTCTTCTTTGCTCAGGTGGGAGATTGCTGAAGTCTTCTGGCCCTGCTCCCTGCACAGAGTGGAATTAAGGGGACAAAAAAATAAACAATAAAAAAAATCAGAGCCTGAAAGAATCCTTCAGGATTGCATTTTGAAAACTGTTCACAAAAATCTGTGCAAAATCACAATGGTCTGAAGCATTGTTACCATTTGTACTGAGAGTGATCATTCCCTGAATGGTTAGGAATCTGGTTGCCTTAGAAATAATCCCAGGACCACATCCCACTTCCATACCAATTGGCTAACAGGAGATCACCAACTAAAGAATGCCAGAATTCAACGGCAAAGCTGAGAAACTATTTTTATCCATAGTTATGAGCGGATTTTATTTAACAGAGTTCCATTCTCATGGAAAGTTAATGTTCCCTGCCTTCCTCTACACTGCTGCAGACAGAACCCCCATAAGAGCAGTCACTAGGCCATGTCAAAGTCTCTCAATTTTTCCTCTCTCACTTGTACTGGCACAAAAAATCAGGAGTTATATCGAAGCCATAGAATCAATCAATTTAAAATCATTATCAAAGAAAAAAAAATTTGAAGACCATGGTGGTTACCTTTGTGTTCTGCTTAAAAACCCCTTTTCTGCCTTCAAACTGTTATACCTCTTCTTGATTGCCTCAATTTGATATAGCAGATAGATGACACAAAACACATCCACGTTATTTTGTTCAGTGTACCATGTGTTTTTGTCTTTCAAGAAGGCAAAGGGGACAGTTTGGGTGGGCTATACTGAACACACATCAGTACTAATTAGTTACACCATAAAGGGTCCTTGTATATAATCTTGAATTTGTACAGGTTTTTAAAACAAAACAAAACACCACCTTGGTTTTTGCCCACTCCATGTTCCATTTCTGGAGCGGAATCCTGGAGTTTGGGATAAAGAAGGGTGAAAACACAAAGCTGAGTAAGCAAATTCAATGGGCCATCAGCTTACTGAAAGCTCGTGAGCAGAGCTGTGACATTAGTCTTCCTAAAATGCCAAATCTCTCTCTCAGAGGGCTGCGATTTAGTGGCCACTCTGCCACAAAAGTTGCCCATTAGACCCTTTCGACTCTGCAACAAGCGTGCTCCAGACAGTGGCTCTTTCTTCTGCAACTGCAGAACAAGCTGTTTAGAAAGTTAGTGTGTGGGTGTCAGAGGGACAGAGGACAACTACAGACAGGTCATCGTCCTCTGGCCTAGCCATTTCAAAAATAACAGAACAAACCTAACAAAATTGCTGCCGTATTGATTTTCAGTGAAAGATGGCATATGCATCTAGGTAAGCCTTGATCATCTGTGTAACAACACACAAAATTCCATTCATGACACAATGAGAAAGCAAATTTAAGACAAATGAAGGAGACAACTAAATCAGTTACACTGATTCCAGAACTTCAACCGCATGAAGTCCTAGCAGTGCTTACTTTACTTGTTGTGCAAGATACAGGACAGCTATTTCAATTCATTCTCTAATGATAATATTTTGCTTGACAGTAACTCCCGCATCACATCAGACACGGGAGAGATTCAAAGTATTTTATGGATAATCTACATACTAAAGCCGTAAGTACGTTTTTAAGGCAAAGCATCTGGAGATAGCTTTGTAAATAAACAAGCAGTTACAAGAAAGACTCTATAACATATTCTTCTCAATTCTAAGCAGAAGAGACAGACGTACTTGAAAATATCCCCAGTTCTACATTGGGAGAATGCAAGAGATGTAGTCAGACAAATTTGGAAAAGCGTCTTCTTTTTGGTTCTCCAGCTTCATTCAGAAGCTCCAGGCTGGACTAAATTCAGTATCTTTGCTCACAATGCTTCAGACCAAAGCACCAGTGTTGCACAGAAGCGCATGCCTGAGACCAGGAGGTGACCTCACTCAGACTTCATTCCATGCTCAACTTCCCATCGTAACAGAAGCTACAGTTCCTCCTGCTAAAGGAACGGTCAAGGAGCAATTTTTGCACATGCTGGGCACGTTTCATGTTCTCAAGCCAAAGCACACCTGGGCTATCTCTCAAGTACTGAACATTGCCTACATTTTTAGAAATGCTTCAATGGGGAGGAGGGGGGAAATCTGTGCTATTTTTGATGTGCTATCACAGGACTAGCAGAGCCAGTGCTCACTAGAGTTCCTTGGATAAAGACGCTGGGATTTAGGATGCAAATTGCCCCAAGATGAAGGGCTGAAAAAAAAAAAAAAAAAAAAAAAAAAAAAAAAAAAAAGAGGCTGTGTTAGGACCAGTTTCTGGGCTGAAGCTACACAGGGGAAAGCACAGGGTTTATGAGCCCCAGTTTTGGCTCTTGCACAGCTAGGATTCGAGAGGAAGTTACAAAGAAGCCGATTTCCTCCACCTGAGGTGCACATGGGTCTCACCCTCTCTGCACATCTTTCCTATCCATGCAAATCTCAGGGAAAGGCCAGGTCAGTCATTTATTTTGGGAGGATTTATTCCTACATATAGAGGCTTAGGTCAGCTGCACAACATACTAGCACTGTGACCAGGAAAACAACAAATAGAAATCCCTGGTATACATACATTGGACTACCAAGACAGTGGCTTGGCAACAGCCAAAAGAACAAAGTTTGCATGTAAGCTAGATGCTTCCATCGTTCCTCAGAGCTACCAGAGCTCTTCAGCGAGAAGCAATACTGCTAACGGAGCCCAAGCAAGTCACTGTGTTGACAGAGCAGCAGCAGGACCTGAAAACTCCAGAGCTACATCAGGTAGCTTTCGTAACCTATGCAATTTCTTCAAATAAGCTGCTATGAGCAGAACAGGTCCACAATGATGTATCCAAGAACAATACATGTGTAGGTGAAAAAGAGCAACTAAAGGCACTGACTGGTGAGGAATAAGAAAACTTTCAAGCTAAGGCAGTTAAGGTGCTACTGCAGATCCTCTGAAGCTCTCAGAAACTGCAATCAGTCATCTGCGGCTCTTGCACGCTCGCATGAAGTGCATCAGCAAACCAGTCACATTCTCCTCACGACTGGACTCTCCAAGGGCAAAGGAATGTAGACGAGCTGTCAGCAACATATCAAGGTGTGGAGTATCTCAAGCAATGCAATACCCTGTGTATGAAGTTCAGCTTTCTCAAATATATTCACCCCTTCCCTTCCCAACTCAGTAACGTATCTTACCGTAGTTCAAGAAACCTTCCCAGCTGCATCCGAGATAGAATTTAGGATTCATATATTTGTGTCTCTCTCCATTTGTGAATTCAAATCAGACTGAGTTAACCTTGTTGGTTAAGGTTTACAGAACTTTAATTAATATTATTATTAGTTATTCTGAAGGACTACATAGGGCTGTAAAATGTAGGTGATAATGATGCAGATTTCCAATAATTCCTGGACATGGAAAGCAAACTTTGCAGCTATGTTACACAAAGGCATGCATTTCTCTCTGGAAAAGCTCCAGCAAGCACAGAGAGCTTTATTTTATTTTCTTTAAATGTTTTAATGTATACTTACACAGTAGCTGAATTACTCGATACTGTTTTTTTTCTACATTTTCATAGCCCTAGATTATAAAAGTGAGAACTAAACTATGTATTAGAGTTAATTTTTTAGCAGCTTATTAGAAAGACTGAATTCTGATCACCTCTATTAGACTCCAGACCTGTGTATTCAGAGTTATCTGATAAATATCAAAAAAAGCAAACACAAAGAAAAAACAAATTTTAATAGTTAATTTCAGTGTCATGTCATATGTGGCACAGTGCACATTAAAACACACACAGGAAATTGTGATTAAAACACAGGACAGGCATGCTGTAAATGTGCTTACCAGCTTGAGAGAAAGCTTCATGTAAAAATTGGAGAGATACAGGGTGGGGGGAGAAAGAGAAAAAACAACAGTGCATCAGTAGAAGAGGAACTTTTTCAGACTGATGTTACAATAAAATGACACAAAATCCCCTTGCTGTTGGAAGGCAAAATGGGTAACACTAACAGGTCTGTGCAAAAGTTCACAAGATGGACCAGCGTTGTCAGTCAGCTGCCATTTCCTCGCCAGAAACAGAAATGGAAAAGTGTTGAACCTCTACAGAGGTGCTTTAGCACTGCAGGTGAAAAATCTGGCCTGGATTGCTTTACTTACAGCAGCTACAAGAGATTTTTCTGTTGTTCACAGTAACGTCTCCGCACTGGAAAAAAACTCAGAACTTGCAAATGTATGCAAGTCACTTCAGATAAAAAAATGTGCTGAAACGCAGTCACGAGCATCGGCCCCTTTGAGCCAGGGCTCAGGAGACAGGGGTAGCACCTGGCCAAAACTCCGCGGGGAGGTACGGCACGGCACCGGGCCTCCAGCGGCAAAGAGCACAACAGGACCTCCAGCCGTTCCCCAGCTGTGAGGCCTATGCCAAAAGGACAACATCCCCGAAATGTCCCTGACGACGGCGTACAGTGCTGTTTGGGCAGTCACGTAAGGTCACTTCACGTTCTTGAACAATTCAAACCAAACACGTGGTCTCAAATGTACTCTGGCCACGCAGTCAGACAAGGTCAGGACCAAGGAGGGGGAAAAAAATAATAATTTCTTTTCTTTACACCAAATTGATTCTATGACAGCACGGCAAGACATTATTCAAGCTCCTTAAATGATATACATGATCTAATTCTTCAAAGGTTACCAGATTTCCTGGGACAGAGCCAAAATATTGTCTTTCAGTTACTCTGGGAAAGCAAGACTAAAAAGTGAAGTGTACGCTCCAAGGGCTTCCACAGCAGCACGGTTTGCCGCGGCCCTGCATCACTCGCACATCCAGCTCTCAACAGCGCTGGAAGAGCTCGGAAACGGCCAAGGGAAGGAATGCGCCTGGGCAGCCGCCCACCAAAATTCCCAGTGGTGCAAGACGCCACGACAGCGGCCATTCAGAAGGTTTTCCGAGAGAAAGGGAGACCAACAGTGCTAGAGTGCCTTGCTGTTCCGTGCCCAGGAGCACAGGTTAGCTGCTGGTCAACATAAAGGCAGATTTTAAAGGGAGAATCAGAATTACAGCCAGCCTCCGCCAGCGGCCTGCACCGTGCCTGTCCTACAGCTCTTTGGGAACGGTTGTGGAATACACAAACCACACAACAAACATGTAAGTCCGTAAACATGTGTGCTCGGCGTTAAACAGCTGAAGTGTCAAAGCTGGAAAACGCCTCTCGGTGCAGGCAATGATCTGCACCGTCAGGCTCCTGAACCTCTTCCCATCCCAGAGCTCTCCGTTATTTTACTGCCAGCAGCTCCTGGGTACGGTGCTCTCAAACAGATGCTCCAGCTCCAGCAAAAGCCTTGCTCTGTAGGTTTGGATTTAAAATAAAGGTGGCTCCACATCTGTGATCTTTTTGACAGCATGTTTTAAGAACTACGCATTTTTCAGAAATAACAATTACCGTGAGTTACCAGAATCTGTACAGCAATACACGCCAACCGTTCAGGGAAAATACGGCCTTGCAGTAAACGCTGGAATACTGCGCTTGAAACGGTGCATTGAGCGACAGCGCAGCGGTTCAGCTTCCCTCTGAAGTGCAGTCCATTAGGAAGTAAACACGATAATAACCACAGTGCAATGGAGAAATTCATTCTCTCAGCTACGAGGCCATTAAAAAAGCAAACAAAAATCTATTTGGGAGAATAATCATACAGGAAGGAGAAAGAAGGAGCTAAAATACGCTGCTGAAGGAACTCAGCGCAGGCAGCTTTTGTTTGGGTAATGGTTTAGCACTCCTGTGAACTTTAGCATAGACATGATCAGCACAAACCGAGATCCTTGTACGTATATACAGACAAGACTCATGGTGCAGAATAAATATTTACCTATGAAGCACTCTAGAAAAGGCACAAATGTATGCTACATGCGCTAGTTTCTAAACACTACTCACTCTAAAGGCACTACACTACTGCGAGGAATCGTCTGCATCAAGGCTATTCTTTTGCTGTAAATTCAGCAAATTTGAAAAGGATTATAGACAGTGTCTGTCGAATTCTTACGCTGTTAAGTATGACAAAAATAGAGAACTTAGTGATAGCGTTTCCAAATAGTACATCAGGGATTGTTATAACCAGTACAAATAAAGCAGATCATAGACTGGAAACAATGAAATGCTGAAATAAGTCATACTCAGTTTTCCATCTCTGAAAGGTATTCATAATTTTATATGAGAGCAATTCAGTTTCTACTAAAAAAATACAAGCAGACTGAAAATAAATCTGCATTAAACACTAAATAACTACTTTTGCCCATTCTGTTGGGTTTTCACAGCTAGAAACTTGCTCACAGCTCCTGAGAGAACAGGGGCATTTTTCCCCGCAAATAATCAAATAAATTACATTTATTTAAAATGAGCAAATACATTTCAAGCTGTCAATTTAAAAACAAGTCTAGCGTAGTCTTGCAGGGAAAAAATGAAGAGCCTAAGAGCCACAAGCTTCAATAACACATGAGAGCGCATGAAAGCCAGCAAGTCCATGTGTTATTGGACAGTCACGGACACTAACCTCACTTACAGAAGATAAGGTTGAAATAAATCACTGGGCTT
Source organism: Chlamydotis macqueenii (assembly GCF_036417535.1). Lineage (NCBI taxonomy): Eukaryota > Metazoa > Chordata > Aves > Otidiformes > Otididae > Chlamydotis > Chlamydotis macqueenii. The sequence goes on along the minus strand of NC_141575.1, from coordinate 6,113,346 downwards.
CCATCCAACCAAGAGGTAATTTTCTTTCTTAGGTGTCCTGTAACAATCTCCCCCTACTCTGCTTTATCCGGGTATCAGATTTAGAGGTCGCATATCTTGAATCCATGAACTATCATCGTTACAGAGTTCAGGGAAGCTTCAGAAAGCTCCACGACCAAGGCACAGAACGTGTCACTGCACTGCTGTAAATCAGGGCTTGGCTCATGGTGCTCAAGACTGCATTCATAAAATAATTTAGAATAAAAGCATGGAACCTGTCTGTAGTACTCACTCTGAATTTCACAGGTCCAGCTACTTTAATTGTGCCAATTTCAGCATTTCCAGGACTAGCAGACGTATCTTTCCTGCATGTAACACAGTAAGCTGCAACTTGCTTCCCACCAAATTTTCCTTTCATCTTTTACAAAGCGCATTTCCACGGCACACTCTAACGGCGTTGTAAGTGGGGTTAGCGACTGTGTAGCGACGGTATGGGCTGATCACACCATACACGGACTTACAACATATTCCCTAGCCTCAATGGCACACGTGGGTGTCCCTAAAGTCCTCTTCATGAGTTCTTTGTCAATATACAAAGACTGTGTCTGCTGGCGAGTCAGCAAGAGAAAACACATCCGTTACGCTGGAGAAGAGCACAGCACCCTTGTGTTTACTGCTTCTACAGCAAAAGACAGCTTGGCATTTAACTAGCCTTTAAGTGGCAAGTGGAAGCTTCCTAGAAACTAGGCAAATGTTAAGAGTTTAGCATTCTCACAAAAATCAGAAAACACCATATTTTTAAATGCTAGCTTAAACATGCAAGGTCAGAAAACATCTGTCTCTCCATGCTAGAATAAACCACGGCTTTAATGACCCCACCACCCAAAAAATCCTGGCCTTAGCACAGATTTATACACTTACATTAGGATAACAAGAGTTGCCAGGGGCAGGGAACAGAGCAGGTACGAGAGGGGAGGTTGGTTTCGTTTGCTGTTTCTGCATGTTCACAGAACAACAAAGCACTGCTCACCCACGCACACCAACAGCTACGTGTCAAGGGAGAAGTCTGCACGGTATGTCACAGAGGCAAGACAGGATGGAAGGGAAAACATTAACCAGTGCAATGGAAATAACATCACACCGTCATGAAGTCAACAACTTCCACTGAAAAGGAAACCACAAAAGTCCCTCCGTGTGCCTTATGGAGGCTGGAGCTTGGGGAACGACAGCAAGATCTGCGCCCCAGCTCCCAGAGTCATCCTCTCTGCTTAAACACAGCCCAGACTCCGAGGTGAGAGGGGAAAGGCAAGTCTGCATCGCAGCGATTCAAAGGTGTAAGTTCTGCCCCTGGATTTTGTTAGTTCAGAAGTGTTGCTCTTTAAATAAAGGTGCTGATGTTACTGCCGCTATAGCAATAAAACAAAAGAACACAAAATTAATGTCAACTAGCAGAATACCGAGTCTTCTTTGTCCTCAAAAGGGAATTAGAAAAAGCAGAGCAAGCATAAATTTAATTATGACTTATGTAAGCAGTTCCTCATTTTTTGTACTCTTCTGGCTTTAACTTCCCTAAAGGGACAAAGCTGATTTCAAATGTTACGCTACTTTTATACTGCCTCTTTAAAGAGTTATTAGAAACAGCACTCCAAAACCGTGTAAAAGAGACTTTTTTCCCCTCTCCTTTTCTAGTTCTGATCTGTGATAAGTACTGTAACAGTTTTACAGTATTCTCTATAATGTGCATTTCTCCTGTTGAGGTTAGAAGAAAAACTTTTGAGGAAAATAAAAGAATGTGATTAGAAAACCATAGACACTGACAAGAGTCAGCACTTTTTTTTTTATTCTCTTAAAACAGACTAGGATTTCATACTGGCAGTGACTACTGACAGTGGTACTGGCGCCTCTACTTTAACCTTGCATCTGTTGTAAATTGTTCAGGCATCTGCTTCCTTCCCTGAAAACAAGATTCACTGGATTTTTGGTTTGGAAGCAAAATTAAAACCAGACTGGGCACAGGACATATCATTACTAATTATATCATTCATTTTAACAGTCACCATTGATTTTTCCACTTTAGCTTCATAATTTCTCTTTCCAAATGCAACATAGGTTGCTAAACCAAAACTTTCTAATGAAATTACTAAAACATACTGCCTCTCCAGACACGTTCACACGTTCTGGTATCAAAGGAGGAATTGTGTGGGAATCCATTCACTCACTTATGTTCCAAGGGTCAATTGCAACGTGCAGTTATGCTGGTGGTATTTATCCTGTCATGCTCTTAGTATCTACCGGACTTGTTCACATTAAGTAGTTCCTTTTCATGCACTTCTTCCTTAAGCCAGTGGAAAAAAGGAGAATGATCCAGTTTCCTCTCAAATAAACAAATTGTTACCCTGGCTTCTGCAGGAGTTAAACGCTCAGTTTATCAACAAAGCCAGGAAGGACCTGCTTGACAATTTGGTTGAATTCTCTAAAATAAGTTAAAATGCCTTGCAGCCACCCTTACTGCAAGGCGTCGGGCTGGAACGGAATTTTGTCTCTGAACAAAACCAGCAGTGCGGAGACAATAATCACAGCAAGAGAAATGATTCAGTGTCCAAAGCCAAACACCGTTACATTGTACTGTCCCACTGGCTCCCTGCACGACCTTTCCAAAAAGTTCCTTCAGTGATGTATTTCTGTACAGATCAAGTTTTCTTCTGTGCAGAGGACAGTTTTCCTCTACGCCCTCCTGACATCACAATCCAATATTTGTAACACTACTGCTCATACTCCTGAGCAAAATTCAGATGCTTTTGGATGTGGCAGGGGGATGCAGAGGAACTGAGAAAAGTAAATCTTACAAAACTTAATACAGTAAAAACAGAATTAACGGTATTATCTGGCTGTACTAAATATAAAGTGTGTCATATCAACCACATCAGCTGAAACAAATACCAGCCACTCATTTTTCATCTGATAAATTAACAGGATTTGGGGGTGGTTCTTGACTTATTCTTTTGCCTGGTTAGAATAATTTTGGTTTTGCGGGTCACATGGCATTTCCGTGATCTTTCAGTCTGACTACTCATACAACAAATCACCAAGGCCCTATGAAATGCGAGCTTGACAAGTCTTCAAATCAAACGGAGCAAGCTGCCAGAGTGTGCAGCCTCTCCTCCAGATCTCCAGATGAACCAAGCGGCCTGAATTCGCCTCTCTGGAAAAAGAGATGATGATCTGAACACTGTCCTCCAGCTCCGCGGGGTAAGTCAGGCAGGAAAAGTATTTACATGCAAACATCCTGGTAGCTAACAGGGGAAGGAAATGAAATATAAAAAGAACATAGTGAAAGGTTTAAATGAAGATTTCGCAACAGCCTTTCCTTGCACATTTTTAATTCATGTGTCAGCAGAAATCTGAGGGATTCCAGAGGAGACTCTAGGAAATTGTTCTCATTATTTCACCTTTCACACAAACCACTTAAGAGCAATCTGGTACACAGAATTCCTACGGCTCGCGTGGACATCCGATAGTTAATATGTAACACAATGGCCTTTCTTCAGGAAATATTAAAAGCAATTTGTTATAATTGCTTATACAGCCAAATATTCATTAAATAAGAATTTGTACATTTGAAACACAAACCTGCAAAGTGCCCACGGAACTACAAACTAAAATTAGAAACATCCAGCGCTACTTTCAGTATTGTGTTCCATGAGCGGCACGAGGTCGCAACACAAACCCTCTCCTCCAGCAGCGCCTTACTCGCCCAAGCGTCTCACTGCCACCGCGTACGAGGCGGAGAACGGACTGCCGGACACCCACGCGCCAGGGCGGGTGCTGCTAACACAGCCGCTGCCTAGCACATCCTCCACGTCTGCTGCTGCAGAAGCAGAATTGAAAGCCTGTTCCCCCCCCCCCCATAAAAGCCACTGAGAAAAGATGCTCGGAGCCAAACTGCAACTGAGGGAAGCAGGTACAGAACCTGCCTTTGGACAACTTAGAAACTTCCCACTTCCTCAATGAAAAGCACCAAAAATGTGATTTTTTGGGGTTCTGAATTTCCCACTAAACGACAATTCCCCAGCAAAGAACTCGAAACCAGTCTCTATAAAACATCTTTTAAAAAAAAAATTTACTGTCTGTAACCAGATGAGAGAAAAATATTGTTTACAGCACTGTTCTCAATTCTCTGTAACTAACCACTGAAGTTCCCCACTGAAATCATCTCCACTTTTATACAACTCCAGCCCTCAGCCTTAAATGTCAATGCAGTCCCCGGAGCAGAATTTAGGCTTTTTAAAGTAGTCACTTCCTTGCTGTTACAGCCTGCTCTAAAAACCATTTTAAAATACTGAACACTTGTGTCTCCTTCCTGTAATTTTTATAGGAGGAAATAATTCAAAGGACCTCAACCTAGGAGCCAAAGCCACGCTATGCCAGCAACTTCTCAGCACAACTGTGCCACGTGCGGCCTTCTTTTTGTTTGAAAACTGGAAAATTTTATCTCAGGGGGACCTGTCATTTGACTTGCTGCTTATGAAGACCACCAAGGAGAGCATTTAATTCAACACAAACACTTCAACATCAGTTTACCAACACAGCCACAGCTGATGTCAAGGACAGGAACAGAGCAGCTGACCTTGGAAAACCTGGGCCACGTTTCCTACTCTAACAACACCAAAGGAGACAGAGACACTGCACTTTCAACAGTGGTGATGTGCCACAAAGTGTTGATCCAGTTTGATCTAGATCCAGATGAATCCCCACGGTCAGCCAGGGAAGCTTTCAGCTTCTTCGCACCGTACAACGCATAAACCAGCATCTGACACACTGCACTGCAGCTGCTGGCAGGGGAAAAACCAAACCCCAGTCCCTCAAAACATCTCGTCTGTGTTTTGGAGCTCGCACAGTAAACTGATAAAGCTTTTGCACGCAGAATATCATTTTAAATGATACGCACCATAGTGCTGGGAAGTGAAAGTCAGTTCAGAAATGAGCAAAATCTGTGGACTTAATGGAAACGCCCAGAAAAAACCCTGCTAGTCTACAATTCTGTACATCGGGAAAGCCACAAGGACAAGTCAAAGAAGGAACTCGGTTCACCACATGACATTTAGCAAACTCTTAGTTAATGTCTGTCCTCCACGGTTTCAAGAACGGCAGCTATTAGCAGCCATTACAAATAGTTTTTCAACTTGGTATTTTTGCAAAGATATTTCATTGACATTTAAAGTGTCAAGAATAAAAACTGTGGAAAAAGCATTTAAAATTAATTAGAAAAAAGTTAAAGAGGATGGCAGGATTTTGAATTTTTCTATGGACACTTTAAAGGCTGTTTAATTCACATCAGCTGCTCAAGGAGGCCCAAATACAGACATGATAAACTTGCTGGGCAGCAGGATCTCCTAAGGTCTCTACAGGAACCAAATCAACCTTTCCTGTCTTATTGGAACTTCACGCTACAGGATGCAGTTAAGGTCCTTGAGAAGTGTCAGCCCCAAATATTTAGAGTCAACTGTAACCAATGCATCTAGGTAGCTGCAGGGAACAAGAAATTCAGTCACCATTCCTCTCATCTCCACCAACATGGCAGTCCTGGTTTCAAGTACCCATGTACCACACAACAGCTTCATTACCACCTAGAACCAGTTAATCTTTCACATCTCACCTGATTTTTTTTTATCTTAAGATTCAGTAAGCAAGCTAACATTGCAGCACTTGAGGCACAAGCTGAGGCCGAGCCTCTGGAACAGAAGTCGCACACAGAGGCGGACTTGGCCATAAAATACAGGGAAGTCATCTTCCCACCACTACAGCAAGGAGCGTCAGATCTGTTCACAGAAAGGCCTGAGCTTGCACCAACTGAGGTCAGAAGAATTATTTTCTAGAATCCCTCCTAATTTACTCTCCTCCTCCTGACACAGATATTGAGCTGAAACCACACCGTAGACAGGAAAGCTTTTCACATTAAAGTAGATGACACGCAGCATCAGGATCAGGAATCTCTGAATGGTGCTCCTCCAAACCTACTCTGCCACAGACCTACGCAGGGCTACGGAATTAATGACTGACTTCTACACAAGCATTACTTAACGTTCACGTTTTCCTTCCATACTTTGGACAATCCCTCCTCCCCAAAACCCCTAAAAGGGTAATTTCCATCAGCAACTGCACTTTTTGTGGTTTCACTGTGGGGTTTTTGACTACAAATGGGATTCTTTGGATTTGTCTGCATGTTATGATAAAACACAACAGATTCATTCACAAAACAAAACAAGTTTTTGCATAACAGAACGTGCAATAAAAGCGCAAGAAAGAAAAGAAAAGAGAAAGAGAGAGAGAGGTATCCAGAGGAGAACTTACCCCACGCTTTAGGCTCCTGAAGCAGTGGATTTTGGGTTTGGAGGTCATGAACTCGTTGAAGCGATGGGAGAGGGGTTCCTTTTGCTGCTTGGGAGACTGGGGGCCGTTGGGAACAGCAGAGGGTGAGGCAGAGGCAGGGGGAGGAGGAGGGGGCTGATGGGGGGATGTTAAAAGGGACATAAGCTACGTGTAAGAGATGGAGAAGTGACAGAATAAAAATCAAAATAAAAAAACACAAAACGAAAATAAGCATCAAAACCAATAATTGAAATCCAGATTAAAAAACCAATTAAATAATTAAATGTTAAAGGCCATGGTTCAAAAGAGGGGGAGAAGCAGTATTTAAGAGTTGTGTTAAATGAAGAATGGGATAAATGGAAGTTTTAGTCAGTGGCGCAACAGAAGAGTAACAAAGTGTGTTGCCAGGCGGCTCATGCAGACCCTTCCATGCAGCGCTATCCCCATATACTGCCCTGTTCTGGCCTGTGGACAGCTCAGAATAATGCACATGGAGAGAGCTTTCAAATACCTGAATTTAAATGGATCAGATAAGGAAGGTACCTTAGTGCCCAGTAGCGTTTCTATTATCTGGAAAACAACAAACCACATTCCTTCCTGCTTTCAAATCATACCTCAGTAACGTGCAATCACACTTCACTTGTACAAATTACTCTATGAATTTGCTCAGGAGTCAGTCCTGCGCTCTGTTTCTGGCTACACTGATGTAAGCACCAGACAGCCACGCTCTCTCGTACACCAGCACAAGAGACCCATTTAGAACAGGTAGGGTTTTTGACTCTGTAATTAGTAGAAGTGGTTTGGTAAGGGTCAGAGCAAGGGTGAGATCAAAACAGTGAAACTACTCTGGGCTTCCATCAGTGTTACTGCAAACCGATTCAGTCCCGTCACCCTGACACGTTCTGGTAACCCCAGATAAATGCTGCCATGCATTATGGTGTAAAATGTGACAGTGAAATGAGCAAGGTTTAATGGATACATAAGTTAATATGGTCTTTTAAAAAGTCAACTGATCAGTTAGTTATGCTCCGTTAGTTGTAGAAGAACGAATCGTGGCAATTCCTTGCTCCCAACCACCCAACTGCTGACCCCAGTGCACAGACTGAAAAAGTAACGCAAATGGAAAGCGAAGCAGAGTTTTAGAAGTGTCAAAACAGTAATGCCACATTAAAGCTTCCCAAAAGTACCAATGTTAGTTAGCACACATGGCACTAGGTAAGTGGTATACAATTCCTTCTGAGTTAGGAACAGAAATGGACCATGGCAGAGACGTGACAAACTCAAGTTAAATACGAAAACTGCAACACAATTAAAGAAATTACACAAGAAAAAAAAAAAATTAAAGATACAAAGAAACTTAAGTAACCAAAGACTACAACAAAACACCATATTAAGACATCAGTTATTAACTTTTTGAATCTAAAATTCTCTTTAAAGAATTGTAATTGCCAGGATTACTAGACAAGATAGAGGTTATTGACTACACACATAGTAGCACCAAGGTCGAGTTTGCAAGTCAGTACCTTATTTTTCTTGATGAATGGCCATAACTTGCCCTTGGATTTGCCACCAAACTTCGGCTCAGACTTCCCGTCCCCTCTGGAGTTGGAAAGGCTGGATTCCGAGACAGTCCGCTTCATCGGCTGCGTGAAATCCTCAAAGTCGATATCTCCTGGAGGCTCGAACCCTGATTTAAAGGCTTCTATTACCAGCTGCGAATCCTGAAATGGAACAGATCCAGTACAAGTGTAAACATCTCGACTGAGTGTTGTCATCAAATTGGTGGCATAGAAAAACAGTACAATGCCAAGAAAGTTTGTCTGTGCGGGAAACAGCCCTCACAGTGTCCAGTCTCATTTCTGGGAACAAACATCCTTTCAGAGTCCAGGATCAATACAAGTCTCTCCACCTTCTGCTCTAAGAGCAGGACACTTTTCTTGGGCCTATTACACTCTGAAGTGTATACTCAAGTGATAAACACAGTTAAGAAAAACAACAACCACCCCACACAGAACATAAGTTTCCAACCTGCGTCAGTCAGAATGTGTTACAACTGGGAACATGAATGGCTACAATCTCAGCTTCATGACAGATCTCTAAATAAACCATCAATCCATGGAAATAAAGCAGGTGAGCTTTAGTCTCAAGTACTCCACATTCCTGCTATGAAACTCTGGGCCATTTTGCACAGGTATCACCGAGACCAGTCGTTACTCAAAACACCAGCAGATAAAAAGCAGAGCACTATGGTCCATTTAGGAAAATAAAAAAAATACATAACTATCAAAACCCTAGGCCATTGTAGCTAACTAAAGGTGATGCTTCGGAAGAGTAATCTTGGGTCTCCTCGCTCCAACCTTCCGCTGAGCTGCACAACCCCTGAGTCTGACCACAACCTAGCAATATTTTAATTCCCTTTGTTTTGTTTCCAACACAAAAGTCAAAATTCCAATATAAACATCTTTTAAAGGCTTTTTCATGCCTATGGTGAAAATGACTAAGAGCTTATTACTAATTTTACTGACTAGAAAAGCAACCGTACTTCACTAACTGAGCAGATAGCTTAAGCGGCTCATAATGAAGATTTAAGGTATAGAACTGCTGGCCATGCAGCTGGAGGCAAACTACGGAAAATCCCAATAAATATTCCTGTATAAAGGAGTGACCACGTTGCCACAGGCTGGCGCTTGGGAACCCAGCTACAGTCAACAGCAGGCGTTTCTCTTGTGAGCTTTGCCTAACGACTGAGCAGCCCAAGGTCAAGCAAATCTCCTGACACCTCAGTGCAGGCAGCGCCTGGGAGCTCCTCACGCTGTTGTAAAAACCCCATTGTCTTTTGGCACTAACGACGGGATGCAGTCAGCCATACGCTGGCTGAATCCTCTGCGCAGTGGTGTTGCTCTTTTTTAGAGGGTGGGAATAAATCAAAGAACAATATAGAGCATTTTTCCAAGTCAGGTCTACAAACACAATTAATTTTAAACTCAAATTCATATGTCAGCTTGCCAAAAGCATTTAAATGTGATGGCCTCAGAAAGATTTTATTTTAATACACTTTTCATCTGCTTGACTTCTTGGGAAGAGAGCTTTTTGCGTTATACTGTTATAACAGTCGTCTTCTAAGATCATTAGAGAAACTGTGCCACGGCATACAAGTGTCTTATCAGCCTCTGGAGAAGAGCACCACCATCCTATCCTGTTCAGATAAAAAAGATGAAACTCTTGCTTTGAAGGCATTTAACTGATTCTGCTTATGTCTGCAGGTCAAATGCTATTCATTAGAAATCTAGTGGGATATAAACATATCCAGAGACCAGGCTCAATTTAGCAGAACACAGCTAAAGGAAAAGCTTTGCAAAATTCTTCATGGCATTGAGATGAAAATTAAATGATCTTAAATGATCTTCAATCTACCAGGTGCACCACGAAATTCCTACACAACTTTTAGGAAGGTAGAAGAACTAGTTTGACATGAAAACTTCCTCAGATCTAATCATTTGAAGATATTTTTAATAATAGTCAGGAAAGCAAGATGAAGAAGGAAGAGAGAAGAGACTACAAACACACACAAGCTTACATTAAACACTATTGGTACTTTATCCTATGCATGAAGCTTTTCATTTTTTCCTCTTAATTTTACAGTGTTCTTTCCATTTAGTCAAAACATCCTTCCACTACAATGGAGCTAAAAATAACCAGCATGCTCCATATATCACAGAGATCATGTCATAACAGGAACTCCAAAGCCCATAAATTAATTTTATCTGCTGCTAGAGCATCTGAGGCAAATTCTGCAAAACCTAGCAGTCACTACAGCTTACCCTTGCAACATGACCTCTGCGTTGTCCAAGTTGTTAGAAAGAGGAGATGAAAAAGAAGCATATTTACAACTGCATTAGAAACACAGGGCTAACTAGAATTCCCAGACACATCCAGTTTCTATTGCTATCAGCAGGAATTCTGTACACTTCAGTGAGGGCACAAAGCAATCCTGTTTACACAGTTGCAAATTTAGTAACCAAGTGTGAAAGACTCCCCATTTTACAAGTGGGTATGAGGCAGAATTTTGTAATATTTAAGCTGCAGAGAAAGTAGAAAGTATTAAATCTGTCCTACATGTCATTCTGGCTCTTCACACTATCTGACAGGACAGGAGCCCTGGAAGAAAAGTGGTCTTCCATAATCTAACACCCACAGAGGGAGGGAACACAGAGCTAGCGTGGAAGGGAAGCCTGCTGTTAGCAGTTGGTGCTTCCACAATTTCAAAGTCGCTATGGAACTACATCCTTCCTTCCTATCGCACTACACAGTTCTGATGACAGAAGTCATGGTGGTTCATAGATGCCGTAAGAACCACCCCTTCATAGAGCAAGGTTTGTAATAAACTTACCTAAACCTGAAAATTGGATTATCAAAAAGCTCCAAGATATCTACATGAAGTGCAAAGTTCTGCTGCTTTTATTTAGTTTTCCCTTTTTAAACAGTAATTCTTTACCATGCGCTGGTAATGTTCTACTGACAGCAAAAGAAAAAAATCTGCAGAACTTGCAGGTTCTCACATCCTTTCAGCTAAAGCGGACATAGCGTCTGGTACACAAAGTAAATTATTAGAAATGGTGCTTTCTCTGTAATTATTTTCTTTCTGACATCGTCTATATTAGTTGTGGTTGTTCCATTGAAAGCTCTCCTTTCTGAACTGAAGTTACTGCACCAAGAGCAGAGCTTTAATTTACCCTCTCCCCTTCTTCAGTAATTCTGTGTGTGATAGCTGGGTGGAAAAAGTGAAAATAAAACCAAAGGATACCAAGAGCTAAATAAGAACTCCACATGCATCACTGCCTTTTGTCAGTGTCATTGTCTGACCTTACACATTTCAAGTTTAGTGATACTGTACGTTTGTTTATAATTACCAGATCCTGGAGGTCTCCTCCCAGCTGGGAAACTCATGTCTGCGTGGGCCCAGAGCTTCACACAAAGCTTTTCCTGCTCAGCAGGCTCCTGGTTGTGCTCACCATTGTAATAGCTATATTATCACCAGCTGTCCTTGCATTCAGCTTTCCTGGAATCTGACCTCATTTTCAAAGTTGACTACAGCACAGCTCTAGTTGACTTTCCCAGCCAAAGTTTTTCAAGCTTGAAAGAGATGAGTAAAGGGGACAACCTTCAATTTCAATCTGTCAAGGAACAGGAGAAACTCTCCTGATGGCAGCCTAAGAGAGCCCAAAGCTGCTGCTTAGAACACCATGGGCCAAGATGGGAAACGTCTGCTGTAACACTGCATTAGTGGCAAAAGCTGTAGACTGTCTGGAAGCAGAGAAAATACAGCTTTTAAGTTGGTACTGCGTGCACCTATGGCCATTCTTATCAAGTAGCAGGACCTGCATGCTACATTTTTGTTAGCATGGTGCTTGCAGGAGATCCCTTAGTTATCAACGCTCAAGGTCACCAATTGCTAATGTCATACTTGAGCACACGAGCCATCAGTCTGACTTATCTGTGTGCAAGAGAGACTAACCTGAATATAAAATTCACAGTGATTCAAACACCTAGCTTAAGCCCTGTGTGTGTTTTCCTAAGACCTTACTTGAAGATTCAAGCAGGGTGTAGGCTCGGATATGAATCTCCCCAACACAATTTCACCGTGCAGCACCAAAAGCTGTACCTCAAGAAGGGTATGTTGTTCTAACGCTGGAATCTGCCTCAAGTCCCCCTTCTCCCACCCCGAAAGTAATTTTCATTCCTTGGTTGCCCATGCTGCTCTCTGAGAGCACAATTGCTGAGCAGAAGTAGTGGATGCATTTCAAAACCTCAGCCTCAGGCTGATGCTGTCAATTAATGGCAGTCTCCAGGCTCCAGGCACTGAACAGCACAGAAAAGATCCCAGTGAAAAAGATGTATGGGAAATTCAAACAGCCAGCAAGATACATGCTGTTTGTATTTAAAGCACAAATGCGATCCATGAGAAGGGCTGAAAGAGCAAGCAGAGACTTCACTTATGAAGGGAGATCATTCTAAAAACAAAATAGAAAACACATTTGCCCTTGTGCTAACTGCACATCAGGAAGCTCCACCGAAGTCTTTATCAGCCTTTTTATCAGAAAGGCTCTTTTTACTCCCACAATCATGTTCAGAAACCAAGATTTGCAAGAGATTATTTACAGATTGCTAGGAAAACTCAAATTGGCAAAGAAAGACTTTACAATAAAGCAGAAATTTTGTCAGTTGTATACAATAATTTATGTAGCAAATACTTTAAATATTTCCGTTATTATAAAAGTAACTGGAATGAAGACATTTCTGCAGCATTGCATTGCTTGACTCTTAGACACAGAATCCATCTGAATAAGAACTGGTGATTATTAGGTATCTGAAATTATGTCCACCGTCATTCTTATTCAACGCAGAAGCCTATTTTTCAATTATAGCATTTCAAAAAAGTAATTATCCTACTAAAAGGAGACAATATTCCTAAAAAAAAAAAAAAAAAAAAGAAAGAAAAAGAAAAGTGTGGCAGTAGAGGCATTTCTGGGTGTTAAGTAGATTTGGGAAATAATCTGAGCACATCCTGCCCCAGACAAAGTAGCTTGGGACAAGAAGCTATTCTTTGTTTTAGTTCTATAACTATAAAGCTCTTGTGCTACAGCTTGGACCCAGGATTTAAGTATCCCTATAGAAGTGATCAGTACTAAAGATGACAATCAACAAACCAAACAATGCAACACTTACATTCTTGTGATCAATTGATTCTGCAGCTTTTGTTATCTCATCCAGACACTTTCCAATGATAGGGATCACTTGGCGGTCGACCTCTGCGAAGGTTTTCATGGATTCACCTATCTTCACGATTCGTCTTTCCTCCATCTCTTGTATTTTCTAAAACATTACGTTACATTCAGATCAAATATCAAGACCAACTTCACTGTTTCAACCAGTGTTTCTCCCCAGCACACATCAGCTGCTTTAAAGTACATGGTTTAAACATATTTTTAAGAACAAACTAGGACAGCTGTTCTCATGCAGGTACCACGTGATACTGTTCCCTCAAAGATCAAAACGCCATTCTGAAAGTAATCTCTGTTACTATTATTTTTATGTTGAAAAATGCTGATTTGTCAAAACCTCATCTTTAGACTTCTGTAAGGATGGCTCCTAAGGCTTTTAAGATAATTTCTGCAACAGTAAATTATTTCATTTTCTGTGTGTGTTCTGAAAGATCTTATTTTCATTCCACTGCAGAATCCAAGCAAACAAAAAACTTGATGTCTTTCCTTCTCTTTTTCCTGAGAAGGTAACTTCTGGCTTACAGACAGTCCTATACATCAGGTATTGTTCACACCAGGGCTTCACAAAATATGCTCCCTGTCGCTCCATGGATTCAGTGCCATGATTTCTAGCAGCTATTCCAGAGGCCTCTCATTTACAACAGAGGGAACTGGATGTGGCATAACGCTATTATGAGAGATTTTAACAGGATACAGAAGGGCATGAGCAGGAACGGCCTGTTTCACATTAGACTGAAGGAATCTTAGGGAGCATTGTCAACTTAAACATCCACACTGCCTTAATTGATCCACAAGCAACACAAATTCTTTACAAAACAACTTATTTCAACATCTAAAAGAAAGCACTAGAGCCTACTGGTGCACTGGCAGTGAAAGACAAATCTGCAGTGCTTTAAGGATGCTCACCTACAAATCAGAGCACTTACCAGATCTAGCTTTAAATACAAATATAGCGCAAAAATGTTATATCTGATGCCAGAGATAATTTACCTCAAGACATAGGTTTGAAATACCATGAAGCAAAAGAGGTGTTCATTTAGCTAAGAAGTTCCAGCTATGGATAAGAAAAAGTGTATCTGCTATGCAAATACCAGTTGTTTCTCATCAGATGATAAACGTGACCTTTTCTCCCTTAGAGAGGTTGTATTTTACACTTCTGATGCTTATGGCCCATTACAACGGAAGAGTCATTTAGAACTTCTGTTCTACTACATTAATCTCTCTTCGTTCAGTCAAGCACAAATCCAGATCCTTCAATCAGTATAAGTCTGACAGCTTTTTTGTTCTTTCTCAACAGTCCATCTTCAGGCACCCTAAGACACAATCAGTAAGCTTGCCTAAACCCTTTGACTTTCACTACTGCAGAATTATTGTGCTTTAAATTTGAACAGCTGTGAAGCCTGATTTGAAGACAGGTTTGAAGGGCTGGGAGGCTTTACAGACATAATGACACCCAGCTGACTCCTGCCCCAACAATGCAAATGACACTCTCACTCCCTAGCTGCACGGACACAAGAGTTTAACACAGCAAGACTGTGAGGATTCCAAAGACCATCATAATCTGTCATGACAATTCAGTCTCACCTTCCTCATATATTATCGACCACTTGATAGTTATTCTAAAAGAAAGGGACATCCTACCGAGCTCTCCATCTCTTGAGTTGGCAGACTGCATATAAAATTGGCTAACAGTGACAAAAATCAATAAAAAGTAAAAGATATGGTCATAGAAATGAGGCAATGTGCAATACGCTCCTCTGTTCTTATCACAAGATGATGAACCACTCCAGATCAGTGCCAGTGACCCTTACCTGGAAGATGTTTGGTATGTGGGTGTAGTAATGATCATGCTGCTCACTGTTGAACTTCTGTAGAGTGGAAGAATATTCCGCTTTGCTGTCTTCTGCCATTTGATGTCGCAGCTGGGCTTGCTGTCTTGCCTAAATAAATGCCAAAATAAATTTGTAATTTATACTACGTGGAAAGAAATTGCATTGAGTTACTCCTCATCTTACTATCTTTACCAGTAGGCAGCACAGGAACATTAGCACGTGGGTCTCTGACCACTTCAGCTTTTGGTTTATCCCTATTTTGTGACACAGTTCATCCACGTCAAGCACAACCCTCCAGTGTGCACACTGCTGCTGTTCTTTTCTTGTGTTACAACACGCTATTTCCGTGAACCATGTGGCATTCCATGAACAATCTCTGGTCAGAATGCATGTAAAATGCCAAAACAAGTTTCTCCCTCTACTAGCCGCTTAACGGGCATGCATGTTTTCTGTACGCTTGTGGATGCTTCTCTCTCCACCGTATGCCCTCTTGGATGGCACTTGCTTTTCTCTAATGAGCTACTTACCTGTCAGCTAGCTGTATTTTTTGGGGAAAGAGAAGCTACAAGAAAACCAACACAATTTTGTCCCAGTTCACATGCCTAAGTCAACATAATAATGACAAAACATTTTAACTCATGCTCCCACTTGTGCTCTCTGCAAAGTCCTTTATCCACACTTCCTCGAATAGCGCTGGCACGAAGTGCAAGAGGAAAGGGGAGCCCGAGTAGCAGCTGAGACACAACTCCCTTCCTATTTTTACCCACAGAGAAGATATGCTCTGCTGCCCAGCATAGCAGAGCACTGGGCTCTTAATCTCACTTCTTTCCCTAGAACAATCTGTCCCCGAGTGACCCTTTCAGAGGTCTGAAGAATTTTCAGATTCTTCCCCTTACAGTTCTGCTTCCCTTCTGTTATCTGTTTCACTGCCCAGTATAATTCCCTTACTGCCTATCCCATCTGTTTATTTTAGCTGCTTTTTCCTCCCTTGCTATTGGCTTTCGCACAGCAACTCTTCCTTCTCTTCCCTTCCCACCCAGCTCCCTGCATGCACACACCTTTGCTCCCTGTCCTACACCCACTTGTAGGAACTTCTCCCTCTCCCACTTTGCACTCACCCTGCTCCCACACAGCCCCACTCCACCTTGCCCGCTCCCAACTCTGCCGTTGATGGGAGCAGGACCAGGACTTGGCTCTGTAAATCTAAATTATCCCGAGTTTGCACTTGTTTTTCAGGCACTCGTGGAGCCTCCTCACCCGCCGTCGCCTGCCTGGCCCTGGAACAGTGCTGTGGGTGTCCAGAAAGTTTTGTGTTCCAATCACTCCCCCAATTTCAGATTAATCCTTTTAAGAAAGGAGAAAGACTGCTTAAAAATTATTTAAAGTATTTTGAAGTGTTTCAGGGCAAACAGCACAACAAATAACTTTAGCATATCCTAAGTGGGCTCCCATTAAAAACAGTTCAGAACAGGGCCGTTCTTTGAACTGTTTCAAGCAGACAATAGTTTCCTGACAATAAATCCATGCAAAACCAAATCATGGAACACTTTCGTAATCATAACTGGAAGGTAACAAATTCTCCTGCCAGAAGGTTTCAAATCTCAATTTGCAAAGAAATAAGCTTCCCACCCATTTGTCCAGCTCGCACATCTCACCTAATAATTCATTTTCAACTAAATTCAGCTGTTTTTTTTTTCGCAAGCACAGTCAGTTGTAGGAATTTCCTAGATCCCCTTCACATTCTTTCTACAAAAATAATTCAAGCAGAGTGAGAAAATGCTGGGCACTGAGTGCATAGTAGGAGATGAAACAGTAGTATCAAATAGAAAAGACTGACTACAACCAAGTAAATAAATCCAATTTAAAAAAAAAGACAGACTTTCAACTTTGCTTCTTCCCCAGGAGTTTTAACTGTCCGCTAACTCCTGTAATGGATGTATATATTACTTCAGAAAATTTACCTGCTGCAGTGAAATTCCAAGCAGCCATCACAAGCACTAAATACAGCCCAGGTGCCATACAGCTTATTAAACCTTCTCATCCACACACTCATATGTATCTACATTAAATGAGTGGAAAACAATATAGCCTTGTACTACAAACAAATTTACCAGCAAAACAAAGTCAGCCATGGAAAGGCTGACAGCTGTACCAGTAACACACGCTTCTCTCCCAGCTCCTTCCTCCCATCCCAGCTGCCGCAGATCAATATCCATTTGTCAGGCCCGTTCTCTCCCTCTACCTAAGAGCAACCCATTGTCTGGGCTGACTTCTACAGCCCCAGTCCCACTCATCCAGCTGTCTCTTCTTTTTTTTTTTTTTTTTTTTTTAATAGTGCAACTCAGGAATTTGTCCCTTGACCCTATTGTTGGAGCAGAAAAACAAGAAATCCATTATTACACGTTTCCAGGCAGATCGAGCAAACATTAAGCCATCAGAGTTCATTTTCATGAGTGAGCTCGCTGGTCGGATATGAGCAAAGTAACCCCGAGCTGAACGTATGCAGGAGTAGACACTCCGTTTCCAAAAACTATCTTAACTGGCCCCAGAGAAGAGGAGGCAGCAGATGAGTAAGTAAAATGGGGTGCATTCCAAAACCAAGAATTTTTGTATGAGAGCTCCAGTGATGTTTTGCTTCTCCTGGCCATTTAATGCATTTGGCAAGCTTCAAACAGTTCAAATATTTTTCCAATGAGGTATTTGGATCTTAAAATAAAAATACAAAAAAAAAGTCTAGAATTTTTTATTACTTCATTTAAGTATGTCACTTACTCTATCATCACTTCTAGAAGTAACAGATTTATACTTTACAGCTAGGATCCTGCACTGCGCTGAGGCACAGAATGATAAAACCGAGCTGATGATGTTAAGTTTCACATTCACAGTAACGGATGCAGCGGCCCGGAGCTGCACGGAGTCACAGGAGCTATTTCAGGAGTAATTTATAGTTGAGCTTCACAGAAAATGAATTTTTGCCTACTTTACTGCTCACTTGTGCATGCAAACAGCTTCAGAAAAGGTATTTTGGGGGGCTTCTTAGAGTTAATGTTAAAATATTTGCTCTGAATAGTATTTTCAGGAGGAAAGGCTTTAGAAAAATTGGTCTCTGGAAAACCAGACCATGAGTTCAGATCTAAGAGGACGACACTGTGATGCAGCTTTCAGTCAACATACTCTCTCCTTTAACTGGGCAGGGATGATTGAACTCACAGTTCCAGCACCACAGGTGAAACCACAATCCAGATCTTCTACAGAATGCCAGATCACTCAGTGGCAAGAGATGTCAAGGCTAGGTACTCATAACACAACAAAAAAAATCCCCTCCCCTTGTGAAAAGAGGAAAGAATGAGGTCACCTTTCAGCATCTTAAAAAAGCAGAAAAGGGTATATACACTTGAGGGATTTGTGGGGAGAAGAAGAGCAGTTTGCTTTCAAATGCGTGCTTCTGCACACATTTGCAGAAGACATCGAGATTTAGCACGTTCCTCACTAGAACACAGCCCAGTCACATCTTTTTGTTCCCCAGTAAGTGTGCGCACCGCATATACATATTGCCTCCGTTCCAGAGCCTGGTTCTGCTCAGGCACTTCTGCTCTGAGTTCACAAGGCAGCAACAAAACCCAAAGGTCACGTATGCCAATGCATGTCTCATCAGGAACAAACAGCCCAGTACCCGCAGCACCGCTAACCCTGCGGTGAGCACACGGGGAAACCTCAGGTTTCCACTGCCACGGCACTCAGATTTAAACACAATCACACCAGAGGAGAGGTTTCTGTAACTTTGAAAGAAGCTCTAGGTAAAGGAAATGTAGCTCTGATATAATCAACCAGTCAAAAGCACACCAGGAGCAGGTAAGGCTCTCACAGAACCTATGCGGAATTGCCATTAACAGTCAAAGTCAACCTTCCTTCCGTCCTTTAGATGGATTGCTAGGAGAATGCAGGGCAGTGGCTAACTGCAGAGCACTAGTAACTTTCAAAGTGCTGATTTTTTAAAACTCAGTAGAACTGTGGCTGCCTTCAGTGCTCTAAAAAAAAAAAAAAATAATAAAAAAATTAAAAATAATAATAATAACCAGGCCTTAACAGCACTTACCTGATCTGAAAAACAACACTAACCTCAACAGCCATAGGAACCGGCAACACACGCTATGGCTTCTATCTCTTCTACAAGGTAGCAGGAAAAAAACAAACTTTATTCTCTCAAGATGTTTTAACCACATTTCCTGTCAATTTTCTACCTAACCCCTGAGTTGCAAAAAACAGACTTTCAAACAGCATCAAAAGTTAATTCCAGATGTTTAAGTGACTCCACCAGGAATCTAGAGCTGGCAGGATCGAGCTAAGTGAGCGATACCAGGGTGGGACACCGATGCTCTAAAATCCGTCATGACTTAAATACTGACGGAATTATTTCTTGCCCCTTTAAAAGAAGAAATTAGAAGACAAGTTAACCCTGCAACCTTTTTACTCTGAAGTAACCTGTGTTAGGGAAATATATTTAGAATGAGACAAAAGAATTACAGACAAGGAAAGTTCTCCATAGGCCTTGCAAACATGCAAACTATGCCAAGTAAATAAACGGCTCCGAAATCAATACTAGTACTTCATGTCTTTGACTAGCAGTCAGAAAAGAAAAATTTAACAGAGAAAAGGGATATGGACACCTTTATGATGGGCACTGTTGATCCTGAAGGTGTGATAAAATGTTAGCAAGCTGCTATGCATCACACCCTGCCTCTTAGAGAGCTGAAAAAAATAAATCCTAGTGTAGTCATACTTGTACAGATCTCCTCACAAAATCTGTTTTGATATGAAGGGTGACTGGTGATGAAGTGTAGGAGAAATTTTTAAAAAATTAGTACACTTTCTGCCATTTTGGTCTCCAATACAGGAAAGAATGATGGATATTTTGCCGAGAACAATTTTCTAAGACACATTCCAGAAACAGCAAGAGGGTCAATGGACACACTGTCTTCTGGGTTTACACAGACAGAAAATGCAGCTCCTCAGGGCTGTTACGGTGGGAGTGATATGAATAACTGAAAAGGGCAGAAAAAAGCTTTGGCTGCCATTCAGCTGATCCACACTGAGTGGAACAGTTCAACTTCTCAGCAGTCGCTCTTGTCCAGAATGGCAGAGTTTCCAGTCTAAACTTTGGTGTAATTTTCTTTCTTCTTTCTTTTCTCCCATTCTCCCCCCTCCTTTTTTTTTTTTTTTTTTTTAAACCCAGACAGCATGTGAGATGCATCGCTGCCAGGCCACTGCCTGCCAAAAGAGATCCGTCTTTGGTAAATCCAAGATCTGACTAAAATGCAAACACAAAAAAAATCACCCCCGCCCCCCACCTCAACTACCCAATCCCTTCAAAATAACTTAATGATAAAGGCAGACTCAGAAACACTTCACCAATTTCAGGAATGCTTTCAATTGCTCACAGATTTTTCAGCTGCAGGCTCTGGTCCTCCCTCACAGACACATAGCCGCTCTGTTAGGAGCGGGCACCATCCCGACCAGCAGCGGGGCGCCTCTTGGTAGCAGCAACACTGGCAGTGTTTGCAGAATCATTAATAACAGTGGGAATTCTGCCATGAACTTCAAAACAGGGCCAGGATTTCAGGCTTGGATTTACATAGCCTCCAAATCAAGCTCCATTGTTTACTATTTTACAATAACCAGTTTGGTTCCTCTGAAGAGGCAAGCAGAAAAAGGGTTTGAAATTTCCTTTCCTGAAAGCAGGGAGGGAGAAAAAAAAGGGGAAAACAGGGGAAAAAAGAAAAACCAAAGAGAAAAATCCTTACTTTTAACATTAGAAGAGGTGGGAAAAAAAAAATCTGAGGAGCTGTGGATCCCTAAAATTCTTTGGCTGAATATAATATACAAATGAGCAAACCGCTGACAGGGGATGGAAAAATCTTCATCACCAGATCTCAGGAACTGTTATCCAGCGCAGTCGCACTGCGCAGAATTCTGCCAGACTATCCAACTGCTCACTAACAGAGATATACTATAGCAACAAAACCCCACTGAAGCGCTAACAAGAAAAACGACCCGAATTAACGGAGCGGGGACTGTAATACAATAAGCACGCTGCACAAGGCTCTACGACAGCTCTTGAACTGCTCTGGTCACATCTGCACTGAAACTACCTTGCAGCAAGGACTCCCCTGTCCGTGTCAGTCCTACACTCATATGACCAGCCCTGCAGCGTGACTAAAGGCACAGTCGCTCGCCGATTAATAAAGTCCGACAGCTAGAGGTTACTTGAAATTTTTACTTAAGTGAATGAGCCCAAACTTTGGTTGCCTGGCTTTAGACTTCGGTTCTGCCGCAGACTGCCTTGCCTAAATGAGTGCTCGACTGCCCAGTTATAAAACAAGTGTAACGCTTGTTCTTTTCTATTGTGTCCAATCGCCTCAGTTCTGTCTGAAAAGTGTTCAGAGCAGTCTAAATGCTGTGTAAGAGAAGGACCGTTACCTAAGAATTAGGAACGGCAGCAAGCACCACCGTGACACACACTAGAGAAGCGCCTCTCAGCACGCTACTCCAGGGCCCTAACGAAGTAACTGTGCCTTGAATCCAAAAGTTTGCCTCCTTGCACTGCCATGCTCATGGCACAAACACTAAATATCCCAACTCTCTGGGTGACCAAACTGCACATCCCTGCTAAGGTCCAGTAGCTTGCCATACAGCTCAGAAACCACAGCTCCATGAGGACACCTTACAAAAGAACGCGGTGAGTGGGCCTGAGTGAGGAGGTAACAAGAGAAGATGTACTTGGAGCAGTGGCCAACAATGTTTAAATGATTTCTGGAGCTCTGTTTAGTTGTACCAACGTAAGCGATTAAATTCTGCAGTGTATAAATGTCAGCATTGAATATAAATAATGAAAATTATTTCAGGACTGTGTAATAGATTGCTTAGCTCATACTTTGAATACTGGGCAGTTCTAGTCATCTCTCTCCAAGAAAGACTTTACAAACACAGCCAATGCAGAGTGGATAGTAGGGTCGAAGAAAGTTACCGGTACGAATTTGCTAGCCTTAAAATTCAGCTTTATGGGTACAATACAGTAATTTAAATTAACTACGTACAAAAAGTTTCAATTCTGAGGTCTCTTGCTTTATTTTCCTGTCGTTCTTAAACAGGTGAAGATATCTGTTCTAATATTTTGACAGAATAAGCATGATTATAAACAAGCTTCCCAATTGCATAGCATAAACTAACTGCTTTGCATTCGCCAAAAACGCTGGTTATATTACACTTCTGATTCAAACTATAGTTGATCCTTAATTCAGAAATTGCTGTTACGCCTCTCCTTCACACTCCCTTCCCTCCCTAACTTGTTTGCTCCTTTAGCAATCCGCCTCCCGCTAGAGTTGTATTGTTACAAAACTCCGTCAAATTGCTATGTAGAGCATTGCTGCAGAGCAGTACCGCTAAGAGGAAATCAGCTCGGATGGATTTCTTTATCTTACACAAAACTGACTGCTGCTTCTCTTCAATGATCTCGGAACACCAAACACAGCGCATGCACGGGACACATACGGATATTTAGGTTTTCTAGCCGCTCCTAATGCAGTCCTTAACTCTTTATTGAGTCGAAATCAAAAGCCCTAAATGAGTCATGATTCCAAAAGGGAAACAGCTGCTACATACAGCGTTACAGACAGCAGGTTGTAAACAAGACTTACTCTTCCAAAAATGCAAATGGGTGTCCTGAGGGACTCCCTACATTCACACACCATACCATCCATTAGGAAGGAAGCAGTTCAGGAAAGACACTGAGGTCTGTGAAACGTTGGTGTGAATCTAATGGCCTTAAATCACGTTATCAAGAAAAGACTGCACTAGAATTGATGGGAAATTTGATCCGTGTCACAAGCAAAGGCACAGCAGAGTTTAGCTAGCTCCATTTGTGGAGCGAAAGAAAAGCAACAGCCTAATCGAATTATGTAAAACTCACCACCGCACAGAGAACATGGGGAAATCTTACGCAATATCCAACTCTCAAATAAGAAATGCACGGGCCAGGCGCTATTGCGCTGTGTTCAGGATTGAGCCGTACGCTCCTTGCCTGCATATTTCACTGAGACATTGCTGCTGCACTTCTATGAATTCAGAGCAGAACAGAGGAAAAGCAAAGCTTCCGGAACAAATCCCTGCAGGAAGTATTCGCCATACTAATGACATGAATACTGCAGAGCTTGTCCACCTTCTAACATGTCCTTTGCATGGCGCTACATTTTCCAGAATGCTGAGAGGTTCATTATGCCAGTAGGTGCCTCGAGGTGGGTAGGAGGGGATACAACAAACCCCACTGTCACAGGGCAGATGACTCAGCATCTCCTGAAAAATTAGGCTCATTAAGTAGTTATGGTCTGCAGAAGGCAGGCACCCACAATCTCAGGTTATGCTGTGGAGCTTCCTCCTGACAGTCTTAATTTACTGAAACCCCAGTGACACACAACACAACAAGACAGCGCTAGGCTGGAGATGTTCCTCTACGGTTTGTCTGTGGGGTTTCAGCGATGCACGCTGCATCCGGCTCCACCGCAACTTGACTGCTGCTCCCACAAAGCGCGCTGCGAATGGTGTACGCAGGACAGTGCTGAAACACAGGTCAGAGATTTCTCCAGAGCCCAAGTAGCAATAGCTGAGCGTACCCTTCATTGTAAGGATGCGTAAATTCTTAATGAAGAGATTGTGTCCTACAGGCTGGAAAAGCAGTTTACCACTTGACAGCACAACCGTGTTTGCAGAGGCAGGAAGATCAGCTTATTCCAAGAATCATTCTAAGCAGCAGTATTTCTATGTTTATGCTCAGTAAGACTTTGCCAGCGATTCAGCTAAGGCTGCCCAAAGCAGTGTAAGTGGAGGTGTCAGGAGGGAGATACAGACTCTCCACACTGCGTTGAAATGGATGCTGAGCATCCAGGGAACGTGGCATGAGAGAAGAGAAGAGAAAATGAAACTTCCAGTGTGAAACGCCAGTATCTCTCTGTAGTTATAGTTACAGATTAGAAAATTAATGTCATGGTGATATTGTATTATGAGGTTTTATGCCATTATGCAAATTTTAAGCTATTCTGGGACTCCAAAAAATCTTAGCTATGGGAGACATAACCTGATCTGAAAGTCACAAAGCACCGGGAAAAGCTCCTAGAGATTTCAATAAACTTGAGATTACTTCTATTTCCTTCAGTTTCTCCACTTCAAAAACAAAATAAAAAACAAACAAAAAAGGGCAGTACATCTAAAACTTGTAAGTATCTCTGAGTCAGCACAGGAATAGAACCATCAGCTTTTTAATTTTTTTTTTATTTTCATATATGACATAAGATGGGTCAGAGACAAGAGGAAGGAATGGAATTATAATTCTGTAATAATAATTTTGGATATAAGTTTGGATAATTTTGGAGTAATTTTGATTTCAAACTGACAGCTGACTTGCAACAAGCTCAAGCAGCTGTAAGCATGTAAGAAAGCAAATTCAATAGGAAAACCCCACTTCCCCAGAAAAGATCTCTGAATGTCACAGGATACAAACAAACTTTTAACACAAGTTCGTCCTTCTTGGGTGCAGGTTGAAGACTTTACTAAAGATGAGCCAAAAACCCACAGCAAAACAAAATATCCACCCCGTGCTTTTAGCAGTGTCAGGAGTTTCTTGACTTATGAGAGTTAAGGTCAAATTTGCACTTTGACTTTCTAAATCAACTACTGAACTACTTTCTAAATCCACAACACATTTACATTAATCTCAAAAGTGGCCAAGGTGGAACTCCCCTAACGCAACAGGAACAAAAATCAGAGCAAGGTCATCAGCCCCAACTTCAGGAGAGCACTTCTGCGAACTCACAGCTCAAAATTTTTTACTGCTCATAGCTGAAGTAATTTTCCAGCACAATTATTACCTAGGTCGCCAACATATGACCATGCTACTCTTCAGCAGAGACAGATCCTGCCTGACACCAAGTTCCCCAAATCCCTGTCCTCCCTCTCAAATGCTATGCAATCAAGAGGCAAAGCATTCACCTCCTCCCATGGTGGGCCCAGCCATTTCCTCTTTAAAAACACATTCTGAAAAGTCTACTTTGAAAATAAACCTTGAGAAAAGCCAGTTGGTTTTTTTGGGTTTTTGTTTTTGGTTTGTTTTTTTTTTTTATTTTATTGCAAGAAGTCTGCAAAGGCACCACTGGCTACCACATTATCCCATAAAGATGTCAGCTTTTCAGTGACTGCAGCTCTAAAGAGAAGGAATAAACAATAGAGCGCTTCCTTATATGTACACCAGCTCCGCGCTGGTGACAGAGACCATTTCCCCAAATGGGCAAAAAATGGAAGCAGCTCCACTGTGGTTTTTGAAAGAGAACTGCTTTAAAGCACACATGCCACTGCGATCCAAATGAAGCCAAAGCTCACAGCGATAACGACAAGGCTTCCCGGCATTAGCATCAGGGTGTTGCACCACTTACTTCATCTATAAGGATATTTTTGCAGTCAGCTTCCTACCCTGACTTTGCAAAACTGAACTGACAAAACCTTTGTGCCAAACTGCACTTTGTGTTGACAGTTAGACGTTCTCTCTGTGAACGTCAGTTGCTGGTAATTGAAAGGCTCAGCGCAAGGGAGCTCAGGGCCCTGATCCACCCTCCTTCGGTTCCTGTGTAAGATGGTGACCACTGCAGAGACTGAACACCGCTTTTTACTCCATGTTCCTGCCACCGAAAAAAAGGAGATAGGAGGAAACAAAGCTAAACACTCTGCTCGGCTATCAACTGCCAGGCTGGCCAGCTGTAAAGATGATCGAGCCCATAGTGGCTACAAAAGCGGCACAGAAGGCACGTGCCCTCTGCACATCGAGCCCGGTCTGGTGCTGCAGAAGGAGTTTGGGCCGAGGTGCAGCATACCCACCCTGCACATCTAGCCCTGCCTCTGAGCACACGCCTGAGGCCCTTTGGAAAAAGGGAGAAAAAAAACTTCACAAAGTAACTTAATCTGCTTCTCTGCCACTATTCTGGTTACTCGGTCCCAGCAAACTGTGATACCAAGAGTTATCCCTTAGGCAAGGCCATGTTAAGTGCTGGTAGTTGGCAGCTCTGTCACAGAATTCACAGTTGTTAAAGGCTACAAGGACTACAAGGACTGAACGACAAGAGATGTGAGCATTTCAGAGCCTCAGAAAATTTAGCATTGTGTGTACTAGGGAGCTTCAGCTATACATTCTTTTGATTGCATGAGTCACTGATCACTGCAGAATTTTAATTCCATTACTCTGTAATGCACGATGATAAAAAATAGCTTCAGTGCCTGCTCAGGTTTGCAGTACAAGCTAAAGTAGCCAAGGTGTCAATCTCAAACCAAAGAAATGGGGGCAATCAATCCCACTGCTTGAAGAGCACCTTGTTCTGCCAAAGTGAATAGCATTGGCTCTGAACACAGCCAAATCATCTGCTGTCCTGGCCCGACAGATTTCTGGGAGCTTTTGGGAACAAGAGTGCAGCAGCCACACAAGGGGCAGGAGAAATCAGAACCGCTGCAATAGGAGGAGGGAAAAGTCATCGTACTGCTTTGTTTGAAGCTGCAGTTTCTGCATCTCCCGGGAGCGAGTCGGCGAGAGCTGCCCCAGCAGCAGCGTGCGGTTAAACAATATTCCATTCTGCACTGGGAGTTATGTAAGAGCGGTCCCAGTCACACGGGCAGAGGGAAGCAAAGAAAGGGCATTATTCACAGCCTGACATGGATGAACCCAGTCTAACACATGCGCTTGGAAAACACTGTTCTCTCTGTTCGGTAATATTATTTCACATTCCACTCATTTTGATAACCTCTCCCTTCTCCGTCTATCCCGCTGACTGAGTGGACAGTCAACTGATGCCTTCTCCAGAGATCAACCAACACACAACTGCAAATTTTTTTTTTTTTAATTTCAAGATAGCACTGAGCCTCATTTTGCAATAAATGATTTCTAAATTTCTATAACTTTTAATTGTATGTATTTGTAAGGGAAGCCTGTCTGCTTCACTTTCCAGGGAAAGAGCACCAGGGTAAGGATTGCTTCCTGGAATTTCCCTAATGGTATCAGATTGATAAACGGCCAATACACAGCCTTTCACTCCGACCAGAGAAGGACAGCCTTAGAAAGGGATGTGGCCATAAGGAGTTTCAGCCCTCTTTCAAATAGAAAGTCATGTCTCTGTTTCCCTTTGACATGGCCTCAGCTTTGAAAAAAAATCTAGGGCAAGTCCTAATTTTATCTACGATAAAAATTTTATTCTAAAAATCACTTTATACGGATAAAGCAGAGATGATCCTCTGTCAGAAAAGCCCACGTGTGGCATTACGTCTTTGACAATCCTGTAATGTGCACTCATCTGTAAAGTGCCCTGGCAAATGCAGACGGCAACAAAGGATCAAATGTGCACGGTGAATTTACAACTAATAGCCAAGCAAATGACAAGGCCATAGAGGTATTTTTTCCTGTGATAAGACAGTTTCTCCAAACTTTCTGAGTTGCTTTTTCATTTACTATCCGAACTTTCTAATAGCATCCTTGATGCTATCTGCTAGGCAACCTCAATGATGCTCAGCATACTGAAACATCTTAAGATCCTACAGATGTAAAGAAAAATTTGTATTTGCTAGTTTCCCAGGACTGAATTAACAGAGAACAGAATGAAGCAGACCTCTCGAGGAGCAAAAGCTACAAGGGCTATCTTGGACTAGAAAAGATTCCTTGCCTATAATTCAGTTTCCCTTCCTGTTCCTGCAACAAAAATGTGTGGTATATTTTAAGCTTCTGCTTCCTCCTTTCCCCCCGCCTTTTTTTTTTGTTCCTCTCAGTTTTATTTTCAAATGTTCTGGTTATTTTCTACCTATATGAATCAAACTCAGGGAAAACAAAACTGCCCTTACACATTGTACTATGGTGTTTCTGATTACATTACTGCATCTTCTGAGCAGATGTGTAACACCAAAAAGAGAAGCAATTTAAACACACTTCCTCCCTCTCCATTGCTTCCTTAAGTTACAGGTACATCACTGGACTTGGACATTTAAACTTTAAGCATCCTTCTGCACATCTAATTTTGAATCAAACTAAAGAGAAAAATATTTCAAGACTGATATGCTGCAACAGAAGAGTATGTTTAAAATCAAGCATCAGTCCAAAAGCCCCACTGAATGGGGATCAATGTATAAAAGCCACAAACGACACTGCAACCAGACAACAACTGTGAAATAAAAATAAAAGCTATCTGCCATCCATGAAAAGTGTGGATTCCAGGATTCTACATAACAAAAAGCTGTCCTGCTGCAAACCTAGGACAAAGAACTAAAATCCTCGTAATATTTCATTGCAACCAATGATACCAGGACATCTTAGAAGCTGATTTAAAGGCAGGAAGTTTAGTTCTACCTGGATCACAGAGCGAGCAACAAGGTGTGGTAACTGCAAGCACCCCTCAGGGAGCCCTCACAAGCTTGGCTGATTTTGCATAAACTCGTTTAGAGCAGTGTTAAACTCAGATATCATCTTACTGAAGAAAACTGACCGGATCTGTTTAGAATTTTTGTGCAAATATAGGTCTCTGCAGTGATCTCCCTATTTTTAATTAACCTATGGACTGACTTAAGTCAGGCATTAAGCCTCAGAGAGTTTATCCTACCAGCAGGACTGAGGAACTAAACCTACCACACCCGTGTTTACAAACGGTCCCTCCACTCTCTGGCTTACCTTTTCAACATCTGCTTTTGTAACATTGATGTCAGCATCCATTTTCTCAAAATACTGCTGTGCTCGATCAGCTTCTTTGCAATCCCGTTCAAATCGCCTTTTACTCTGAAAAGGAAAAATAGAAGCATTCATTATGACACTAAAATTTCCTAAAATCAATACCTGCCCTGAAAC
Source organism: Chlamydotis macqueenii (assembly GCF_036417535.1). Lineage (NCBI taxonomy): Eukaryota > Metazoa > Chordata > Aves > Otidiformes > Otididae > Chlamydotis > Chlamydotis macqueenii. The sequence continues at coordinate 6,084,472 of NC_141575.1, read as the reverse complement.
TGATCTGTTGCAAGAACTGTCAGATTTTAGGACTTGCTTGTTTATAATGGCATATATTTTCATATCAAAGAACTTCAAAAGACAAAGTTACCAGAAACACATTTTTTCTTTCCTTCTTCAGGCTGCTTGATTCTACCAACATCACTAGTATTTCAGTATTTTTCCCTGTGAGCATCTCTTCTGCGCTGGTGGACCAAATCACACCCTTCCAATGACTTTGTCATTTTTATGACACACAACAAAGGAGTTACTAAGATGCATACACTTGCAAGTAGGACAAGTAGGTTATTGATGTCCCTTTTCTTTATCCTCTCCTTTACTCAACAGTCTCACTTTTCACTCAGCATATGAACAGTAATTCCAAGGTATTTACTTTTGAGAAACAGCACCTTACTCAAGAGATGGTCCCATTCGATTTATTCATGCAGTATGAAGTTATTAATCTTACAGTGGAATATGTGAACAGGACCCTTAGGGACTCCGCATTTCCAGCAACCCTTAGCACACTTCTCAAGTCATATCAAATTAAATACTACTCATGATAGACACAGATCCCATGGAAAGCAAAACGTGCTATTTAAATAGGGTTTTTTCCATGCCTACCAGTATACTTAATATGGCAGAGTTTTAAAAATTACATTTCTACAGCTTTTATCCATACGCACTTCTTACTCCAAATAAAATGTTTGGAACCGTCTCTATGAAAACAGTATAAAAACGACTTAATGTCACATTTGAGGAAGTTTCCACTTACTGCTTCAAGTTGTTTCCAGCAAGTTTCAATATGTTGTTGTGCCTTTCTGCCATCGTGGAAGTGCTATTGAGAAAAATAAAAGAGGAAAAGAAAACATTTTGAACAACAAAAGAACAAACAGCCAATTATGCTCAAGGAGTTCCAGAAAAAACTAGAAATTATCCTGACAGCTGTGTTCTGCAACGCTGGTAAATTGAGCAGGTGTACGATGACTATCTAATGTCTCAGCAGGCTGCAGATGTATATTTGCATCAATTATAGTGGTTAGTTCGACTAAGGCTAATTAATCCCTTTAGCAATTCTACCTTGTATTGTTCACTGTATCTCCTAATTATTGGTTTCCCGCACCACAAAATCCAAAGCACTTTTATCTGAAGAGTATTTCTTTGGTTACTGATTGAACACTAGCACTAAATTAAAATTTCTCTCTACATGGAATTTACCAAGATGCCCTTGATTGACACGTTCTAACAACTGATGTTTGTCCTGATTTTCATTCAGACTCAACATAAAACCCTCTTCTCCCTAGTCACTGGCTGTGTGCATGAGGCCAGCTGTTCATTTCTCTTGAGAGATATTTAATTCTTTGGGTCCCTCCAGAAACCCATCTCTCCCACACAATGGGGGTGTGCATGCGCGTGTGCACAATAAGGTGTTACAGAAGTGTTAAATATGAGTTTTAAATACTATGTCAGCTACACAGTAAAAGACAATGAGCTTTTCCTGATATCTTTTGGAGCAAGAGCCCTAATCGCAGTTGGTTTAAATAGCTGTTCTTAGCCCTTACACAATGCTCTTTATCAGAGAATGTAATACGCTTCAGATATTACCCCCCGATCTTCCCTGTGCCTCACTTTTCCTCAGGATAAGCAATCCGTTCAAAACCATTGCATAAGTCAATGACCCACCTCTGAACAGAAACGTTAACGCAGCCCCCACTGACCGTTGGAACAGGTTGCTCTCCTTTATAAACCACCTTTTAAAATATATTATACAGCAAACTACAAATAGGAAGAGAGATGCCTTTCTGCTGCATTATTTACCGGCAATTAGAACGTTTCACTCAAATACAGATATGGTTTCAAAAAAAGTCTGATATTGCCAGACAATCCCACTGCAGCTGACTAGAACTCACGCATTCTCAGACCCACGCAGAATCAGACATCAGATACATTTTAAGCAACACGATACCAACAATCTGTTAGAGTACAAAAGCTCCAACTTCAGAACAGTAGCCTGCCACAAACTGCCAAAGTTGGGAAAATGTGCCTGCAAGCACTTTCTAATTGGCAGCTACTCGGTTTCCTGCATCTCTCACTAAGGCAGTTGGTATTTTCCTCCATCAGAGGCAGGTTTCTGGACCAAGCACACCACTGACATTTCTTCCCAGCTGCCATTCTGGCTCCAGCAGATAAACCAGTAAGAAGCCCCAAAACTGCGATTCTCTATCACCCCATGTTCAACAGACTTGTATTCCCTTAAAAAACAAACAAACAAAATTACAATAACCTTCAACTCGTCTGCAAGAACAGAGGAACATCACGCCATCCTGAGTGCTCTGGGTACTGTCACCTGCAGTCCCACACACCCACTGTTGAGGGGGGATGTTCACCTATAGTTGAACATAGGGGCACTCGATAGCTTTAACATTCTGGATAGTGTTTATTTCCGCATAGTTTCTTGAAGCAGAGAAGAGAGGCACGATGGCAGTAACGCTTTTAATCCTGAGCGTGCGCCATGCTCAGCTCTGGCTCTGCTCCTGCCTGCTGAGGAGGGAGCCTGCGGCAGCCGGGCCACGGAAGGGAGCGCAGCTGACGGCCTGGCACTCCAAGTTGATTTCAGTTCCTTTTGTGAATCATAGAACGGTTTAAGTGGGAAGGGACCGTTAAAGCCCATCCAGTCCAACCTCCCTGCAAGGAGCAGGGACATCTCCAACCAGATCAGGTTGCTCAGAGCCTCATCCAACCCGGCCTGGAATGTTTCCAGGGATGGGGCATCCACCACCACCAAGTCGGAATCTGTCTCCCTCTACTTTAAAACCATTACCCCTCGTCCTTTCACAACAGGCCCTGCTAAAAAGTTTCTCCCCATCTTTCCTGTGGGCCCCCTTGAGGTACTGGAAGGCCGCTATAAGGTCTCCCCAGAGCCTGCTCTCCTCCAGGCTCAGCCCGTGCTCACAATCCCCATTTCCTTTCAACTCTGCCCGTGACAGATACTGCCTCTTCCCTGCCAGGGCCCTTTGAAACGCTCCTCATTGCAGGCTTGCTTTTGTAATAAGAGTTTAGGGAAACAGTCCCAAGGAGCAACTGTAATTTAACACTGTCTTTTTCAATATTTTGCTAATGAGCATGGAAAAATGTGAAAATCTTTAACGGTGAAGTAAGTAAAGTTACTCGGCCTGTCGTCATACTGCACTTCCAGCCCCCACCAGCCTTTGTTTGTGCGCTTCCCTCGTCACCGGCTCCGACTTTGCTGGAGTGCAGGAAGGGACGTGATTTGGGAACAGCTGGCCTGGATGAAACCTAGCACCGGCAGTGACCCACAAACCTTGGGAAAACAAGATGCTGGCTTAATTTAACAGAACATAATTGTCTATAGGGGCTGAATCAAAAGCATATCAGATAACAGGACTACCCTGAGCTCGTATTTTTAAACCACTTCGTAGTTAATCAGTAACATAATTTTAGTTTTACACAAGCCATCCCTGTTATTTCCAAATTTTTCTTCTCTGTGAAATAAACTCTACAAGCTGCTATAAGTACATACGAGAGAAGCAATAAGCCCGAGCCGTATGGCTGAATCTTGTTCAGATTTTGCTATATTTTGTGGTTGTGAGTTGTTAGGTTTTTTTCAGAATCTCTTTTTTTTGGCAAAAATGGAGTACTGAGATATAAAGTAGACGTTACTGACGATTATTAAATAGTGAAACAGGAACCAATGTCAAGCGACTGATAAATATGGGTGCATCAATTTTGGAGATTTCACTGCAATATAGCTTTTAAGTGGAATCATTTTCTAAATATATTTACAACCCCCAATTCTTGTTGTATTACCCCATACATATCCTCGTCCTGAGAGACAGAGCTACACATGATAACAGATGCGATAGGTATTGAGAGCACTTCTGCTTTGGCAGATCTTTTGCCCTCAGAGAATGATTTCAGTCTTCTAAAAATTAATTTTTTTATGTGACGCAACTACGTGGGATCTTCCAATGATCTGTATTTCTTCACTGTCGCCATTTTACGGGTAAGAAAACTGAGACAGCACGGTTAAGTGATCTGCTCAAAGTCATACAGGAAGCCTTCAGTTTCCTCAAACCCCGTACGATCTTCAACTTCCGCAAACTCATTTCCTTTACAATCTTCTTAAACAGCAAGTGGGTTGGTTTTTTTTTTGGTTTTTTTTGGTTTTTTTTTAAAGCTTTTCCCCTCCTCCAAAATTTAGTAAAAATAACTTAAAGATCAACTCTTCCTTGATAAGATTTCAAGATACAAGTTCTAATTTAAAGAATTTTTTTAAATCAAGTGAAATAATTGGTTATTCTACATCTGATGATTCGGCAAATGGGAACATAAATTATTTAGCAAATCTACCATTCTTAATTAATCACACACATTTCAGCAGCACAGGGATGAATTTAGAGCAGTTGATACAATACAGAACATTAATTTTTGCCCCCAAACTTATGCACCCTAATCAGGCTTTCTATTTTAACAACTCAGATCACGAGCAAGATTTACGGATCACACCTCAGGTGCGCCAGCGAGACGCTTGCAGCAGCGGTGCTGGTTGTTCACATGCCGTTATTTCCCCCAGACTCTTCAGCCATATCCACAGCATTTGAAGCTCACATCAAAAACATGGTAAAGTAGGAGTCTGGGTTTTATTCATGTTCCCTACTCGATCTCCCTAAATCACCTTTTAATCTATACTTTGGAGTCTTAGGCTAGAAATCACCATGCCAACTTTAAGAAATCCCTGAAAAATATTTTATCCAAGCATTAGCCGTACTGAACAGCTTAAAACAGAGCAGCATTACCCAAACCCAAACCATACTGGCTACACGACCACAACTGCCCGTATTCCCTTGTGTTAAAGCACAAGGCAGTGAGGATGTCTCAGGGCGCTCTGAACAATCCCTAGTTGGCCACATTTTGAGTGCAGGTCTCCATCCATACCTATGATCACAGGACAAGACACCTAAAACCTAGATTATTGGGACCTCACAAAAGATTTTCAGCACAGTATTATGTTGCTTATAGGAAGTCTGGGGATTACATCAACTTTTTAAAAAGCATTCATTATATTCTAAAGACTCCCAGTTCAAGGAATACTCAGCTACAGCAAAGAGTTTTAGGAAGAGCAGGAAAGCCACATAAAAAGACACAGTGTCCACTGGAGTGTTTTCCTTTCTAAATCAAGTCCTACCAACCGGTGTGCTCTCCTCGTTACCACGCTGACTGTGTTCGTAACAGCTGGGGAGAAATCCTGGCTGCTACGCAATCAAAGACAAAACTCTCATTGACTTTTGTTCGGCTCAGATTTCACCCATGTTGATCAAAACACTGAGAGCAGCGAGCGAGCTACCTACAATGCAGCACTTGTTTCTGCCAGCACTAGTACAATACGTAGCAGCAGGATATTTTCGCAAAACTTGCTTGGTATGCAAGAGGGTTTACACAGCCACACGGCTCACAGAGCTGACAACAAAAACTTGGTAGAAGATGCTTCATCTTCTTTCTGACCTTTTGAGAGGAGTGGTAGAAAAGCAAGATTCAGTTAAAAGCATCTCATGAAGGACAATACACTCTAATAATTTTGCTGAGGAATTCCTGTGTGGTTTCAAGTGAAAGAATTGCCTGAAACATGTAGACTACCAGCATGACAACAGGGCTGCTTGTGCTGTATCGAAAACTGACCCTGTGAAACATTTTAAGAGAGGCTGTACCAGGATAGAAAGTAAACAGCAATTGATTGCATGGTTAAACTTAAGATTTGCACGTCTCCAGTCTGTTTGTATTAGAAATAGTCAGAAAAATAATCTTAGTTAATTTACATGCATAGCATATGGTTCATTTGACAACATCCTATTTAAAAATTTTCAAAAAATATATATGACAAGGTTGCTTCATTCTCTTTTCTGTTTTCAAACTAGATAATACAACACACTGAAAAAAGAGTTGCCTTTGACTTCTATAACTGGCACTCTCAGCTCTTCTTGACAGTCAATATAAACACAGTCCTAGCGATGCAGTACTTCCTCGTCCAATTCAGATTCTATCTCCACTTTTGTTACAAGTGATTCCTAAAATAACACCCAGTGATTAAAGCATAATAGAGATGCAAATCAGAGAACATTATTTTTTCCTCAGTTTTCCCAGCTCAATTCACAAAAAGCCTTGTCAAACGTTTCTCTTCTCCTGGCTCCAAAGACAGGAAACAGTCTCCTCAAAAGAAACCTCGGTTTCCAAGAATAGCAACATACTCTTGAGGTCTTATCGCTCTCATGTGTAACGAGAGTAGCAGAAGACAGTCCCGTGAACGTTGATATGAGACACATGACTGCCTTCACACACGTTCATCTTAATACCGTGGCACAACTCCCTTCTCCTTGCAACCTTCCATGTGAATGTTATTCTTAACATGCACCTATCAGCGAGGTCAAACCTGAACCAGGCTATGTGACTATCTGATCAAATTGATGTTAATTCGACTGAAATTGTCTCCTCCTGAAGTGGTGCCTTCCAAAGGAGCTCCAGTTACACACCACTAAGACCGAAGTTTCTCCGTCAAAGACCAGATCAGCTGTACAAGACTGGCTGCTGAGAGATGTGACAACAGAAGGATGGTAAGAGAAATAGCAACCTAAAAGACATCATGGCAGTACTATTTATGGTAAATTGTCACTTCATGCTACTTATGACAGATTAAGTTCTTATACTGGGAATCATATCTCAGAACTTCTTGGGCAGAGACAACTGTGCATTGTGCTCCTCTCCCAGCAGAGCTGCACTGCACTCCTACAGCTTACCAGGACAACTCCACGGGAGCAAAGCTACAGGGATCCTTGCGAGCACTCTGCTCCACTGGCCAGTTCTTCCAGCGGTCCTGCTGAACCACCTGGCTTCACGGCAGCAGGCCAGAAGGCCCTGGATTCAGCGAGCACAAACACAGGTATGGACAGGTTGGTTGGAGACCACGTACCCCACTCTCAAATCCATCCTTGGGGACTAGTCATGTCCTTAAAAGCCCAGCTGTGCAGTAAGCTGGAAGTGAGTTAGTCACAGAATGAGAGGTGGGGAAAGCTCAGTTTCAATCTCATCAACCCAAAGTTTGAAATTTGGCAAATCACTTCCTTTCACTGTCTCTCTCTTCCTCTTCCTCCTACCCGCTTTGCCGTTAGTTTGTCCTTTCTGGAAGGCAGCAACGTCTCTCTGTCGCTCTGCAGCACAAAGCACAGCTGTGCTCCAAACACACAGAGACCTTGAGGCACATCCACAACGCAACACGGAAGAACCCACTGTGCACTTGACAGCGCCATACTCTGCCATCCTGTCTCGCGCTTGCACGGTGCATTACGCCGTGAGAAATTCTGTTGAAAACCACAGAACTATTTGCAGAACAGTGCACTATTCAGAATGAATGAATGTGGCAGAATTCCCCCAATTATTTACTTTTCATCAACACCTGAGAGTCTCCAAGAAACAGAAAGTTCTCTGACATGCGCACCCCCTGTGCGAATGCACACCGGGAGGGCACACACGCTCCACCATGAAGAACCAGACCATTTTTGCTCTCACAGTACCATAAGGATGCATTCATTCCCTGTTCCCCTTCTACCCTGACACAAAATAGAACGTATTGACATCAGATAAATTCCCTCCCAACCACAGAATCCCACTGCTGCACCATTTCAGTCTGCAGCAAAGCTCTCGGCTTGTCCTTGACTTTCATGCTTGATTGTATGGAGCCAGCCTACCCCCAAGGGGAGGTGGAGGTAGGGGTGAAAGCAGCAGCAGTAACAAGAGGGATAGTTCATGACTCCCAAATATATTTTTAGCAAAGCAGACATGAGCAATGGCTGCACAGAGCAGCTGCTGCCAAGGGAGATTGCAAGTCAGACCTAGTTTGTGACCACAGATCTAAATCAGAATTGTCCCAGGAATTAATTCCCAGGTTTCTATCCAAACAAACTACAGTATTGAGGGTTTTCCATCAGCTATAGCTGAGAGAACACCTAAAGCAACCTATCTCCTGTGAAGATTTAAGAGGGGAAAAACAAAAACAAAAAAACAAAAAAAAAAAAAAGGAATTCTCAATGTTTGGGCCACCCTGGCTACACGTTTTGTCAGAAGTCCTCTTAGGTTATCACCCAAAAAGTGAGTAACAAAAAACACCAGTGTCTAGATAATTTTGTTTTTAAATAGAACAAAGCATGCTGAGTAACCTGACAGAGCAATATGGAAAAGCAGATTCCCTGCTTTTTCACCAAAATACTGGTGATCATGCTCTCATATGGAGCATAACTGGTCTGCTTAGGAGCTGCTGTCACAACAGCCACAATGGCTGGGGGTAGAAGTCTCGAGTACATCGCCATCCTGGAAAGAATCTTTAGTACTCGTGAAGCAAAGTTCAAACACCACTCTTGACATCACTGGGATCATCTCCTTTTCTTTTGTCACAGACAAGCAAGAAGATGACCCAATTTTGTAATATTGCAGGGCCTCCAGCTCTAACCTGGCACCTTTCCACAGCTACCCCAAAGTAAGGTTTTGGTGAAATTGGGGTGGCACAAAGAATGAGCACAGAAGCTAGTTCTTTCCCTGACCCATTCTGAGAGGCGATCCCTAATTGATTTGGGTGTTTTGGTGACAGAGGTCTTCGTACAGTGAAGAGGAATTCAGTCACATGCATCTGGCCTCAATCATCTCAAAAGGAAGGAGGATGGGGTATGACCTTCACATGCAGGGCAGAACTGAAATTTCAGCTTTGAAGCAGCTAGCCAGATCCCGGCTGAAGATGAGAATTACTCACATGAGAGCATGGACACACTAAGATCAAGACAATCCAAGAAGAAGTTGAGGTGAGGAACTGTACTATAAAGAGTTTCACAGCTAGAAAGAACTGAAACAGCGCGAGGAGCTCTCCCTCTTACACGCACACATGCTGTATGAAAAGCCCCATGTGAAACTTAAGTGACTGTGAGGGCAAAATAACTCATCTGGTACAGAGATAACATTCATGCGGGCTATTCTATGGAAGTGGAATGTGTAATATGATAAAGTTTAATGCACTGATTGACCTTTATTACTGAAGATACTCTTTTTGTGGAACTTGTGTATTTGCCTGATTTTTCTTACCACTTTCTGATGATCAAAAACCATCATGCCGCAAAGCATGTGATCTGTAAAAACAAGGGTAACCCAGAACTCTCCTGAGCTCCAAATCAGGCCAGAGGAAAGAGGAAGTATCTGTCTTTTGAACAACAGTGCCAAACCACCGTGAATTTGAAAATCATCCCACTTGTCCAACCTCCAGACTGTCCTGCTTGTTTTTCATTAGCTGCTTCTTCCCCTATTTTCACCAGTAGCACCTATCTTACATAGGAAAACACGACATACGCAGCCATCGAGCACATATTTCACAGTAGTCAAACAAATCCAACATAGTAATTCCATGCCAATTGCATTTTATGCAGCATAAAACCAATGTAAGGCTTTATATACTGTCAGGTTCTGCGCTGCTTATAGTCTATGGGCTTGCACTTGTCAAGGAAAAGCAGTATGATTTATTATCGTGTGACCTCAGTCATCTGCTGGTGTAATTCCACTTTAATCAGAGTTAAATAATCATGAAAAGACAGTAATGCAGGCATGCAGATTCCACATGTTTGAAGACCACCCCACTCATCCCCCACGACTCTATGAGATGCACAATTCCTATTGCATATCAAAGGTGTTTCCTTTGGAAACATGCTCTTAAGTCCGATATATCTGTCTGACCACTGTATGCTGTACTTGAGTTCACCTTTCACATATTTACACTTACGACACCTCTGTGTACCATTTCCATCTTCCAGGTGTGAAATTACAACAAAAAGAGGAAGGGTGCTTATTTATCAGTCATACTGAAATCACTGGAATCACCATTTCACAGGTATTTGGACACCTGAATGACTTAATTCAAACGACACAAGACTGTGGACAAGCCATTCATCAATTCGTATCATAAGAGGTTTTGCCAAAGCATCAGCCCTCTAATATTTACACAACCACCACCTTCCCCTTCCGCAGATCCCAGCAGGACTGATGCATTTCTGGTTTACGGTGGTATGAAGTCAGAGAAGCCATGAATGAAAAATGCCTGAAGGCAGAAGCCTTCAATACCATTTGCTTATAAATGAGAAATCTACAGGAATCGGACAAGGATTCATAATTCATACAGTTTATACTCATGTTGCAAGAACAAAACAATCACCCACGACTGACAACTGTTTTCTGTGAAAGGCTAAGAATTATCAGCAACAGCAGGTAAATACACTGTCAGTTGGTTTTTGCGGTTCCCATGCTGTTATCACTTGAACAATATTACAATCAATAATTTTCCTGTCATTCACCCATTACTTACATGAGCCATACTTACTACAAAAGTGATGTTGTACAAACACAACAAAAAGCAATACAGTTACTGCTCACGTTCTTTACAAGACAGACAGGAAAGCCTCTTTCATCGTATTTAAAATGTCTAACATATTCCAGTCACCTTATACACTCATATAATTGAAAAATTAGGTAAAAACATTAGAAGTGACAGAAAAAAAGCCATACTAGAATGCTGATTTTTTTTTCCACTCTGCTTATTGTACAGAGTCCATGCTGAATAAAAGGTCATGGAAGTGGCTGAGAAAACATTCTAATCACAGCTGTTTGTGAAAAATCCCCCCATGTTACTGCCAAAATATTAAGTCCCTGAAAGATCACACACCATTCTGCAAATTAAAAGTATGCTTATATATTCATTTCCTCTGTTGTTCGACTTACCATCCCAACACTGTACTTTAATTTCCAGCACTCTGATCCTCCTGCACAGCACTTCAACACTTCAGTGGGACTATTTATAAACGTGCAAGTTTTGCTGGACTGAACAAAAGTACTTCTGCACTCTCCATAACGGACCAGCAGTCTGGAAATTAAATATAGTGCCCTGATGCTCCCTTGCCCTTTGCTTAGTCATTTTATATTTGTGTTACAAATATTTGTAACAATAATCCTTGGAATCACTATTTCATGCCTATACATCCCAGGGACAAAAGGGTTCAAGGCAAGGAAGAAATCACATCTCAATTATATGTCTTTCAGAGCTGGTGACACAAACTCATCAGCTTTGAGTACTTAATCTTAGGTTCCTAAAATACAGTACAGTAATACAGTTTCTGTTTATTTCAGGCTTTACACAGCGCTTCTGGACTCTTCCCTAAACAAGCTTTGGCTAACAGAGCCTTAAGCACAGATGGGTCTCTGACCTTATTTAGCAGGGATTCTCCTGAAGGCATTGCTGTCTGATTTTATAACATTTGATTCAAATGGTTCAGTGACTTGGCCAGGGCACGTAACCCACTTTTCTAATGCTTGGTTCATTAGCAAAGCTCATGTTTATTAGCTATAAAGAAAATTTTGAAAACTATAAAGAAAACATTGAACTCCGATACCACTAACTACCCACCTTAAATAGCAATTAATTGTGAATAATAAAAAGTGATCAGTTACCGATTTCCTCTCTTGTTTCAGCTCCTGCACGTAGCGTGTTAACTCTCCAGTGATAAGAGAGGTCATGTTCTCTGAAATGACCTCATGCTGTCCGGCATAGTCATTCATTTCATTTAAAGTGGCTAGGAAGGCTCTAGTTGATGTGTACCTGCAGAGGATAAAAATGCATTTTGCTTTTAGTCCCTTACCTTTCAGAAAGACACACTGCAAAGGGAGGTTGTATCCTTCTCAGGCTTTTAGTGTTGCTACACAAGACTGAATATGGATTAGCACAGATTCACTTGATGGTACTTCTCTAAAGGAAGCCTATCCCACAAACTGACCCTTGTCTGATAAGTTAATCTCCATTTAGATAGTTTGACACTGGCTCTTAAAGTATCACAGCTTTAGAGTGCCAGGTTTTTTTATCAGCACAGCTCTGGGAGTTCACTACTCTAATCACCATCGACCAAACATTTCCAGTTGTACTCTTTCACGTTCTACAATTCAGTGCAGTCAGTGTACCCTACCTGGCAAAATCCTATCCACATAACCAACTTTTTGGCTAGCATAGTGCAGAAAAGAAAACTTTTCGTGGTGTAAATTGGATTTAAATCAGCTGCAGTTTATTAAGTTTTCCACAAGGCAGTGAGTTGACTAAGCAGATGTTCATTGTCAAGCCACATTTTTAGTACCTTCCATCACAAGGTTTTTCTTATAAAATAATCCCCAATACAACATTCCGTGTATTATTAAAAGGAAGAAATGAACATCTGTGCACACGATTTCAAAACAGCAGATTATGTCACTAGCACAGGCACCACAGAGCCAACAGAGCTGCATTTCAATACCCCAGCTGGCTGTGCTGGTCAGCTGTGAAACAGCGGCTTTGAAGCACTGCACTTGTACGTACTGGAAAAACTACTTATATTAAATGGTAGTGGTCTCCACTGAAAACATCACCTAAAGCTGAAAAAGCAAAGAGAGAGAGATTTAGAGAGGAGTGGTACAAGTAGGGATGAAAAGGCATCTGAGAAAAAAACAGAAAAAAGAAACTTGGGAAAAAAAAAAAAGAGACTAAAAATCTAGTCCAATACAAGCAGTCACATTCACAGTCAAGTTGTGGTGCCTCAAGAGCAATCCCAGTTGCAAAAGATAAGGGATCAAAGCCACAGAACTACAGACTGACAATAAGCTTGAAAACAGATCCCTTTTAGACAGTGTCCGAGGCACCCAAAGGTCGCATGACAAATCTCCAGACATTATTTAGAGACATGAGGAAACTATACCGAGGTGAACACTATATTTAAAAGGGCAAAGGATACACAGAATCTTCTGTGCCACATCACATGAATCTTTTAACTCCAATATCCTTTTCCAGCAATGAAAGATGTGTCAAAACCCGTTGTAATAACCTCAAAAATACCCTTTTATGGTACAGCTACCCAAAGGCTGATATATTCCTAATCCTGGGTCCAGACCAAAATAGCTGATGTGCTGGTAATGTAAGCTTTCTCATGTAAACATCAGAATGTCAGAAAACAATGGCATAAATAACTGATTCCCAAACAATGCTACTAAAAATAAATTTAAAAGAAAATGAGAAGGCTGTTCTCCCTGTTAGTACTAGCCACTAGAGTAAATGCATGCAGCAGCTTGGGGGGTTGACCCAAAAATCTAAATTAATACAATCAGTCCAGCAGTCCAACCCATATCCAAACTCATATGAAATGTTTCAAATTTCAAGGTCAAGGGTTTGAGTCTGCTGCTGGGCTCTCGGGAGGCAGAGCAGCTTCCAGCAACACAAGGCTGCAGGGTCAGAGCCTGCAATGCTTTCCTTCAAAGCTAATGCATTACAAAACACCAACGTTGAGAAACTTCAGAGTCAGCGTGCTCTAAGGAAAAGGTCCTCGCTGTGGCTTATAGCCTCCTCCTCTAGAAAGGTCTCTTTAAAGAATATCTTTAATCTCATCAAGGGCAGGAATGTTCCTAATGACACATGGTGTAACATCACCTTTATGCATGTCCGCAGTGTCGCTCAGTTAAGGAGCTTTGATGCTGCGGTTGCTATCTGCATTAGGGCCCTGCCACCCGAGAGATAGACTGAACACGTGAACCAACAGCAGAGAGCTGAGGCCACGCAACATCCTTCAACAGGAGCAAGTCATGCTTTGATCCATCCCAGGATACTGGGAGTGCAAACTACATCCTTCTGCTTCCTCTTCAAGAGCCAGTGGTTTCTCTCTGGACTTATAACATTATCCCTTTAGTAAATTACTAATCTGTGCTGTCAGTTCATTTGAGTAATTTAACACTTAGACTGCTCCAGTGTCATTCTGTTTCTGTTCCTGCTGAAAGTAGTTAAGAGTTTGGTCATTCACTTCAAACAGCCAAGATCATGCAGCCTGGATTAAAGGTTTTAAGGTACGTTAAAAAAACCAAACCACACAAAACCAACCCCTAAAATCAGGCATCCAGAAATCATAACATAAAGGGAATTGAGTAGTTACACACCAAATCCAAACTCTGAAAATCCACTCCTTAGTATGCACTTTCTGCATGCATGATCTTTATATTCTGTCACTAGACTTTAAAATATTTGGTTTACAAGCCAAATCCTAGTTCGTAACCCAAACTTTTCCCCCCTCCTCCATCAACGCATGCTCACCCAGCAGTGGATCATGAACATACCTGTATTCTTCCTCTTCTTTGGAGTTCTTTTTGGGTTGGTATTTCTTTGAAAGATTCCTACAATTAAGAATACACATATAAAGATTAAATTTCAAATCTCCTTTACAAGAACTGCATAACATTTGCATGCAGACGCATTCTGTGGGGTTTCAGTTTTTATTTGCTGTGACTAGACACCTTCTCAGAAGTATGACTGCGATTAGGCTTTGATTGCGCTATAGCACCACTAGAACGGGCCACACAGTGCTCCAGTCTCTATAACCACAATCAAGTAGCAGATCTGTAACCAAGAAGTTAATAAATTAAATTAATGAAGTCAATACACCTGAGGTTCCAGTTCTGCTGATGCACAAGTCTCCTTCACCTGAGCTAAAGGAGAGACCCTTTTACAGTAAAATACTGGTGCTTAGACACACAGACATGCTTTATAAACTCCACCCAGCAGAAGGTGCTGCTCCGCACCCAAAGGTGGGCTGGCTTGTTGAAGTGTGATTTGCTGCAGATGACACTCATGGCCAGGCAAATTTGCCTGCCTTTAGCAGGGCACTTCCAAGGAAGAGAAAAATCTTCATTAAGCTGTGGGAAGCTGCACCAAGATGACAAAAGGGGGATCACTTCATGATTATCAACTGATGCTAGGGGAAATGTGAAATTTGATTATCTCAATTAGCACGGATGCTTGCATCTCTCATTACTCCACGTTCAACTAATGATTTAATTTTAAAATATTGATATGCTCTTCAAGAGATCATATCTTGAATAAGAAATTAGAACACAACTCTGTTAGCACATTTGACAGTTAGTATATAGCTTCCCTTGTCCTGAAAGTGGCGACTGAGCACCCCTCTCCAGCGGCACACCAAGAGCCCAGTGAACCTGTGCTGTCCTCCTGACACCGGCCACACCTTGCTGATACCAAAAAGCTCAACATCGTTATGCATACTGCACTGTAGCACAACGCATCTTTTAAGCGGTGCAAACCAGAGAACTGACAGATCTCACTGAGCAATTTCAAGACCTTTTCAGTGCTGCAGTGCTGGGATCTCCTCTGTTCTAAACTCAGCCCTATTACCAGATGCCTACCTGTAGCCTCTGTTACCCTACTGCGCAATGGAAGCGACCTGGTTTAGCTCTACAAGGCTGTTTCAGTGATGAATAACAACATACAAGCAGTATTAATTGAATCATTGTCCAAAGGACTACCAAGTTTCATTGATCTACCCGTGCCAAACTATTTGGAGGACTCCCAGAACGCACGCATTTGAAAGAAACCTGCTTTTTCAGGTGTAACCCACTCCCTGATGCATGCCGTTTTTACTGCTAACTGGGAGACAGCAGGGCCTCATCTCACATTTCTTATTCCTTTTGTTCTCCTTAAGGAATTAGGAAGCATCTGCCCAAACAGAGTAGTAGCCAGAACTGTCACAGATTTGCACAGACAAACATGTGTTTCTCAAAATTTAAGTATCCCTGTGGGAAGGAATCCAAATGAGCACCTCCTTTCCAGTCTCTGCCTTCTCTGAAAAGAGGATGCTGTGAAACAATGAACTTTCCTCTAGTTCTGCATACAGCAGCCTTAACTAAAGACTACCAGCATGGCAAGAATTCTGCAAACTGTTCTGCATGATTACTGTGAGTCTTAGAGCACTCTTCATATTCCGTGGGAATGCCTCCCTGCACACACCTGCTTAAAGAGGGAAGGAAAAACCACAAAAAAAAAAACCATGCCAGAAGACTACACTACTAAAGCATTTTCACATACACTCAAAACGCACATCTCCCTGCACTGTCATGCTGCCCAGTTAATTCTGACATACACAGCTACTGTCTTCTTGCAAACCAAAGGTGTAGAAATGCTACAGAGATAGGGGAAAAAAAAAAATCCTAACAGTATGCTTTTACAGAAGAAAAGATTCTGAAAGCATGTAACAAGGATTAGCATCTGGGTTAAAAACTTTATTATTTTCTATGTACTTTATAAAACACAAAATATAGAGTCTATATATTTGAGTTCTTTGATTTTTTTCCCCCCCTTCTTTTTTCATCAAAGACGTATATAGGGTTTTAACCAGGACAAACCTAGAAATGATACTGAATCCAGAAACAATACTGAATCCGGTTAAGAATCAAGACGCCTCTCACATGTTGAAGTTCAGCATGCAATCATGCTGTGTCTTGACCAGAACACCGGCACCTCCCTTGTTCAAGCTTATGAAGCAGTGACACTTGTTAGATAACAGTAATTAAAGAGAGAATTAATACATAAGAATAAAGACTACCAGTAAAACAGCAATTCTGGGAAGATTCAGCGCTAGCCTGTGCGCCTGTCTCTGATCCACATTTCTATTTGCCCTTCACTCTGCATCATTTTTAATGCCTTTGCAGCTTGTTTCTCTGCTCCCGTATTTCCATTTCTCTGACAGCTTGCTCTTTCTCTCACATTTATCATCCAAAGAGGTTCCTGATTCTCAGATTATCTTGATATTTTCAGCGTTTTTTTTTTTCCAGTAGGTCTTCCTCAAGGCTATCTATCCATTGTCACATCAGCAAGGCTTTTGACCACATTTTGCTGCTCAGAGCACATGTGCTGTAAGGTAAGCAGTGTCTAGGGAAGGAGGACAACACCACTTCAGCACTGAGAGCACAGCGTCCAGCATGTCCCATCCAATGGGAGTTCAAACAACACGCAGGAAAAGTGAATGCTCTATCCCAGTTTCTGCTTCCCTTCCATCCCAGTCCAGTTCAATGACTCCACAATTATTAAGAACACAATCATGTCACTTCTGAACTGGACTCTCAAACCAGGACTGATTGTAAATGGTACAAGCGGGACTCGAATAGCGCAGGCAGGATGTGTAAGGTGTGTGACACCGGTGAGTTTCTTCCACTGGTGTAACCAGATAAAATTTGATGCATCCTGCAAGTAGGTAGATCTAACTTAATACATTTAAATCAAAATATTTCATATATATTCGCAGACAGGAAGACTAGCTAGCTAGGGAGCCCAGAGACCAAGCAGAAAACACAAGTTTAACAAAAGAAAATAAAGTTTAGCAGCTTTACTTAGACTATAAATAAAACTGAGTTAAATCCATAGGAGTATCATATGTTAACTTGTCTCTTTTTAATAGTACATCTGCATGTTAGGACATGCAGTGACATGCTGCAGCCCTTTTACACCAAATGGATGTGATTCAAGAAAAGGTTTGCACCAGGCTTGAGGAGACTTATTAAAAGCAGATGCATGCTTTACTATTTTTTCTAATGTCCAGCACTGTTCTATCTCAACAGTTGACAAGTCTACATTTTTGTTTCTTCTTTTATACCTCCAGCTTCTTAGATGACTCCAAACAACATTGTGTTTGAGGGATGAATGTATTTGTCCTCAAATCATACCCGTGGCTGGGGGAGACAAACGCAGCTATGCATGGTGAATTAAAATACAGGCAGAAGAAATATATTGACCAAGTTTGTTCTGGAAGTCTAGGACAGAATAGCAAATAAAACTCAGGAGTTCACAGTTTCTAGATAGTCACAGGTAAAACTATCTCCCACTTCCCTTAAACATTTTGTTGGTGTGTTTATTTTCATAATTATGCTCTTTACACCTGGAATTTATCATCCTAAGAAAATGAGTCTAGTGTGTGGTTCTTCTCAAGACAGGCCTGCTTACACAGATACTCTGCTGGGTTTTCCCACTCCAGTCATGCTCTCTTTCTTCCAGCTCACTTGGCCTCTGTAATTCAATCACTTCTCATCTCCATAGGATGTGAGCAATTTGTTCCTGCACAAGTTATTTTCTATTTCCTGCTTGTCTACAGCAGAAACCCTGGGGAATCCTTGTGGCACTCCCCTGAGAAAGCACTTAACTATAAAGGCAGGGCTTTATCAACTACCAGCTCCTCATAAATAACAGGCCATTGTGCATCTCAAATCCATTCTAACACAAACGTCAAATATTCAGAGTAATTTTTTTTAATAGACATTGTGCTTTAGATATATACAGATCAACTAGAACCTCAGATCTCAACCTCTATAAATACTGAATAGATGGAAAAAGTCCTAGTATATATTATAGTCATGTGAAAAAAAGGTATGGAGTTACTGGAGCTGTTAGGAAGGATTAGTCCTGTGCTCCTCTCCCCAGTTTGCTCCACCAGCTCCAGTTTACCACCCTGGACAGCAGTGGCTGCCAACAATATTGCACCACAGCCTCTCTCCGCAGCAGCAGGACTGTCAGCGTGTTGTACTCCCTTCTAACCCCTGTTCACCTCTCATCTTTTCTACCCTACTTGGAAAAGCAGAGTAAGAGTTACTCATTGTGGGAGGGTTCTTGGAACCCCTTACCTTCCCATCTACACTGGGATCTGACCTCAAGGAATATGCTTCCTGGGGCTGGTTCACATACGCTCGTCTCTTTACCTACAACCTGATGGTTGAACCAGACATGTAGAAAGTACCCAGCAGGAATTTCCAGTAACTTAGCTATTTGAGATGCATTCACAGGATCTCTGTTCTGTTCAGGAACACATCACAAGAACAGTGGCAAGATTATAAAATTGTCAAAATTCAAATTTCAAGTGGCAACCTCGCTGACTACACAGACAAAATTTCCAAGGGCCGGTTCTGACTTTATGACCTGCAGTTTCTCCAATACATGTGCAAAAAGAGCCTGTCTTATGAAAAGAAACCCTAAACTCCAACAAATGATCATTATTCTGCTGAATTCTTAAGCCCTTCAGCATTTATATGCAGCAGTCCTAATTTCATGGAAAGCATTACAATGCTATCCTCACAGCCTGAGCCATTAATCACGCGTAAATCGTGAGTAAGCCCTAGTACGCTACTCAGCCACCTAAATCACCTTTCTTTTTGCAAAGCATATAATTTTCAGCAGAGGTACTAAAACAGGATCTTAAATTCACTTTAGCTTTCCATTCTCTAAATTAAAGCTATTCTCTAAAAGCCATTATTATAAATAAGCCAAACAAATTACCACCACTGAAAGTAAACTTACAGATGATTGCAGGCCCTGAACAGGTGCAATTCAGAGTTCAGGACTTTTTATATCAACTTACCTAAGCTGCTTTGCATAGCTCAGTTCAATCTCTGTTCTTTCTTTTACAAACTTGATGTATTTTTCGAGAACATCAATACCCCATTGCGTGTGTTTTTCTAAGTTGTCAAACTGGTCCTGCAATGAGTCAAAAAAAAAAAAAAACCAAACGTTTAGTCTCGTTGAACATAGAGATAACTAAAAATAGGTTCCAAAGAGCATATTACCATTAAGTGTTATTAATATTTTCCATTACAACAGTTACACATTTTTGTAGCAACACAGGTTTTTAATTCGGTGGAAATCAGTCTCTTAACACGAGACAGATTCAGTACCACTCTTCATTTCTCATTTCCGAATCAGCTTCATTTCAGAAGTTCTGGCAGTTCTGCTGAATACATTTTTCTAATGTAAATACATACTTAGCCAAATGATAAGAAATGGATACTCTTGCCAGTGCTTTATTTTACTCTGAAGAGTTAGCAGAAGTTCCATGAATTTGAGGTCTACTCCTAATTAATAATTCTGATTTTAGTTTGAAAAATAGTGATTTATATTCAAGCTTTGTCAGCGTTATGAATTTAAAATATCATTTAGAACAGCTAACGATCATTTCACATAACAGAATTTCCTTCCCCTATAACCTATTTGTTCTAAAACAGAAGACATGCTAACAAATGATGCCACAAAAATTGATATTACAATAGGTTTTCTTGTCTACCTCCATTTATATACAAATGCTACTGTGTTCATCAACTATTGTTGCCCTCAAAAACACAAGTCACACATGTTTTCAATAAAATCTTTTTCAATCAAGAACATTCCACAAGTCAGTTTGGGATTTACAAATGCCAAGAGAAATTAAGCAACTCTAAATCCAAATTAATTGTCCAAGCCAGCTTATTACTAGCCCCAGATTTAACCTAAAATTACCTTTTTTTTTAAATTTGGTTACTCCAACAACACTCAAATTCCATAACCATCCATTCCACACAGCACTTCAGAAGTTAATGTTTCCACAAAACTTAAAAAATATTTTCTAAACTGTGATACACCGAATACTACAGTGTAAACAAGATCTTTAATATCAGCCTGACTATTTGGCACCAGGTTCCAGTATGGTTTACAAGGAAAACAGAGTGTGTTTTATATCTGCAGTACGAAAGGTTAGATTTACAACATTTTCCAAAAAATCATACACAGCCACAGATTTGGGTCAGAGGTATCTGCTTCTTTCTATCTTGCAAAGATTTGCTCTTGTGACTTTCAGTCTGTAGAGCTACCAGTGAATGTTATCAAAGCAATACAAGCCCACTTCCTCAGAGGCACAGAGGAGAAAAATACCAGAAAACTACTACAAAGCCTCGTTTAGTATTATCTTGCTTTTAGATTGGTATCGGGAGATATTCCTCCAGCGCTGGACAAACCAGTCATGTACACAGAAGCTGCCACTTGCAAACTGAACTAGTTTAACTGTATTTTGAAGGGAAGAAGTAGAAACCACGTTAGAGGAAGAAAATTGTAAAACCCTAGCAAGCAGCAAGTTAAACCAGTAGATAATACGCATGGAATAGGGCACGTAAGGTTTGTGTATCTGCATATTTGCTCTGGTTTAGCATAAGGTACTATTTGAAACCAATTCAGCCAGACCAGACTAAGCTTCAGTTTAAATTATGTCACTATTAGCCAATTAAAGAGGCACTAGAGGGAGAACAGCAAAAGGGCAATAGTATAAAGTTACAAAAATAGTAAAGAACTTCTAAGGGTTGTGCTCCAGGAACTAAGAAAAAAGTGGTTAAGGGCAACTGGGGGCTGAGGGAGAGGGAAAAAAAAATATTCAAACTACACAGAATAAAAGCCTGACTTCCAGCAACATAAATCACCCTTAAACCAATGTAATATCATTCGCTCAAAAAGAGGATGTATGTACTCTGCAGAAAGGGAAGCCACGTAACTAAGCCAGCACATATTTGCATACAGACAAATCCTTATATCAGACAGTCTTGCAGCTGTCGAGAGCAGAACGACGACATGGGTACATCAGGGACCTCTCCTCCTGGAGGGCTCCCATCAGGAAGGAACGCGGTGTGCTGTCCGGACCACGATGCCAGCACAACGAGGCACCTTCTGCTTTGCCTAAATGTACAACCTCTAAACTTCTCAAGTTATGTTCACGTCAAAGCAGAGCAAACATGGCCTTTTTACAGGGCTTCTAGCTACCCCACACCCTACTCTTCCACAATTTACATGCTTTAACATGAACACATGCATATAAAATAAGTACCACATGAGACAGTTCATTATTCACAGGTTCACATGCATTCACACACACTCCCAGCTTTAAGAAGGGAAATCTCAGGGAGGGAAATCCACTCCCTAATCCCTGTAAGCAAATTAACCCACCCTTATCAGATATACGGTACTAGTAGCAAGAAACTAACTTGGCATCCTACTGTAACCCCATCCAAAGAGGAAAGTTAATGGTTTCTCCTAGAAAAAAAATGCCTTTCAAGGAGATCCGTCCCTTCCAGAGAATTCAACTTCAGAATTCACCATCACTCTGACTCAACTCTCAGAGCAGCATTTAGATCACAGTATGAATAAAAACCTGAAAATGGCTCCAGGCAGCCGCCTCAGTTTGGTCTGTTATTCCACAGATGGATCTGCTGGACTGTTTCAGCGGCCTCCCTATGTCCAGTTTGGTGAAAGAAAACTCCATGATGTGCAGCGCGAAGGCAGATACACCACGGCACAGCTGTCACACCAACTGTGTGAAGATGCTAACTTTATTTATAAAGCATGCAGAGATGCTTGTCCTGTGCCGAGCTGTAACCACAAGAACCTCAAACAGACAAACTACGAGCACCAATCTCTGCTGTAAGAAGCAAGGCAAGGCAAAATTTAGCATTCTGCAGACTTTTAGCAAAGAGAAGAGTTTCTGTCCTTTTCCAGGCATGGAGCAGTTTCAGCCCAGGTGCCCTATTCCTAAGCAGCACACATCCCATGACAGTGTGTTACACTGGGGTCACGTATCCCATTACCTGTTCTCTTCTCTGTGTTCCTTAAGGATGAAAAAAAGTCAGGAGAATTGGGAACATCACTTCCTGAGCATGAGATTCCAAATGCAAGGCAATGCAGCCAGAGAGACCCAACATAGATAGTCCTCCTTGTTTCACAGATCTGCTCAGCAAGCTGAGAGTAGGGAAAGGCTCTGTGTTAAAGCTAATGAAGCACAGTAATGAGAGTACACAGAATGCTTTGATTGTAAAGCATAACTTTTAATTCATGGAATTCCAAAGTCCGGGGATACATTTTTGCAACAAATGCAAAAATAGAAGTTCTAAAAAGGAGATTTTTTTTTTCCAAAATTATTACCAACACTATCATCCCTTCAAACAGTTAACATATAAAAGATTTTTTTAAAATTAATTTAGTATTTCCAAAGCTCATTACGACAATGCATTACCACTTGGAATCTGAAAAATGAAAAAATCTCAAGTACTCTGTGGCAAATCTGGTCTAGTTTTAGCATCCTAAACCATAGCTCTTGAAGGAACTTGGCTGTACAACCAGGAGCAGTCTGATCAGAGCAGCACGTGGTTTCAGCACAAGGCACACCATCCCTGCCAGCGATGGACATACATTTAGCAGGTAAAGCATGCTCCTGCAGCTGCGCAGGGTCAGTCACAGCTGGATTGGCTCAAGTACCTCCATGAGCTGCTGTTTCAGCTTTCAGTTTCAATGTACATATCCTCCTCTGTTCATTTTGCAACCTCCTCACCCTTCCAGTCAGCGATAACATTGGAGAACAATAAATTCCACAAGGCTTTAGCATTCCTCAAGAAAAGCAAGAAAACAAGACAAGAAGCATGACACAGTGTTCAGTGAGAACGCTCCCACCAGACCACAGCTAGAGGGGAAACAAAAGGTCACTTGGCACCTGTTTTCTCTGCAAAAGAAACACCAAAACATTTTTTAGAAGCATTCACTCCTTTCCTCTGACTCAGAGTGGTTTATGTGTAAGAACACCCCTGAGCAAAAAAGATGGTACTGACGATGAGCTGTGTATCTCAGCAGGCTTCCACCACAGCCTTCATGTTATTGTCTACGTCCTCTGGCCTTCCAACCTGCCAAATCTCCCGCTCTCCCATTTTCAAGTTCGTATACACATTTATTGTGATAACAACAGCTTATTAAAAAGAATAGACTTCTGATTGACAATCAAGATGTGCAGATTATTAAACTACTCATACAGCTGTAACTTAGTCCTCTTCATCAGATTCCACCAGCTTCCCAACGACAGCAACGTGTGCCAGTCCAAACACTTCAAGCAATAGGAGTTTGAAAATACGCACTGACCAACACAGATAGCCCCACTCACTTCCCATGGGTGGGAAAGCAGACCCCGGCTGCAAGCTGCTCGAGACAAACCGCATCTTCCTATTTGTTCTGAGCCTAGCACACTCTTGAGCATGCACACAAAACTTAAAGCTCAAAAGAGGAAAGAGGAACTTCAGTCATTCGCTTGAATGCCAATTGGAAATCCAAGTACCCAGAACACTTTGAACATTTTATTCCTAAGGCAACGCGTGTTTCTAACTTCATTTCTGTTGCCATTAATTCTCTCTCAGTATTTTTACCGCTGCCCAAATAGCCTCACATTCATGCATTCTTTCTGAAATTCGACTGCATGCTTGTTACTCTGACAATGCTTAAAATGGAAATAGTGTTGCCTATTTGCTTTTCCTCATTTTAACGGCTAATTTAGGCTATCAAACCCCCTCACTTCTCAACCATTCTCCTGAAGTCACATTCCCCAACTACGCAAAGTATTTTGGGAAGAGGAAAGTTAGCCATTTAAAAAAAAATAAAAAAAAATAAAAAAACCCCACCAAAAGAAAAACTTTCTTCCCATTTCTAAGCCGCATTACATGGAGTACAACCAGTTACTGAGCAATAAAGTGTTATTCATGTGGTCTCTGAAGACCAGCTCAGTAAGATATTCCTTCCTCTCTCAAGAGAGCTTCCATCTATTGCAAAACAGTTCAACGCAAGGATCGGTCAGATCCAGTGATGGGTGGGACCTTCATTTGCCACCAAGGGGCTTCAGCATTAACATCTCCTGAAATAAAGGGGGCGTCTGCACTCTTGAATTATGGTCTCAGCCTGTCCGCAGCCAGACACCGCTCACACGGGTCGCTCTCCTCCCTGCGTCTGGCGAGCGCTGCTCACAAACAGAAAGGCTGACGACATGGACTCCAACTCCACTACACAGCCCTGCCAGAAGGCGTAGGATCTGTATTTGGTTTCAAGTGTGAACAAAGCACTAGGAGAGTTTGCCAATTAATTCTCCAATTTTAATCATTGTGTCAAACCTGTCAATTAGGTTTAGGTGGCAGTGTTTGATAGATATACATCTATATCTGTAATCAGGCTGGACTGTCACTCTGTCAGTCTTTCTGCTATTTTCACGGGTAGTGGTGCAGGAGTGTGAAATTAAGAATACTAGTACAGAGACAACTAGTGAAGAAAGAGTATTCTGAAGATTCAGCCGCTAGGAACAGAAAAACAAAGCCTTTATCTTTAGCATATTCTTCCTATAATCCTAATCTGGCAAGATAATAGGAGACCCATGATTCTTAAACATTAAAAATATGTGAGCACTTTTTACTGCCTCATTCTCCAGAGAGTTCGATTTCATTTCCTCTCAAAATTACTTGTTTATCCACTGTCCTAAAAACATAACTAGCAATAGGAGAATTAAACCCTAATTTTTACCTCTGGTTCACACCGTCTCCTCCCACTTCCATTTTTTTTTAAAACACCTCTCACCCATTTCCATACCCAGAAGTGAATTAAAGTGAAGATCAAGAATACAATACAGTGTTCCAATTCTAAATTACTTTTTTAGATTCCATGGTTTAACAACTTCAAATTATAAAAATAATTAACAAGACAATGAGACCTTCGTAGGCTCAGTTAAGTCCCATATGGTACCACAGCACTAGCAGAATACAACCGAATTCAGAGCACGGATCCGTGGAGACCTACAGTAAAGCTATATGCAAATGTAACAGTCTTCAGGCAAATTAATAATGAAAGAAAATGCATAAAGTACAGGCTATCACTGCAAGAGCCTTCCAGAAAAAGAGATGAGTAGAAAATACGAAAGCAGTTTAGCATCTGTTGACTCGGCCACTACGGATGAGAGACACCTTCCCACATAACTTGTCAGCTGCCGTCAGTGGGATCCTCCGTTAGCGACACTCGTGTTTATACAGACGAAGGATGTTAAGTACCAAACGGAGTACAGGACACTAACCCTTTGCTTCATGCAGCACAGACACGGGGGCCTAATAGCACTACGGCAAACATACTGCTGGGACAGAGAAACCATCTCTTTTTGGCTGACATTCAAATGATGCTGTGGCTTTACCAGTTGTTTAACGACTATCCTTTCAGCACCCATGTACATCTGGTGCTTGTTCACAAAATTATTTATGATCACATGCATTTTTATGCAGATCTCCTATTCATCCACGTGTTCAATTTCATTTTATCCTCTAAGTATTAAACAAGTTATTCCTGACCTTTCACCTTAAACAGGCAATAATAAATAGCCCAGAAAAATCCAGCCTGCTTTCCCACCTCCACTTGTTCTTTATCTTCATCCTTTAAACTCCTTTTCCATAAAGCCCAGAAGGTTTTTAACTATTCTTTTACCTTTTCTGATTCACCTCAGAACTTGATCTAGTTAGGAGAAAATAGAAACAGAATAAAGATATTTTTTTTCCTGCATCATTAGGCAACTAAGTGCATTTCAAACTTGGGAGGGGGTGGAATCTCAGAAAACAAGAGTGGAAACAGACTATGTTTTATGTTAAAGTATCTTTCATGTTGGTAAATAAACTCACCTCTAATTGTGTTACTGGTTACAATAAACATTAGGAATTAAGCAGTACTGGTCTATATTTCAGCCCTGAAATGCTTATTCTCTTCAGCATTTTGCTGAAGCTTTAAAACAAAATAAGTTCTGATATTTATGCCAATTTTAATTTGGACGTAAAATGATGTTGCCCCAGTACAAGAGCACAGCAAAGGGTGGCAACAGGGAGCATCCCTCTTAATTGCTCCTGAGACCAACCACACTCATCCCCTCCCAGAAAACCACCTTCCACAAACTCAGGAGTGACCCCTCCTGCTAATTAAGCGGAAGTGCTGTCTCATAGGCAGGTTTCAGCCATACCCTGACCCTGCCTTGACGGAAACTTGACTGAAGTGAAACAAGAAGCACTTCTGAAAATAGGCATTTGAGCATAGGGCGCAGAGGCCAACACCTGGAGAGCAAAATGAATATTATAGCTACGCTGAGGCAAGGCCAGTTCTGAGAGTACAACCAGATCATCAGGGTTGTCAGGGCTAAAATGAAATAAAAGACCCTCCTAAAGTAAAGCTGCTGCACATCCTCCACTAACTAGAACATGGAGCTTGTTTTCATACTATTGTAGCTTATGACCTTGTTGTAGAGAAGGTGATGCACACCACTAAAACTCAGTAGCAGGCTGCAGAGCGCACGACAAAGCCAACTAGCAAGCTTTGAAAGTGAGGAAGGGAGGGAGAGTAAGTGCCACAGAAGCAGCAGAGCACCAGGTTGGCAACAGGACACCTCCTGTGCCAGCCGCTCACCGGGAGCGCAGCCCGAGAACTGGTGCTGGTGACCACTTTAACAGCTATTACGGAAACCTTGCAGTACCTGGCACGTGGTTCACGGGAGGACACTTCCCTGTATGAGTACAACCAGTGTCATCAGCTGCAGAGACGTTCACATACACACACACTCTATATCTAGTTTTCTCTGCTGACAGCTTAAACTGTGAACTGAAACTACTCCTTTCAGCCAGAAGTCTGAGTCACTGCTGCCAGCCAGCCACACATGTAGGAGCGGTGGAGCAGGTGCTTCAGCAAGAAGCATCCTGGTCTTGGCTCCAGGAGCTGCTCTTACCACTACAGCAACCAGTCTTCCTTACTGGAGCCCAAATCTACTGGAGTCCAAACCTATTAGACCCCCAAAGCCTCCACCTCTTGCCATCCTGGTGTCAAACCAAGCCTTCTCCCTCAGCGTTTGCCTGCTGTATCCCACAAAGGATGTGGTAAAGCAGAACTTGTGGTCCCTCTATAGCAACAGCGCAAGTAACACTGCTAACGCAGCAGGCAGGAAGGAAGGTGAGGGAGAGGATGTGCCATACGGGAGCGGATGTGGTCGCTGGTGCTGCAGCAGCTTTGAAGAGACGCTGCGAGAGATAAGACAACAGTGAGGAATGATTAACTCTGGGGAGTGGGAAGGCAGGAGGCGAGAGGCTCAACTGGAACAGAACAGAGCTGATGAGCAATAGGTGATGAAAAGAAACAGCAATTGAATCAAAGGGTATTGGATAGTTAGGGACACTAAGGCTGTCCTTTTGCCCGCAAAAGGCTAACAGGAAGCCCGGCTTTCTTGGAAGAGGGGAGATTATGATGCGAAATTATGTAGGTTACGTGCCCCAGATGGCACATGTGGAAGGACATAAGTCCATCTAGTATACAGCATTATATAGGTGCTGTTTCATTTTTATGCAAACAATTACCTGAAGAGGCCATGCAGAGGCGTTAGACTCGACACAAGTCATCTGCTGTTATTAGATACTAAGAAATCTGTGTTACATCTCTTGAAAGAGGAAATGTGCATCTTAGAGGTGTCAAAATTCCATGCGCTTGAAAAGGAATATTATTTTCTTCACACAAGGAAAAGGTAAGGCTCAAAAAACACTGTTCGAAATGTCCAAGGATATTTCACATAGATGGCCATGCTGCAGCAGCAATTCATTTCCTTCCAATAAGTTTATACACTTTGAGGTTTGAGGCACTGCACTACTTCACCGCAATGAGAACCATCTGTCATAAGCAGACCATTCAGAAACGAACACTTCTTTTCAAGCACACAATTCTGCTTATAAAACACGCGCAAGAAACCCCAGAACGAGGCAGAGTTTTGTTTCAAAATACATCGTAATGTGCAAATTACAACCCAGGATATAAGAAAGCTCTTAAAGAGTAAGATAATAAGAGAGAAACCTCAACTAATGCCAGATGTTAGGTCAGAAATACCAAGTATTTCTATTGAAGGACTGAGCACATTTCAACCTTTTTCTGCACATATTCAATTACTTAAACTGAAGATAAACATACACATGCTGCTTCTCCTTTTGGCAATACTAGTGCAATTCAGTGGACTTATTCCTACTAGGTACGGTGATCAGCAGCAGACTAGACCTTAAAATCAAGACTCATTAGGTAAGCAAAAGCTAAGCAAAGGCTTGTAACTACTAAAATCTCCTGGGGCCCAGAGAGATGATGCATCTCTACCATTAGCATTAATGATACCCATGAAACTCATTTAAAAATAAAGAAACAAAACAAAGCAATGCTAACCTCTTCCTTCGGCTCATCCTGGGGGAACAGGAACGGGACAAGGGTTTAGTTTTTGCTGACAGTATCCAGAGCTGCAGACTGAAAGCTGCAATGACCCACAGGGATTCACTGTTCTGTGTGTTATAAACATGAGCTTTGAAAATGAGCAGATCCTGGTGTGTATCGCTCTGCTGCCGGGGTGATGTAAATCATGAGCCGCAGCAGAGCTCCAGATCCGAGCTGCCTCCCTCAGGAGTTGCAGCATGGTAACGATGCTAAATATATGTTGTTGTTGTTGCAGTAAGATTTTTTCAGTTGACAATGTTGCAACTTTTCACTGTTCCCCAGCACCATCCCACTTCCCTGATTTAATACACACCCATTCTTTTATTCTGAAACAATTTGAACAAATGCAATTTTAGAACTAATTCCCAGTAAATCTTTTGGTGCCTGGCTGCATCTTCGGATTAACTGTTGACTGATTTTCATTCTCTTTTTTTTTTCCATTCTGCAAAGCTCTCCTTTAATAATACCAGCTGTTAAAACAAAGATGAACAAGATCTCTTGCCCACACAGTTTCCCCTTTGGGCAGCTGTGTAGCAGTTATTAAAAATGAACCATACAGTGTTCCTGCTTATTGCATGGATAGCTACAATAGAAAAACAAACAAGCCTCCTGGTCCATTTAAAAGACAACGCACACACAATTCTACCCTCTTATCCAAAGCCACACTGTATTACAATAGTAGAATATTATTCACAAGAACAATACTTCAAACCGTAGTAGTCCGTGGGAATGTATTTTGGGGAAATTAGGGTGTTTTTTTGGAGGGCTGGACAAGAAGACCTTTAAAGGTCCCTTCCAACCCAAACTATTCCATGATTCTATGAAACTAGCTTTTTGCTCACCTTCTTTGTAAACCAATGCTATACTGGATTCATCATGTAGAGTATCTGAGCTGTTCTACGCATCCTCAGTACTAAATATGTATTTCAAAAGGTCTGACACGAACAATGAAATTGCACACTTTGAGGATGTGTAGACAGCTTGGAAATTTTAGGCGATGCTGCTCTAAGCACACAGTTGGAGTTGAGGAACTCCTGCATTTCAATCCCTTTGTGTTGAACTCTTTGGAGGAGTAATATTTAGGTGACAGGGGGTTTTGTTCGATTTTGGGGGGATTTGATTGTTTTTATAGAACCACTTAAAAAATCAGTGACATTGTTAAACTCTGCAAAATAAGAGTACTTGATCTCGCTCTAAGTGTAGCCATATGGGCTACATTAAAAAAAAAAAAAGTAAAGGGCTTGCCAGGTATGTCTGGTATTCTCAAGAGCAAAACTTCTGATCTTCTAATCTCCATTAAATAAATCATCTGTCAGGTGTAGCATTGCGCGTGCGTGCAGATCTCCTTTCAGAAAGATATATTTATTTATTAAACACAGGAGAGCAGCCTTTACTCCTCTGACTCATTTTCGCCTCCTCCTCTGGCTGTGAAGCACTCCGAGAACTGACTACCGAACTCCACTGCAGGCACGGTGTCCTTATAGAATGTTTATGCAGACACTTGGAAAATAAAAATGTTGTAAAAGTCACTAAGTCTGCTTAGCCGGAGGCTGCCTCCTGGAATCACTGGAGCAATGGCAACACCTAAGGTCAAAGAATGAGCACCCCCTCCAAGCGTGTCCAAAGCCCCTCCTAAAGTTCAAATGGAAATTGAAAATCAGTAAACTGACTGTTCCCTCCTCTCTTTTCCAAATTAAATGAGCTAATAGCTGAAAAAGACTAAAGTACTCCTTCGCAGATGGGTTCAAAAAGCATATCTAAAATACATGACATTACAAATACAGTCCCAGATTTTTCAAGGGCCACTTCACTTCAGGACCAAATAAGATTACTGCTGCACCTTAAATATTTCTACCTGCCATTGTGTTCTAATTTTAACCCAGAAATTAGATCTGGTGCTTCTGCTCTGATCCAATAAATAGTTAAGCTTCCGAAACAGGAGGCGTCTCAGAGATATATATGATTCACGAAATCTAATAAGATAGACAGAACAACAGTTGTGAGTACATAGCATTTTAAGTGTCTGTGAATCTAGGTATAAATTCAATTTAAACTTTAAACACAAAGTTGATCACTTCAAAATTTGTAAACAAACACTCTTCAAAGTGTATTTCACAATTCAGTATTATCCACTCGTACACTCTGTGCAGTGGAGTCAAGCAACACTGGCAAAGGAGATTAATTCAGCAACTAGGCCAGAAATAGAAAATAAGCAAAAAGCTGAAGAGACAATATTCCATAAAGCCATCTACTGGGGTCTGTCACACAGCTTTTTTTACTACAGTAAGACCCAACTCTTTCTACAGCTATGAAAATGGCAACCAACACATTCAGCTAACATCCTGTCAAATATCTATTACCTTTCTCATCTCAGCTCTTCAGCTCACAGATGCTTCAGGAAAGGGACTAAACCCTGCTGCATGTGCAGACATCCTGCAGCACTCTGTGAAGCCAGGCCATTCGTCTTCATTTTGACAACATGGTTTCAGAATGATCCTACTCGCACAAAATACTCAAACTTCAAACTGAATCTTGCCATGGCTCTCCTCCTCTGCAAAAGCTAAGATCATCTGTAGGGCCACAGAATTAATCTATGAATAACAAACTAAAACACAGTCAAACTCAAACTGATGTGGCAACTGTACCACTGACACGTCTTGCTAGGGATGAGAAACGTCCAGCTGTGCATCAAAACACATACTGCTATCAATAAACAAGGATTCTCTGCTAACTTAATTAAGCTTCTTCTCTTTTGGAAGGAGAGAGCATATACTCATATTTTCACATGCTCAGTTCTATTCCATCCCCATAAAGTTTAACCTCAGATAACAATTCCCATTAATTACAATGTGAGCATGTGTAAAATCAACGTTTAAATATGAGGAAAAGTAATCACATTTTCTTAACCAAATAACCACTGCGTAAAGCCTCTCCGAAACTCCACTCGGTCCCCCCCTCCTCCCAACAGAAGTCTCTCTCAGTTTTCAGTAATAAGATCGCAGCAAAAATAAATGAATGCAAAGTAGGTGGCATAAAGAAGGGGAAATACTGTGCAAAATGCTGACCCACCAAAAGCACACAAAGCATTTGTTCAGTAGTGACAACGAATAATTTAATCTGAGGCAAATTACCAAACAAACATCAATTAAATTACATGCTAGAATACAAGAGAAAGTTCTCCCACACACATTTCAGGTTCGCGGAGTCAGTAGACCAGCACGCACACAGCCAGGCACAATGCTCCGCGGATTGTGGTGGAGCCGTCCCAGCTACTCCCTCAAAGATACTGGAGATTCTCCACAGGACATGTGAAATTACATACATCTAAAGAGAAAGAGGTAAATTTAACCCCATCACACTCATACAAGAAGAACAGAGAGATTATGAGTCACTGAGCTTTCTAAAATGGGAAGGAATCAGCGTGTTCTACCTTATAAATATGACATGCACAAAACACACAGAACTAGAGTTTTGTAACACAATTACCTCTACAGCTATAAATTTTAACTGCCCAGCCACCTGATCAGAGAGCATTTGAAGCATGTTGCAGCAGCAGCAAAGATCCTCCAGCTCTAACAGCAGCCCCCTTGTGCTAAGTGCTGCCTGCACATCTAAACAGATCTGAAACAGGGACCAGTTCACAGAGAAATCGGAGACAAGCGGGGAACCACAGCACAGCACGCAAGACAGTGGTTTGCTGCCTGTCCCACAAAGATGCTGCAGTAAGGCCACGCTCTGAGCCCCAACAGACAAAGCTCAAGTTCAGTGTGCTAACCATGCTGTGCTAACCAAGACAACCTAAAATTACAGTTTCTAGAAAATAGGGCACCTACTGACTGTACAAACCTTCTAGCCTGCAAGGCCTCTAGCCTCTCAGAGTAAAATAGTCAGAACATTTTATGGAAACAAATCAATTACATTCTCTTTTGACCAACATGACTTGGAGACCTAAGCAGCAGGAATAAATAATGTCTCACCATCCTGAGCAAGAAAAGTAACAGCCTTTGATCCTTTAAGTAAGCGCTGCTTTCCTCAGCAAGGACATTCTGCTCGTAAGCTGGATAGGCGAGTCTAGCTGAGCAAAAGGGGTAATTCAGTTTCCATGCGACAACAACCTCATGACCTTGGGTTATTCCTAATGGGAATTACATTAGTAAACAGTCTTTTTCTATTAATCTAGTTTTTGGAAATAGACATGAGGAAAAGTACTGCCCAATTTAAATCAGTGCTTATTGGAGCTAAGATTAAAAGCCACACGTATATCACACCAGTCTGGTCAATTCCTTCTGCCCATCCCATCTTCCAGCACCACTTATTTGCCTAAATCCAGTATCAGTGAAACAAGGGACAGCAAAAAATGTTTGGGTGGTTTAATTCCGTTCCTAAACATGCAGCTTTAGATTCAACTCCCAGTTCAGAACAGTCAATCGGTACTGGTTCATAAACCTTTGATACAAGTTCTGCTGCAGCAGGTAATAAAATTATGTTTTACCCATTTAGGCAGCTTTTACTGAAATGTTCGGGTTCAACCTCCGAGTAAAAGCTTTCATTTTAAAAACAGACTTCTAAAAAGTTTGAAACTTTTTGTAGTTTCAAAACCCCATTCCTATCACTCTTCTCCAAGAGCTGCCAGACAGAATACTGGGGCGTGTTCTGG
The DNA here is from genome assembly GCF_036417535.1 of Chlamydotis macqueenii. NCBI lineage: Eukaryota > Metazoa > Chordata > Aves > Otidiformes > Otididae > Chlamydotis > Chlamydotis macqueenii. The sequence goes on along the minus strand of NC_141575.1, from coordinate 6,051,053 downwards.
GTTTGTTTTTCGAGTTGTTGGTTTGGACTCGGGGGGGAGGAAGCGGGAGAGTGGTCTACTACACAAAGAGGAAAAAGGAAAAATGGGCTTAGTATCACATCAGCTTTTAAATATCAACTTAAGAAGGAACAGAAAGTACACATGGAAAAAAAAATCAGGTTTACTGCACACAGTCTCATGAAGACTACATCATGTTAGTTTACCCAGCTTTAAAGCAATTGCTTTTTCAACATCAATCCTAGACGGTCCAGTGAGATGAAGCACATATCGAAACACACAGTAACCGCATCCATCGGCATCTAGATAAAAGTACTAATAGGAGCCTCATATAAAAATGAGCTATACAGTAAAACAGAGCGCAATGAAACTCCAAGACAACTAACACTGCCAAGAAAAGACTCTTACTAACTTTGCTAAGCCCAGGATGCACAACATTTTTCAAATACAGATCTCGAAATTCTTTATAAAGCTGGTAAGGCTACGGCAAGTAGACAAGAATTTTAAACTCTTTTTTAAGGAGTTTAGAGCCAACAAAGCTCCTGGTATTTTAGTGACATTGCAGGCTCTTGTAACACTGCAGGCATTTAGAAGTGCTAGCAAATTAATATGCTACACCAACTCATTTGGTGAACAATCTCATTCAGATCTTAAGCTGCTTGTCCTGTGTTCTGAATGTGTTAGCAGGCTGAAAAAATCTGAAAGGGTGCTACAGTTTTTCAAGCGTAAAGCTGCTTGCTGTACTTCGGACCGATTTCTGGGACAGCGATAAAAAGCATTCTGTCTTGAAGACAAACAAAAACAAGACCACCACACCACATAAATCATGATGTTACTCATTAAAGGACTAAGAAAAGCTACAGCTCAATGTTATTAAAATCTTCATGATGGAAGTAATGGAGAGCTGCTGGTCAACTTTTGAGTCGGTATTATACACAGGATATTTTACAGGAACATTTCTTAATTAATTGCTTCACTAAAACTATGTCATAGAAGTGTGCTGTGCAGAGAGCACATGTGGTGAAATTTTTGTGAATAAAACTACGCAGCTACATGATCCTGATTTCCACTCTTCTCACATTCTTGGAAGATCAAGTAGAAGGCTAGCACAACAAAAAAAAAAAAAAAAGAGGGAATGCTTACGTTATAATGTGCTACTTGTGTTTTCCTATCACAGCAATAACAAACCATGAAGTATCAAAAGAGGATGGCAAGCACAGTGCTGCTCTTTACCACTATAGTTGGAGGAAATTTAACAAATATTCACTCCATTTCCAGAAAAGAATGGATTCTCCAAGTCTACAGGTCTATCTGGAATCAACAGTGCCTACAAATTCTATGCAAATCTATTACAAATTCTCTTCTCCATAAGCTTGCCACAGAAAATAAGCAGCTGATAACAGAGCAGTAACAAGGAACACAGCCAGTTCCACATACAAAAACACTGCACACGGTTCAGGAGTAGACTGGCATCTCGCATGAGATCTGTAAATTTAAGCCAGCTTGTAGCTGCGCTGTTCCAGCAGCAGAACTGGAAACAATGTGATGTGCAGAATAAGATGTCGGTCACTTGAGCTCAGTCTTTCCTGAAGCAAGAGAAAAAATTACAGCCCACTTTCAGTATTACTTCTGCACACTTGCTTCAACTGGAGGAGCCTGCCTGCTCATCCCACTGAGGAAAGAAAAACTCTTTCTGGTAACATCCAAATACATATTCACGGAGCAACAGCCTATAAAGAGAGATGAAGCTGTTTCCCACAACCCACTATTTCTGAGCAGGGCCATGCAGGGCATCTCACAGTTACATCTTTAAGGAGTAAGTAATTAATTCCTTAAATAAAAAGAAAACAGACACACACACATTCCATCCTGTCTTCATCAGGGATTTGTGAACATCACCCCCACAGAACTTCAAAAGTCTAGACCGGGAGGGTTTTAAGCAGATGCCATTAAATATTGATGTTGTATTTCATTTTTTGCATGACTACTTAATTTAAGGTAATTAATTAGTATATTGGAAAAATAATTCTTTGAAACGTGGCTGTCAGATATACAGACTTTTTATAGCATTAAGTGAACAATGCAATTCTAGTATAGAGAATCTATTATGGGTGTCTATCAGCATACTGTATTGATTGTCAATGTAAGAAGATACAATAAAATAGATACTCTTTACTTTTTAATTTAGTCTCAGAGTACAGTAAGTATTCAGTAGTTCACAATTTCACAACACATAACTTTCACAACAAATGTGAGTGCAAGAAAAATTACTATCTTTTTCCCCAGACCGGAAGAGTCATGAGATAGGAGAGGTTTGAGACCTGCATACGATTTCATGTCCTTGAGTGGCATGCGCTCCATCCTTCCAATCTTGCTTGTCTTTAATTTGTATCACACAACTTGCAGGACAGGGCCCTTCACCGCCTAGATTGCACAATGCCTACCTAGCACAATGGGGATAGGATCTCCAGCAACAACTGCTATGACAACTACTCCCAGGTTCATAAAAAAAAAAATTAAAAAATTAAGGAGTGTGACTTCTGAAACAGCACAAGACTAAGCAATGCACTTACTAAAACGTTTAAGTGCTACAAGGGCTGACATCCTGTAAACTACACTGAGAGGCACTCCACAAAGTCTTGCTACATGCACTCCTACCTCATTTATTACTGGAATTAGGTGGTACTAGAGCATTTAGTTTCAAAGTAGAAGATATTAAAGGCAAAGGTCTCATTTTTTGTGTAAGAGATGTTCGCCTTCCAGTGCTCTGGAGTTTTTCAGTAAGTTATTTGCTGCTTCTATGACACTCGGTATATTCAATTGATCTGTAAGACACCTTCCTTCATTAAACATGACACTTGCCGAGTTGGCACTCAAGCCTGCAAGGGGTTATCACACTACACTTTAGTCGACATTTTTGGAAACATACATTGCAAATTCTAAAGTATAGGGTGATACAAGCTAAATCTTATCAGTAATGCAAGAGAGACACAAAAGGAAAGGAAAAAAAAAAAAAAAAGAACAGTGTGTTTGAGAAGAAACAGTCAACCCATGGAAAGTAAGATGCATGGGGGGACAGTGGAAGATAATGGGATATTAACAAAACAACTGTCCTGCTGCAGAACATCAGAAAAGAGAAGATTCACTTTACCAGTGTTCAAGAATAAAGTTTAAGGTATCTGTATGTATTGGAGAAAAATTTCGTAGTTGGGATACTAGAGACACAAATGCTTTAGAGAAACATGTGCCTGAAACGAGAGCAAGGGTTCCGAACATCACTCTGCCTTGCTCATTGATGAAAACAGAGTGACAGATGTTTGAGCAGCAGAGTCAGCATTACTAAGTTAAGCATGATGATCTAAATTTCTTATTAACCTCAAAAAAAGCCAAAGACTCATAATGCAGAGAGAAACAATGGGTGCATACACAAAAAACCCGGGGATTCAGCTCTTAAGTGCACTGAAATAATTGAAATTACTCACAAGGTTATGGGCTGAAGAATAAGGTTCAGTCTTTTATAAAATGTTGTTTACTTGAACAATGGTACAAAATACAAGAAATTTCTAAAGTAACAGATACACTAATAAAGATAAATAGTCTAAGCAATATTTTATACCAGTGCAAGTGCTTTCTGAAACGAAGCTTATTGTAAGAGCTTCATATTAAAAGTGATAGTGGTGCCAAGATAAAAATAAATCTCATGAGTTTATCCACTCTCTAAAATGAAAAGGTTATAACTTAAGCAAAAATAATAAATTTCACTACACATAAAATCCCCAAGGTTATATAAATTTTTTGTATCTTTGCTTTCTTGTCACCTTTATAGTTCCTATTCCATCATATTTTTCTGCCCAGGCTGAAGAAAATCACATAGTTTACAAACTTTAAAATCAAGTATTTCAAAACACAGACGTTAAATCAACACATATTGTCTCACTTACACAACAGTAATTAACATTTTATCTTAGGACAGGCAGACCAAAAAAACACCAAAAAAAAAATCTTGTGAACACTCAGGCTCAGAAATGCTTACTCAGAAAGCAATTTCAAGAACTAAGAGCATCTACCATATCCAAAGTAAGTCACTATCATAAGCAGCCAGCAGTACCATCGCAAGCAATCCAGAGCAGTCATGCAGATGAACCTGCTCTGCAGGACTGGCAGACGAGAGCTCAGATCTTCATAAACTTGGGGAGAGGAAAAGCCCACAAGGGTGACTGCTGCAGCAATTCCACGCGACCACTGGCACAACAGGACCACGGATCCCCAAAGCTGACGGTGCACCTAGAGACTCTCATACCAATATACAGCTGCTCCTCCTGACAGAAAGTCTACCAGTTCCTTGGCAATCTGTATCAACTCCTGCTATTAAAAGTAACGAGGTGCCAGCCTTCCTCCTCTTCCCCTTTCACTCTTCCTCATATCTATGCTTTGCTTACTTCAGCTTTCATCCATTACATTGCTGTGGTTTTGTCTGTTGGATTAAAGAGCACTCAAACACAGAAAAAATGGCTTTCTTTGAAGAACAAACAGGAACCTCCTGTCCAACCTTTGACTTGGATGCATCAGAGCTACTGATCTTGATACAGCAACTGGAGCTTCTGGGCACAGTTCCCTGAACGTCCCATGACCCCCCAGCTATTTTATAACACAGGGATAGACCATTTGCTTGATGCACAGTTGAATCATCTAAAAAATATGAAAGAGGATATTGACTTGAATCTACTAAATGTTTTCTCTGCCAAGCAAGGAAAGCAAGCTTGGCCTCTGAACCAGACTGACAGCAAGGAAGGGGAAAGAAGGAGATGTGCGTGCTTACCTATGTACACAGAGGGTGAGTGGAAGAAAGGGAATTTCTCACAGCTTGACAACAACATCCCCTCCCTCAGCAAGGACAACGAGGTCATTTGATGCTCTTCAGTTGCCATAATGATAATATCTTCCACTTAAAATAGTCTTTGGAAGCTACAACTCCAGTCCAAAGGTTGACTAAAGCCCCCCAGCCAAGGAAGGGGTTTCAGTCAACCCTAAAGTTTAAACCCATCTCCCCATATAACAGGGTTTTGGCTGCTAACACAAACTAGTGGGCCATGAACCCGCAGGACCAAGGAAGTTCAAGTCACGGCAGAAGGCTTTGGCAGAGCATCTCTGAAGTCAGAGGTCTTTAAGATGAGAGCACCTGTCAACTTTTACCAGGGACATTCAGTATGTCTCCACAGATATTATTAACAAAGAGTCACCCTAAAGCATTCCAGTTTTTATAAAATTCTCAGGCCTCCTGGATATATTTGTTCTCTTATCAGAAGGATCCTAATATTCTGTAAGCGGAAAATTACTGCTTACCTGACTTGGAGTGCAGACTGAGGTAGAAAAAGACAAAATGGCTAAGAACCAAGAGCAAGACTATAAAAAAAAAACAAACATGTGGTCTGCTCTTCTACTTTTTTTTTTTTTGGTACTCCTGTATAGGAATGACATTCATAAATCAGTAAGCATAACCAACAAGGTTACTGACACATTATAGTTAATTTCTTGCTTATGAGAACTTAATAAACAGACTAAAGCTCAGTCATAAGGTTTCTTTCCTCATCCAAGTTAATGAAAGGATTTCCAAAAAAGCTGAATGCAACCATGACATTTTTATCCTCAAGGAATTCATGCATAATTGTAGACTCTGTAAATGCACACAAGTAAACAATCTTACAATTTTGCAAAATTAAGACATAATACAATATGCATAGGAACTCATGTTTCCTCAGCAGTGAGTTGTTTTAAAATGGTGTTATTTCCTGGCTTTGCGATGCTTAATTCTACCAATTCAATATTTGTGACCATATCTATTTTTGGAACAGTTATGGAATACATACACAAAGGAGAGAAAACAAGTTATAAATGCAATGCCATTAATAGAGATGTACAGTTCATGCCTTTTTTTTTTTTTCTTTTCTTCCCTAAGAGAATTCGAGCATTAAGCACTGCACCACACAAAGAAAATGTATTCTAGTCCCCCTTTTTAGGGGTGATTTGTGCCCGTGGCTTTTTTCTTTTAGTTTTGGGTTCATCTTCTGATTATTTTCAAAATTCTCCTTATCCAAGAAAGCCTCTTGAAGTGCATTAGGGCTTACACATTCGTCCCAGACTGTTTAATTTAGCCCTAATACCTTGAGGAAGCTTCAGGATGGATTGTTGCTATTCTGATTAAGGAACCAATCTCACCCCCTGCGGAGAAGGTTGAATGCCTTGCCCCCAGAGGGAAATCAATATTGCTCCACTGACCAGCAACTTCCAAGCACTGCGTCTGCCAATGTATCATGAAGAAAGAAAAAAAAGCCCTCAATTCTTGCATTCTAATTATAAAATAGGTTCTGAATTTCCACTGCTTTGACACCTGTTTGCCAGGAAGTATGGATTCTAGCTTGTTACCACACTGTTAATATTCCACTTTTTTTCCCCCCAGGGATTAACCCACAAGCAAACCACAAAAGATAGCTACACCATGCCAACTACAGATTCAACATTCAAGTCAATACAAATTGCTGTAAGCACATGCATGAAAACCATACACATCATAAAAGAGAAGATCTTCTGACCTCTGTGTGAATGGAGTACTCTATTTTGTCATGTTGTTCCTAATCATCAGCTACTTCAAGTCAACTGCTAATAACCAAGTGAAATATTTATACTTGTACTGTTTAGCTCAGTAGGACTTTTATTAGCTGGAACAATTCAACACACTCCCACAAACACTAAATGCTGGCACTATGATAAATAAGCTTTCTGTTCAAGACTATTTTTGAAGACCATCAACAACTACACAGATGCAGTCTCCAAAGATGCCTGAATTAGGTGCATGTGTTTCACAACAGCACATTTATTGCAAAAAATTGTCGTCTTCAACAATTACAGCTTTCCTGTTTCAAGATAGTTTTATGTTAGTTATACTGACCCTCTGGAAAAGGAGCTTTCAAGAATTTTATACATAATTGAAGTACAAGGACAACGCAGACAAGAATCAGAACAAAAGCCACAATGCAAAAAGAAAAAACAGCCCACAATTATCCAGAAGAGGAGGTGTGGGGGCACACACAGTTCACATCGTGCTTTACCAGGAATGGATGCATGCTTCCACCTTCCCAGGCTTGTTTCCTGGGCTACTTCATTGCATCTAAGAAGACTGCATGCAGCCTCACAGCCAGAGAAACATTATTTCATCTTTAAATAGAGTTGGAACCTAGCTATCTCCCCCCTTCCATTCCAAAAATAAGGCTGTAAATCCCCAGGGCACTGATTTAAATAGGAACCGAGTCACACATGTCATGTGATACGCATTCTCATTACCTGAAGGATAGGCTGGTGCAACTGCTCAGCTTTTAACTTTGGTTTTCAGGTAGAGCGTGCAACAATAACCTTTAAGCGCTGAATGCCTTGATCGCCAGAGGTAGGCTGTCTGTCCTGACGTAGCCTTTTGATCAGCTGATGACAATGTCTTTGAGCAAAGCGGCAGTGAAACTACTCACCAATATACACACGATAAACATTTGCCCACGTTTTTGCACACCAAAAACTGAAGTAAAGCTGTGCTACACAGTTTTTAGCTTTTACATGTTAAGTTACAAACATATGGCAGAAAGCATCCTCTGTGAAACACAGAAGTTTCACACTTTGAAGTTGTAAGGAAATAAAGACTCTTGACCAGCACACACAACCCTCTCCTCTCACCCTTCTTTTCAGGCTTTTCCAGTGACAGCACATGAGCAAAAGTATCTCAGACTGTTATACCTGGGAGAGAGAGGCAGTACCGCGAAAAAAATATTTATGCAGCACTATCACAGCTCTCCCAGTTCATCCACTGCCAGTTTTTCTTCTACTACAGCAAAACCTTAGTTACACATTCTTAATGAATGCCACTCCTATAAGCCCCACATTTGACAGATCAACAGCCCTCAAGAGGGCAAGAAATATTTCCCTCCCTATTTAACTTTTGTTTGGGAAAACACACTTCCATTCACTCACTGCCGCATGCCAATCATTTTTTCCCTTTTGTATATATATATATAAGATAAATATATGAAAGCATTTATCTCAGCATAACAAAAAGCATAGTGCAGAGTGAAAAATATTATCTAAATGCATTTTAAACCTATTTGCCAAACAATTCTCAAAGCTTTCTGCACAGAACAAGTGGATGAACAACAGCAGTGCACACGCTTCTGGATACAGCTCCCATTTGGGGATGTGGTCAAATATTCTTCCACGGTGAGTAAAGGTGCAAAATGCAACCTCAGAAATCAGTGTACATACATTAAAACCAGTAAGTCAACTCTACTTAAACATTACAAGGAAAAAGCCACATAAAAATAGTAATGCTACAAAACTAAGCCTGCAAAAGAGGACTGCTAGGACCCGTCACTGCTGTTGTTTCTTATCCAGTCTTCATCCTTTGCCCCATGCCTCTTCCTTCCTCCTGTGCACCGAGGACACTTTCTCCTGATCCCATCACACTCTTGACTTGTCTCTCCCAACGCTCTAATCCCATTGCACATCCCGTCTGACAGCAAGTCACAGTCCCACCTGTCCTACCCAGCGTCCAACCCTGCTCTTTCCAGACGGTCTTTGTCCAAGATTTTTCCTCCTTACGGGTTCCTTGCCTTTTTTTGTTTAAACTCCCCTTCTCCTCCCGAGCTATTTTCTGCTCTTTCCTTTGCCCATTTAGTCCCAGTTCTCCCATGCTCCCTGAATTCACTACCAGAACCGCCACTTTGAGTTGTCTCTCCCCAAACCACCCCATTCCCATAATTCTTGGCACTCCAATCACAGGAACAGTTCCTAGACAAGCAGCTCCAAATTTCTGTAACTAGATCCTAGTCTGAGCTCTACTTCTTCCCCATCCCATTTGTTCTCTTGAGTCAGCTAGGTTCCTCTGACCACAGCATTTCTTCACCCATTTCTCACCCTTGGGTGAGTAGAACAACAGAAGAACCAGTACATAACAACAGAAGAACCAGTTTGCTACCATCAAGGAAGCCTAAGCGGTCAGATGGACCTTTAGCATGACTCAGTGCAGCCGTGCCTTTCGTTCCCATTCCCTCCTAGCTGTAGTCCACTTTCTTCAACTCACTCACCCACATTATCCTCCCTTAACACAGCCCAGACCCCACTCATGTAGGACTGCGTCCCAGCCAGTTTCCTCCTCCGTACCGCTGGGTGCCAATAAAGGAGTCTGAGAGCAGAAGAGGCTGCCTGGCTCCACCCTGGCCTCCAGCAGCCATGACATGGAATGTCTGGCTGCACTCTGGCAGGGACGGGACTGAGGCATGTTCTATTATTCTGTGGGTGACTGCATCATCTTGTCCCACAAAAACCCCTCCAAGGGCAAAATGTACTCAGCACACACTGGAACTTCTGAAGACTTTGGCAATAATAACATCTTCATGGAGTACTTGCAAAGTGGTATTTTCCCAAAGACTTAGAAGTTTGCCCAGTTTGGGCAGATTTTCTCAAGCACAGCAGAAGACGTATTTCTGTTCCACAGCTATTGTTTGCTAAATTTCAAAAAACCTTGCTCCAATGAATGGGAGCACTACAGCTTTCCAAAACCAAAGAGGCATCGTGTTTAGAGTGTGCAAGACACCAGTCCTGGTAACAACTGAACAACCCTGACTAATCTGAAATATCACAAGTGTGAGGCAGGCACAGACAAAAGAAAACTGCAGTTTAAATATGCCAACTTAGGAAAAAAAAAAATTGCAGGAGAAAATAGGTGACTTCAACAGAAAGCGTTAAATAACCTCCACAATAAGAGCTACCAGCTTAGTCTAGAACATAGGCTGAGACAGAGAAAACTTTCCAAGGCACCCAATAAGCAATTTCTCAGTGTTAAACAGAGCTGAACATCAAGATCTCCAGGGGTCCAGTTAGGAAAAAGTAGTATTCACAGCATCTCTGCAAGATGGTAATTCTCCTGCCACATAGCCTGCATATAGCCTCACTAAAATGGTAGAATTCAAGAATTTGTTTTAAAACCTTTTTAGGTACAAAGCAGAACCACTTGAAAAATACTGAACAAGAGACAGTCAAGTGACACAACATAAGAAACCTACATTATTTCAGCTACAACAAGACGAATGATAATCCACTATGGCATTTCCTCAGGATTAAGGACTATCTGGATGACTTGGTAGCTCAGTGGGGACCATCCTTCTAAATCAGGCATTAATTCCTGAGAGACTATGTTTCAAGTTTTACTGCTTTACTGGGTTTCTGAGCATGTCTGGGGGACTGGTGTTGTTCTTTTGGTTGTTCTTCTAATGAGGTTGACTCTTCCCCAAACAAATTAAGGACAACATTGCAACAGAACTGCTTCTTTACGTGCTTTACAACACGCATGTCTGCTTCAGCGATCAGCAATGAGCAGCGGGCAATCAACATTTCATTACTGCACTTTAACTGCGCTGCTCTGTGCTTAAGTAATCTAGAAATCTTATCTACAGTTCTTCCATTTTTAGATGCAAAAAGAAACATTTTATTTAATAATGCCAACAAGCCATTCTTAATAAACTGAGTCAAAAGAAATAATTGACCAGGTTAATAAGGTTATCCAAACAACACAGAGCCAAAGCAATCATGTAAAAATTCCAAAGGGATCCAAATCACCCCTACCACACCTGCTCGAGAAGACAGACTAAAACCATCATATCCTGTACATACAGATGTGCATACACACAACATATATATTACTTTTCCCCCGTTTCGTATTTTAGAGCTAAAGCCATCGATTGAAAAAAGGATAAAGGCTGCAATATGCCAAAGAGACAACAGTGTTTTTCCTCTCACCAATTTAAGCAGCTTATTGTTATAAAAACTGAAATAGAAAAACAGAGTTTCTAGGAATGCAAGGAGAAGTGTATGATAATATTGAAGGGGGAAGTTCTTTTTTAAATATTTATACAAACACTAAGGAAACTCAGAGCATTGGATTTTGACACCTGGATTGGATTCAATATATAACCCATCTCAGAAGCATTACTTCAAACAGGATGAAAGTGAATTTCCAAAAATTCATTAGCAGGTTACCTTTCCAGCAAAGAAAGGCAATAATGTAAAGTATGTTATTAAGTTACAGTGCAGCAGTGGCTCCCACTCTTCATGTGGAGTATGGCCTTTGAAATTCTGCTTTAAAACAATGTTTCACAACATGAGTAACACTAATGAGCTGCAAAGAGTCCAGAAAAACATCGTCTCATGTTTGACTGCCTTGCCATATGGTTCAAGAAAGCGGGAGATCTCGAGCAGCCACAATACAAATGGGAAGAGTTGTGACTGAAAGGGAAAAAAAAGATATCCTGCAGTCTTGACTCATGCTGAAAGAGCGTAAATCCCCCATTCTTTAATGAATAGGTAGGAAATAAAAGAATAGGTTGGTGACAAAATTCTAGAAATCCTCTTTCCTAAAGCAAAGGAGAATTGTAAACGAAATTACTCAGACATTCAGGTACCAGAAGGGAGTCTCCGCTCCCAGTGCCTGGAAGTACACAGGGGTGTAGGCAGGGACCCCACACACAAACCCGTTCTCCTACTGACCAGCCTGGCGAGTAGCAGGGGAGCTCAACACAACACATGTTCAAGTTTAAAAAGCAACTACTTGTAAACTAATGAAAATTACTATGATGGCAGTAATTTTAAAATGCACAACCTTCAGGCTGCAGCCGCCTGAACTACCAACCTGAGCTGGGCAAATGCACAAAGGTGTGCGCTGCAGAATGAAGATCCTGCGTGATGATTCAACTTCTATAAACAATTTCTTACTCAGTAATCTGCACATACAGGCTGACCACTTAAAACAGGGAGTGATCCACTGTGAAATAAGAAGGAAATATTAATGTCAAACATTTTTGCTACCTCCAAACTGTCCAAATAACTATGCAGAATACTTAGCTAATGAAAAGTGTATTCTGCTTTGAAGTGCTCATCTCCAGCACTCTGTATACAACTTTTACTACGGGCCTTAGAATAACCAAGTCAAAATTATAAATATGATGCATTTATTCCTGACTTAATCTATTCCCCCCCCACCTCTCACTGTATTTGCTTTTAGGGTGCCTTACTCCAGGATTATTTGTGGGTGAAATTCCAGTCTCTACAGAAGTGTTAACGTTACTAAATAGAAACCAAGATTCTACTAAATACAAAGAGAAATGGGTCAAGGATGCACAGCTCTGCCTCTAGGAGTTGTCTGGATGATGCCAGATAAACCGCAACAATTCACAGCCAATTCACAGAAAAACACAGGTTTTCGAAGAGCATCTGCCGTCACTACAGCAGATTTTCTAAACAACAAACAATTCATCCACCCACCTTTGAAGGATAGGCCCATTACTTTATCTAATGGAAACTCTCAACTCACAATGGGAGTTAACTTGTGATTTAGCATGCAAGACTCTAAGAATACCTCTAATCTGTGTCCCTGTCCCACCAGAAACCAGCTCCTTTTCCTTTCAGTCTTGGAGAGTAACAGTTAACAGCCAACCGAAAGAACTGGGGAGGGGGGAAGAAGGTGTGAAAATGGGATGGGTGGGATGACACACACACAGATTTCTATTGTATGCAATCAACCACAGCGGTGCATACAATGAAACTAGATGTTGGCTTCAGAAAAGAATCAATACATCAAACTCAGATCCAGCTCTGCAGATCCTCTTACAGGGAACAAGCCGACAAGAACAGAGCCTTCAGTTAAGATCACATTTGACTGCCGTGCCCAGGTGACACCACTATGTAAAGCCACCAAGGTCAAAATCACCTGGGTACTCCAGACAGTTTCCCAAAGTGTGTCACTACTATAAGCAACACCCATGCATTATAAACACTACTGAAGAACAATACCGCATTCAGGCAAATTTAAGAAATGCTCTCTAAACAAATTCTGCTGATGAAATAGACACACAAGTACCGAAAGAGGAAACGATTTACAGACAGCAAGTGGGGCCTTCAAATTCTCAGAGTTGCACCTATGTTTCATCCTCTGACAACGAGGATGTAGTTAAGAGAACACGATCTACTAGAATCCCATCTGTTTTAATACTGTGAATTAAGAAATTACTGCTACTGAAGACAATAATTGTCTAAACCATCAAAATTTTAAAGGGAATTCATATTTATAAGTGGCATGAACTTCATAAGGCAAAACTAACCACATCCACAAAGTGTATGTTTTCCACACGAAAGCACACTGGAACACTCTACAAACAAAAGGCGCAGTCCCCAAATTATCAGTCATGTGAGGAGTTGGCCAACACCGTCCCTTGTGTAAGGACAGCAAAGTAAGTCCTTTGCAAGTACAGAACAGTCACCTTCTCACAGGTTGGAAGGAGAGTGACAGCTGTTAGCAGACACTCAGCTTTTCACAAAGGTCAAAGAAAAATTTGATTAAATCACCTTCCCCCTCAGTCTTTTTTTAAACTTTATACTGAATGTGGAAAAAACCCACGGTATCTCCACCTCGGAAACACTCATAACAAAAAGATTAATCTTCCCACATTTAATCTCTCTGCCGTTTCCATTTGCCATACTGTGTGACAGTGTTCTGAAGAAACAGAGTTTTTCCTGGACCACTTAACCACAAATTTACACGTAGCTCCCCCAAACTACATATTGCACCAGAACTCATCATCAAAAGGGTTTGTCCCCTTCAATATAGCAACCATGCAGCCACAGCTTTTTCCACTCAAAAGCCAAGGACTGAAGCACTGAGGTTAGTTTTAGCTCGGTTTGCTATGTAATTCCTACCACTTGCTTGAAGGGCTTCACACCACACAAAAGGACACTGGTGGGAAGTGGAGCACACAGTAGCGTTCTACCAGCACGCATCAGAATAGCCATACATGCCATGCTCTACGTTCTTCCTCATCACTCAATGAGAGGAAAAGGGTGAAAGAGTACCGAGTATGCTTTTAAAGCCCATGGGCCCCGAAGCATAGTTGACTGAAGGTTCAAGTTGAGTTTGTACATGGGGATACACAATCTTTAATTACCGCTTACATCAGCTAAGTATTTAGAAAACATTGCCAATTTCCAGAATCAGATACAAAGTAAGTATCTACTGTACCCTCCTACTTCTTAGCCCTTAATGCTACTCTTGAACTGGAGTGAAAAACAAAACGGTTGGGTCCTACGACTGTACTTTGTCCTCCACCCACCACTTCTTCCTCCAGCTCCTGTATGTTTCAAGTGTAATGGGCAGAAGGAGTTTTGCAGGGATCGGGTAGACGGACAAACTGCACAGAGTAGCTGCTGCTGCCCTGTACAGCGTGCTTACACACAGGAAACTCAGCTGGTTACATGAGACCTTCAGGTTTTGCTCTGTAATGCTGGATTGCTTGGAGGCCCCAGATGATCTCATTATCCCGAGCATTTAGGCTCATACGGGATATAAATGCTGCATTAGTACCTCTAATAATTCTGCCGGTTATGGGTCCATTTACACTCATGGAGCCAATCCTGTGAACTCAGAAGTCTAGATTCAAGTGAAATATCATTAGGAACTTTCCAACAGGAGATGTAAGCCAGAGGCACAGAATACACTCACATCACAGCACAAGGCTAGAAGGCTGTCTAGGGAATAACTTACATGTTGCCGAAGGGATTTTATTGCTTCTGAAGTATGAGCCTTTCTGCAACCAGCTTTTTTTTTTTCCTCAGGAATGAACATAAATTCTACATAAATCCATGGACATTAACATTCTACATGCTCTAAAAGAGCAAGCTTGATTTTACTTCTCCTTTGCTACACTTAAAGAGATGAATCATGAGCACGCATCCACTGTCGGAGATCAGCACAATTTAATTTTTGCCTTTATAAAAAAGCATGCAATGATCAACAAAAGGAGGTAGCACATATTAAACACAGGTTGTTTGTGTGGTTCCCTTTCCCAGTGAAAGGGAGAACATGGAGAGCGAAACCAGTGTTTCGGCCTAAATACCCAAAGCACTGGAAACCGACGTGTTTTCAAAGCTCTGCTCAATTTAAAATAAAGCAATTCTTGCTAATTTTGTATCTATAATAATTTAATCTGTTGGTCCAACCTTTTCCCTCTCTAAGCTGCTACACTTCTCAAAGTACTACACTGAAGATTTGAAACATAACACTGATGCTGCTGAAGCCAATAATTTCATAAAAAAAAAAAAATTTGCGGGGTGGTGGGGGAGAGAAGTATGTTACAAAAGCAGTCTGTAACTGTAACAGAAGACAAATATATAACCTGCAAAGATTACATAAAACAGAAACAACTACTTATAAGCACTACTCTCTACTACTGTTCTCGTGCAGCAACGTCTCTGTATTGCACTTTTAAGAATGCAAAAATAACTAAGTCCATCCTCAGAATTTCTCTCCTGCCTCAAAATTGTTACACTGTCTCTTATTTTAATTCCACTCAAACTATTTCATCCAAGATGCAGAAAAAGAAGGCAACTGCAGATTTTCCCATAAACACTCCCATGCAGCAGGACTGTTTATATATTGAATCAATATAGCATCACTACAATACATCATCAGTACGTACCACCTCTCTTTCTCTGGAATAGACAAACATCCCACAATAACCTCTCAGTAGGCATTTGCTCCCTAATTTACTGTCTAGTTCTAACCAGATCTAGCTATAACACGACGACAACGTCACAGCAAAACGGGATGCTTAACTGTCTGCCAGAACAGGCCAGTAATGCATCCGGAAAGGACAGCAATTAGCAGATCCAAAATAACCATTTCTACTCCAAGACAGTTTAAAAGCTTAGATATGTTTACACCTTAGCTCACTCTGGTTACTAGCCACAAACAGAAGAATATAGGAGCGAAATCTTGCAGTGCTTTGCAATCCAGATGACCCTTTGCCACTCATTCTTGACTTCTCCATTCCAAACACTATTTCCCTTTTCCTCTTCCCCTCTCCTCCCCCGAGCACAGATTTCCCCAAAGATTTTTTTTTTTTAACTTCCCATCATTAAATTAACAACCGCTGGCAGTCTCCTGTCCACTGTGACCATCCCTCAATAACAGGTTTTGCCCCATGCTCCACCATCACGCTGCCAAACATGGCTGCATCATATCCTCTTTGTGATTGAATATGTATCCCTTTTGCCTTTCAAGAATTCTTTTATCCGCCTACTCTTATTTTCCTCAGATCAGCAAGGGACCATTCCGAATCGCTATTACCCACTTATCACAGTTCGGTATTTTCCAGTAACGCTCCAGCGTAAATCATATGTGTTTATACTTCCCAGGTTCACTTCAAAAAACAAGGTGTTGTATACACTGAAATCCTCCCGACCATTAAAATGTACTTATTTACACACAACAGAAAACTCTTCGAATAAAACCCTCCGTCCTTCAAGGCAAGCGCGGAGAGGAACCCCTTACCGACAGCGAAGGGAAATTTTATCATCTGGCTTTTCTTCCCTGCAGCTCCCCCTCCTGAAACCGGACCCCCTTGTACAGAAATCCACCTCGGAGCCTCTCCTCCAGCCTCTCGCAGGAGCCGCACACAAAACCCACCCCAGCCTCTGCTCGAAATCCTCCCTCCGCTCGACAACCGCGGCGGCTTTTTGTGCCGCTGAGCATTTTTTTTTTTTTTAATTTACCGAAGAAAATAAATAAAACTAACAAGTCTCCGCTGGGATTTCCCTGCGGAGGCTGCGGTAAAAGTTTCTAGAAGAAGGTGGACCCCCCCCCCCGCACCCCCGGGAAGAGCAGCCCCCGGCCAGGCCTCCCCCGCGCCGCCCCGCACAGCGCAGCCCCGGCCCCCCGCACCGCGCCGGCCCCTCCGCACGGACCGTTATGACACGGGGCGGGCGCGGCGCTCTCCGGTAACCGCCGCAACGGCCCCGCTCCCTCCCTCCCTCGTTCCCTCCCGCACTCACCCACAGCTCCGTGCCCCAGCTCATGGCTCCGCCGCGCCGCCGGGGGCCGGCGCTGAGGGGCGGGCGGGGGGCGCTGGGGGTCTCTCTCTGTCCCCTGGCCGCGCTTCCTTTCCCCTTCGCTCCTCGCACACGGAGGGACGAGCTCCGGTGGGGCCGGGACGGAGAAGAACGGAGCGGGACGGGGACGAGCGCTGCTCACCGCCGCTCCCGCCTCATCGCGCCGCAAAATGGCCCGAGCGGCGCCGCGCGGGGAGGCGGTAGCGGAGTGGGGCGGGGGGGGGGGGGGCCGCTTGACAGCTCTGGCGCACTGCGCAGGCGCGGCCTGAGGCGGGGAGGGGGAGAGGGGCGAGGCCAGCAGTGCGCAGGCGCGGCCCACAGTCAGCGCGGCCCCGGGTCCCCGCTGGCCGCCGCGGCACCGTGCCGCCGTCTGGCCCCTGCCCCGGCCGGATCCACCCGCCCTCCGCCCCGCACGGCGGGCAGCTCTCGGCCCGCCCCGCTTTGAAGTGCGGAGCGGGCCGGTGTGCAGGCTGGCGGGCGCTCCCTGCCCAGGGGGCAGCCGTGGCGGTGATCCCGGCCCAGCCCCGCCCGCCCTCAGGTGTCGCTTCCCAATTTCGTACCGCCCCCTCCTCCAGCGAGGTGGGGTTGTAGGTTTGTTTTTTTTTTAAAGCAAATATTCCTGTTTTGACCATTTGGGGGGAGGGCAACCACCCTAGCGAAGAAGGAAGCCCACACGCTTAAAACTAACTGCAGGGGCTGACTTCTTCAAACTCAGCTACCCAAACATATGTATATACACACCACCCCCCAAAATAACCCAGATCCGGGGATATTGAGTCCGCCATCTGTCACCAACACGCTCAGTGAGCAAGGAGGAAAACAAGCAAATCATCTGCTTTTGCATAAATGGGGGTTATTGTAGCAATTATGCAGGCCTTGCAGAAAACGGCCCATTTCCTTGCCAGATAAATAAGATTTTATGCTCATCGTCCTCTGTAACAGCATTTATTTCAGCTGTGTCACTTAATCTGATTTTACATTTCTGGTTTTTTTCAGCTACAAGAAATGTAAAGAGAGCTTTAGACTGATATTTTATATTGATTGCTGCATCTGTTCATGAAAGATTTACCTGGTGGGGGAAAAAAAAAAAAAAAAAAAAAGAGAAGCATATTTATTCACCTGAGGAAAAAGGTGTCTGCTTACAGAAGGTGGGGACCCTTTTGATGTTAGAGGATAAAACGGAACAGCTGCTACAACAACCATTATCCCCTTCAGATTAATACACTTCTTTTCACTGATGCTTGGCTATTACCCTACATGAGAAAGGACAAGAAAATAATAAGTTAGTAAGCAATTCCAATATGTAGAACAACAATGGAGACAAGTGTTATGTTAATAACTGAACTGCATTTATTTTTGTCCTAGTTCAACTGATCCACACATAGGAGTAGAATGCTGCTCCTCACACAGCTGACTTTGAAGGGAGGCAGAGAGCAGGCAACACTTTTGTTCATCATTAAAGTTATTACTTTTAGGGACTGACTTCATAAACAACTCAGAGCCACGCTGTTCAACCCATTTTACAGAATACTTCTTCCTGCTACTGCCAGCATATTTAAATATCTGAGCCTGCCACGCTGCCTAGAGCACAACCACAGTCTTCCAAGGGTTTGTACTTCCACAGACTCTCGGGGAAGGCGCACCAAAGCTCGCTGTCCTTAGACCTACGTCCATCCAGAACACATTGCAAAACCAGACAACGCGGTTGCATCTCAACTTTTTGAGAGCATAATCCATAAATACTTGAGTAAAAAGAATGTACCAGGACCAAACAGAGAGCAGCGCTAGTATCATCTGAGGTAAATTTGCTGTGGAATTTCCTTTTGCACAAAGAGCTGGGAGGGGAACAAGGCAAACCTGTTACACCAGCACGGGCAGGGAAACCTGTCCACACTGAAAGATAAAAATGCTTAACCAGTTACAGAAAGATAAAGGCCAGAAATGCAAGTTGTTTATTATGATGGTACATGAGGATCAACCATGCCAAAACCTATGAAAAGTTATTAAACTTTGTGTGGACAGAAGCTCAAGACAAACTAAATAAAATAAAATCAGTTCCGGATATTTCTGGAAGGGAACTTTTTCCTGTCTTTGATTGTCTTTGTTATTTACCCTGAAACTCTCCAAAACAGGGATTGCCACTTTTGTTATTCCTTTCAGTTGCACAGTGCCCAAAACAGCAGGGCCTAGAGCTTGGCTGGTCCCTAATTACTAATGTAATTAACAACAATGGGAGCATTAAGAGCCCTTTGTGCTGAAGTAGGTGCTGGAAGGCTCAGAAGGTCCCAGACACTGAAGAACAGTTCAAAATTACACTTAGAAATTACATTATCTATTGCTTTGTTACTTAATTTGCAGAATCCCAATCTGAGCAACACAAGTTTTCCCTCAGCTGCTCTGAGAACAAGACCATGCAGATCTGTTATCTAGACATCGGTCTATTCCTGTAAGTTCTCCGTGTTTACCTCTCCTGTTGTTATGATCCAGAACACTACCAAAGGTAGATCCTAAGCCCAAGTAGAAACAATTCCCTTTTTAGAAGACCAGGACATTGTTTAGGAAACCCCATTCCCACTTGATAACAGCCAGATTAGCTGCTAAATAATTTAGAAGGTACATAAAGATAAAATAAATCCCTAAATACAATTCAGTCTAATCCTTTTTCTCTGGGTTTGTTTACTCACAACTTTCAAAACACATACAAGCAT
Organism: Chlamydotis macqueenii; assembly: GCF_036417535.1. Taxonomy (NCBI): domain Eukaryota; kingdom Metazoa; phylum Chordata; class Aves; order Otidiformes; family Otididae; genus Chlamydotis; species Chlamydotis macqueenii. The sequence continues at coordinate 6,031,377 of NC_141575.1, read as the reverse complement.
TTTCTAGCTTCCAGGAAACAAGAGGAAGAGGACCCACCTTTTCCCCCTGAAGTTATCACCCTGGCAGCTGCTTCCCTTTTAGTTTTATAATTCTATTCAGATCATCCACATCCAAGACAAAGAACATCGATGTTGCCTGTGACCTCTCATACACTGGGACTAAAACAGCGCCAGGAAAGGAAGAGGACACACCTTTCCCTAAGGCCATCACCATCACAGCTGTTTCCTTTCTGCTGTTACAACACTCACTACACAGATCATTCAGACACAGCAGGGAACTTGGTTCTCTTTAAATGCCCCATCAGAACCCACAGGGACCTAATTAAAGCCTGATTAAGACCTGATGAACCTTAATGGCCCTGACCAGTTTCACCTGTTGCCTCCACCCACACCCTCTGCCCATGGAGTCAGGAGTCGCATTTAAGCTTTGGCCTGAGGGTTCAGTCTCTGTCTGAACAATGTTGTAGGGGTACAGGTACGGGCCTCTGGTTCAGCCACAGCTGTGCTTGGCTACGGACCCTGTTAATACGGAGCCTGGCTCACATCTGGCTTTATCTTGGACCTGCCTTATCCTTACAGACCTGTCCAGCCATTGCTAGACTGTGTCTGACTTTTGCTACCATCACCTGCACTGCAGATCGACTTCTCATCTCAGCCCTTGTCTCATTCCTATGACCTTGCCTGATTGCCTGGACTCTTGCTGCCAACTGCCATCTCTAGGCCTGCCCTGCTCACCTGGCTTGGAGACTCTGGGACTGGACCCCAACTGGTGAGGCTCCTGCCCTGTTGGCAGTGTTACCATGCTCATCTCTCAATGCCATGTCTCGGGGAACAGCCAGCTCTTGCTGCCCCACAACATGCCTATGCCTTGGCTCATGGAGTAGATTAACAAATTGACACTTAACCTGTTTCACTCTTTACTGAGGGATACCTGTAGGCTATCTCCATGCCAAGATTTTCCTGACATTGCTGATGCCTTCCATCGGATTTCAAGAGCTGCCCATGATAAGCTTGAAAAAAAAAAATCTGTGACTGGTTCTAATGAGATGTTTGGATACATGTGAAAATACAATGAAGGAGTAAAGAAAAAAAGATATCTAGGCTAAATTTGTTTAATCGCAGCTGAGAATAACTGTATGTGCTAGGAACAGCACATTTGAAGCAAGGCGAGTATTGTCTGGAAGCTGTAGTAAAATATTAAAATGTAAGGATGAGAGTTACTGTTATAGCATATTCATTACAGACAGCAGCCAGTTTGCATATTGATAGAGATGTAAATTTAAGTACAGACATCTCTGAACATAGAAATTCTTAGAAAAATGCATAGCCAAAGAAAGTAAACAGGTTATAAATTCTGTTTTTAAGATCATTTAATCTAGGTAAGTGGGGAACTAACAGTTACTAGAATATCCTAATAGTAGGTGGAGAGTTAACAGGAAACAAATCTACAGACAGTTTCTAGTCTGTGTCATAAGAATCTGCAATTGCTACTAGGAAGCATCTTCAGACTAAGAGAAGCTCTTCAGTGCAACTAATCCCAAGGATTATAGGGGAAAACCTCATGCTATTTGACCCCTGAAGTAGCCAAAAGTGTGCCTGATAGTAGTGAAGCAAGGCATGAAAGCCTGCGCTGTAGCTGTGGTTGCGAGCAAATATTTCTCAGGAGTCAAAAGTCTCTAGGCTTCCCAGGTGGTCCGTGCATAGGAATTATAATAATTACAACATTAAAAATATTAAGTCCAAGAAAATACCAGGACCAGAGTTATCTTTTCAGAATAAATTCTCCGATGTTTGTAGTTACCTGAGCGTCTCTCAATCTGTGGGGTGTAGCTACGTGCAGTACAAGGCCCGGTGCTGACAGGACCTCTAGCGGCATGTACCAGTTAATGCCCGCAGAAAGAATCCTATTAGAAAAACACAAGATTGTTTTTTTTTTTCATGCTTCCAGATATTTTCTGGTACCAGTCCAGGTTTCTTTGGCTGATGGCGAGATTTCTGTGTTTACTTTATTACCTGAGAGTATAAAAGAAGGAAATGAAACTGTAGGAGGCAATGGGCAGCGGACAGTAACATCTGAATCACCTCTGTACGAAGATGTGACATTCTACACAATCTTGCTAACACAAAGGCCAAGACAATTGATTTTCCTCTGCCTGTTTTACACTCACTTGTATTTTACTACTCACCTATTCCAATCCCGTCGTTTCTCTGGCTGTAGATGAAGAAACTTGCACAGCTCTTACTCTGTACACTGAAAGGGAAAATCAGAATGTTTTGAATTCCCAGAGCTGACAGCATAGGACTCCACATTGAAGAATTATATTTATTTATATTGATGACTTCCTGTAAAGAAGACACATTGCATAGCCTTCCAAATTGCTTTTTAACAGTGTGTTAGCCTAAAAGCTGTTTTAGTTGCCACTATTCACGTTCACTTTGTTTCTTGTGTTACTCTCAGTTTGAGCAATAAAGAAGTCACTGAAGTCAGGCCCAATCTGCTTGTCATTTTATTTTTAAGTGGGACTACAGCTACCAGTTTCAAATACTTCAACAGCTGCAAAACTATTCCAGTAAGGAAGCAGAAAGCCCTTTGTTTTCTTACTCTTTTTTTTTTTTTTTGGTGATATTTGAAATTAATACTTTAAAGCTGGCTTTAAACAGAAAGGCAGTTTTTCAGTTATTTGGACTACCGGATGTTCAAACGTCTGCTCTCACCACAGCTCCCGGGAAGAAGCTGGAACTCGCTGGCTGCTCCTCGGCTGAGCTGGAGGCATCAGCCCCACACCTCCCCAGGGCCTGTGCCGCAGGGCCGAGGGCTGCGGCGGGGAGGGCTCCGGCCTTCGCCCACAGCTCCATGTCACCTCATTCCAAACCAGGGCCTCACTCCGCGCCTCCGCACAGGCTGTTCCCGGGAAGGCTCAGGGCTTCCCTTTGGCCGGTGTGTCCCCGAGAGAGCGGCCAGGGGGGAGCTGCCACAGGGCCCCGGCCCTCACTGAGGGGCCCGGGCCAAACCCGGGGGGCACTGTGGGGAGGCAGCCTCCGGACGGTGGGGCAGCCCAGAAGGGTCCTGAAACTTCAAAAAAAAAAACAAAAAAAAAACCAACCCCCCCCCCAAAAAAGCCAACTCTGAGTCTCAAAGGGAGAGAACAGGGCTGCGAAGCCGCCAAACCCCGGTGGGCGGAGCCGCGCGGCTGTGACTGACAGGAGGGCGGGGCAGCCCCGCCCCGCTGCGGTCACGTGCCCCCCCCCTCCTTGACCCCGGAAGTTGCGCGGGAAGAGGATGCTGATGCTGGAATAAACATGGCGGCCCGCGGCGCTGGGGCTGTGCTGTCGCGGGCTGCGGCTGTGCTGGGGCTGCTGCTGCTCTGGACGGGCTCGGGCGGCGCCCGCGTCCATCACCTCACCCTCCAAGTAAGGGCTGCGCCGCCCCCCTGCCTGTGGGCTCGGCTCCCGGCCGCGCTGGGCCCCCTCCGGGTCGCCTGAGGGGAGCGGCGGGGCCGGCCTGGCCCTGCTCGCCTCCCGCGGGCCGGGGCTCTCCTCTCCTCCCCGCGGCTCCGGCTTCGTCCCGCCACCGCCCCCTGGCACTTCTCCTCTCTCTGGGCTCTCCCCCTGCGCCTCGGCCGCCTTCTGCTCTTGCCGCTGTGTCCCCCCGCATGTCTTTAGCCGCTTTCCTTCCTTTGTGGCCGTCTGTCCCTCAGTGATGGGGAAAGCGTGTGGAGAGGCCTCAGGACTGTAGCGGTTTGAAGGTGCGGATGCTTCACATCCTGTTAAAAGCAAGGCAGAAAGCTGTGTGTGGTAAGAGGGAGCTGAACGTGAGCTGGAGGGAGGTTTCTGAAGGGGCTTTGGGGTTGCTTTTACTTTTAATCTGTGCTCTGCAGTTGTCTTTCCTGTCCTGATCGTTGGTCACTCGACTCTAACAGGCTGCGTGGCTGTCGTGTTGCTCTTCTGGATGTAATTTCTTCACACTGATTGAGTCAGTAGAGGCAGGAGAAGATATTGATGCTGACAGCTCTCTGTTTTGGTTTGATAGACTTCTAGTTGTGCTTTTGACAAGCGTTGTGTTGCCTTGTGCCTATATTTAAGAAAAACTAGTTGATGGGAAGTGATGCCGATTGCGTTGAACATCTGCAGCTGCAGTGTGCTGCTCTCTGTTGTGTTTTAAATGAAAAGCTGCACGGTTGCTATGTGATAGAGGAACTGTGCGTTTGGGGTGGTGCTTTTTAAAGGCTTCTGTGTAGTTCACTAAATGCTCTGTAAGTCTTCAGCATGAGGTTGTTCATTTGTTCTGCTGTCAATAGCATGCAATATTTTGCTGTTAGAAGTGTTGGAAGAAGTTAATAAAGTTGTTTATGGCTAGGGCCAGCATTACTGCGTTGCTGTAGCAGTTTACAGAGAGCATCAAAACTCTGTGGGAGCTCCCCTTCAGCCTTTGGGGTACAGTGAATGCCCGGGAGACACTCGTGACTTACGTGTAGGGAATTTTCCAGTCTACGTAGTTGTCTAATGTGGAACCACATGGACGTTGTTCTGCTTCAGGAAAAGTAAACTTCTCTCTGAAGAAATAAATTAGGAGTTTCGTGCTGGTTACAGTACTGTTTTGAGGAATTTGTGACCAACAGCTGAGTGTCAGAAGAATTTCTCCTGGGGTGATACTTTTCCCTTACATAGAAAACTTTGAAGTGCAAGTGTTCTCAGCAGCAGATGTTACAGCTCCTCGTTCCTGTTAGGGAGTTTCTTATCCACCTGGATCAATTACTAAGCTGTGGCTGCTGATTTTTACAATCAAAGTGGGGTATGGTTTTAGTTTTGTAGGTATTTTGTGTGAGTTGCAACACTGACTTAACCGAGCCCTGGAAAGTAGGAGTGCTTTAATGCCTTTGTCCACATCCTGTATAAACACAAGCTTTATTGTTAGAGCACAGCCTCCCCCTTTCTACTTCATCCACTCTTTTACAGCGTTTATGTAAACATTAGGGTCCAACAACTGTACCCTTTCACAATGAAATCTCCCTTCTAGTGTTCTTGCCATTGGCTCCTTGCTTGTAAGCGTGCTTTGACGCTGTGCCAGGGTGAAGGCTGCAGCTTTGTGTGAGTGCTTGATATTGAGTTTCCTCAAACAAACTGTTATTGCTGAAGTTAGAATAGCCTCATTCTCGTGTACTTGTAATTAGCATGCTAAGGTGAAGTTTTTTTTGTTGTTGTCAGAAAAGCAAGTCACAGTCTGAGTGGTTTCCTGTTCTGAAATAACTTCTTTTATCTTTAATAAAGCATACAAAATGATTTCTTCTGAGTTAGAAAATGATTTGTTTGAATCTTGCTATTTCACTAACCTTGTGAAAAGGAGACTCTTTTCCTTAGTAGCAATTGTTATCAGCTTCATTAGTTTGATGCGATATGTTTTGAAAAAACAAACAAAAAACCCACCCCAAAAACAAACAAACAAACAAAACCCCAAACCCTACAAAAGGTGAAGTTACCGAAGACTGATCGAAACAATTTTCAGAGGTTCCCAGGAGCAGCTGTTAGTTGGAATGTTTCTCTAGACCAAAAATAAGATATTTGTTATCTTCACAGTTGAATGCTGAAATATGGAAGCCTTATATTTTGGATAATGCGATGGCAGGCTGTCTCGGAGGATGAGGAAGTTGGTCTAAACGAGGCCTTTGTCAGGCACACAGCTAAATTTAACGTTAGCAAACAGCCAAGGGTACTGGTTTCAAGAGGAACTGCCCGATTGACAATGTGGTGGTGGTAGTTTCTGAGTAAAGTCAGTTATCTTTCCAGTTAGCTGGCTTCCAAAAGGGAACTAAGACCTCTCCTATTTTATGTACTGTCAAGATAGCAGTTTCATGTTAAATTGTTATTTGGAAGATGTTATTTTTCAGTGGTTGCTTGTAAATACTTGTAGCCTTTTAATGTTGGGAGGCCTTAGTGTCCAATTGCTCAGGTTAAAACTAGCTTCCACAATAATTCATTTAGTCTTACACAAATTATAAGTATTGTTATTAGTCTCACACAAATAATAAAATTCCTTCTGTGTAAGGCTAAGCACTCTCTGATGAAGCTTTCACTGTACTGCTAGCATGATTCCAGTTAGATTTTGGGTAAAACGTTCAAGAATTTTTTTCTGCCCATTCTGAGCTACAGGATCTTGCATACTACTTTCCTGTAAACTTATTCAAATGTTGCAGAATCCTTTTTTATCCTAAAGGAGTGGAAGAAATGGGTAATGTTTTTATGGAAATAAGCAGATACCTTACTGTACTGGTATGACTGTAACCTGTTGGCGATGAGTCCTGGATCATCTCTTCTCCGAGGGGCGGGGTTAACCGTTAAATGCCTCCTGTGTCCGTTAAAATAAGGTGCATGCTACCAACTGGGATGCTCAAGTATTCGTTTGTATGGGTTCACACCTTTCTTGTAAACTTACAGTTGCGTATTTCTGAAGTCAGCAGTTGAGTGATGATAAATAAAAGCTGGATTCTTCCAACCTGTTAAACTTCCTGTGAGAGCTGGGGCAATTGTTAGTGAGCCCGTATCTTTAAGCTGTCGGTACGTGGAGCAGTAGGTGCTCTTGGAAGGCCTCCTGTTGCTTGGTGGCAACTGGTGACAGCGTGTGTGGGATCACGTGAAGCTGAAGGATTTGTGGACTAAATCTGTAAACTCTAAGCACTCAAAGCTGAGATAAAACCAGGGAGGAAAGTGTGTTGTGTATTAATTATCTTTTGTTGGTGGGAAGCATGTTGGTAAACCAGCAGAGTAAATAAACTTAAGTAGAACTTAATAGCTTTTGCAAGCACTCAGAGTTAAGCAGCTGTCTCTGGTCATCTTTACAAGGTGCAAAACAGGTTACGACTGGATGACACTGTATTCCCCTCTACCCAGTCTCCCAGACAAATGCTTATTTGTCCAGGTGTGGTTAAATACATACGATGTGCTATGTAAAGAGCTAGTATTAATCTTCGGTTTTGACTGGGAAATTATATTGAAAGCGGTGTTAAATGAACCAGAGGGGCTCTTGTTTGAAGCACATTAAGTGACCTAGAACCCGAAGACAGCACAGCTGTAATACTCAGTTGAACAAAGCACCTGCTGTGAGCCATGTGTCACTAACTTTTTTTTCCTCTTCTAGGCAGTAAGGGAACCGTCTGTTATTTGCCAGGTTGACTTGATTCTGTTAGGGTGATCTTATTACAACTACGTTACAGGTTAGCTGTGTCAGGATTGGTGTCCTGCTGTTACAGTCAGTGATATTTATGTGTCAGGAATGTTTTATGCAGAGATGTTGGAGTTAATACTAGGGTTAAAGAGAGAGACCTTGCTATACTTCTACAATTATTAGCTCAGTCTTCCAGTACTTGTCAGAACAGTTTGTTTACCTTTAACAGCTGACTTCTCTGCTTAGAGTATTCTGCAATCTGATTGTCTTTTCCTAGAAGAAAATGGAAGAAGAAACAATTTTATTATTTTTAGTGACAACTTGTAAAAGTACTTTAAATCACATCTTAAACTTTTCTAATTTTTCTTGCTTTGTTTCTCTTTTACTTCCAATCCAGTAGGAGTGAGGGTCCAGCTGTGTACCTCTTTATGGATTTATGAATGCAGAGTAACAGGGATATGACCTTTCCTCATCTCATGTGGCAGCTGTGTGTAATATTTACTACTTTTCATGTGACCTCCTTATTTGGGGAGGAAAAAAAAAAAAGCAAAGCAACTCACTATATTTGAGCCTTTATCAGCTGAGCAAGGGATGGAAAGGGATCAACTTCTACAGTTTATTTGCCAGACTGAGAGGAAGTAAATTATTCTGCAACTTAGACTGGGAGCAGAGGAGGGGATTGGAATTTTCCTGTTAAAAGAAACTAACCCAAGTGATTCTGTTTGCACCCCCGTAGTCAGATTTTGGTATTTATTCTACTTGTAAGATGCAAGCCAGATTCCTCCGAATGACTTTTTTTGGATGTCCCAAATGGGACTACATAAGAAATTTTCTTCTCTACACCATACACATAGTTTTCCAGTGTGTTAGGTGTTTGACTGTCCAAACACTGATCCCGCCTAACACAGAAGATCTGATGGGATGACTGTACACTGTGATACTTGTTAAACACTTGGCCAAAACCCAGCTCTCACTTAGGTAACACCACTATAGTCAACTAATTCCTCTTCAGTCTGTTGCAATGACAGTAGCTAGCATTCAAACAATAGTTGTCTTGATTTGTCAGCAGTCCTGGTTTGTCATTTTGAGGTTTGGGGTTTTTTTTGGTAGCAATATTTTATTTAATCAGTGGTGCCAGATATTTAATTTATTCTGGACTTTTTTCTTGTGTATTCTTCAGTAGTATAGCCTGGTAATTAGCAAAGACATATTTATTTAAAGATCTTTCTGCTCAGGTTGTTGGAAGAGTTGGTCAATTCCAATGAAATAATTGGTTATATCTGAAGGTTATATGCTAAAGAAATTTGCTCCTGGTGTGATCAGATAGATGTTTTGCATGAATACTTAAGTAAGTGTCAATCTCAGTCACCCTCCTTCCTCTTCGAGTGCTGTGGCAGATGTCTGTGTATGTGATTTGTAAACTTACTTTCCTTTCTTACAGGATGATGTGAGGCAGAAAGTGCACCTGAATACCTTTGGCTTCTTCAAGGATGGTTTCATGAAAGTCAATGTCAGCAGCCTTTCATTGAAGCCCCCTGTGGGCTCTGATGACAAGAGTAGCTTATCAGTAAGTTACTTGGAGTCCCATGACTGTATGAAGCTTTCTGTGGAATTTCCCATGCACCAGATGCCTTAATTTATTTGAGGTGTCAGATCCTGACTGGTGATGCCGTTGGCTTTGCTTGCCGCTGTGAGCCGTTTATAAGGATAGGTATATGATGGGATTTATCCTTGAGCACTACCCCTTCTGCTTTAAGGATAAACTTTAGCTTACCGCATCTCCTACTGAACTTGATGCACGCATCTATGACCTGTATTGAAACACAGGTTTCCTAAGGGAGCCTCTGATGTGAGATTTTCACGTTGTTGTCCTGTTGTGTTGCAGTGCATCTTGTAATCACTAAATCAGTAGATTTCCAGAACAGTGATTGACTTCTAGAGGACTCTAAAATTACATATTATATGTCCCATTATGCTAGTGATTTTAATAGAGAGACTGAAATACTAAGGTAGAAAACGGACCTGTGTTCTTACTCTTTTGCACAGTTCAGCCTCCTTTTTAGTAAAAGTATTCAACACCGTCCTCAAGCAAAAGCATCTGGAAAAGTACTGAATGTTAAAACATTCAGGGGCAGAAGATACTCCAGATTAGTTTGGGTTTGAATCGGTATGTATTTTATCCTTGGTGGATACGGATGAAGCAGCAAGTTTATTATATTTGAATTTTTTTCTTGTCTAATTAAGTAATGAGAAATACTTGGGTTCTGTCTTAAATGTAGGTTAATTTGTTTAGAGAGCACTGTCTTTGACCCTTTCAGTGGTGATTTGACTTCTGATACTAGGGGAACCTGAGCTGTTTTGACAGATTCTTCTCCATTGTCTCATAGGTGGGGTTCAGTTTGGTTCGAACAAGGAATGATGGATTCTCCACTTACCTGGTAAGAGTAAGAGATGTGGACTTTGTTTTCTGTGCTGGGGACATCTCATAGTCTACCTTATTCCAGGAGTGGTTGGAAGAAGTTAAAAAAAAAAACAAACGGGGAGTGTGGAGTGGGGCCTTTCGACATGGGCAGGTTGTTAAGGATAATCCAATTTTACAACTTGCTGGACTAAGAATGGTAGCCTTTCCTAAGGGGGGAACATGTCCCGTTTCTTATAAACAGGAGGGCACTTCAGAGATATCTTGCTTTTATTACCAGGATGAAGAAGTGGATTACTGTATCTTGAAAAAGAAGCCGGAGCAAGATGTCTCTGTTGTAATCTTACTTCTGAACTTCAAAACTGAAGTGTGAGTAAATAGTGTATGCCACATTTTGAAGTTATTTCTCTAGTTGCATCTAATGTATCATTTGTGAAATGTCTTTAAGGGCTTAGAAAGCTGCTGTGCATGTAGTTTATTTTTTAATTGGTTACATGAGAGTTGAGGGGAGGTGAGAGTGAAAGAAAAAATCTGCAGTATAAAATGATCCAAGAATTCTTGCTGTATGTTGGAGGGATAAGGGAGCATAGGGCAAAAGAATCATACCTTAATTGTGCTGAAGGCAAGAACTTGAAGTCTTGGGTCACTGTTGCAGCTCTTGCACTGAATATGCTGTTTTATTGTTTGTCTTGAATGATCTATTTTATGGAAGTGCCTTCGAGGCTGTGTTGCTTTCTATTGCAAGAACAACTGTAACTGTGTGGAAAGATAATTTCTAATGAGGCTCTGGTTACCAAAACTAAATTAACCTATTTTTCTTCAGCTACTCTTGTATTTGATGTAAACATATAGTGTAACTTCTCCCACAGTGATTAGTTCAATGCCAGGCTGCTGTAAGTCATGATCTGGTGCTTGCCTGTTCTCTGTGATTAAAAAAAAAAAAAGTTAAGACATGTTGGTTTTCCTTTATTTAGGTATACGTAGGCTATGACAGCCTCTTTATGGATGTTAATTTGCTTTTGTTTTGTGTAAAACCTCTTTGTTTATTTAGTGTGAAAGTACGGTTCTCTGCAGAAGCTGCTTCTCTGTTACCTAAAATTTCATTCACGTCTGAGGAAAATGTTACTGCCTCAAGCACCAAGCTGCTAAAAACTTCTGAACAGAGCAGTGATTCTGGTAAAAATCCTACAAAGACCGATCAAGATACAGACAACAAAGGTAAGCTTGCTAAACCTGACCTATGTGTTCTCTCACTACCAATTCCTCATTGATGTGCATCCAGCAGTGTGTTGTGGTCACCTTCTGGGGTCCCCTTGGGCTAGAATTTGATGTAGAGTCTTGTGTAAACCTGTACATAGAGCTACCTTTTGAGCTGGAGTCTCTCCTGATCAATGGTTTGTATTAATCAGTTCCATTGATCCAGCAGAGACCTAATGTGATTTTTGGAGACCTACAGTACTTGTGAAGAGGGGTTGAGGTACTTGGTTGTCTCTTTTGTGTGGCAAAAAGAAGGCTAAGGGGCAATTTGGTAGCCTCCAGCAACTGGTTGAAGGAAGGTTAGGATGACAATGATGCCAAGCTATTTTTAGTAGTATCACACAATGCAGCCTGTGGCTTTTCCTCCTTACTAAGTCTGGAGTGTCTCAGATCAGCTGTTAGGAGGGAAAATAAGACTTTTCTAGGTACCTATTTCAGCATTGTAGGAGAACATTTGTGCGAGTTGTAGAACATCCATCCTTTCGGGTTTTAAACACTTGACTAAACAAAGCCAGGGCCAATGTGATACAGTATTGACACTAGGCATACTTTGAGTCAGAAGTTGGACTAAAGATCTCCACAGGTCCTTTCCAGCCAATGTTTGTATGACTTTGTATGTATATATCGAAAGAATTGAAATCTAGTCTGTCACTTAGAAGCTATGGGGATGGAAAAGTAATTATACCAGTAACCTTTCTTGGAAGTGCAAATCTTTGTCTGGCTTCCACACCAGCAGACAAAGCAGTTTTATAATCTCAGCTCTGATGGGATTAGCTCTGAACAGTTCATGTTATCCCTGGAAGAGTTTTAGACTTCAGATCAGACAGCTCAGCAGTCTGATCTGAAGTAGTCTGAGTCTGTCTTGGCCTGTCATGTTCACAGGCTTTGTTGTTGAAAATTTTGCACAGCTGTTCTAACATGTCAAGAACTAAAGCTGCATGGCACTGAAGATGGTTGATCTCACAGCTCTAGTTTTGCTTTTTCTTACACTAAAAACTGTAGTATGCACATTGACGGCGCACTGAGGTGCAGGAGCCAAAGGCCAAGTCTTGACTTTTGCTTTCTGGTAGAATGGGATGACCTTATGTTTGAAAAGCTGCTTATAGGAGTGGAGTGAAACTGTGAACTTGATGTGTTGCTCTATTGAAGTCTCCTGTGAATTTTCTCAAGTTCAAAACAGATATTGACTTGGCAGGTCACCTATACCTTTGGTTTTCGTATGTGTTTTTATTAGGATCTTGCTTAGTAGAGAGCTGAGAACTTTTTCCTTTCCCAGGGCTAATTAGGACTTTCATATGTTTGTCAGGCCATGTATTAATGTCCAGATTAAGATTAGTCAGCAAGATTAACACCATTCAGTCATAACATATGAAACAAGGCTGTAGTCTGCATCTGGTATAGGTCGTAACGCCTCCTGCATCACTGTAATTGGAGGGGTTGGAAAGATTTCTTAGGCTTTTGTAGAAGGTGTAATAGTAGAGAAGCCTATTTTAGTGCTTCTAGCACTTATTCAGAATGAATGCTAGTTGTAGGAAGAGTCCTGGCAGAGTAAGGAGGGACTGGGAAAGAATCTCTGCTAATCATTATCTAGGAAGCTGCCACAGAAACAAGTATAGGAAGGTCTGAGTAAGGTATGTGCAATGTGTAAAAGGTGGTAGTCTATGAGGATGTCTAAATGCAAGCACTCTAAATGTACCATTAATACTTTTACCTCTAGGTGGGAAGTCCAAACGGAGTACAACATCCTCCCAGGTAAGAAACTATCTGCTGTTCTTTTTCAGAAAGAACCTGGATGAATTCGAGTATAAGCATAGCCAGAAAATTGAGAGTATTTTCTATTGCTCTCAGCCTCCACTGTAAATATACAGAATGCAGTTTTGATTTTCTGGATGATGTAGCCAAATGTGGTAGTTACCTGCTTAAAAAAAAATAATCTAAAAGTCTGTTTTCCTTTTCCCAGAGCATAATAGAACAAGAACATCCTGTTCACAATGATAGAGGAACTTTTTCATTTCAGGTAGGGTGTCTGTCAGTGTCTAGCCTTAATGTATGTGGACAGTTCCTTCACTGTACTACTTTGTGAAGAGTAAGTCTGTTGCTTCCTACTGTAATCCCCGTTTCTTTGGTATAGATGCCTCTCTGATAGCCCAGTAAGTATTTGAGTGAACTCTAAGTGCTGGAAATCTCTTTATTCGTAAGGTGTGGGAGCTGTTTTAAACTGTCTTTGATATGATGCAGTTCTTCTAAATCTTAGTCTGTGAGCCTTGGCATATTAAAGTTTACTGTGATGCAACTAGTGAATACAGATTTCTAACAACAAATAGCTGTGACCTGACTGATGACTAACTTGAGGGGAAGATATTCTGCATGAAACCAGATTAACACTTTATTTCAGCACAGTTTCACTTGTGATTGTTGGTTACTATAAACCAAACATTTTAAATTCTGTTATGTGACACGTCTCATTTCCATAGCTATCACAATTTGTATAGTTGTCAGAGGAACAGAATAGCTGCTTACGCTTTAGGGCAAGTATGATCAAAATTTTACACTTCACTGTGTTAAACACATGACACTTCTTGTTGTCTTTTATCTGTAGTGAGCTAAGTTAAACACTGGTATGTGAAGGTCTTCAATAAAGGTCTTGAATTATCAGAGTGCGTAATCATAGATAGGTGCACTGATATTGCCTCTTGAAACTTGCAGATATACTGGTATTCTCAGAACAGTGTGCTTCCTGAAAGGAACTGACTGTCCCTAAATGACTGACTTTCCCCCAGCCTCGCCCCCACACGCTTTGGTAGAGATACTTCTTACCAGGGCAACTCAATCAGAAGAATACTGACTTTCCTGTTCCTTCTTTTCAGTTTTTTTTTAACATCAGCTCTGATAACCAAGAAGGTCTCTACAGCCTGTATTTCCATAAATGTGTTGGCAAGGATGGGCCGGCTAATGATCAGCAGCTATTTAGTCTTGATGTGAGTATAGCTTCTGAAGTGTAATTAACTCATTCACGTAGGCTTTCATTTCTAGCCTGTATACCAAGCACGCACTGTACATGAGTGTGTGTATGGGATGGGAAGTGATTCAGAGTTGTGCATTTAATCTCTGTAGTGGCATTTCTGAAGGAAGCAGCTACAGTAAGAAGAACTAAAACACTCATTTTTGAGAAATGTCTGGAAGACTGCGTGTAGGCTGGGTTCAGTCTACGCAGTTGTGACTAGATGCTGTAATGAGATGGGAACTAAAACAGCTGTTTTGCTGTGCTCAAAAATCATCAAAAATCATGGTTTTTTTCTTTACACAATTGCAGATATTAAGGCTGTTACAATCTAAACTGCTGGCATTCGTGAATTCAGTGTTTTTGCTTTTTCTGGCCTAATCAAAGATGCATTTTGACAGTGTTAGATGCACATCTTAAAGGCAATATGTTACAGCAAATGTCTTTTTTTTTTTCTCTTTTGACATCCAAGGGTTCAGTCCTATGCTCTTTTTGACCCAGAGTGCATTATTATAGCTTGGCCTTTCCCTTTTTTCTCTTTCCTGTGCTCATGTTGGCATCCATACTGGTGTATGGTGAGCTAGTCTATAATGAATCCTCTCATTAACTGAGGTAACTCAGCCACATCAGACCCCCAAACTGCTTTTTACATGGTTGTGCTGACACTACTGCAAGGGAACCTGTAGGTAATAAAACTTAGCAGCCCAGACTGAACTCAGACTAGACTATTTTAAATCTACTTCTGAAGTTGTATGTTTAGAAGACCAAGTTCTTGTAATTTTTTTTTTTTTGGAAAATTCATTTGCCTTTCTGAACTATATTCCATAACTGAAGCACTGGAAGGGACCTCTGTCCCTTTCTGCTTTTCAAGGAAACTATTGTGCATGTAACTTTGCAAAATGTTTTGAGGTTATTGAGGATGAAGAGTTGCTTTTATTTTTTTTTCTTTGAGTCTTGTAACAGTCACAGCTACAGAGAGGCTAATTTTGAATAAGAGAATTTGGTTCTGAACTGTAATTGTTAACTCAGTGCTTTAACAAAGTGGTTTTTTCCAACTGTACACATAACACACCTTAATATTCAGATAGAAATTACGGAGAAGAATCCTGAAAGCTACCTCTCAGCGGGTGAGATCCCACTGCCAAAACTTTACATTTCCATGGCTCTCTTCTTCTTCCTGTCTGGGACTGTATGGATCCACATACTTCGTAAACGCAGGTAGGCGGACTAGTTTAACCTCATTGACAAGTGTGGGCCTACCTTGTTTGATTTTTATTCCTCCTCTTATAATGCCCAATTCACAGTCAGATTTAATCACTTCGAACTCCAAATCTGACTCAATATTGTATGTCTAATACATACAGTTTATAGCTGAAAACAGCTACTTCTGTCAGTATGGTTGTTGCAGACTGTTGTACTAAAGTTAACAAGTCTTATGTTAAGAAATTCATGTAGTGTACATATTTAAAAGATATTTTGGTAACAAATAAGCAAGAAATTTCTGTAGTTGATGACAAAAGGAGAACGCTGTTTGAAAATAACTTTAACAAGAAAAACTTGATGAAATTTTTTTCATGTGGCGAAGGGCAGCTTATGGCAGCGGAGAGCCATAAACATTTTTATTATGGTCAAAAGTGGTAGGAATTCCTAGTTAGAAACCATACTTCTTAATAGTTAAAGCATAGCAACAGAAGCCAGGAGCACCTATGATTCCATTTTGGCTTTACTTCTGACTTAGTCTGAAGTTCACTTGGTGATGAGATTATTTGGTAATCTGGACTTCACTTGGTGGTATGGGGGTGGAGGGTGGAGTAACATGTTTGAATTATATTTAGCAAATTTTCTAACTGTTATTTATATATGCCAGATGTTCCGATGAATTACTATTTTTAATTAACCCGAGTGTTAAAAACTAGTTGTAGAACATGTAGTTGAAATGTTGTTCAGGATGTTGCAAAACCTTGCACCACAGCTTTAAAGGGAACCCATTTGCACTAATAGCCAGCTCAGCCTGGGAGTTAGCTGTTTGACATAGATTTTAAAGAAATACCCTTGGGAACTGAAACTTTTACAGCTGGCTTTTTATTGATGCTCTTCCTTCTTTTTTTTTTCTTTCCAGAAATGATGTCTTTAAGATTCACTGGCTAATGGCAGCCCTCCCTTTCACAAAATCTCTGTCCTTAGTCTTCCATGCGGTATGTATAATGCCTCTGCCTTAAGTTGTTCAGCTAGGAAGTAGAAACGTGGAATCCAGGGCACACTGTTAGAGAAATGGAGATGTTGGAGCAACTCTCCTTTGAGGCCAGGCTGAGAGAGCTGGGGCTGTTCAGCCTGGAGAAGAGAAGGCTCTGGGGGGACCTTAGAGCGGCCTCCCAGTACCTAAAGGGGGCCCACAGGAAAGACTGGGAGAAACTCTTCAGCAGGGCCTGTTGAAATAGGACGAGGGGTAATGGTTTTAAAATAGAGGGGAGAAGATTCAGATTGGACATAAGGAAAAATTTTTTTTACACTGAGGGTGGTAGAACACTGTCCCACGTTGCCCAGAGAGGAGGTGGATGCCCCATCCCTGGAAACATTCCAGGCCAGGTTGGACAGGGCTCTGAGCAACCTGATCTGGTTGGAGATGTCCCTGCTCCTTGCAGGGGGCTTCTAAGACTGGGTGGGCTTTGAAGGTCCCTTCCAACCCTAATGATTCTGTGATTCTAAATCTGCTTTGGAGGGGAGAGTGGGAGGGATAGAGAAGTGTCTTTCATATTAAAGCATTGGAACTGAACTGCAGCTGTTTTGTGGAAGTGATTCAGTTTTCATCAGCAAATTCTGCCTTTAAATATGGTTGAGATCACAGCCTGAAGTGGTGAAGCAGTAAGCATATATGCGGGTTGAATGAGTTCCGTGAATTCTAATGTTGTGGCCCTATGAGGCTGGCCTGAAAGCTTGAGCTGTGCTGCTGCTTGCAGCTATGTGGCTTGCAAGAAATGTTAAGAAATTGAAACTTGGAATGTTTGTAAAAATCAAGAGCACTACTTTAGATGAAGTATTATGGTGTGCTGTAACAGACCTAACATTATAAGCTTTAACACTTTCATTACATAAAGTCTGTTGAATTGTGTTGACTTTGCATTTCCACTGGAAAGACCTCATAAACAAAGGTAATGGCAAGCATTTAGTTCTTCAGTATTTGTGCCAGCCATGATCTTCACGTTCATGTTTGTGGTAGGATAACTGCTACAAACATTTTTGGAGGCTGATGAATTGAATCTAGTTTCCAGTGAAAGTGAAACCAGCAAGCCTCTATCACCTAGCTCTACTGAACTTGAATTGTGAATGAATAAATAGGTTACAATGCAGGTGCTTATATAGTTACCTGTGGGAACTGTGTGGGAAGTATGTAGATTGTATGAGAGATATCCACTAACATTTAGGAAATACAGCAAATGGAAGTGACCTCATTGTTGCTAAACAAAACTAGAACATGTTGGGAGAAAATATTATCTAAGATGTAACAGAGCAGAGTTTGTACACACGGATTGACAGCCATGTCCAGTTTCACTTTCCAATCAGACCTCTTTTATAGACATGGGTGGGGTGCTGATGAGCATCTTAGGAAGTAACATACTGTATTTTCTGCTTCCAGATCGACTATCACTACATTTCTTCTCAGGGATTTCCTATTGAAGGCTGGGCTGTTGTTTATTACATCACTCACCTGTAAGTATATCAGAAGGTTAATGTGATAGATTCAAACAATGAAACTGAATTCCCTGTGGGGCTGGCTCACTCCCTCCTGAGGAAACTGGAAAATTGCTGATTCTTTGGTAGTACGGCCTGAATGACAAGACAACAATCAGCCCTATATGAAGGGGAAAGCTGTACTTATAGAGAGCAGCTGCAGAGAGCTACTTATCTGGGTGGAGAAATAAAAGGAGAAGAAATGCTTTGCTTTTCTTTGTTCATACTAATATTCAAGTATCTAATTTGCTCTTGATGTGAATGATAAGAGGGTACAGCTGCCTGTGTTTTCTCCTGTTCATGATGGTGAATGGATGACTCCCCCAGGAAAAGATTGCATACATTTGACAATTGTGAATTAAGTGTGGTATTGCTATGTGATATGCAGTTTTAAGCAAGTACATCTGCTTCACAGTTGTAGGATAAGCACTTGTCAAAATTAATAGCAAGGCATTTGTTTGGGTTTGTGGCTTTACTGACTGTGGGAGACAACCTGGGAAGAAGAAAGTGTGATAAAATAAGAGTTTCTCACTGCAATATCTGTTTCTCTTTCAGACTGAAGGGTGCTCTTCTGTTCATCACTATTGCCCTTATTGGCACAGGCTGGGCTTTCATTAAACACATCCTGTCAGATAAAGACAAAAAAATTTTCATGATTGTCATCCCACTTCAGGTGAGGACTGAGCTGTGCTGATACTTACTATCTCGTGGGAGAGCAGCTTGTGGGAACTGTAAAAGGCTGTGAATCCTTCACAAAATAGCACATAGTTACTACTTGTATAAGCCTATTGGTTACAATTTCAGTTGAGCTAGAATTTTCTAGGCCAGAAGTTACTTCTGTAATTTCCCCCACCTCATCTGTGTGAGAGCTGTGAGACCTAATGGTGATCAAGTAGTGTCAGCAAATGAGCAACTAGTTTTAAGGTAAGTATGTTTATGCTGAGGCAAAACTTGGGCTGCAAAACAGTACTAAACTACTAAGCAGAGAAATTAAATTTAAGTTGTCACTTCTGAAATGTTTGCTGAATGGGCCTAAGGGAAAAAAGGGGGAAAATGGAGACTTGCAGGTCTTGATCTAAGGGAAACTTTTCCCAGTGTGATCAAAGTGATCAGTGCTTGTCTCCTGCTCCAGGAACTGAAGTAAATAGGAGGGCAACACTTCTATTTATGGATGGATGGAACAGCTTTTCTGCCTTTTCAGGGGGAATCCTTTACTCAGCTGCAAACTCAGAAGTCATAATTAGTGTTTGAGGCTCTTATGGAGCTCAGGTGTGGAGTACAAAACATGGTCAATGACCAGTTTGAATTATTGGCTTAATTCAGAATAATGCCTTTAGATTCTTTGCTATCTGTGCATGTGCGGAGTCCTGCTTCTATATTTTTATAAATAGATTTTGCTCTTTTCATCTCTACTGATACAGTACATTCAGAATAGTATATAACAAAAAGGACTACTTTCTGAACATCAGCAAAAATAAGTTCCCATCAGTTTTATTTCTGTAAATCCTGTGAAGACACTGCTGAATGTGTGACTTTCTTGACACAGAGCTGCAGAAGAACTATTGATGTTACTGAATGGGCTCTTTCTGCAACTGTGGCACAGCTTTTGCTGAATTGGCAGCCCACATCTACTAGCTCCTTGGAAAGCTTTTGAAACCATTAAGCATATTTTGTCCTGTAGGTACTGGCAAACGTGGCATACATTATCATAGAGTCAACAGAAGAGGGAACAACTGAATATGGACTGTGGAAAGAAATCCTCTTCCTAGTAGATTTGCTATGTTGTGGAGCCATCCTATTTCCAGTGGTATGGTGAGTCACTGAATGTGTTCTGCAGTTTCTGAGCCCTGATGGCTTGAACTGTTTCTGAGCTAATGAGTATTAACTGCTAGTTAAAGCTAAAGATAACTGCAGAAGCAAAAAAAAGTCAGTCTTTTGGAGTCAAGTGTTCTGTTAACTTTTTTTTTAAAAAATCGTATGAGTCTTAACACTTCAGTCTCGTGTTGTGGAAGATACTTGTTTTGGGGATGTTCAAGTGGGGATAAGGTAAGGTGAGTAGGGATTTAAGTGGGGCCAGCACAGTGCAGACTATAAGTCGTTTTGAAACTTGGAATTTTGCAGAAGTGCTGACTCTCTTACTTTGAGAAATGAGATTTTGCTTTACTGACTGAGGCTGGAAACTAGGCTGTTAAATTCTAAAACAGTAGTGCTGCCTAAGATCAGTGCTGCCTTTAAGCAGAGTAGCTGCATTTTTACTTGACTGTTTAGAAGAAATAATCCCACAGGGAGCGTTTCTAGGCCCTTCCTTCCACTCTACTTGGCAAGGAATAATGTTGGTTATATAAAACTTGACCAAAACACGGATAATTCAGATAAACGCTGTTGTTGCTTCTTGCCAGTTAGAGCATTTATCTTCTAAATTAATTTTACTGTTAATTGGATAAACAACTGGATTTAAAGGAGGATATGAAGGAGCTTCTGGCTCCTTGTTTATTAAACACAGAATATTCTTCTTTCTCCTTTTTTTTTTTCTGAAACACAGAGTGAATATAAATGTCTATTGAGTAAACACGTTGGCACTTTAGAGTGTAAATCCTGAGTGTTTCCGAGAACTGTTTCATTGTGTGTGTGTAAAGACACATACATGTTGCTCAATAGATGTCAGTAAGCTTCAGCTTGACTTGTGAGAGTGAGTTGTAGCTATCCTTGCCTTCCCAGTTGTCCTCTGTGTAAGGGCAAAACCCTACACAGTCTTGGTGGCCTTCTGCCAAGGCTGGGAAATGTCTTCCAATAAATTTGCACTACCCACTTGTCCCTTCCCCCACTCCAGTCAAAATGCTGCAGATCTTCTGAGGTGGAGAGCATTTGGGTATGGTAAATAAAACTGCAGGAATATTAACTTTAATTGTAGAGAGGCTCTGATTTATGATGATGAAGGTGACCTTTACAGTCACAGCGCTTATTGCCTATTGCTAGAATCTGTATGTCCTACCTAGTGATATGCTAGTACAAAACTTGCTTTCCATAAGGGAACTGTATCTGCAGAAAAAAGGCAGTTGGGTTAGCTGTCCTGTGACTGTTAATAGTGTGCAACCAGTGTTCCTGCATTGTCATGGTACCAACAGAAACCGGCAGTGAAGCCCAGGACATAAAATCCTGCCCCTTTTTCATCTGGATAGTGTCACTGCAGCTGGTGGGATGACTCATGTGAGCAAGGTGACTAAGGCTTGGCTCTTCAGTTTTCATTCCTGCAGGGTAGCTTCCGTTACGTAAGTTGCCTATGTAGACCTGTAAGCTGTAATCAGCTATTTTAAATAAAAAGAGCTTAAAAGAGCAGTAAGATGCCAAATGCTTGGCAGTACTTTGAATAGTAGCTCGGCTTAATTGTACAAGTGGAAAGCATTATGCTGGAAAATGCCCCAGTTTCTCGCTCTGCTCCCTCCCTCCCACAGAGCTTTCTGTAGGCTGAAGTAGGCTTTGGCAGTTGGCTTTCTTAATCACAAAGAGATACAGACTTGAACTGACTGCCCAAGCTGGGGAGATGGGGGTGAAATATATGCAGTGCAAAGCACAGATGACTGTAAGCATACCCCAGCCATAAAGAGCTAACAAAACTTCTTGGTCTTCTAGAGGGCTGCAGTGAAAAGGGAGTGCAAAAATTATAGCTCATCTACTATTTTTATATTATTATTTTTCAGGTCAATAAGACATTTACAGGAGGCTTCAGCAACAGATGGGAAAGGCAAGTAGTCTGTAATTTTTTTGTTTTATGCTACATGCCATAAGATAATGCTAGAATTTCAAACACATGATGCTGATTTAAAATACGTATGCTAAAACTACAAATCTACATTATCTTGTTGTTACACTGCTGCTTTTCCTGAGTGGGCTTGTGGAAATAACTTTTGGAAAATGATCTTTCTCATGTATTGTTTGCCTATCGGAACTCATTCTGAAACTTGCACAGCTCTCTTGAACAGCTACACATGACATCTAGAGCAAATAATCTTGATAGATTTGCTTTCTTTTCTCATACTTGAGTGTTCAGAAGCAGAACTAGAAATTAATTCCAGAAGTGCTGAATATTAGTCAAAGCAGCCCCTCTTATTTACATTTCTGCAGAAACACATTCCTGCCAGAATAGAGGGAAACAAACCTCATAATGAAACAAAACAGGAATTGACATTCACTGTAACACAGTTCTTGACTTGTCCATGTTTGTACAGTGGCTTAAAGGACTGCTTGTGTGAAGTGGAGTTGTGTTTATTGTAGCAGTGACAATGAGATGATGGAAGGAAAGCTGACCCAAATATGGTTTCTGCAGCGCGTGCTTTTCCAGCCTTATGTGCTCACTTCTAGTGAATTCGTTCCTCAGTTAGCTGTGGATGCAAGCCACAGAGGATAGCACTGGCTTCCATGGAAGCAGGCAGCCTTTTCAATATTCTGTCACTTGATGGCTTACTCTTGAAAGCTCTATTTGTAGAAGATCCTTTGTTGGCAACATCCTTTCAACCCAGTCTTATCCCTTAACTCCTATCTCTCCTTTCTGGAGATAGCCTCCCAGGTCTGGATACTGCTTCCAGCCATTTCTTGACTTCCACTGAGACTCCTGCATTTCAGTACAGATTGCCTCTGTCATCTAGGAGGTGAATATCAGGCTAGGTACTGAACTCAGCTCTGTGCAGACCACAGACTAGGTCTTTTCTTGCCATCTGTTAAAATGAAACAATAGTGAAGGTGAGCCCAGCATTTTTTTTTTTTTTGGAAATTCAAAGTTGTTAAAATCAAACAACCACCATAGACACAAAAAAACCCCCACCCACCCCAAACCTAAGGGGGTGAAAATATTAATTTCTAATGGAAACCAAGGTAATAGAGGTTAGTGTTGATAACATAGCATGAATGTTATTGGTAACTTTGTCATCAGAGCGTTCATGTGGTTTCAGTGATGTTTACTGATGAGTTTGTTGTCCACTGAGCCTATGTGCTGAAGTATTTATGCTGTTGCTGTTACAAGGTCTGCTTAGATTTAGACACTCCTTGAAACTGTCCCTTTCTTCTGAACTGATGACTTCTTGTATGTAAGGCCTGTTTCTTAGCTGAAGCCACGTGTATGATTGCAAATAGAGGTCATCTTTCCTGTGACTAAGGCAGAACTGGGTGGCAATGGAGTCTGTGACGATTCTGACCTGGGCACTCAGCAGGTGGTGCATGGAACTGAGACACAGAACCTCGATCTGTGTGGCCTCGCGTTATCATCCTGTGTCCATCTTGCACTTGGTGGTTCTGTCACAAGATGGTGCTATGGAGTTTGCTTAACTTCAAAACATGCTCGTGCAGGAGAAAAGTAAGGTGACCAACATTAAGGATGTTCAGCATAAATACTGGACCTGTCCACTGTTGATCATAATGAGTGGAATCCAGATCTGAGTAAAACCAGGCAGTTCTGAAGGATGCGTTATGATGTATGATGGAGGGAAAAGAAAATAATGTTCTGAGAAGAACTGTTGTGTCTTTATAGCTAGTCAGCGCTGTGCACAGCAACCCCTGAGGACTGTTGTGTCCTCTGTTCTGTGGTGTTCTCCATGAGTAATGGTGCTCTTTATCATGAACCTTGCTTGTGGATCACCTGCTGCTGTTACCACACTTTACTGATGTCACCGTCTGGTTGTGCAGATCCTGCAAGTTCAATAATTGTGTGTTGAGAAGGACTTCGCAGCTGTGTTGTGCTATGCTAATATTAAAAGAAGCTAAGGAGGAAAAAAATTCACGGAAAACATATGCACTAGATTGTGGCCAGGACAGCCCCAGTGCTGGGACTCACTGTGAAATACAGTGTGGTTAGAGTATTTAGCAGCTGTTGGTAGGAGCCCACGGGGAACAAGGGAATGGCAGCATGATGCCAGAAGCAGAATGTTACCTAATGATGTCACGCTGCTCGTGTGCGTCGTTGAGAAAACAAGAGTGATTTGTTTTCACTGTGATAAGGTAAAATAATTCGTGTTAGGCTTGTCAGCGAATAGTCTTGACTAGAACTACACGCTCCTAACTCTGTAGGCTTCCCTTGGAGGCCCTGTTCTGCAGAGGTGCTGCACAGTGTCGTAGCTTCTTGCAAGAAAAATAAGACCATCCCTAACTCTAAAATCACCAGCTTTTTTTTTTTTTCTTCCTTTTTTTCCCCACAGATGAAGATAGTTTTCTCCTGAAGTGGTGAAAACTACTGGATCTCTTCATGTGCAGTTTAACTTCTGTTCTGTGGTTAGAGCTGACTGAATCTTGTGCAGACAGTTCTGGTTTGACTGCCTATTGCTTCCTAGGATTTATTGTCTGGTATTACCTTAAGGGCTGCTTTCCCTGTTCTCTCACACAGGCTTTGCTAACACATAGGGTGTCTTGGGGAATTTTATACTATAAATTCAATAGCTATTTTTTCTCGGTGCTGAGTCTTCTCGTGACCTTCTTGCTGCAGAGAAAGACCTCAGGTAAATTATTTTTGCTTCCTTGCATCTATTAGAACTAACAACTTTGGAACTTCATGGCTCAGTATCCTGGTGGTATTTGTGGACTGTCTGTCTTGTCCTCTTGCAGCTACTTCACAAGCTGTTTATTAGATAGCACTCCTTTGGGTCAGGTGCAGCCGTGACTGCAGCATGACTAGACTAGAAATGAAGCAGAAGGCTGGTCGGACTACCAGTCTTTTAGTCCTACAGCTGTGCTTGCCATAGGCCTTTGTATTAGCAAAGTACAATCATTAAAAAGGTTTGTTATAAGTAGCAGTGATTTAGAGTCGCTAGCTAATGGTCATTTGAACTTGATTTTTAAAAATTATTTTCTAAAGAGAGAAAGCTAGAAGAATGGTTCTAAAGCTGTAATTATTCAGGGAGATCTTATGTGCACAGATGCTGTGGATTGCTAGTGAAGAGTAGGCATGGCACAGTGATACAGCTGCCTGGTTGTTTGCTTTTTTCCCTTGAAGGTGATCTGTAACTCTAAAGCAAAATATCTGACCTACACAGGCTCCTTATCTTGCACAGCAGTGGATGTGAACATCCCATTTTTTATAAGCTTTTTTCTTCCACACCTTCAGACTTAAGCAAGTGCCTAGCTGCAACTTTTTGGTCTGTCACTGTATTTTCTTTCTGATGGAAGCGTGCTCTCTGTCCATTTCCAGATCTGCATTACAAATGTCTTGTAGATTTAAGGAAATCAGCCTTGTAAACTGAGCTAGAATTGTTTGGGCTGGAAAGTTGCTCAACTACCACTACCTTGTTTACAGGCATAATGAGAAAAGGAAGAGTATGTTGCAGTTAACTTGCTTATTTTTGTTTGAAACTCAAAAGTTCTTGGTTACTGGACCTCTCAAGTCTCATAACCCACTCTTGTATATCGTGTCATCTGTTGTTTGAGGGAGGAATGGAGTGCTGGAAGCACCACTGCAGTTTTTGTTCTACTTATACCTGTGTATGCGATGAGACATGTGAAACTTGGTGCAGTCTGATCACGACCGGTTAGCTGTTTTCGTGAAGCACTGCAGCGTGTCATAGTTGGCAGCAGAAGTAGGGGAAATACATCAGTGTATAGCTCCCAGGCAGCATTCCCTGTGTGCTGTGCAGTGGGCAAACTATGATTAATGCTTTCATGCTTGCCCCCGTGTCAGGAAAAACCATTTGCTGTATTCAGTGTGTTGCTGCTTCTGTACCATGGAAATGCTGCGAACAAAGAGCCTGGTCCTGTGTGGTGCAGAACACCCTCTGCTCAGCGGAGCTCTGCAGATGCTGGAGGCGATGACTCTGTAGAGACCCATGCTGAAACACCTCCGCAGCTCCAGCGAGGAGGAGGGGGTAGTGCAGGAGTAAACATGCTCCAGGCGGTACACGGGCATCTCAAACCTTGAGATAAAGCTTAGTGATTTAAGTGTCAAGACCTCAATGGATAGCTCTGGAGAGGTGGGAAATTTGAGAAATCCAAGTTGAGAAATGAAATAGGCCTGTTATGTTCCAGTGTACTGTTTCCAGGCGCCCTAGATAGCTATCTAGGGTTGATGTAGCAATTATGTGTTGGAGATACATTGCTTATCCTGTACTTTGGACTTTCTTCTGACCCTGGAGGGGAAATTTTGTGCCAAATGGCTAATTCAAGATTAACTAGTCTGTGCCACTTTGTCATGCATGACACTGAGAGCTGCTGTATCTGTTTGCTTGACCTCTTCTTTCTCCTATAGGAGGAATGCTTTTAAGCAGAGCGCTGTAGAGATTATAGGGCTGTACTTCTCAGAGTTGCTCTTGGAGTTGCTTTTTGAGGTCGAGATCTATGTATGTGCCTTCGTTCTTGTGCAGAATAGAAAACTTCTATTTTCTATTTGCTAATGACACAGACTGCATCTCAAATGCACCAGAGTTAGTATAGCACGCAAAGCATTGTAGAATTATTCTTAGCTGTACTTCAGCTGTTCACTCAAGATGCATTACGGTTTGCCCTTGCGTACGGTGTTGTCTGGACTTGAGCTCCCTATGCCCTCAGCTGCAGTCCTATTGTTGTTAGTACGTACGTATTCTAAAAAGGTCAGATTTATTAATCAAAAAGCTATTGTCTGATGGGGTGCAAGGCTGTAGTGGATGGTCTGATGTTCTTTTTCCCCATCTTATAGGCTGTGTAAGCATTTAAAATTAGTACGGGGGCAATCTGAAAATGAAGCTGACTGTCAAAATACTGTGGTGTGTTTTGATGCAGATCAGGCTTTGTGGGCACAAGCTGTTAAAGTGAACGGTGATAGAGAGGGGAAACTGAGGGAAGCAAAGTATAGATGTTATAAACCTTTCTTGAAGGATGGCTTTTATCTTTTTAATTAATCTATGAAAGTGGTGGAACACAACTATGAATTAACTTGTAAAACCTTTAGTAGAAAGTCTCTACTTTTTTCTTTTTTTTTTCCTTTTCTGCAGTTAAACACTGTTCCTTGAAGAATGATTATCATACTTGAAACATAAATTTACCCAACCTTTACTGCGTGCTGTGATTGCTGCTGTGTTATCACAGCTTTACAGGTTGGGGCTGCAAGTGATTCAAGTTGTAAGTGACAGCTGCTGGCCTAGCTTCTCATTTTCTCCTTGCAAGTGTTGCTGTCAGTGTTTGGACTGCCAGGCTAAGGTGAATCGAAGTCTTAATGTGTCCAGAAGAGCAAGACTCAAGTGCTATTGCTGGGAGCACGTTCAGCCTGTGAAAAAGCAATTCATAGCCTGCTGGTGCCAAGCAATGATGATTTTAGACTTTCTCCAGAACAGTGTGTGCTGTAACAGTTTAAAAAAAAAAGAAAAAGGCAGAATTTTGTAGATATGCATTAATACTGACATTGGTATCTGATAGTGGAGAGAAGTATTCCTGAAGTTGAGGCAGCTAGAGAGAGCACCTAGTTGTGATAAATAAGCAAGCCAGCTTCCAGAGGTGGCTCTTCAATCTTTCTACTTGGTGGTGGTTGTCTTTTTTTCCTCCCCTCACCTTTCTTTCCCATGCTCAGCCATTCTAGTTGTCTGGATGTACCCACCTATGACTCTTTCGTGTTGATTATCATAAGTAGGTGAGATTTTGAGCTGTGCTCCATCAGCTGGGAGAGGTGACATGTGACACTTCTCTTGGCAGCCAGATTTTTGGCTTCACTATCCTTTCCTCCTATGCACTGCATGAATCCAACAGAAATGACTCCCCAGCTCACTCAGTTGTTGACTGTAAAGCGTTGATGGACTGGCAGTTTGAATCACAGCTGTTGAGTTGGTGTTCCTCTAAGTACAAAGCTTGGTAATTCTCATGGCCTGTCATTGTGCCAGTTGGTAGCAGTTCTTGAAGATGAATGCGTTGAGTTCAAAATAGATCCTTCTATGTGCAAACCAGTATGTGGTAAATCACAAGATCTTCATGGTCACACTTAATGTAGCTCTTCTTTAAATAGGACAATATTGCTTCCGTGCTTCACAATTTAACAAGCTTGTCCTGCATATTTACGTGCTTTTAATATTTATCCAACTGTATTATGAAAAACTTTTAACATTAGATTATCTGGTAGAGCACTAGACCCATGTAAATCTGTAAGGTTTTGCTATTTAAATGTGGGAAACTAGCTGTTGTAAGGGACACAGAGGAGGGAGAAGCAGCTAAACCAATGTCTCAGGGCTGATTTAGCTACCAAGGATGTAGATTCTTGTTCTAACAGTTCCAAGTCTTGCCATCTGTTGCCCGGTGAAATGCTCTGTGCTTCACTGGTGGTACTCTACAGATACAAGCATAGAGCTTGGGCGTTGCTTTCTGGAGTCCAGAGCTGTATGTTGCAAAGCAGATGCCATTCTAGGTTCAGTGATTCATACTGCAGTCCAGAAGGAAGCATCATCCCAGAACTGAGAGCTAGTGTTCCTCTGACATACTGTGCTGTAAGATTGCCCCCGTGAGCACAGCCTTGGCCGGAGCCAACCCAGGCCGGCTGGTGTTCAGATGAGTGTTGCACAGCGTGAGCTTTAGCTGCATGGAAACAAACTTGGTGTTCCTTCACAAATAAGGCTTGCTTTTCTCCTCTTGAGCTCTGGCTCTGCTTTCTCTTCCTGACATGCCCTGTGCTCTGTCAAAAGTTAAACATACTGTTTGGAAATGTGTAGGAGCCACTAGCCAGCACTAAATCAAAACTACTCTTAGCTTAGTTTTATCTGCCTGTCAGTCAGTTTATGCCTTGTGTAAGTTAGGTGCTGCTGTTATAGTATGTCTGCTGGAGGAGGCTTTGTATCAGCCTCACGGTGTCCCTAGCTTTCAGTGGTTCTCCTGGAACACTAGGGGTAAGTTTTGGAAAGTGACTCTTGATCTCTAAATCATACAAAGTAGGTTTATAACATAATGTTTTCTGTCTTCTCTGTAGCTTATGTAGTGGGAACATGGAACAGTTTGAGTGGTGCATTTTACACTTACCTTTCCATGAGAAAAGCTTCATTGTTTGTGTCACAGAAAGTGGAGCATTTTTTGGTAGCTATTAGCCCTCCTCTTCCTGATGTATAATACTATATTGTGCAGTGTTGGGAACCTAGATTCATAGTATGTGCAAATACATGCAACCTTTTATAAATCTGCTTTTTGCAGTGGATGATTTCTGTGAGGGAGTGCAGGTGAGCTTAAGCCCACTGTGTTGCACTTCTGCATCTGACACAAAAATTGTAAGGATGGTTTGGAGGCAATACCAGTATATATGTGACATTACTCTTCTAACTGGCAACTTCTGTTCATTGGCTCTAAATTGCATCTCTGTATGCTGTCAACGTATCTTGGACTCTTTGCCTCTCCTGTTGTCACAAATGCACCAGGAGTCTGTATTTGTGATTCTGCTGCACCTATAACACCTGATGCTCAAACCAGAGTTGACAGCCATTCCGTCTGTTGTTGACCTCTGCTCGTTCACAG
Source organism: Chlamydotis macqueenii (assembly GCF_036417535.1). Lineage (NCBI taxonomy): Eukaryota > Metazoa > Chordata > Aves > Otidiformes > Otididae > Chlamydotis > Chlamydotis macqueenii. The sequence continues at coordinate 6,002,382 of NC_141575.1, read as the reverse complement.
GAATATCTGCTGTGCTCCTCAAGAGCTGATGTAATGTGTCCAACGAGCGCAGGTTAGCCTGGGGCCGTAGCTCACACCGTTTGTGACTGAAACACATGCATTTGCTGTGAGAACTGTTTAGTATGACTTCCCATTTCACCTGTAAGTTATGACTGAGCCACGAATGATAAAGAATTCTGTGTAGATGTTAAAGTCATCCTGCTGTGATTCAACAAGATGCAGTGATTGCTGGAGCTGTAGTTACCTCAAAGTAGCTGGGGTCAGCTGAAGGCACAGAGCAGGTCAGGAAGTACTCTAGAAAAGATACAGATTTTCCGGAAGGCAGTGTCAAGTGGCATGGCTTTTCTGGCAGGAGTGAGGTGACAGTATGTGCTTGGCTATATACAGATAAGTATTAGAGGAAGGTTCTATATGGCAGAGTGTGTGTGTGTGTATAGAATTTAGTGTGAAGGCGATGTCACTGAGTTCCCTTTTCAAGCGGGTATTCACCCCAGCCTAGGAGCTGTCCACTATGTCGACAAGCCAGACTGACACTCCTCAGAGCACCCAATGGGCTCTGGGACAAACCTAGTCTGGGATTACCCGCTTCCTAGTTTTGACCAATTGTCGACCTTGTTGACAAACATCAGAAGAAGCTGTTTCTCATTTTAACTGATTTTCTGATGGACTTTTGTGTTCTCTTGATAGCTGCCTTTAACCTAGCGAAGCTGAAGCTTTTCAGACATTACTATGTTATGGTAAGTAATAAAAGATGGGTTACTTGTTGGAAGCTACTATAGCTGGTGGATGTGGTGGAGATGTTCCTAGTTCTGTGGCAGTGCTGTGCTTCAGCATCTTGGTCAACTGAGTTACAATCCTCAAAGCAACTTCCCTTCTTTTCCTAGAGATTGCATCCTTCTGTCGATCTATAAATTGGTTCCAGCTATTTGTAACACTTACTAATTTCCTCTGGAGACAGCTTGAGCTGCCAGTTGAATTGATGGGCTTGAATAACATACTGTAAACTTGCTAAAAATTAAACTTGGGACCAAATGGTGCCTTGAGATGCATCTCTGATTAAGTCAGTGGGAGCCATGAGCATACCCCCCGAGGGAGCATAGGCCTCTTTATGATTTCCGATGGCATTATTTCAGACTCTAAGATTAATAAATTACAATCCTGATTCTTCAATTTCTACAAAGTCCTAATCCTTAAAGCATTTTCTTGCTGTAAGTTAAATACGCTAGTGATAGCTTGAGTCATTTGGACGTTCAACAAGGAGTAGAGCCCTCAGCCTATATCTTCCCTATTTGTCAAGCAGCATAGTAAAGCTAATCTGATGTAATGAGTTGTCTGGGAATTGCTTGAGCTATTTCTCTGGAAAAAGAGGTTCTGTAAGGATGATGCTGTTGTTCTTATTCATGTTTTCTCTTTTTCCTTCCCAGATTGTGTGTTACATTTACTTCACATGGATCATTGCAATTTTTGTAAAGATTGCTGTTCCATTCCAGTGGAAATGGCTGTACCAGGTATTTGCTAGCAAAGGAAAATACATCCATTCCTTGATTTTTATTTTTCTTATTTTGCTTGCAGTATGACTGCACAAAAAACCTCATCCACAAATTGTTCTGTATGTTGTAGTAGAGCACCTCAAAGCACAGTGCTGCATCCTGTCTGCTCCTGATTTTTATCACTGATGTGCCTAAGGTGGCAGGAATATATTTTTAGTATTATGTTTGTCCAGCAAGGCAGCTGGATTATATGTGAGATGTCTGAAAGTAATTGCATTATTGATGTTAGTCTTTTGATTTTAAAATGGGTGAAGGAAATTAATCAAGAATATACAAATGAGGAAAAAAATTAGTCAGGTTTGCCCTGTGTAATTGAGGCCCCAGGGAGCCAATGAAATAGATTTTTGCTCTTCCTTCTACAGGATTTATTTGCTTAGTGACTTTTAAATACTTTGTTTCTTAACATATAATCCAAGTCCTGTGCAGGGCGTCTTTGGAATACATTAACTGTTGAAAATACCAAACAACGTAGGGATGATTTCGCCCCCCTCTCATTTAAAAGCCAAGTCTTGCCATAGTTATTTAAAAGCACTGGAGTGATGGCTAGAACTGTAACTGTGTTTAAAGTGACAGGGAAAGCTAAAAGGACAAAAAGGGCTTTGACAGCCTTTAGCCTGAGATTAATGATAACAGGACTGGAATTGCTTTGTTATTTCTGCTATGGCACAGGCTTCTTGGCCGTTAAATCTTGAACCTTATGAATGAGGAGAAATGTTTGACCATGAAGAATTATAGGACTGAGCTTCAGTCTTGTGGTTTTTACTTGCAGCTGCTGGATGAGATGGCCACACTTGTGTTCGTTGTCCTCACTGGGTACAAGTTCCGTCCAGCATCAGACAACCCTTATCTACAGCTTTCTCAAGACGATGAGGATGACTTGGAGATGGAAGCTGTGTAAGAATTCCCCCTTGCCTTTTTTTACCTCTTCACTTGATTTGAGAAAACTAATATTTAAAAACAGTTTACTTTAATCTTTCTAAATCCTCTTTGACAAAGATGAAGATCTGCTCACATGTTCAAAGATGAAGTGTCTATTTGCTATGTGTTAAACTATCAGAGATTTGTAATATGCATAGGAGCCTCTGAGCTGGATATTGCAGTAGTGTGGAATAAGCTGGTAAAGCTTTTCATGGGGCAAAAAGATGCCCATGAAAATACCAAGTTAAAAAGCTGCTGTGTTTAATCTATGTTGCTGAACACCGGTGGGCCTTACAGATTGTCGTTAATGCTTCATATTAAAAAAAAAAAAACAAACCCAAACAATCAAAATGGAGTACCAGTCTATGGAATTTAAATGAACATGGTGTGAGGTCACTTCCATCTTGAAGTTCAGCCTCCAGCTTTGCAGAAATTTATCTTAAGTAACGCCGAGCTGAGGAGATGGATTTTTACCAATGCTTTTCCCTGTTCTATTCCTTGCTGCTAAACCATGAGGCACCACAAATACAGTAGGGCTTGAGATAGTCTGGAGAAATTAAGTGGACCTCAGCCTAAGCCCCTGTCATTTTCTTTGCAGTGGTTTTCTGAGGACTTAGAAAATGAGTGAATATCTATAATAGTAAACGGCCCTAAGAAATTCAGCATCCTGGAAGTGTTGGATATGGCTATAATTGCCACAGACTCTGTTGCCTTAATAGGAGCTGAGCTAACCTAATCTCTGTAGCAGTTACACGTTTCATGTATAATTGCAGTTCACGTACAGGCTCAGAAGCCTGTTCCTAAGAGTTTATTTCCAGTTTGGCAAATCTCCTTTACCTGATCTTGGGTGAAACAAATCAATGCCCCAATTTTTATTGCAGGGGCAAAAATGTCAGAAGGTGTTTGCCCTGACAGTTAGCTCAGAAATAAGTGGATCTTACTGGGGAATTGCTACAAGGAGGTTTGAGGTAGAATCCAGCCTGAAATGTCATGCAAGGAGTTTAAGGAAATATCTCTAGTTACAAAAATCTTCTTTCCAAATGCTTAGTTATTTTTGCTCTGGGTCCGTAAAATCTGTGATTGTCACAAGCAGGAATCCAGCTAGTGGGTAGTGACCTTAAAATCGCAATCACTTAAAGGTGTTTATATGGTTTATGTAAGAAACTGGTTTCAGTTTGGAAGCTGGTAGATAAACATTCACATCAAGAAGGCACTCTCTGAACTGGAAGATGTGGCAGGATTTGTGATTGTACAGAAATGAGCTCTTTTCCTTTTTGCCTGTTAGAGTGAATTTCAACTTTTGCATTACATGCTTAATGATTTTTTTTACTTTGGTTTATTTAGGACTAATAATATGGCACCTTTCATATCAAGTGATTTCAGTAAATTGGAGAAGCTGCTAGATTTAGGACAATCTGCCAGAAATAAACTGGGGAAAGTTTAATGAACTAATTAAGGGATTTGTATCTTACCATAGTAAAATAGACATTACTAGAAACTCGAGAATCGGAACTCCTTGTGAGCCTTTTCCTAGTAAGGCATTTTGTTCTTTGCCTTGGGAGTTTCCATTGTTGTGCCCTGTGGGTTGTTCTCCTTAGCCTAGCTTGAATTTCTCGTCTGATTCACCAGAAGTTTTACTTCACTTGGGCACTTGGCAAAGTATAATCTGTAAGGGTCTTGTTCTGCCTTCCCCAGCCCCATCAGGGAGGTGAAGTTTGAAAGCATGGTGTAACCACATTCTGTGACAGGTGAAGCACTGCAATCAATGTGTATTAAATTCATTGTTGGCTTGGTCTTGCTGGTCCTATTTTTGCTTTTACAGTACTAAATGTTGTTTCTGTAGGGGGGAAAAAATATAAAGGCTTATTTGAGCAAGTGACTAAGGGCCTGATGGCATCCTGACTAACCATTGTATGAGTGTGTCTTGTCTTTCGTGTGATAAATACCCACTTGTCTGCAGAGGCTATGGCAGAAGTTAAAAGCATGCAAACTTCAAAATTTATGGTGTTCTGCCATGTCTTATGCCAGGTTTTATGGTTGTTTTCCTCTTTCAGAGGGTTTTTGTTAAAATCAAGCTCTTTACAACACTTGCTGCAGAAGCATTCAGTTTCTTTAGACTTAACATTTCTATGAGCCAAGGGAGGGGAGAGCTGTGAGGTCACCAAGCCTGTTTTCCAGACTTGCTTGTCTTCCAGCAGAAAATAGGACATTTTAAGTGCAGCTTTCTAGCTTATGCCTGTTTTCCTGCAGTGCAAACTATACAAAGCTTGGTCTGGCCATAAATGTAAATACTGTTAAGGTCAGTGTGCAAATCTGCACAAGAAAAATAAAAAAAAACTAGGTATCTATGATGGAAGCAATATAAGGCACAAATCCTTTCTCTGTTAATTCTTACAGCTCTCAAAAATAAAATATGAATCAGGAACAGCAAAGGTAACTTGTAATAAGTCTTTTCAACTAACACACCTCTATCTTGGGAGAAAGCATCCACAAGTGTTATAGGACTTTCTCTTCAGTTCTGCCACACTCAATAGAAGTTGCCCTGGTGGAGAGGAGAGCATGACTAAACCTGAACTAAGGACCAGTCTGTTCTTTTTCAAGCAGAGTCAATAGCCATTCATCATCAGCAAAGTGACTTTCTGTGTACTGTGCTGGGCAGCCTCTTGAGCCCGTTCTGTCAGATGTGGGCTGGTCGCTGACAGTTAGTTAAAGTACTCTGTTTGAAATGGTGCAGCCATGCTCTGCAGAAAGAGTTGTCAGGCTTCCAGTCCTAATGCCATTTCTGGGGCGTGAACACAAAAATGTAAACAGTACGGTAGATGAGGTAGAGTGAGGAAGGGGAAAGGAAGCAGGTTTGGGGTTTTTTACTCTTGCAGTAAGTGATTTCATTAGCTCAGTAAGTTTGCTTTAAATGTTAGATACCAAACTGTTCTTCTACAGGTCTGGGTTGAGAATGGTGTTCATATGTGCATGTGGGGTTAAGGTATTTCCACTGGAGTAGGAATTGCATGAAAAGCCATTAATGGTTTTGTTCTCAATTCAGTAAATCCATCTTAGTGAGTGTGTGGAGACTAACTTTGTTTTTTCCTTAATACCCAAAAAAGCCTCAACATAGTGAACTGTTGTGGTAACACTGGCCTACCTTTGCTTATGCCTTGGGATCTGGAGTTTCTCACTGTTTCATGAGGCAACCTATTCTCTGCTGAAAATTCAAGTCTTGGTTGGTTGCTTTTCTCTGCTTTCTCTCAGGTTCTGCTTCATGGCAGACTGATTCATGATGCTCTCCATTAAAAGTGATTTTACTTTACCTAACACATCTTTCCCATGCAGAGATCAGCTTTTTGCTCAATGGCTGATGAGTTTTCACTCCACTTTGCAGTAGCTTGTAAAGGCTGGCTCCTTCCAGTATCAGTGTGTTTCTTGTTTGATTATAAAACAAAAAAAAAAGGAGAAAAGACAGCTGAGATTAGCCACTGTGGAGGGCTGAAAATGCTTCTGAATGTTTAGCCATCTCTTGATACCTTGGATACCACATGGGGAAGAAACAAAAGAAAACTATGAAATTTCCACAGCACATACTACTGTGCAATGGAGTGTTTAGGGAACAACTTCTGTGTCTCACTTGTGACAGATGTCCCTCGGATAGCCACAAAAATTCTGTCTGGAGAGAGATGGTTTAGTGAGAAGCATTTGTTTTGTTTTTAACTACTGCTAGTTTGTGGGCTGGAAATGCAGTTCAGCAAACTGCAGGTGAGGAACACTTACTTGCAGTGCTGCGGGTCAGAACTGAAGTCCTGAGACTGCTCAGAGGACTAGAATGAGAATTGCAGTGTGCTTGGTCTTAGTGTTGATACCTTTTATTTTTTTTCTGGGCACTAAAATGTGTTGGCTGAACTGATTTTGAGAGGGAGAGGAATAGCCCATTGTATATGAGCAGTCTGAGAAAGTGAGGACTCGAGCTATGCCATACACTTGTCATGGGACAAGAACAGTGCTCATCAGGTGGTCTTTAACTTCCACTGTTGAGGAATCCACCCCGAAGTCTCTCCCAGCTCTTCAATATTATTGGGAGGAGGGATGGTAAATGGCCTCTGATAACAAATGATGTGACTTGACCTGGCTGCAAGTTCAGAATGTAGCTGTTTGTCCTTGTCCCTTCACAAAAGTGCATCATTCCCTCTTAGCCATAACCTCTGATCATTTTGGTGTGTAATGGGTTTGTAATTGTATTAAAATGCAGCGCTAAAATCTGGGCTGCGTGCCAGGTGGGATCTTAGGAGCTGTGAGCCAAGTGTTAGGGCAACTCCGGTGTCATGCATGTGCAAAACACCTATTTACATAACCCAGTATGTGCGCTGCTGCGTTGCTGTGGTAGTGGCTCATTTTTGGTTTATAGTCCACTGTAATCTTAGCTCCTCCCTGAAGAATTGATACTTAGCCCCTTATTCTGTAATTACGAAGTCTGCTATTTCTGAAGAGTGAACTTTGTAGTTGTCTTGCTGCATTGTCCCATATTTTTCAGACCACTGCTTTGATTTGCCAGAATCTTTCTGCATTCTAGTCCTGTTCTCAAATATGTAGCTCTTAGTGTCTTCTGCAGATTTAATAAGCAAGTTCTCTATTCCATTACCAAGGCAATTACTGAAAACATTGAGTAGAAGTGAGCGCAGGACAGACCTCTGTGGAACCACACTCAATGTTCTTTCATTTTTGACAGGACACCATTAAGTGCACCTCAGTGCATACTTTTCCAATTAGTTATGCATCTGCTTTCATGGATTTGTCGAGCTCATGTTTCCCTAGATTTTTTTCCTATGTGACTGTGGGAAAACCTTTGTCAACAGGAAGAACTTATGGGATCTACGTGTTCTCTGTTCTGGTAAGCTTGATGTGATCTCTTCCAGGCAAATGTTTACTGTTTATGAATTCCATCGTTCTCCTTTAAGCAACCTGCTTGCTCTTCTCTCTTTTTTTAAAATTTCAGTAGAGAAGAAAGTTGCTATTTTATCTGTACTCTTCTGACCCTTTCTCTATTCCCTTAAACACAAGCTCATCGAGGCCCACTCTAAAGTGTCTGAACCACTGACGATCCCAGTACTGCTGCAGCTAGAGAGTCACTGAACACACCAGCTTGAGTAAATTATTTTTACAGTACGTGAACAAAAGCTGATACCTGACGTGGAACTAAGGGCATTATCAGAAGACTGTATCTGCAGATTACTTCTCCTCTTGGGTGATACTGTGAAAATGTTGTTAGCTAGTCTGATCAAATAAAGTATTCTTACGTGGTAAACAGCAGGTGGAAGCACACAGACTGACAGCGGCGTCTTTGAACAGGGCAGTCTTACGTATGCTTCTAGGCATCCCTGGTGAGTGTGTTGAGCTATTGGCACGCTTGCTTTCAGCATCCAAAATAGCCTTTGCAGCACATTTGTGGGGAAAAGATACCTGCATGGAATGAGAATCACACTGTGCAAAGGAATAAAGCAAATGTCTTGTGCATGTGAATAGCCTGTTTTGTGTAGCAACAGAGAATGCTACTGGGCTGAAGAGCTTGTTGGATAGCCAAGGTAATTCCAAGAGGAGTGGTGCTGTCCTGGCTGGATAAACAGGACTCTGCCTAATCTTTGGGCTGTATTGTGAGCCTTTATAGGTCAATGGTCAGATTGCCATGACAAATCCAGACTTGGATGGTATAAAAATATCTTTTCTGTTTTGTTGGTGCTCATTGAGTAATTTTGCTGTTAAGAGGAGCTGGTGTGCATTAAGTTAATGAGGTTCATTTGAGGCACTGTTCACTGTGTGTACATTTGTGTAATACGTTGTACTTATTAAAAGCATTGCCAATGCAGAAGAAAGCCTTTAAGGTACAGAATTAAGGGTGTTCAAAGTGGGTTTTTTTAAGCAAGTTATGCAAACTTTAAACAAGGTGTTTATTTGCTAACTATTTAACCACCTCTGCTATCTTCTTTCAGGTGTGAGCAAATATTATTTGCCTTTTTAGTTTAATGATAGATGGAGATGGCCTTGCAGCTCTTCAGGACAGTGGCCTTGCTCCCAACACCCATCAGTGTCAAGGTGATACCTGGCCTGCAGATGGTAGCAGTAGGAGAGACCGAACATCAGACTGCTAGGTCTTGGTGAAGAGACACTTGAGAAGCGTTAGCTGATACGCGCAGGAAGGCAAACGAGGGCTACTGGTGAAATGGATGTTACAGGTCAAGTTCTGTTCCCTGATGTTTCTCCCTTCTCTTCCAGGGTGACTACTTCTGGAGTAATGGAGGGCATGAAGAAGGTCAAGAAAGTGGTGAATGGTTCAGCAGAGCTCCAGGGCGAGTGGGAAAGCACAGCATGATGGACTGGACTAAGGCAGCACTTTCAGAGAAACTTTTTTTAATTTATTAATATTACTCTCAGTGGAAAGGGAGCAACTAGCACTTCCCAACACTGAAACCGCGGAGTGGGGTGTTTCTAGGGGGAGCAAAGCAGCGCAGAAATATAACTATTCCTCTGAAAATGGGATCTCTTGGTACCTGCAAGGAGTTTGAAGCTTTCCTAGGGATTTGGGGTATCTTATTCTTTTTTCTCCTTTCTCGATCGGTTAGGTATTCTGAATTGTTTGCAGTTGCATTCTTCAGAATGTGTAATACTAATGTGAAGAGAGACCTTTAGTGTGTATGTAAAGTATATATTTTATATAATGCGCATATATATACACACACTTGCTATGTAACATGTATGCTGGGAATTACAAACTGTATCAGAAGGTAGAAAAAGAAGGTAAGAGCTGTAAGTATTCTTTTTTTTTTCTTTTTATAAACTCTACTTTTGACTTGGACAAAGCATTGCAAAACAAATGAATAGAAACAACTGCAGTTCTTTGAGAAACTAAATGGAATATTGGGTCAGATATTTTCTGCCACTACTCACATCACTGGGAAAGTTAGGTATCTCCTTGTCTTATCCATGCAGGTATCCACTTGAATGTGTCAGGTTGTCAAGTGTATTGCTTTACAGGAAGCAACTGACTGTTCTCCATTAAAAGCACTAGCCCATAGCGCAATAAGCGCTAATGTAAATTCTCAACTGTTCATGGAGTTGCTCTTGATTCACACCCCCATGACAAGAAGTACACAAGAGGTGTAAGACTGATGCTTGCTTTTTAGGGGTCTGCCATGCTATCTTGAACATTTAATTTCAAGCTGTGACCCAGAGCACTTTGATGTGCTTTATAAAATATTTTCAAGGTATTTCGAAAGTCACTTCTTTCTGGCACAGTATGAAGAGTACAGAATCTCCAGTGGAAATCTGTCTAGCAGGTGTACTGCAGCATAAATCTCTGGGTCACCATTGTCCTGAGTTACTTAGCCTCTCTGGGTGGCTACTTGTACCTCTCTGGCTATGTAGGATTAATGATACTGCCATTTGAGCTGAACTGGTCAAAATGGTACTTCTGTCAAAATGAGGCAACTGCAGCATCCAGTCCTAAATGCTTTTTTTTTTTTTTTTGTTGGGAAATATTATGACCAGAACACTCGATGCACGGCGATGTGGAAGTCTTTACTATTAGCTGCAAATTTGCAGTGGAGTCTTTAGAGACATGTTAGAAATGTTTTGTCTGTATCACTCTGGTATTGTTAGCAAGGCAAGCTGGTGCCCATAGCTGTAGTAGTAAGGCATAGCAAATGATTGGGGAGGGGAGGACAAAAGTGGTTCACCGATGTAATGAGGATAAGCTTTAAGAAAAATAAATCAAGTATAACTCGCTGACCCACTGAAGCCTTAATGTTCATGTAGAGACATTGACATATGGTGCTGTCTAGCAAAGTGCTTCTGTCGGGGTGACAGGGATAGGCATCATCACAGAGCTTCGGATGTGCCAGCATCTTTTACAAACTCACTTAGGAATTGCTTTTTTGACGGAAGGGACTACATTTCTGGGGCACAAGTCATTAGAGGACTATTAACCACTAGGTTTTTTCATTCTTGGTAAGTTTAGAAGGGGAATTTTCTTTGGAATTTTGAACCACTTCTTCCTCAGTCTTGAACAGGGATTGTAGAGCTCTTAACTGAGCAGTCTATACTGAGGCTTGCTGTTTGAAGAGCAGCATTGTTTTCTCTGGTTGCCGCTTCTTTTCCCAGCTGTTGGTTCTACGTATCATAGAAATGGTAGAAACCAATCTACCTGCTTTGATATCTGGAACTGGTTTCTTGTCAGATGAAGCACAAGAATAACCCTCTTCTCTGGGTACAGAGTTGTCTTCTGTTTTCCCCCTCAACTGTAACTGCATGGTAATTGCAGCAGTGATTATTTGACTTTTGCTGTCATTGTCTTGCAATGATACAGCGTTAGTGGAAACTGAGAGCCTACGCCACTAGAAAGGCTGTTAGGTGATCTATGAGCCTTTTAGACCTTCTGAATGAAGACATCTTCTGCATATTAAATAGCTGCGGTGTGAGAAATTGGGCTATAAACGAACGTAGGCAGTCCCAGCTCATCCTACAATATCTGAAAAATGCGTCCTCTCACTCTTTGCACAGTCACTCTGTCCCTGTGGAAGTGTCACTGTCTGCATCCAAAAGGCTACTTAAAACAGGCTGTCAACTTTTTCAGCGTAGTCCACTGGAGACCTGGAGTCTGTTGGCACGGAGGTATGTAACGGATAAGGATGTGCTGTCAGCAGCAGGGATGCAGTAACAGTGTTAATGCAGACGTGATGCTGTCTCAGATCCTGTTCATTTCCTTTTGTGAATGGGATGTGAAATTGATGGACGTGGTGTTTCACTCAAACCGTGAGGGGCTGTGCTGGGATCCCAGAGTGGGCTGAGCTGGTTCCAAGCAGCTGCCTATTTCATACCTCAGCATCAGTGGAGCTGCCAGTTTGGCAAGTGCTTTCACCTTAGTCTCAGGTTTCTTTTTTTTTTATATGCACTTTTCTGCTAAAGTTGTGCATGGTGTAGGTTTATCTGCCAAGTCTCTGGCTCACTAGTCAAAAGCCAAAAAGTGGGTGATTTCTTTTTGTCTTGGCATGAAAAGCCATGGCAGTACTCTGAAAGTGTTTTTTAGAAGAGCTGTTCCCAAGTTCAGACCTGAGCTTCTGCAGTCACCCACGGAACCAGCTTCAGCTGCCCTTAGTGCAGGGCGCTAACCAGCAGTACAACAGTAACTGGTCAGACCTACGCATCAGTAAGGAGGATGAATATGGGTGTACAAGTAAAAAAAACCGAGTGATAGAAGGTTCTCACTGCAGCCATTTCCAAGGTGAATTTCCACTTTCTCTGGTGGCATTCCCCGGAGCTGGTAGAAAAATTTGTCTTGCGGGGTTGTATGATGGATCAGATGGTGGTTAGTATGTTGGAGGGTGGAGAGGATGGCTGCAGCTGTGCTTGTCAGGCAGCGCAGTGTGCGCTGCATCGCCTATCATCAAAGGGAAGGCTACTCCCTCCCCCTTCCTTCCAAGGCAAACCCACATCTGCATGACTGGCAAGTGCATGACTATCGCTGGTAAAAAGCGGCAGCGTAGAGCTCAGCAGGCAGGATAATCGCAGTGCTTGCCTTTCAAATGCTGACGGCTGCCTCTTTGGTAGGAAGCTCTGTCTTTCACAGGGAGGGAAAACAGAAAAGCTGGTTGTGGGTTACAGATTCTTTTGGGATACAGCCTTACATTCCTGCCTCTGCCTTTTACTGAGGTGAGTGACTAAAACAATCACCTTGCAAGTACACAGCGGTATAATGACAGTAGCCCTGGAAAAGCAGGTCTTTATTTTTTTGGCAATAAATGGTTTTGGATGCAGTCACATATGTTGCTGCAGTGGAGTACTCCGCACCCTCTGCAGACAAAAACGAGATTGGCTGAGACTTTAATGCGCATTATGCCCCAATAAATCCCTATTGATGATGACATGCAAATGCCCCTGAATACACTCCTTCCTGCTGTAACTGATCAGCAAGCTGTCTTCCATAGGAAACTTTGCAGTGCAACTGCCAGGCTCTTGCCTTCTTCAGGCTTGAAAATGTTTTCCTTGATGGTTCATCAAGAGACGTACTAAAATAAAGCAAGACATAATGGGGTCATCTGGAACATTGCTGCTGCCTGCTCAAAATGTAGCAGTTTGAGTTGAAGAAGCCACATGCTGTCCTATTAAGATGCTCTTTCATGTTGTCGTCTAACTCAGCATGTCATGATCTGTGCGGTGCATTGTTCAGTGCTTCTCTCCAGCTGAGTGCCCTGTTCCTGGATTTCCACGCTGGCATACCCTGGGAGCATGTTGTGAAAATTTGCTGCATTGCAGTATTTTGTCTTGGAGCTAGCAATGTGGGAGATGTATTTTTTTCTAAGCTGAGTGGACTCTGTCTAGCATGAGTGTGCATCCACCATGTATCCTTAAGCACCCTAACATTCCTTCTGGCCGTGAAAGGGCATGTCCTGATCACTCCAGTGTGCACATCTGGTGAAAGTCCAATGGAAGACTTACTGTGTTTAAGTCTTTTCTTTCTTTTTTTTTTTCCTTGCAGTATGCTCCTCTTAAAGAAGAGAAATACAGTCTGGACAGTGACAATCAAATTGACAAGAAAGGGAGGGGTTTTTTCTTGTCAATTTGAAAATTGCCCAGCTGCATTTGAAGCAGATATTGTGCATTTGTATGTCCTGTTGAGCTCTGAGAGCTGAAGTTCCTTAGCTATTAAAAGAAAAAAGGAGTAGAAGTGCAGGTATTGAAGGGAAATCCTTCCTTTTTCAGTCTATGTGACTCATCTCCTTCTGTTTGACCTGTCGTGATAGCTAACAGACTACTGTTACCTTAAAGCAAATGTCTTATTGATTCTGTGTTTTGACCTCCACTTCAGTCATAACAACGTTTCCCCATTTTTCACCTTTGTAAAAAGAGCAAGGAGCTGTGGTCTGTGGGAGATGGAAGGTACAGTGATATTTGAAGCACAGGACTTACGCATCTAAAACCTATGACCTTGTGTGTAACTTCAGTAACCTGAATGTTTCCTGAAAACTGAGGTGGTGCTGCCCAGAGACACTTGACCAATGTTTCTTTGTGTTCCCTGGGGCTGATTTCCTGGAAAATGTTCTAAATTGGATTAATCTGGCTTTTCTTGTAGCTGCTGGGTATGATGCTGTTTGGGGCTTATTAATCACTTTTACTGAACAATATTGGGAAGCTGTGTATTTCTCCCCTTGTAGTTTCTCGGTTGGATATAGCAGTGATCCTGCAAGAACTCCGCACGATATGTACTTGCAAGTGGCTGGAACAGGGTTTAAGAAAAAGTACTGAGATATTCACTTATGTGTAAAGTGATGTACTGGAAGTGGCTGAGGAAAGAGTCACTCCTTGTAGGCTGACTGGTTCAAGAACCCATTTATGTTTCGACTGCAGAGATCCTGTAGAAAGGCCAATTCTGAATAAATACTTCCCTGTGGGATTTCACTCGGTGTTCTGCTCTCTGTAATAAAGTAGAGCCCGACCTCCACATTGTCAAGAGCACTTTGTCTTGTAGCTAGGATACTGGAGCGTTGGGCTGGTACCTTTTCTGTCAAAACAGAGTATGGGTCTAAATAGCTTCCCTTTCCCTTTAGTAACTATTAATATTTAATTCTAGATCCTCTTGTGTCATTAAGCAGCTTTAGGGCACCTTGTACAATGTAGCTCTGAGTTCATTTAGTAAATGACCTCCAGAAGAACTCAAAAAGACTTTCCTGTCTACAGCAAGGTCCAGTTCCAGGGGGCTTGGGTGACCTGTAAATACCCTGTTCCTCAGTTCATGTTCAGATGTACAAATGGATTTTTTCAGTATTTTTTTAAACTTTATTAAAAGAACAACAAACAGTATTTGAAGAGAAGCAAGGTAGATACAAATCAGGATGGTCTGTGTAACTTGGTTTCCCTGCTGTGATGCAAACGTGTGAAATAAAGATTGACCAGAAAGAAGTTTAATGCATCTCATTTTCTGCTTCTGCACTGCTAGCAGCCAAGCTGACCTGCTGATTCCAAGTGTTTATTTCCCCATGTTTGACTACTTTTTGCAGCTATTAACATCTGTATCATGGATACAGGGCCAAACCACAAAAATCTTGTGTACCTGTCATCTATGGGAAAAGCTTTCCTGTCAGTGACCCACAGTGGGCTTCACTGAGGTGCCTTTCCCTGAGCTGAAAGACCTCCAGGTACGACAGCTGTGCTTGTATGTGCCCAGCTCCTCTTCTGGTTTTGTAAGCTGAACTTCTGCAGTAGGTATGGTCTGAGTCTCAAATGGATAGAAGTGTTTCGTACAGCCCAGTTTCTCACAGCCTGCTTGTCTTGGGCAGGTGGGTGGATCCAAGGCTTGTTGCTGCTAGCCAGCATTGTGGTCTCCTCGTTCCACAGGGCTTGGTGTCAGCTTGCCATGCAAGGGAAAGCAACCAGATGATGCTTTGAACCTTGGTGGCCAGATACAAATTAAGGGTAGAAAACTGTATTTTAAGTAATATCCTCTGTGGATCTGGCCACGTGATCTTGAACGGATTGTTTTAGGCTGGACTGAGGGTGGTTTGGGCCTGTTGTAGTTGTTCTCTTGCTGAGATGTCAGGATCTAACCATACGTTTCCGATCTATAAACTGGTTGGGTTGGCAGGGATGAGGAGCAAAGTGTTTCTGTGAAGTGCTTTTCCTGATAATCCCCCTCCCCTCAAAAGCAAATGTCCTTCATCACCAAATGTTTCTTACAGTTTAGCCTATAGTTCTCATCCTACCACAGAGAGGTAGTGACAAAAATAGTCCATGTTGTCTCTCCTGCAAATCCCAAGCAGCCAGTTCTGCATTGCCTCAAGCCTTTGGGTGGGTGGTGTTTTGCCAGGGAACTAAACTATAAAAAGTACACGGGTTTAGGACTTACGAATACCCTGCTGTAGAACAAAACAAACTTCCTGTGGTGAAGGTGATGGCTGGTTGTCACGCTGGGGTAGCCTACGTCTATTTTATGCAGGTAGTTCTTGGGTGTTAGATTTCTCCAAACTGAGCATCCTCTGTGCTTTCTGTCTGATTTATATTTGGCCTTAAAATATTCCCCCTTAGAGTGACAGCAGCCAAACGCATCCCTGCTGAGAACGCGGAATGCTCCGGTGGAGTGAGCTGCACTGGGCCAAAAAATCGCTCAGCTGGGATGAAAGGTGAAATGTTAGGGGAGGGCTGTGTAAAGTGGGACTAAATTGTGGGAAGACTCGATTGAGACCAAGTGTAGGTTACGTGGGGAAAAAAATACAGATTTCTGACTGTCTTCTCTAAGGAGAGATTAAAAGAAAAAAGATCCTGCTTGCAACAGAACTCATGGTATTTAAGGTCTATTGCAAGCAGAAATTGTCTGGTAGTCTTACATAGCGGGGGGAATAAACAAAACCAGAGCCCTAAAAAAGCTTTCTTCAATGTGCTGTGTTTGGATGCAAGCTTGTAGGTGTTTTCTTGTCCAGAGGAGGTAAATTGTTTTCTTTGCTTTAAGGATTTTCTTCTAGTGTCTGAAATTCCGAGCTGCCTTGATCATTTGCTGCGCTATGTTGCAGTCCAAGCTGCCTGCTGTCAGTGCTCTTGCTCTAGCAGGATTATCTTCATGACTGCAAAGAGGTGCCTTCTCTTTAAATCGTGCTTTTACTTTTCTTTGTCTTCTGACTGACAGGCTGTAATGAGCAGGAGCATGTTGTAGTGCCCTGTATAGTGAATGGTCAATAAAAACAAATTGCTTTGTACAGAAGAGGTAATAACACAGCTTGTATTGGCACAGCTGATCCCGATGCTGGTGTACTCAGTTAGGAGACAAGGGCTTTCATGTGTCTTAAGTAATAACAAATGCACGTCATCCCTTTCTTCTCTCCCCTCTCATCCATGGAAAATAACGTAACTGGGGGTGACACTGCTTTCTCGTGACTATTGTCCCCTGTGGAATATTTTTAGTGGGGTGGCTGAGATACACTGCATGTGATGGCTCTTATATTGCTGAAAAAATAAATAGGCATCCCGAGTAGAGCTGTGACAGTGGTGGTAGGTGGCACAGGTGAGGATGAAAATAGAGGGGATGGCGTAAAACTCCTTTTACTGCTCCCTCTTGGGATGGCCATGCTGAGCTTGGCAAGAGACTTCCAGCATCCTCGATGAGAGGAGCAGTTAACAACAAGGGTCTTTTGCAGCAAAGGTAGGTACTTAAACAAGTTGTTTTGGCTGGTTGGTGTTTGGGTTTTTTTGGTTTTTTTTTTCTTTTTTTGGTCCCTGAGAACACTGTTTTGAGGTGCTCATCTTCTTCAGTCCTGAGTTGTCTTTGTAGAGTTGCACAATATCCCACTGCCCCAAGAATGCAGATGAACCCACCATGTCCTGCGGGGTGTGGAAGAGCAGCGGTTAGTGCCTCAGCTGCCTCTTCCCCTGAGCTGCTCGGGACGCTTTGTTCTGCAGGAGCTCTGTCGGAAGGAAGTCGGAAGGAATCCCACACCCAGCACGGCTGTGAAGGTATTGATCTTCATCCCCTGGGAGAAGCCAAACTTGTTCATTTGGGGATGGATCTGGTACCAGGAGGTGGTAGCCAAATTGGAGGGGCTACAGAGAACAGCTGCAGTGACTGAGACGAGAGAATTGGGCAATGACAGAAGATTACAAGAATTAAAGCTCTAAGCCTGACTAAGTGATGATTACAGACAGCCCAGAAGATGTAGCACACCACAAAATGGCTGCATGTGGGGAAACCACAGAAATGGGTGGGGAATTAATTAGCGTGGCTCAAGGCCTGAGCTGCGGAGAGGTGAGATGAAATGAAAGCAGAGGAAAACCAATATGTCAGGAGAACCCATGCCAGTAAGATGGGTTTGGCTGCAAACAATCTCCCTGGAGAAATGGAGGCAGTTCTGTGTTGTTGTAGATAATAAAGACTAGACTGGACAAATCACTGCTAAATATACTGTAGGGAACGACCCCGCATCGGCTGAGAGCTGGAATGAATGCCTGAGTCGGTCTCTTTCCATTTGCTTATCTCTGTATGCAGTGTACTGCGTGCGTAATTTCTGGTTTGGGGGTTCAGTTCTTGTTTTACTATCAAACCTTGTAGCTGCCTTGAGTGAGCTCGGCTGCTCCGTGGGAGGAACCTAAAAGTATGATGTTAAACGGACGCTGGTGCGCGTGTGCCCTAATCTGTATTCCTGGTAAGTCAGGGCTTTAACTGTTTTTGAAGAAAAAAAAAAAAAAACTAGCAAAAATATCTGTTTGGCTTTACCCAGCACACAATGTTGCCATGAATCGGAGCAGCCTCGTGGGAGGCGACGCTTCAACCTGGCAAGGAAATTTGAAAAGAAGGTACAGGTCCATTTTGTATGTTTGAATGGTGGTTGGTTGGTTTGTTTGTTTTTAATTTAACGATTGCTGGGTGGGGTTTGGGCGGACAGACATCACTGCTGCCAGCACAGTTTGCTTACAAAGCTTGCTCAGGAGGCTTGTGTCTCATCTTAAAACCCTGACCAGCGCCGGCCGCTGCTCCTTGGGCCGCTCCACGGCAGCGTCCGCGGTGGGGTGTGCGGCAGACGGGCTCCACGCAGCGAGAAGCTGACGGTCTTGTATGACTCATGAGTAATCTTTGAAAGGGGCTGACTTCTGTCTGGCTCGTGGCGTGAAAACGCCACTGCAACTGTTCCCCTGTACCCACCGTGAGTGCTCGCAGCCCGGCATTGAATGGACAAAGGCACTTCAGAGCGAAGGTTTGGGCAGGAAAGCAGACAGCTTCCCTTTATTTTGAAGATTCTTACATGTGTGTATATATACATATTTTTTAAAAAGCTTTGTTCTGCTTCAAACCCCAGTCTTGCAGTTTTAGGGACACTTCTCTCAAAGAGGTTTTTCTTTTTTTTTTTTTTTTTTTCTTTGAGTAAAAACATCTGCTGAAGCTGGGCAGCAGAATTGGTGAACGGTGCTCCAGTGACCTTGTACAGCATCGCTGGCAGCGTGGAGAGCAGCCTCTCCAACCCCTCCTTCAGCCCTGACGGTGCTGGTGGATGCTGCGGAGCATCTCTGCTGCAAAACGCTGCTGCTCCCTCTGCGACTGTGAGCTTCTCTGACGCTGACACAACTGCGCGGCGCTTGCTTGGTTGTCGTTACGAGGAGCCTTTTTATTTTCTGTCCCTGAACAAATGAGCTGCCTGCTCCTAGCATCGAGCCTTGTTGGAAGGCTCAAGGTGGCTGGGCTGAGCTCTGCAGTTCCTGTACTGCGGGATGAGTATGGCAGGAACAGAAAAAGAAGGTGGCTTCCCAGGCACCAGCTGATTTGTGATGTGCTGGAGAGAAGATTGCAACACCTCCTCCTGCTCGGCTTTGTCTCAGCCAGCTGCTGGCTCCGCGTGGCAGGCAACCAGGAGAGCAGCTGAGGAGTTCACCACAGCCACCCTTTCCAGGTTCCCACATTAGCATCACAATTACAACTCCAGAGGCTGTGAAGAGAATACAGTCTTTAGAAAAATATGCTAGGCTCTAACAGAGAGATTAATAGCGTAGCAAATCGTAACACTCGGCGCGGCGGCTGCGCGTCAGTGGTGAAAGGCAGCTGTACGTGCAGCCTTGGCACGGCTGTGCCCAGTTCCAGACCTTCCCCTGTGTTTAGCCATCGTTTCAACATCTACAGTTCCATTTCCTCAGGAAGAGCCTGCAGGGCACCATTCCTGCTGCCACTTACCCCAAACCCTTGTGTGTTTGGTTTCTGTGGTATTTTCTCCAAAGCCATGCTATGTATTGGCACCAAAATGCTGTGCTATCTGAAATAAATTTATAACGGTGAGAGCCAGTAGGACTGCTAGAGTTTGAGCCCCAGAGTGGTTTGGGATATAAATCTTGGTTTCTGAGGGCTTTCTTATTTAATTGTACATACCTCAGTTAGCAAAACGATTACGATGGTAACTGCCAGTGCTTGGTGTTTGCTGTGGACCACAGTGAAACCAGGGGAAAAGCAAGAGCAGAACTGCTCGTGTCTTGTCAAGCTCAAAAGAGCTTCAGGAAGACTGGTTAATGAGCTCGGAGCTGTGGAGTCCCACTTAAAGCTGCCCACAATCTTGAAATTAATGTGAAATTCCTGTAATCTGAGATCAGGGTGATGCCTGAGAAGCTGAGGCATGGGCAAGGATGTCCCCAGGACCAGCCGGTGCATTCCTGCGTTCATTGTTTGTGGCTGTTGCACCAGGATGTTGAACTCACTCTACTGGCATTTTTTCCAAAATCCCTCAAAAAGCAACTATTTTGGTGGCTTTCTGTGCCAGCAGCAACTACGGCTTGTCTAGTGGAGCAGTCAGCAGTGATGCCAGTAATTTATTTGGCTCTTTTTCTGACTGAGTCAGATCAGTTAATCATTAACCTTAAAATAGCCGCTATTTTTATAGCTGATATAATTAATCTTGTGTGTGTGTATGTTCCTTCCCCATCCTAGGCACTGAGGCTTCACCACTCCCCTGCTGCCTGACTCCCTGCTTTGGCACAAGAAAGCTCGTAGCAAAACTTGGCTTTTTTTCACCAAAAAGCACAAGGTACGGGCTGTGTGCGCACTCTGCTCGATGAGTTCACGGCCGGGCAAAGGCTGTTTGCTTTCACCCCTGCCCTTTGCAACACCAGATTCCTGCCTTGCGTGGTTGGTTGGTTTTTTTGGAGCACCTTCTCCGTTCGCTTTTGCGTGGGTGGGTGTGGAAGGGGAACGTTTGCAACGGGTCTAGGGGTAACAGTGGCCATGAAGATGGCAGTAACGGATGGATGGATGCGAGGGTTCGGTGATGGAGGTTGGTGAAGCCTGAAGTGTGAGTGGACCCTGTGTGGGGGAAGGGGAGGAGAGAGGCAGAGCTCAGCTCAGCCCATCCTCTGCCTCTCTCCTCCCCTTCCCAAGGCAGCTCCTGCCTCAACGCACATCCAAGAGGGCAAGTGTAGGACACTGCCTACTGCCCCATCCCCAATTTCCAGCCCTACTCATGGCTCCAGCCATGCCCGAGGTGGGGCCAGAGGATGCTGTGCTTTGGGCTCCTTCTGGCACTGATTTTTCAGGTCTGAGCACATGAGCGAGGGGAGGGAGAAAAAAAAAAAAAAAAAAGACCTTTGGTGATGCAGCACAGAGAGCCGGTGTGCGAAAGCAGAGGGACTGAACCTCATAGCTTGCACGCAGCGCTATTCCCAGGAGGGTGACTGCAATCCTGGCAATTAAATCAACAAGGATGCGTTGGGGAAAACCCCCGTGATGGCGTCTGAGGATGCTTATTAAGCGCACGCAGCGTGGCGAGCCCACGTGGAACAAAAGGCTGCGTGGCTGAGCCCGACAGACTTGCTGCGTCCTGGGGAAAAAGAGCTCAGTGGTTTTATTAAAATGCTTTTAAGTAAATACCCGAGGAGGAAGGGCTTTCTGCAAGCGCAGGCTCAGCTGCGCAGCCCATGCAGCTCCCAGCTTTTGCAGTCAGAGCGTGCAGCGTCCTCGGATCCCATCCCAACCTCCGGCGTGGCAAGAGAGGCGGCGGCTTCCCTGGAAGCGAGAGCTCGCTCCGACCGCAGCGGCGACAGCAAATATCGCCCGGGGAATGATCATTTCCATGGCAGCGCGTTGCAATATGGTGAACAGGCGCCGGATGCACCGCGAGGTCTTCCTTGGAAAAGAGACGCAGGGGGATTTGCAGAGCAAAACTGCTCTCGAGGGCTGGCCCTGCGTTGGTTTTTCCTCTCTGAGCAAACAGCCCGGCTCCTTCCCTGGTGCGCTGACCGCGTTCAGCTGGACGGGATTGTTTTGTGCCACAGTGATTGCTCACATTCCAATCCCGCCAGCCCCAGGAGCCTTTCCAGGCTGGGGCTGTGTTCTTCCTGCTGTAGAAAAGTCACTGCCTCCCAGAAAATGCCACTAGCCGTGTTATTTAAGCAGTAACGGGGTTAAAGCTATTAATTAGGAAGAGAAAGTGACTGCCTTGCACAGTTTCCGACTACTTTTCTCCTCTCTTTTCAGCGTTCTCTGTGGTGGAGGCAGGGTAGAGTTTGAAATAGAATTAAATCCCTTTAACGTCAGCTTTGCCTCAGCACAGCTCGTGCTCGAATGCCCATGCTGTGCGGGCAAGGTTTGGGACACCACTGGGCAGGGGACAGGTTGTGCTCCGCGTGCAGCGGGACAGCCCTGCTGCGAAGCCGGGACAGCCCGCTGACGGCAGATGAGGGGAAATACCCCCAAAATTGGTATTTTGCTGATGAGCAGCAAAGGAAGGGGCTGCATGGGGCGTTTTGCAGCAGATTTGGGGGCCAAACTGAAATCTGCCAGGGCCTATGCCTGAGTCACCGGCGGGCCTTTGTCCCCAGGAGCTGTACAAATATTGGCAGTGGGAGAGATGCTGGAGGGGAGACAGGAGCCTCGCAAATCCCCCGTCGCTCAGCGTCGTTCCTCCTGCCCGTCCCCCGGGGTGCAGCGCTGCCAGGAGCTGGGATGCCGTGATGGTGGTTTTATACGCTTCTGCCTTAACGAGTGCCTTTGTGGAAGGCTGGATCACAGAGGACTCTGCATTTTAGAAACATCTACCTGGGGAGCACGTCCCTGGAGAAGTGTCAGGCAACCCTTCGCCGGCAAAAAAAAAGGTGCGGAGACCAGCGTCGTGTCAGCTCTGCTCCTCACCTCCTTTGCAAATACCCCGTGTGTTTTGCGTTGGGCTCTGCAGCCTCGCGGATGGGTTTTACTGTATCCAAGCACAGATTTTTTTTTTTTTTTTTCTTTTCCCCCTTCCTTGGCTGATGCCACAGCAGTCCAGGCGTGCCTGGGCAGCTCCTGTGCGGCCTTCGTTGCAACATAGGCGGGAAGAAAACTGCATTTATCGCCTGCGTCGCTACGGCTAACGAACGTGTGTGCGTACACAGGGAGCTTTTGTGGAAGCATAAAGCCCTGCTTGCTTTTGAGGTGGAAAAGAGCCGAGTGCCACTGCTTTTAGCACTGGTGTGGTTTCCTGGCCACAAACCCGCCGGAGGCTGAATCAGTGGGGTTTTTGGAAGGGACTGAACCTGGTCTCTACGTGCGTGTTGCAGAGCAACCGAAGGTTCCGGGAGGATCCTGGGTGGGAGGCAGGGACCTGCCTTCAGCTTGGGGGGAGGAAAGATGCTTCTGCCCCCGAAGGTGCTGGTGTCCCACCAAGGTCACCCCCGTCCCCAGACCCTGGGCTCCAGGCTTTGCTCCAGGCTCCGTGTCCCCACTGTCAGCCCTCCTCTGCCCCCATTCCCCTCCCCCTCAAAATCCCACTTCCCCACGTTTTCCCCGCTGATCCCTGCGGGTGGGGCATCCCCGTGCCGCAGGCCGGTCTGAGCTGCCTCTCCCACCCGAGACCCCCGCGGTTTTGGGTCGCCGGGGCCGTGCCGGAGCCCACCCCCTGCTTCTCTCCTCCCCTCCATCCCGCGGGGCGGGGCGAGCCGCCCTCCCCCCAGCCCCCCCCGCCCGGCTCCGCGGCGGAGGGCGGGGAAGGGTGCGTGTAACCGGGGCCACGCACACCCACACCCACGCACACGCAGGGCGGCCCCGCAGCGCCGCGCCGCTCGTCTTTGCGGCCGAGCCCCGGCAACAAAGATCCCCCCCCCACACACACACACCCCCCCCCCCCAACCTCCGCACCCCCCTCACCCCTTCCCCGCCTTCTCCCGCTCGGCCGCGCGGCGCTGCCCGGCCCCCCCCGCGGGATGTAGCCGGGCCGGGAGCTGCCACCGCGCTCCCCCCCCCTCCCCGTCCCCTGTCCCCCCGTCCCTCCATGTCCCCGCAGTGAGGCGGTGGGCGCTGCGGGCTCTGCCGGCCACCATGGGGAAATCCAACAGCAAGTTGAAGCCTGAAGTTGTGGAGGAGCTGACCAGGAAAACGTACTGTGAGTAAATTTAGGGGCGGGGAGGGGGGGGATGCTGGGGTCCCGTCCCCCCCCGGCACGGTGCTGGCCCTGGGCTCCAGCTCTCCCCGGTGCCCCCCGGTCCCCCCGCACCGGCGGCGCGGGGCTGTGAGCGCTGCGGGCATCGGCGCGGCCGGGGCCGCTCCCCGGGGCCGGGCTTTGTTGTAGGAATCCCGAGATCGGCCTGGGAGGCTGGAAAAAAACAACCCCGCAAGGCAGCGGAGACAAGGCGAGGGGCAGGGAGCGGGACAAACGCTCGGGTTTCTTACCAAACCGACCCTCCGTGGCCTGTGCCTGAGCCTCCGGTAACCGCGGGGCGAGGGCCGCATCCCCCCCCCCCCCCGGCTGCGCCCACCCGGGGCGGCTCATTTTCCTGTCCTGACCCCTCCCGGCCCTGCTCGGAGCATCCTCGCTCCCGGTTCCGCTGCCCGGTGGGTACCCAGGGACCGGCCGCGGTGCTGGTCCTCCCCTCGCTGGAAGGGAGCCGAACCGTCTGGGTGGCCCTCAAAGTTTGGGGGCGTTAGTCGGTGGGGTTTCCTTTGTTGTTGTGCTCTGAAGTGGAGAGAAGAGCCCAGCACCAGTTCGGTATTTTTCTATGAGTATCTCGGTATCAGTTTAATAACCTGCTTTTCTGAGTGAGTGGCTTTCCCGTCTGAACCTCCGCCGTAATCTTATTAACGTGCCGAGTGCCTGAGCCGTCCAGCTTTAGCAAAATCAGGGGGTTTTGTTGTTTTTGGTTTTGTGTTGTTTTTTTTTTTTCCCCAAAGGATGCACAAAGGAAACAAAGGCTTTGGTGGTTCAAGTTTGCCTCTCCGCTCGCAGGTCGGAGATATTCCCCCCTTTGCTTCGCCAGAGAACCGCTAACGTGCGGCAGACCTGCGAGCTCTCCCCGCTGTCGCTGCTGCAGTCCCACGGCAGCGCTTACCCAAAAAGGCAATAGATTAGGATGCAGCAAGTTCTCCCATATGGAGAAGAGGCGATACTGGTGCATTGCACAACCCCGCACGCGGGGTTGCTCGCGCTCGTGGTGGCACAGCCGGGAGGAGGGCAGGTTGCGGAGGGCGCATCCGCATAGCCGAACCGTGAGTGATGGTGGGAGAGGTTGGGGTAGCCCCCCTGGGCTTCCTCAAAATGGCTGGGGGAGAAGAAATGGTGGGAACGTGGCGGTGCTGGCTGGGTGCGGACCCCGGCTGGAGCTGGAGCTGAGCCCTGGGTTTTGATGTGCTCGCTGCAGCTGTGACCCACGGCAGGTGCAGCCGCGCTGGGCCAGGTACGCTTATCGCCGTGCTGCAGTCGCCTGCTTGGTTTGCGGCCGCTGCGACGATCCGAGCTCCGACAGAGAGGGATCTGGGAAGAGCCAGCCCCCGTGTAGCCTCGTCTGCTGGTGATCTCCTGCGCGCTGGGCTTTGTGCGTCCCGGGGTGGCTCTGCGCAGGGAAGGTGCTGAACCCCGATGGGGCGCACTGACAGCAGTGCCCCGTGTCTCGCTGCACCTGATGCCAAGCACAGTGCTGGTGAAAGCATCGTCTGCGGGCACAGGGATGTCTCTCTTGCTGGGTGAAGCCAGCAGAGGGTCGTTGCCTTTTGCATCACTTTATTCCCAACTTTCTGCTCCTCTCTCTCAGGTGCCCTTCCCTTTCCACAGCACCCCCTCCAAAAAAGACCCCCATCCTCTGATCGCTCCCTCGGTGAGTTCCCGGCCTGCCTGGGCTTTTGCCTGCCCGTTCCGGGCCTCTCGCTGCCTCTTTTGCGATGTGCTCCAGAGCCGTGTGCCCGCAGCAGCAGCACCCAGGCAGCCGTTCCGTGGGGCAGCACGTGGCCCTTCGAGGGGCCGGAGCCCGGCACAGCGTCCCAACCGCAGCACGCGGCCGGCGGTGCGATGCCTGTAAGAGAGAGCCGTTGCTAATACCGGGCTCTGTTTGTTGATCTCTGTTCATCCAACCTCTTGTCTCTGGGATTAATTACTTTTGCTGAGCGTTTCTGCCCCTTTTCTGCAGCTGTCAAGGCGAGCGCGCGTTCCCTTGTCTGGCCAAGCACTTCACAGGGCCCTCCCAGGCACGGCTGGGAGCCTCTGCTTTGTCTTCAGACCCTGGGAGATTGGGAAGATATTAATTTCCTTCTGCGTTTCAGGGAATTCAGGCAGAGGAGGTGCAGGTAGGGCGCAGGGTTGCGCTGGGTGGGGTGGGAGGGGCTGATCCAGAGCCCCGCGCCGTGGCTCGCGGACCAGCTCGAGTCGTACCCTCGAATCCGTGGCACGTTCAAGAATTTCTGGGGATCTGCTTGGGGGAGGTTTTCCTCCACAGCACGGTGGTCTTTCGGCGTCTTTCTGGCAGACTGGCAATGACCATCCTTCGGAGAGCATCCCAGGCACGCAGCGCCATTCCATGCTGGCTGCCGCCTTGCCGAGCGGGTGCTGGCGCTGCCGTGCCTGGTGCTGGTTCTGCTCCTGCACATCTGGGTAGGTGCCTCCGGGAGCCCATAACTGGCAGCTAACGACAGGGATCCGCTTTTGACCGGGGAAGGTTTCTGTGGCAGCGTGACCCCTGGCTGTGGTACGTGGAGGGTTTCTCCCGTGATGGGATTTCCTTCCGTTGTGTCATTTTCTGTTTGTGCGATTTGCAAACGTAACGAAGCAAATAACAGAAAGCCCTGTCTTGGTTCTGCAGGAGACTTCACCCGTGTCCCTGCCCCACGTGGCTTTTCTGCCGATTTGTCACATCTACGGGACTACAGAGCACGCACAGCCCGTGCCACATCCCCTCGGTGCTCTTCCAATGCTTGGTGTCTTCTTGCGTCCCCTGTCCCCTCTGGTCTCTCCGTCTCCTATTTGTGGCATTTCTCTGGCCACGCCTCAGTTGCAGCAATGCTGGGGTGGCGGGAGCAGCCGGGAGAGGAGCGTGGGACCGCTCGCGTGCCAGGGCAATGGTTGTGCCGAGGATGCTGGCGTCGGCGGCCTCCACGAGATGCGAGAATTGTTTTACTGCGGGTATTCAGCGCGGATTATCCTAGGTCCTGCTGGGAACTGGACACGGAAGCTCAGGAGCCTGGAAACCTCGTCTCTTGGCTCCTCTCCCCACTCCGCTCCTGACTTACAGTGCTGGGGGCCAGCTTTTAATGGCAGCTGGGCACCTAAAGGCCCTGGAGGACATCCGAGGGCTTCTTCGAAGTGCCGGCTGCCCAAGCCCTGTGGATTTGGCCCCATCACCGTGTGCCTTTCCGTGTCTCCGGGCGCCCGAGCGCCCAGCCATACCTGGCAGTGCCAAGCTCGCCCGGCTGCCAGGCGCTGGCCGGGAGAGCCCGGCCGCGGGGCGCGGATTTAACCTTGCTCAGAGGCCAGGCTGGAGGCGCGTGGGAGCGTGCGGGAGAAGCCAACGCTGAGTGATAATAATCATGAATAATAAATTATGTAATTCTTTGTACTTCCATAGAGCCCTTCATCCAAAAGCTCTTAAAGTGCCTTATAATCTTTAATTTATTAATCCTCCAAGGTTGAGGTACCTTGGAGATGCAGTTTTGGCTCCTGTGTGTTTTGTCCCGGGAGGTGATAACACCCGAGAGTCAAAGGAATCACGTCCCTCCCGGGATTGCATCCGCCGGCCCCTCACCCGCGGGGATTTAAGCCTGGGCTTAACTTGGGCCAGGTGCTCGCGGCTCGGGGCCGCGGTGGGATTTGGGATTGCGCTGCAGAGCCTCGCGGGGCTGCGCTGGGAGGGTTCTGCTAAGCTGGAGAATTGAGGAGGTCCTGGGGTATCGCTGCGCCCCGCAGCCTGCGCGAGGTTGTGTAAAGCGCACGTGTGGAGCTGTGGGCCCAGAACGTGTGCGGTGGGTGGCGATGCCTTGACGTGAACTGGGAGAGAAACGGGGAGAGAAATGCAGCGCTGAGCGTTCCTGCTTGCAGCAGCGCTCTCGGGCCAGTCCAGCCACAGCATCGGCAATGCTTAAAATCATTAAACAGCCTTAAAAATATGAGGTTGTTCCAGAAAAGCACATTTTCGCTCTTTTTAAAAATTCATTTGGGGGGGAGTTGGGTTTCAGGGTTTACTTTTCGTCACTCTTTCCCATCTCCAGAACTACTAACGCTGTATTTTTTTTCAATACCAGCTGCAACAGCCCTGCAGCCAGGCACACTTGGAGCCATGTCGCTGCAGCGGCGTCACCGCCGGGACCGGGTGCCGGGTCGGGACAGTGCTCCCGGTGCTCCGGAGGCCACGGACCTCCATCCGGGGAAGGCTTGGCTCCGGGGAAGGCGTGGGAGCTGCGGCGAGGGTGCCCAAACGAGGCCTGGGCTGCGGGGTGGGCGTGGGGAGAGGAAGATGCTCTTTTCCCAAGAACCGCATCCCACCCACTGTGATCTGTTTTGTGGATTTTAAACTCGCTGTGGCATCATCGTTTTCTGCTCTTTTACAATAAGCCGCAAAATTGGCTCTGTTGCTCGCCAGTAATGCACTGAATTAACGGGCATTATTTTCAGAGCAAACTACAAACATATTGATTTGTTGTTACGGGGGTACGCGGTAGTGGGTTGAATTCTGCGGGAAAGGAAAGAAAATTCTCCAGTTGCAGCAGTTTTCAGCCAGGAAAAAGGGTCGGCTCCTGGCCGGCGGACACAGGGATGGGGCTGTGCTTCGTCGTGCCGCCCCGGTGCCGAGGTGATGGGCAGAGCAGAGGAGGGACCTCGGTAGCTCCCCGCTGCTGGTTTATTTTTAGCCTCCGCAGAGTTTGGCCCCGGGTGCTGGGATTCCCTGCCAGGTTGGTTCGTGTGGAAATCCCTCCTGTTGCTCGTCCGGCAGAAACGACCTGGCAAGCTGGCCAGGTGGTCACGCTCCCGTTATCCCTCGGTGGCAAATGATAGGTGACATCCCTAAAGAGAGGAGCCCCTTGCCTCTGCTGCTCCCGCCACGTACCCCTTGGCTCTGCTCGACCCTGCAAGCACCTGCGGCCGTGGGCAGAGAGCCGATGGGCAGGATCCCACCCTGGGGTGGGAGCCCTGTGGGACCTTCTGGGAGAGGGGCAGGGTGGCACGGGGCACCAGGCGCCCGCCCGTGTGTAAAGCTGAGGCTGGGCTGCTGCTGGCCAGCTGACCTGGCGAGCGTGCCTGCCTGCTCCGAGTGCTCTCGGCGTGTAATAGGATCTGCAGGAGCCCAAAAGGGAAGTTTTGGGCCTGGGATGTCTCCAGAGGGCTGTGGTTGTCTGGAGGCATCTCAGATCTCATGTACGGGCATCCCAGGCGCGCACGGAGCTGGTGCTCCGCAGGTAGATGCAAGCAAAGCAAGTTTGGGGGGATAAGAAGCAAGTTTTGGGGTGTCCCTGTGGTGCTTGCAGTGCTGGGGTGGAAGGGGAAGAGGAAGAGGGGACCGCGGGCCCCAAGGGTTCCCTCTGCGGCTGAGCAGAGCGGCCGTCCCCGCCGGCCACCCTCACGCCGCTGCCTGCTGCTGCTCCGGGATCGGAAGAATCGCGTTTCATTTATCCCCTGACACGTTAATGGATCTGCTTAACCACTCTCCCGACCTTTGCTGCTGCTGCTATAATTAAGGTTGTGAAACAAGAAGCTCTGAAGGCATCAAAGGGAGCGGCTGCTTCAGGGAGGAGCCCGCGGACGCGCTCGCTCCGTTATCGGGGTGACATTTGTGGGGTTGCTTTGTTCCTCCCTCTGCTCCTCGCCCTCCTGGGTCTTCGAGGGAGCTGGGTGGGCAGGGAGCCAGGGCCTGTGCCCCGCACCCCTGCCTGCCTCAGGGGTAGGAGTGGCCGCGGGATGCTCAGCCCAGGACATGGTGACCACCACCGTGGTTCCTCGGTGGTCACTGCTGCAGGTTGCCCAGCCGGGCGGTGCCGGCACGGGGCTTGGCCCCCGCACATCCCGCACGTTGTTCTCCCT
This sequence comes from Chlamydotis macqueenii, assembly GCF_036417535.1. Lineage (NCBI taxonomy): Eukaryota > Metazoa > Chordata > Aves > Otidiformes > Otididae > Chlamydotis > Chlamydotis macqueenii. The sequence goes on along the minus strand of NC_141575.1, from coordinate 5,973,176 downwards.
TCAAGGCAGGTTTTTGGTTTCTGCATGGAAGGAGGGCTGCCTGTGCTTCATCCACCCGTGTTTCTCCAGCATCTCTTGGTCAATGCCAGACCCCGTGGAGATGCCCTGCACTACCCCCGTGGAGGAGTGGGTGCTCAGTGCCTCCAGCACCCTCCGTTTCGGCAGCCCTGGGCGAGGTGGAGGGGGCAGAGGCGGCCCCGCTGCCATTGAAGCTTTGCCCTGAGGCATCCTCCTGCCCATCCACCCCCTTCCCTTGGCTCCAGGGTCTGATGGCTGAGTCACAGAGACGTCCCTTCCCCTGCCCGCGCTGGGTCCGGAGGGGTTTTCTCCTCTGCCCGGGGCAGGAATTGCTCCATGGATTGGGGGCTCCAGGCCGTGCCCAAATCCTCATGACCAGCGGGAGGATGGAGCAGGGGGACAGGACACAGCTGCTCCATCCCCGCTCCCGGCAGCACTGGGGATGCTCTGTCGCGCCGTGGGGCATCGCTGCGTCGGCTCTCGGGGGGACCGGGATTGAATCCAGCCCGGGACAGACCTGCCGCAGGCTCCAGCTCCCGCTGTGGGAGCGTTCGGTCCGATTCGTTAGTTCCCAAATGAAGGCACTGTCCTGCCCTTCCTCTGCTGCCTTTGCTGCAAAGAGTGACTGCTGCTTTTTCCCTGGACCCAATTTCCAAAGCCTAATGCCAGGTCCTTAAATATTTAATAAAGTCTAAAGAGGATTTTAACTGCATATTGGCTTTCCTGTTGGTACCAGCCCCGGGGGAGATGAGAACAGAGCTGCTGGTGGACCTGTTTATCCAGTCTGCGAGCAAGCAGACCGCTGATGGCAACCGCCGGCGAGAGGAGTGCCAAACGCACAGGCAGTTCTCTCCGCGCATCGCTTCGTATCTCGGCGGTAACAAATGACACCGTAACAGCGTCGGGCTCGTGCTCCCAAAGTCTCGGAGGCTCCCGGACCCGCCGCGATGCTGGCGATGTCTGCGTCTGGTGGGGAGAGGAGCCAAACTGCGCGAGCGCACGGGGAGACGGGCAAGCTGGGATGGGGACGTTCTGCTTCCGCAGGTAGGCAGCTCTGGCTGGGCCGGCGGCCTCGCGGTGAGGCTGCTCCGGCCTCCCTTTGCAGTGGGATGCTGCAGGGATGGGTACCCGCAGGGAGACAACCTTGGCATGGGGACACCCCCGGCACACGGGCGATGCGGCACCGCCGGGGCGCGCGGGGCTGGGCTGGGGACACGGTGGTTCGGGCGAGCTGCCGCAGGTCGTCTCAGGGAGCAAAAGAAAATGTCCTCGGGCAGGCTCTTGCCGCGGCTGTTTCCATAGAGGGTGGCCCTGGTGGGTTTTGCCGGGGTCGTGTTGTAACACAGCTTCCCCAAAGCCGCCCCGGAGCAGGAGCCAACCCCCAGGGCAGTGGGGTGGAGCCCTGACGGAGGGCAGGAGGACCACGAGCTCTGTAATGTTTAACCAGGACGTTGGTTCCGTATTTCAACCTGAATTTTAATGAAACCGAGTCGTCAGGGCCGAGCAACCCACATTTCCAAAGCGCTGACGTGTGGCATCATCGAATGGGGACCTGGGTGAGCTCCAAGATGAGGTACTGGACGATGCTGGGGGAGCACTGAGCCCACGTCAGCCTGGGGGGGGTTTTCTCCCCTTCCCCACCCCGCAGCGCAGCTCCCGCAGGCGCTGGGCTCCGTGCCGGGGTGCTGGTGCCGGAGCCGGGGGGAGCCTTGTGCCCGCGCTCCGGCCATCCTCACAGACCGGCGGGTGCTTGTCCCGCTTCTGGCCTGCACAAAGCCACCCAACGGTCCAGGCTGCCGGAGATCATCCCGGAAAGCAGGCGGCGGGTCCTGCCCGTGGGGCACCGTGCCACTTCCCGCGGGGACGTGCCCACCCTGCGTCACAGGGGTGCTGGGTCCCTCTGTGCCCACCGGTGGGACCTTCTCAGCTCCGTATTCGCAGGAGCAAGGCGTGAAGTCCGCACCCCGTATCCGTTGGGACTGCTGTCCCAAGCCCTGCGGTCGGTCTGCGGGGAACAATTCTGCAGTGGGCCTTTGTTCGGGCTGGGATGCTGAACCCCAAAAATCTGAGTCCCAGGGCAAGGAGTGAAATCCGAGCGAGCGCACGGGCTGCTGAGCTCCGTCGCCCGCTCAGTGGGGAGAAGGAGGGAGTTCGTGGTTGGTCAATATTAACGTTGTGGTGATGTTGAGGTGGAGTTTGCGGCAGTTTTGTGTTCAGACAATTCTCAAATCCGTGTTTGGCAGGGGTGCAGCGTGGTGGGCGTGAGTTTTGGGGTGCGCGGGGTTCGCCCCAGAGCTCCCTGGTATTTCACACGTGAGGGGCGATGAGCGCGTGTGTCGGCACCCCGGCCATTTCTGCGGCAGCATCTGCACCGGGTTCGCGTATGAGCACCCAGCTGATGCGCGCACGGTCGATTTACATCTGGGCGCCCAGTTGGTTTATGCATGGGTGCCCCCGTTACCTCGCGCATGGGTGCCCCGTCGTTTTGCACCGGATCGCACACCGGTCTGCACCTGAGCACCCCGTTAGTTGGTGCATGGGTGCCCAGTTAATGGGTGCACATGCCCCCAGTCAGTTCCTGCCCGAGCATCCAATTAATTTATGCATGAGCACCTGATCCCCTCACACCTGAGCACCCAATTAGTACATGCACAAGTGTGTTATCTACTAATTACACTAATATACGCATGACTGTCCAATTAGTTCGTGCAGGAGTGCCCAGTGAATTTACGCATGAGTGCTCAATTAGTCCGTGCATCAGCGCCCGATAAATTAATGAGTGCCCAAAAATTTATGCATGAGCACCCAGCTGCTTCGTGCATGAGCTCCCCTTTTGTTCACGCATGAGCACCGGCGGAGTCATGCATGGGCACCCAATTAGTTCACCTGGAAGCACCCAGATAATTTATGCACGAGTGCCCAATTAGTCCACGCATGATCACCCAATTTATTTTTGCATGGGTGCCCATCCAGCTCAGGCATGGGTGCCCAGTTAGTGTGTGCACCATGCTCTGTTAATTCATGCCTGAGCACCCACTTTGCTCGCGTGGCAGCACCCGCTCTGCACACACGTGGGTGCCCAGTCTGCCCCTGACTGGGCGCCGCGCTCAGCATCCGCAGCAGCTTTGGGCAGCCCCAAACCCGGAGGGAAGCCCCGGCGAGGGGCGATGTGCCGGATCCCGTGGACCGGGATGCGTGGGGACCTGTGGGGTCCCTGGGAAGGAGCCGCTGCGGTGGGTCCCTGGGGAAATAAACGCTGCAGGACCCACGCCGCCATGGCAGGGTGATGCTGGACCAGTCGCCCGTGGGTTGGCAGCAGAGCCGACGGCCTGGCAGAGGAACCGCTCTGTGCCTGGAAATAATTAACCTCGGTTTTCCTCGTAGGGCGGCAGTGCCTGTGGCCCCGCGGGATCAAGGTGCTGTGGTGCGGCCGGAGCGAGGGGGGACGCGCGGGGGGCTCGGCGGAGACTGGCTGCTGCGCGGGGTCGGAGCTTGTGGAGCCTTTGGGTGCCTGAGGACGGCACACGGGACGGGGCTGAGCGTCCACGCTCCTGCTCCGGATCCAACCCTGTGGCTGCGGCTAAACCCCTGCCCGCGCGCAGACAGGGGAGGCGATGGCTGCGGGGCGGGAGGGCAGCACAAAAAAAAGCCCCGTGGGGCTGGAGCGTCGTGTCATCTCGTGCATCCCACCGTGGCCAGGGGTCCCCAAACCATTCCGAATCCGACCACCTCTCCTGCTCCCCATCCCCACCGTGGTCCAGCGAGCAACAAGCTCCCCGCGGGCACTGCGAGGGACGGGGATTCGCAGCCCTGGCTCCCTCCTCTCCTCGCTGCCTGGCAAACACAAATTAACGAGCTCGAGCACTGATGAACCAGAGCTGTTTCTTGCTGCAGTGGCAGCTGGGTGGTGGGAAGAGAGGGGGCACGCGAAGGGCGGGTGGTGACGGAGCTGTCAGCCCTCGCCTGTGCCGGAGGGATTGATGGGAAGGTGGGGGTAGAGGGTTTGGGGTACCGGTAGCTGGGAGGAGGGGCTGGGGGCTGCGTGACTCTCCATCGGGGAGCCTCTGCCCCTCTGCGCTGCGTGGGACGCATGGCCGAAACCCTCCTGAGATGGGACGGGGACGGAGCGGCGAGCGCTGCGAAGGGCCAGCCTGTGGCCGTGGCTCGGCCGTGCAGGGCATCTCCTGCGCCGCTCTGGGGCGACTGCCTGTGGTGCGGGCCCTGTGCTCGGCGTTTCCCCGCGCTTTGCCAAGAGCAGCAGGAACAAAGATGCCGCCGGTACGAGCTGCCGCACGGTGTCGTGCATACGGGAGGGCGTCCGCAGCGCGTAGCCGGGGCTCCCGGCGCTGCGATGCCTCTCACCGTGTTGCGGTTCGTGATGAATGCTGATACCTTGCCTTTATTTAGCGCCTTTCATCCCCAAGGATCCCGGGGCACGCTGCATCCACTAACAAGCTGCTGCGTCTGCTATTTATAGCCGTCCCCACGGCGGCTGCGGGAGCGATGGTCTGTGGGGAGCACAGCACGGAGACTGAGCCCGGCCCCGCTCCGGTGGGATGCTGCAGTGGGGCTGCTGTGGGTCATCCCCTCGTCCTTGAGCGCTGGGGGTCAAACCTGGCCTGGGTTTATAGCACTGCGAATTGATTTGCCTTGGCTCAGCATCGTGCCGTGATCGATGCTGGGGGAGGGAAATGCAGCAGCCGCCGCCGCACGGGTACTTTCTGTGAGCTCGGCGGGGCTCGGCGTGCCGGGGAGGATGGATCCGGGAGGCGAAGGGACAGCCCTGTCCCTGTCCCCAGCCCCAGGGGGGGCGGCTCAGCCCGACCAGGAGAGTGGCGTGTCCCCAAGGCTTCCGTGGTCCCTGCTGCGGGGACGGGCATTCACATCCCTAGTCAGTGCCGCTCACGGTGTCGACATCCAGCGAGGTCGGAGCGGCTGGGAAGCGGCAGCCGCAAAGTCATCGTCTGTGTCGGGTCGGTAACTGCAGACACGGGGAGGCGGGTACCCGCTCAGCCCCAGGTTGCCCGGCTGCAGCGATGCTGGGCTCGGGGCCGTGGTGTTTCCCTGCCCTGGGAACGCTCTTCCCCGGGGAGAGAGAAGATTCGGTGGCACCGGAGGGACGCACCCAGAGGTGGGTGGTTTTCCCAGGGCTGGGAGATAAGGCCGTGCTCCCACACCAAGGCAAACCCCACAGCTTCCCCTCGCGCCCGGGCCGGAGGAAGGGCACGGGTGCCAGCGCCCTGGAGGAGGGATGTGGCTTTGCACAGCTCCGTTCCAAGGCTGCATGGGAACAAATCCCACCTGCCGGTTTTTGGGCTGGCACCTGAACGGTCCCCTCCATCGGAAAAGCCTCTCCAGGGAGCATAACGCATCCCTCCTGCTCCGTCCCTCCCCTACCGCCCCAGCCCGAGCGTGTCGTTACCAGCATTTCTCCTGTACTAAAAAAAGCCCAGATTTCTTAATTGTTTCCTGCTGCAGTTGAAAGGCAGCTCCCGGGCCCGAAATAGCACGCTGGGGGAAACACAGCCGAACCACGGAGAGAGCAGAAGGCGACTGGCCTGGAGAGGCTGAGCCAAGTCCCGACCACAGCCCCGGGCTGCTGCCGTCACCCCTTTCGCCTGCACCCAGGGCTGCCCAAAATCCTGCCGCTCACCCTCCTCCTCCTCCTCCTCCCGCCTTCATCTTGTGCCCGCGGGTGGTGTGGGCTGCAGAACTGGTACCCAGGGCATCCTCCGGGCGCCCGCGGGATGGGTGTCCTGGCTGGGTCGGGATGCTGGTGGGGAACGTGTGCGGAGAAGCCTGCTTCTGTGGGCGACGTCGCTCAGCATCTCACTGTTGGAAAGATGTTTCCCTGCAGCCCTTTTTTGGGGAACGGGGAGTCCTTCGGGACTGGCATGACTGTTGGGTTTGCCTGCCCCAGCTCCGCCGCTGGGTGCGACGTCTCCTTCCCGGTCCCTCCTGCCACGGGACCTCTGTCTTTTCCCCGTCTGCTCTCCTCCTGCCAGGCAGCCCTGCCAAAACCCCCCTCCAAATCCCTCCTGCGGCACAGCCGAAGCCCCGGCATCCTTCAGACTGGGTGCCGAGCATTCCCGCACCCACCTCCCCGCTCCATCCTGGGTGCTGCTGTCTGTAGACACCCCGCGGTGCTACGGTGGGTGCTCTGCCGTCCCGGCATGGCCGGTCCCGGCTCTCTGCCCCTTGCCGAGCCCTTCCCAGGGGGTTTGCAGGCTCTGTCCCTCTGAGCCAGGATGGAGGGATCCTCTGTATGCGCAGGGACAGCCTCAGGCGCAGCAATTCGTGCCGCTGGGACGTGGGAGCCAGCACCCGGCCGGCTGCGGGGTTGGGGCTGGCGTTGCCTCCCGGCCGCCCCACTGCCAGCCCTCGCCTTCTGCGCTCTGCGCCTTCTGCCAGGCACCTTATAAATCTTTCTGATGGGAAATTGCTTTCTTTTATTTGCCATCCGAGGTAATTGGCATCTGTGGCTGTGTCTGGGGTCTCTATTTTTATCAGCCGTTTGCACATTGCCACATCTCCGCTCCACCTCGTTCTCCCGGCGCGTTTCGGACCCGTTGCTTTTTTATTATTATTTAGATGCACGATGCAAAGGAGATGACTAACGAGGGAGGGCTGTGCCCCACCGTGGTTGCCTGCTAGCGCCGGGCTCCCCGCTGGCTGTCCCGCAGCGGGACACGCAGGGACAGACACCAGCGCCCTGCCCCGTCGGGCTCCCCAGCATCCCGCATCCCGTCGGAGCCCTTCCTCTGCTGAGCACGTTTGCCATCTCAGCAGCTGTCCCCCGGCTGGGGACGCTCGGGGTTGCCAACACGCGCCATTTCCTAGCTTGTCACCTTTTTGGAGATTCTCTGGAGCCTGGTAAAGCTTCTCAGGGCCCTGGCCTGGGTTTGACGATGTTTCTCCGTGTGGTTCAGAGGCAGCTGGTACCCGGGGGGCTGCGCCCATGCCTGTGTTCATTGTGTCGGTGTCGGGGCCGGGTGGGTGCCTTACCCAAGCCACCCTCAGACAGATGTTTGGGCAGATGTTTCCAGGGATGTCTTGGCTCTGAGGAGGCAGCAGGACAGGGCCAGATCGTCCCCAGGCGCGAACCAGCCTGGCCCCTGCGTGGTCCACAGCATCCTGCAGTGCTGACCTGGCAACATGTTTGGTGGGCTCCTCAGTTTTGGGGCCGGAGGGACGCCGGTGCCTGCAGCCCCAGCCCCGCTGCACCTCGAAAGCAGCCGCTCGCATGCGGGTAACGCAGGGCAGCGTGCGGAGCGAGCGAGCGAGCCCTGGGGCATCCCCCCAAAAGGGAAATCACTTATGCGAAGTGCAAAACGCCAGCCGGCACTGGGAAAGCGCTAAATTCCTTTTTTCTTCTCTGTTTTCTCTTGCAGTTACGGAGAAGGAGGTGCAGCAGTGGTGAGTGTCCGGCGTGGCGGTGAGCTGGTGGGCGAGGGGGTGGGAGCCGCCGGCTGTGCAGAGCATCGGGGGCAGGAGGGTGCCCCTGTTTTGGGGTGCAGGTGTTAGCTCATAGAGGGAAGACAGAAAATAGAGGGTTTTTTCCCTGCACACCTTGTGCACGGAGGCTGGCAGGGGCCGGGGCTGTGATGCCACGCCGGCAGCGCACTCTCGTCCCATCCCCTCCGCCCCACCGAACGCGACGCCCTAGAAAAGCCACCACTTCCCTTTCATCTTCCTGTCCCACCAGTCAGGGTTTGCTTTCTTTATCTCTTTCTCTCATCCTTCGCCTCGCACCCCGATGAGTCATAGCTGCCGCTGCGTGAAAAAGATGTCACCGGCGCTTAAGTTTCCCACCTCGCCACCCCCTTCCCCTCCTCCCCCAGCCCTCGGCCCGCTGCGACGGGTGCCTGACAGATCTGGGCGACGCGTTGCGTAACGTTCACGCACCCCTGCGCGGTCCCACCTGCTCCCCACACCCATGGAGCCAGCGAGCCCTTGCACTTCGCGGCGTCCAGGTCCAGCCCGGAGCTGGGACCGAGAGCTTTGGGGGTTTTGGGAGATGCTCTCGGCCATGCCAAGGAGATGTCGCGGTCCACGGTGCTGGGGCTGCATTTCGGATGCTCCGCTCCACCCAGCTGTTGGTTTTTTCCCAGGGCGTGGTGACGGGACCCGCGCGCCGAGGGATGGGTTGCGGGGCTGTGCCAGCGGTGGAGGGCGGGGGAGCTCCGGCCTTGGGGTGAAGCTTTCCCTTTGCAGCTACTGGCTCGGGAGCCACGTGCACCCAGAGATCTGAGCGAGGGGTAGGCACGCTCGTCTGCGGGGCCCGTGATGGCTTTGGGGCCGAGCGGGGTGTCACCTGCCCTGGCACCTCTGCCCGCAGCGTGGCCGTGCTGGCTGACTCTGTGCAGCGGGTTTTTTGTTGTAAAGGGGGTTTAAAAATCCCTCCCGGGTGCTCCTGGCTGGGCAGCAGGTCCCTGTCCCCTCCAGGCTGACGTTCAACATCAGCCCGGTTGTGGCTGGGAGGTTGCGGGCGGGCGATGGGAGCGACGCAGAGAGCACCCGGGGACAGCCCCGTCCTGGCTCCCCAGGGCCCGGGGGGCTGCGTTCGGTGGGGGGAGTCGCCCTGTGCCCATCCTCTGCCCCTCTCCGCAGGTACAAGGGCTTTATCAAGGACTGCCCCAGCGGGCAGCTGGATGCCGCCGGCTTCCAGAAGATCTATAAGCAGTTCTTCCCCTTCGGCGACCCAACCAAATTCGCCACCTTTGTTTTCAATGTCTTCGATGAAAACAAAGTAAGCCTGCGAGGCGGGGGCACGGTCCGGGGAGGTGGGGGCTGGGCCCGTGGCGATGGTGGGATGGGTCCATTATGTGGCTGCGCGGCACTGGAAAAGCAAAATATTCCAGCGCTTCCTGGGGCGTGAAATGAAAGTGGTGCAGCGTCAGCGAGCGAGCCCCCGCGCTTATTTCAGTCTGTGAGAGTCAGATGGGAAAAGGCAACGAAGTGGGGAGCAAGAGAGGAGAAACGTGATGTTTCGGTGCCGCTGACAAAAGCCCACCTGCGCGGTGACCCCGCGCTCCGGGCTGGTTCCCGCTGGGATGCTTGCCAGCAGGTTGGGCACAGGGGCTGGACCACTCTGCGGGAGATGAACGTGCATCGCTCCTCCCTCCTCGTCGCCTTTTTGGATGTTGTCCCTAAGAGCCCCTGACATCAGGCACGCGTGGGCGGGGGTGACTGCGGGGCAGGGGTGACAGCAGCACCCTCACCTCCTCCTTCTCCCCACCCAGGATGGGAGGATCGAGTTTTCGGAGTTTATCCAGGCGCTGTCGGTCACCTCCCGAGGGACGCTGGACGAGAAGCTGAGGTGTAAGTGCTCCCTGCGCGACGCTGGTGGGCTTAAGCCCCACGGAGGGGTTGGGGGGGCGGCAGGGGGGTGATGACAAGACGCGTGTCTGGTGGCGGGGTCCGTGGTCCCAAGCAGCTCGGCGTTGCTCTGGCTTGCAGGGGCGTTCAAGCTGTATGACTTGGACAACGACGGGTACATCACCAGGAACGAGATGCTGGACATTGTGGATGCGATTTATCAGATGGTGGTAAGCGGTGGGGGGTGGAGGGCAGTGTAGGGTGGGCAGCCCCTGGGGGTCCCTGCTGGGCTGGGCTCTGCAGGGAGGATGCTGAAACGACCCTGATTCCCTCCCTGGGCTTTTTTGGTGGGGGGTTGTGGCCGTTGCGGCCGGGGCAGGGTCCAGGTCTGGCCACTGAGGATGACTCCGGCTCTCCGTGCCCTGGCCTGGCTTGGGGAGGGGCAGGGACAAAACGTAGGTCCTCGCCCGGGGAGGGAAGGGCACAAATGAGTGCGTGACCGGGTCCCATCCCGGCACCGCAGGGAAACACGGTGGAGCTTCCCGAGGAGGAGAACACGCCGGAGAAGAGGGTGGATCGGATTTTCGCCATGATGGACAAGGTGAGGATGCTCAAGTGTCTTTTTTTCCCCTGGGACCAAGGGATTTAGGAGGCAGTGGTGGCCACATCCTGGCTCTTGCAGGTGCCTCTTTCCCCCATGACTACAAGGTCTCGGCTGCCGCTGGGCTCGCTGCAGACCCCCACATCCCTCTGGGATCCCCCTATTCATTTTGGGGTCCCTGAGATGTCATTGCTCCCTCCATGGCACCCCTCCCCAGTTGCAGGTGTGGGCAGTTTGATGGGGAAACCGGGTCTGTGGCAGCGGAAGGAGGCTCAGGTGGCTGCGTGGGACGGCACGGGTGCTGCCGGGGCCCCGGGGTGCTCGGTCGCGGGGCGCTCGGCAGGGCGAGGCGGCACTGCGACGACGGGGGTGTTTTGCAGAACGCGGATGGGAAGCTGACGCTGCAGGAGTTTCAGGAGGGCTCCAAGGCCGACCCCTCCATCGTGCAGGCGCTCTCCCTCTATGACGGGCTCGTATAGTCCCGGGGCCGAGCGGCGGTGAGTGCGGCGTGGCGGGGGGGGGCAGGGGTGCTCCATCTCCCACCCACCTGATGCCGTTCCCACCTTCCCGAGGGGCGGGCGGCTGGTTCTCCTACGCTAAAGCATCAAAGCATGGGTGTCCCCACCAAAATCCGACTGCGGGGGGAGCGTTGCCCCCGTACTGCTGAGTTTCTCCCAGTCCCCCCTGTCCCACAGAGTGCCACCCATGGGGTTTGTCCGCGGCACAACTCACGCGCTCGCCTGCAGACACGGCTGCAGAGGATGCAGGGAGGCAGCTGTCGTGCTGGGGGCGTGGGGATGCTCTGGAGAAATATTATATTAAATGTTTTATTTATATTATATCTTATTATACTCGGCACTGGAGCTGGCAGGGTTTGGCACAGCGGTGCTGGGGACGCTGTGGTCCACAGCATCCCGGGGGTGCTGGGCTGAGCATCCCGCGGTCCTCGCCGTGCCCCACGGGGCTGTGCAGAGGTGTCTCGTGGGGTGATTTTGGTGGCAGTGTCTGACCGTGGGTTGTAGTGGGGTTTTTTTTTAACACCGCTGGAGTTTTGAGCTTTTCGACATCTTTATTGTGTTTCCAGCTTTGCCCTTCCAGCTGCGCGAGGTGGCCGCAGGACTTTCTGCGTCCTTCTCTCCTGATTTTCTTCCTCCCCACCCTCTCCTGCAGATGCCTGGGGGAAGCCGCTCTCCGTGCCATCCGACCACCACCACGCGAAGCTTGCCTGTCCCTCTCGGCCTTCCTTTCCGTTCTGCAAGCAAAGGATGCCCTCGAAGCGCGAGCTCACTCCCCCTCTCTGCACTCTGAACCAGCCGCTGCCATTTGCCAACTTCTGCTTTTTCCAAAAAAAAAAAAAAAACCGACAAAAACCCTGCGACAGACCCCGGTCTGAGCGGCAGCGAACACCCGAGACTTCAGGGCCGGGGGACGGGGTTGAGCATCCCTGAAGGCAGAGCCCTCCCTGGCCTCCTCGCCCCCTTTTGCTCCCCCTTTCCTACGTTTTCGGATGGGACTGCGGATGCACCGGCGTGGTCCTCTCCCGGGAACCGGCCGGCTGGAGACGGAGCCCAAAGGTACCGGGGGGCCGCGCGCCCCGGGGTGCTGCCCGCGCGGGGCGGCCGGGGAGCCGAGGCGGCAGCGGCGATTGGGAGCACGGTCCTGGCATCACCTGCAATGCCACCGGCAGCCCGGCCTAGCTCACTAGGGATATATATTATTATATTATTATTTTAATTTTTTTTTTTTTTGTGAGACAGTATTGTGCTTTTTTTTTTCCCCCTTTGGTGGAAAAAAGTGAGGCTTTTTTTTTTTATATGCCTGTCTCGACGATCAACACCCTTATTTATTTGTTGTAAACGTTGCTGCTGTGTTCAGTCTCTCGTGTGTGTGTGTCCCACCACCCAGGTGATGATGTGTAAGGTTTACATCCTCCTACGCCGTTGCGGGGCACCGCGAGCCTGCAATAACAATGAAGCCAAAAATCTGCCTTCCCCCCTCTCCTCCCACCCCCCGTATCCCATGGCCTGGCTGCTGTTTGAAGGGGGTGCTGTAGCTTCTTTTCCTCTTCCCGTTCCCCTGTTTCCTGCTTTTTTTCCGTTCACCCTTCCCTTTGCCAGCTCAGCCCAGGCTCCGAGCAGACCAAACCTGCTCCGTCCCTCGGGCAGGGCGAGGAAACCGCCAGGCACCAGAACGTCCTTATTTCCTTTTTTTTTTTTTTTTAATTTTCTCACTGCATGAAAAAGCATTAATGGAGCTGAGAGTTGGATTTTGCTTCCAAGCAAATATTCCTGTAATATTTTCTGGTTTGCCAATGGTGGGCAGGTCTATTTGCACCCCAGGGTGGTGGCTGGGAGTTCGCCCCCGTGCCAGCGGGGCCAGGGGAGCAGAGGGGACGCGCGTGGGGCCGGCTTGCTCTGTCCCCTCCGTCCTGGCTGTGGGGTGCTGGGCTGGAAGACATGGAGCTCGGGGTGTCTCCTTATCCCCTTGCTCCTTGTTTAGGACACGGGAGGTTCCGCTGTAAATGGCGAATGTGGCCCCAAAGCGGAGCCGCTTGCGCCCGCGCCGTGGGGCTCCTCGGGAGGAGAGGGCTGGGGAAACGCAGCTGGAGAAATCCAAGTGCGGGGCTTGGGAACGGCCCCCCGGTCACCAGCGGAGCCTGTGGGGCCTCTCCATCACCCACCACTGCTCCGGGCTCAGCCTGACTGGGACACGCACCGTGGGACACGCACCGTGGGACGCAGCCGGCGTCCCCACTGGAGGACGAGCGTTCCGTGGACGCTGCCGCAGCTCCGTTTCCATTCGCCTTGGCCCCTGCCCTGGGGAGGAGAGGTTGCCCCCTCCTGGGGAGCAAAGCGCAAGATGCCCGCGGGACCCCTAATGCCAGCCGGGGTGCAAACCCCTCCTGCGCTGGCGCGGTTCGTTTCTGGCCCCGGGCGCTCACCCCTCCATCCCCTGCATGCCCGCAGCTCCCGCGGCCGAGCCCAGCCAGTCACTGCGGCGTCGGGAGGTGATGGCTGGAGGTGGAGGACGTTCTCTCTGGTGTCCCGAGGTGCAGGAGAGGAGCCGGTGGCCAGCGGGGTCTGAGTCCTCCCCGCCTGGCAGGGACAGGCTCCGGCCAAGCGATGCTGGTACTCTGCTGTGCAGCCCCGCTCCCCAGTTTCGGGGCTGTGTGCTGGCGGCGATTTTTGACACCCGTAAAAAACCGCCCTTCCCCATCCCCGAGGAGACCGACCGCACGTCCACGTGCAATATTCCTGCCTCTTCTGCAGTTCCTACCCCTAAGGGTGCCCGTGTTTCATTGCGGGGGGCTCCTGGAGGGCGTCACCTTGCTCCCTCCCGTGGAAACTCCTTTTCCTTGATGCTTTGTGGCCAAAACGCAGCTCTCGGGTAGATCTTTGCAGTGCCTCCAACTTCTCTAACGCTCGTTTGCCAGCCTGGCCCCTTCCCGGTGCCAGTCGATGTTCCCAATGAATGTGACGCTGCTGTGATCGCCTCTGCCGATAAATAACAGACCCCACGGCGTTTGGTGTAATTCCCAGGCGAAGGCAAACCTCGTTGCTGTGACACTTTTTCCTGAAAGGCTTTTAACTTTCAGAGGGCCTGCCATGCTTCAAGCTCCATCAGTGGGTCTGTGGTCCCTGTCACGGGGGGGCTGAGGGACCGGCGTCGGCTTGGGAGAGCTTCAGACCCCAGAAATCCCGAAATTCAGCGTCCACCAGGCCAGTGCTGCCATTGCTGCCAGCAACCTCCCGCTGCCGCAGGCGGGCTCGGGGATGGAGCACAGTGCCTCGTCCTCCCTCGCCGCTTGTTAAATATTTGCAGATTACTTAAAAAAAAAAAAAAAGATAAAAAAAAGGAAAAAAGGTTTTCAAAATCTCCATGCTGGCTGTGAGGACCCTGCTGGTTTGTTGGCGACGGGGAGTTTTCCCGGGGAGAGGCCCCTCTGCAGCGCCGGGGCTGGCTCTGGTCCTGGGTCGCGGTGTGGGGTTTGCCCTGCCCGGCTCCTGGCGTGCTGAGCATCCCCGGGCAAATAATTTTGGCCCCGGTATTCCCCCCTGGCTGCGGATTTGGGATCCTGGCTTGGATGCTTCTACCGTCCCTTCGGGGAGCACCGATGGCCCCCAGCTCCTGAGCATCGCCAGGATCTGCAGGTTCTTGGTACAGCTGAAAACAGGGCTTGGAGCATCTCACGCTCGGAAACGTTGGCCTTAACCTCCTCGTGCCTCAGCTTCCCCATCAGTGAAGCGGCCTGGGTGAGCCATCCGCTCTCCAGAGAGCGATCCTGGGTGCTGGGTACGGCTCACGGCTGCGACCACACAGGTTTGGCAGGACCCCCCGAGCATCAGGCACGTGCGGAGCACAGGAGCGGGGTGTGAACCGCTGGGTCGGAGCTTACATCAGCCAATAATTAATTTCGGACTTTTTTTTGCACCTGCTTGTCGTTAGAAGCGAACAGCCGACAGGACCCGATTTGTCCCTGCTTGCCCGTCGTTCCACATGCCTGTCAGGAATCCAGCCGGCTGCAGCCCTGGCGATGGGAAGGGGTCCCGAGGCGCAGCCGGGCAGAGGCGAGGGTCCGGCCCCGGCGACTGCAGCGCGTGTCCCCCCTCCACCTCTCATCTGTCCCCGTGGGTGTTGCCCCATTAAAATGCCGTGTCTGTGTGTTCCTTTCTTTTCATTTTTCTGTTCGTGTGCTGACTGTTGCTGCTTTGTACCTGTCTTTCCGTGAGCACTGGGGCTGGGCTGGGCTGTTTCCTCCGGAGCGTGGACCTGGGAGAAGCTCTGGGGGCAGATTCTTCCCCAGCCTCCCATCCCAAACTGGGACCCGAGAGAGAGAAGCGAAGCGGGACTTTTCCTCCGCAGCAGCTCTTTAATTGCTCTGATTTGTAACGAGGCCGGGCAGCGCTCCCCACTGGGTTCGTGGAGGGGGGGTGTTTGCTCATGGGGGACCCCAGGCCCCCTTTGTGACGGGTACCAGCTGCGTCTCACCCAACTGCGCAGAAGCGGGTGCCTGTGGGTTCCTGCTTCCCGTGCCATCCGGACACCGCATCTCAGTTGGATGGGGGGGCTGAGGCTGTGGGACCCCTGTCCCAGAGCCACACTCCCCCCTGAGCGGGCAGGGATGCAAGTGAACATCTGCACTACCCCAGGGGTGGAAAGGTCCTGGGGTGTGGGGCTGAGCCCCCTTGGAGCACAGCTGGCGTCAATGCAGGGCCTGGCACAGCATGGGGGCAGCTGAAATCGCTGGCAGAGCTGCCCCCTTCCCATGTATTTGGGGTCGAGGGGGTTTGGATGGGATGGGTGGGTGACTCGCAGCCAGCTCGCTGTCCCACTGTCCCGTCGCTCCCAACCCCAGGGTGAACGTGGGGATCCGGGGCATTTGGAGAGGTCATCAGCCACCCCTCCCTCCCGGGGGCATTGGCGAGGAGGGGACCGGCCGGGGTGGTGGTCGGCGGGGCAGGAGCGAGGGCTGGGGACAAAGGAGGGAGCTGATGGCCCCGGTCCCGCAGCATGGGGGTCACCTCGCAGAGCGGTTTTGGGGTCTCGGTCACAGGCGCCAGCCCCAGCTGCTCCAGCGGCGCGGCGGGAAAGCCGTCCTTCCCTTCTCTCTCTCTGCTTCTGCAGCCACCGGTGCGGGGTTGGGGGCCACGTCCCATGGGATCCCTGCGCAAGGGGGCACCCGAATCCCCCGGGCTGAGAAGCAGCAGGTCCAGCAAAGAGCCTTGTTTGTAAAGACAAAGCCTGTTTGTGCGTCCGTGCCGGTGTCTCGGCTTGCATGCCCCGCTGCCTTGTCTTGAGATGAATTCAAGAGCAAACCAAGCAACTGAAACCGTTAAAAAGAAAAGAGAACAAAACCGAACCCAGGAACTCTGTGACAGTGGAAATAAAAGCTTAATGACAGTAATGAAGCACCCGTGGTCTGTGATGCGCTGCGGGGTCTGTGGGGGGAAGACGGGCAGGCTCGGGGGGCGTGGGTCGGGTTTGTCACCGCCTGCAGCCCCTGGAGCTGCCCCCGCGCTCAGCGGGGCCAGGAGCTGGGCTGGGGGTCAGGGGGTGCTGAGTGCCCCGAGCGCGGGGATGCGGTGGCACCGGCAGCGAGCGGTGCCCGGGCTGCGCCGGCGTGGCTGCAGACAGGGATGCACCGAGCCGTGTTGGCAAGAAGGCGGCTGAGATGCCAGGCAGCCGTGGGGCACCATTCCCACGCACTGTCATGAGCTGCCTGGTCTCAGCTGCAGGCCAGGGACACATCAGGGACCATTCACAACTCCTTCCACCTCCCTTTACCCAGACACAGCTTTTGTTCCACCAGGTCCTACCCCTCCCCGGCGCGCGCATCCTTTCCTCTATTTCTCTTTCATAGCAGAGCCACTTGCAGCCGCGCGGTGCCCGCCTGCACCGTCCCTGTCTCCTCCGAGCCCCTTTGTCGATGCAGCGAGCTGGGAGCCGTTGAGTCACTTCTGGCACACAACGGCTGCCAGGGATCTTGATATTAATATCTCATAATTGTGCCTCGCAGCCCGTAACGGCCGTGCCCCCTGGCAGCCCCCCCCGTGGCTGGCAGGGCAAGCAGGGGGCTCACAGCCTGGATGAGGCTTTTCACGTGCGGCGCGGTCACCTCTGCCATTCTGCCCTGCCAAGTCTTCCGGAAACGAGCGCCGCGAGGCCTCCCTGCCAGCCCATCTTCGTTTGTCTGCTCTCCTAACGAGGCTGACTAATTATTTTTTCAGGAGGCCAGGGGAGATGCCCTAGCTGTCTAAACAAGGAGGCTGTGTTTGCACAGGGGGGTTTTGTTCGGAGGTGCCTCGTGCCAGCCCATGGTGGGGGGCACCCAGGGATTTATCCCCCGTGCCGGGGACAGGCGCAGGCTCCAAACCACAGTGGTTACCCGGAGGCTGTGCCTGGCTGTGCTTTAACCCAGCAAGGAAGGGGTTAAAGCCCGGTTAGTGCAGGTCTTCCTGGAACTGGGAGCACTGGTGGGTGTGGGAAGGGCTGGCTGGGATTGATTTGGTGACGGGGAGAAGCTGTGGGGGTTTCCTGGTGCCAGCAGCGTTGGAGAGAGGTGCTTCCAGTTGGTGTGCAGGGTTGGTGGCTGGGGGTGCTCTGTGGTCGATTTGGTGGGGCTGTGGGGTGGGGAGACCCCCCCCGAGCTTGCACTGAGTGTGGGGCTTGGGGGTGCAAAGCCTGGGGGGCACAAGGGGCTGCGTGCAAGCCTACAGCCCTGGCTGGGGGACAGGAGGGGGGCACAGCTCACGGCTCAGCCCCGTCTCCTCTGCCCTGCTGCAAGGAGGGGGCGGTCCCTGGCCCAGCCCAGGCTTGTGGGGGCGTGTGGGGCAGGGGGGTGCACAGGAGGGTCCTGCTGTCCCGTGTGTGGGGACGTGGGGTGGGTGGTCCCAGGTCTCCTCCAGCCCCTGTGTCTGGAGGAGCGGGGCTGGGGCTGGTGAGGCGCTGGGGCCGGAGGAGGGATGCTCGGCCCGGGGCAGGATTTGTCCCTGGGTCACAGCCTCACCTGCAGCGGGCCCTTGGCCGCAGCCTCTCGCAGGGTCCCGCTGGAGGGGAGTTGAGCAAGAGCGCAGCATCCCCGCGCAGCGGCCGTGGGCTCAGCGCCGCTCCAGGGCAGCCAGGAAAGGCCCCGCAGCCCCCGGCCAGCGCTGCGGGCCAAGGGCTGCCTGTCCCGGCCAAGGGCTGTGATTCCCAGCCCTTCTCCCGGCTCTGGCTCTGTCCACGCTTTGTGTGGCTGTTTGCTCCCCGTTTCCGGGACAGCTGCACTGGGCGCCCCCCCATCCCAGAGCCCTTTGTGCCCCCCCACAGCCCCACTGCAGACCTCTATTCTGGGGAGACCCCTTTGCCTGGCAGAAGGGGGGTTGCTTCTTCGGGGTCGCTTTGGCACTGGCTTGCCTTCCCCCCCCCACTGTGGGTTTGGCAGAGTTTCGTCCCAGGCACTCAGCTGCGAGCCCCCGTGTCCTCCCCTAAACCCTGGCTCCCTCCCCCGGCAGAGCAGGGGGCTCTCTGAGCTGGAGGGGGGGGGGTGGGGGGTGTCAGAGCATGGGAGGGGGGGCCTGGGCAGTGTTTCTGACAATCCCTCTTCCCCATCCCGGCTTCCTCCCGCTCCCACCCACCTCCCCGCAGTGCTGCTGGCTCCAAAAGTCCTGTTTTCCATCCCTCCCAGAAGCTGAACGCTGGAGGAGCAGGTCCGCAGCTGCGGGCGGCTGGGCGTCCCCCCACCGGGGTCCCAGCTCTGACCCCGCCACGCGTGCGTCCCCCCCGGTGTGGGGACGGTGACCAGGGGGGCTGGGGGAAGGAGTGGGGCAAGGACAGAAGGCATCCCTGGCACCCGAAGGTCTCCCCTGCGATGCCACCCCACAGAGGGGTGTTTGTGGGTCTCTGGCTGCTGCTGGCCCCCGGTCTTGCCGAGCCCCCCCACAACACGGGGGGGACCACCCTGGCCTTCGTCTTCGATGTCACCGGCTCCATGTACGACGACCTGGTGCAGGTGATGGATGGAGCCTCGCGCATCCTGGAGCGGACGCTCAGCAGGAGCACAAAACCCATCAGCAACTATGCCCTGGTCCCCTTCCACGACCCAGGTAGGGCTGGGGCAGGGTGAGGGGACGTGTCCCATCAGGGGATGGGGCTGCGGGGAGCCGGGCTGCACTTCTGGATGAGTTTGGGGCTAAAGCGTCCTTTTCCCAAGAGCCTGCCCTGTCCCTTGTCCATCTTTTTAATGCGGTGACAATGTGGATGCCAGCGCAGGATAAGCCAGCTCCAGGGCGTGGTGCTGAGCAGGGGCTCCGGTCCCCAAGCCACCCCACGGGCACAGGGAAAGCCATTTCTCCCCGAATTCATCCCAGTGATGCCAGAACCCGCTTGCATGTGGCTCTTGTACTCCTAGCCTGGCCCAATCTCCCCAGTCTTATCGTGGGGGGAGCAGTTTTGTTCAAGCCCACGGCTTGCTTTCAGGTCACCTCAATAAAAGCACCACTTGCTGAGAGGTTTTGGTAATTTACTGCGATACCAGAAACGTTTCTTTCTAACCCAGTCTTTGCCTTGGGATTTTTGTGCACACCCATAAAGAGCAGCTGCTCTCCAAAAGAGCCCCGACCCCCGGTAAGGAGAGTGAGATGGAGGCTTTGTTTTCAGCAGAAACACTGAGTTTGAATAAAAATTGCTGGAACCGGACCGGGAAGGAGGCAGAGGCAATAAATGGGTTTTGGCATCGCTGTGCTGGGAGCCTCCCCCAGCAGAAAAGGGACAGGCGGTGCTGCTGGGCACGGCGTTGATCTGCCCAAATCCCCCTCTCCTGCTTGGTGCCAAGGCAGGGTGTATGCTCAACCCCGAATCCCACGGGTCCCGTAAGGGTGTTTGAGCTGGGGCGGGCGCTCGGGCACTGGAGGATGCTGGTGCTGGCGGTGGGGAGCCTGAGGCGGGGTGCCGGTGTGCTTGCAGAGGTGGGACCCGCCACCCTCACTGCGGACCCCCGGCTCTTCCAGCAGCGCCTGCGAGAGCTCCACGTCCAGGTAAGGTGTCCTCAGCCCCGCGGTGCTGCTTCACGGCTGGCTTGGTGCTGGGCCCTGCATTCCTGCATGGTGCTGGGTCCGGGAGCAATCCCTGCTCCCAGCCAGGAGCGTGGCAGGGGTTTGGGGCCAAGCTGGGCTTGCTGGGGGCTGAACACACTGGGATGGGAGCAGAGAGGGTGGGTAATGCTGGCGCCATGCCCCAGCATTCAGAAGCCGCTTAACTCCCAGTTCTTGTCCCAAAGTGGGAATGCTTTCCTCAGGAGACTGCACAAACTCCCCATAGAACCAAAAATCTCTTCTTAGAGAAGTGCTGTTCGAAAATTTCTTCAGTGTGGTGGGGTTTTTTTTGTCTATTTTTTTTTTTTTTTTAATTTTTAAACAACTTCAGCTGCATTCTGCCAGCTGAAACTCGCTCTGGGAGTTTAATCACGCTTTATCCATTCCTGCCCTGCCTCCCGCACATTGTTGAATCCCCGCGGTGTTTCCCTTCGGATGCAGCTGTGTTTTGGCGCGAGATGTAAAGCTGCGGCTGCAAATTGTTTCACGGCCCTTTGGGGTGCAAAGCCCCATGGAAGCAGGAGCTGGTCCTCATGGTGACCTGCCCAGGGTGGCTGGTTCTGCTGGGGGGTGATGGGCTGGGGTGGGCACGAATGGGGTCGTTTGTGGGAAGCCAGCAGCTTCTGTGAGTCTGGATCCCCACACGGGTGGTCTAATCATCGTTAGCGGTGAGACAGGGACGAGCTCCAGGAACCCGGTGCAATTCCTCCCCGTGAGCAGACACTGGGTGGGATCCCGCCGGGACCCCAGCACGGAAGGGCTGGGCGCTGGGTGCCGGTGCCGCATCCCTCGCTGTGTGCCGCAGGGCGGAGGGGACTGCCCGGAGATGAGCGTGGGAGCCATCCGGCTGGCCGTGGAGGTCTCGCACCCCGGCTCCTTCGTCTACGTCTTCTCGGACGCGCGGGCCAAGGACTACGAGCGGCAGGAGGAGCTGCTGCGGCTGCTGCAGCGCAAGCAGATCCAGGTGAGCGACGCTGCCCACCGGCCTCCTGCCGCAGCCGGCTTGGGTGGGTGCTGCCGTGGCTCCCGGCAATGAGCCGCAGCAATGAACCTCCCGACGTTGTGCATTTGTGGGGTGAATTTTGCATCCCCTGGGCTGGCTTGATGTACTGGGGGCTGGAGGATGCTGGCTGTGGCCCCTCCCTGGGATGGATGGACCAGGATGCTACGGGGAGCGTTGCCGCGGCAGGTGGTGTTCGTGCTGACGGGGGACTGCGGGGACAGGAGCCACCCCGGGTACCGCGTCTACGAGCGCATCGCGGCCACCAGCTCCGGGCAGATCTTCCACCTGGACAAGCAGCAGGTGACAGAGGTGAGCGCAGAAACCTGTGGGAGCAGGGACGGGGTGACTGAGCCACGTGTGCTCCAGCCCAGCTCGGCTCATCCTATATTTTCCTGGGAGATGCCTGCCAGGAGCTGAGGCTGAAGCTGGGGGGCTCCTGTTGCTCTCAGCATCCCAGGAATCAGGCGGGTGGCCTGGCCGCAGGGAGGGCAGCCCCTCTGCCTGTTCCTGGCCTTGAAGCTCTTGACCAGCGTGAAACCTCAGAGACCTGAAGACTGAAGTGCTGTTCTGCTGATGACTGGGCAGCATCTCCCAGCAGACTCCCAGGAACAGCCCCTGCCCACCCTCCGGCAGTTGTGTGTTCTAATGGTTTCTATTCCTGCGAGCGAGCTAGGGGGTGATAACGTGCCTGCTGCAACCTGCTCGGAAGCAGAAGCTGCTTAGCAATAATAATTACACCAAATTACTCAATTCCTTTTGCACCTGCTCGTAGCAAGGGGGGCTCAGCTCCAGCCCACCCATCCCCACACCGCCCTCATGCTGGCACCCACCAGACCTGGCTGGGGTTGGTCTCTTGCTCGGGCACTGCTTTGCGGCCGTGCCCAGGATTTTGACCCGATGTGATACAGTCCTGCTCCCGAAATGACCGTGCCTGATGGCGAGGGGTTATCTGGGCTACTGCTCCCCCAGGTGCTGAAGTGGGTGGAAGAAGCCATCCAGGCCTCCAAAGTCCACCTACTGTCCACGGACCACGAGGACGGCGGGGAACACACGTGGCCCGTCCCCTTCGACCCCAGCCTGAAGGAGGTCACCATCTCCCTGAGCGGCCCTGCCCCGCGGATCGAGGTCCGGGATCCGGCAGGTAGGAGCCCAGGGAGGGGAACAGGCAGGGGGTGATGCTTTGCCTCCCAGAGAGCCCTCGTGTTGGGACAAATGGGAGGCTGCAGGCATGGAGATCGCTAAACCTTTCCTTGAAAACTTAAAGAAAAAAGCAACGAGCTGCAAAGCCCTTGTTCAGCACCAAAGGCATCTGCTCTGCTCCCCTCCCAGGCTGGCTTGGCTTTAGGAGCGTTTTCTCTGCTGTCCCGGCTGTGGGAGCTGTGTGATGGGCTTTGCTCCGCGGCTGGACCTGAGGAGGGGGCTCCTAGCTGGCTGCCAGGACTGGGGGATGGATCTGAGTCGCCCATCCCAGAGGTTCACTTGCTGTTGCAGGAAAGGTCCTTGGAAAAGGCCAAGGTCTGAAGGAACTGCTCAGCATCCCCAACTCGGCCATGGTGGTGGCTGTGGAGCCCCATGAGCCAGGGACGTGGTCGGTCACGGTAGGATGGTGGCAAACCCCGTGTCCCTTACCCACCCCCTGACGGATATTCAGCCAGCCAGGCTTTGCCAGGCATGGGCTGTCCGAAATCCGCGTCCAGCCAGGCAGAGGACGTGTGAGCAGGCTGGAAAGGGCCAGCTGCTGCCTCCTCCCTTCCCCATCGCCTCTCCCTTCCCCTGCCCTCGGCACGTGCCTCTTGCTTCACTTCCAGACCCAGAGCAGTGGCCGCCACTCGCTGAGGATCACAGGCATCAGCAAGATTAATTTTCAAGCCAGCTTCTCCACTGAGCCGGAATTTGATGCCAGCCAGCTCGGCGAGCGGCCGGTGCAGGGTGAGGCCGGTGCTGCCCAGGGATGTGGACACTGAGTCTGGGCTTCCTGCAGCCAGGAACACGGCTGGGTTGTTTTTTCCGTTCCCTCTCTCCAGGTCTGCCCATCTCCGTGGTGGTGAACTGCACTGGTCTGAAGCCACCTGGGCACTTGCAGGAGATCGAGCTCTTCAACACCTCCGGCCACGCTCTCCTCTCCCTGCCCGTGCGGTCCCTCTCCAACTCCTCCTCGGGGCAGCTCTGGGTGGGCTCGCCGCTCCGCGTCCCCCCCGGCGACTTTCTGCTGAAGGTGAAGGGCAAAGACTCCCAGGGCCACCTCCTGCACCGCCTCTCCGGAGTCACCTACACCAGCGTGGTCCCTGGTGAGTGGTCCCCGTGCTCCCCAAGGATGCTGAGGAGGGACCAGAGGCCCCAGCATCGCCTCTGCTTTGGTTTCTGCTTGGGTTTTTTTTTTTTTTATCCTGCTTCCCAGTGCAGCTCTTGGTGGGCTCCCAAGGAGTGTTATTCGTGTGCATGTCCCCAACTCCTTCCAGGTCTCCCCAAAGTGAACATCTCCAGCCGGATCCAGGCTTACAGCCGTGAGCCACAGCTGATCTCCTGCTCCGCAGGGAGTGAGATCCCTTTCCGCCTGCAGCTCAGCCGTGGTAGAAAGAAGCTCGGGGAAGAGCAGCTCTTCAGGTGAACGCCTGGTTTGGCTCAGTGGGCTCCACGATGGACTCGTGTGAACAGCAGCAGCCCCCTGAGTTGTTGATCTGAAGGCAGCAGAGGAAAATCCCAAGGGATGTGTACGCAGGGGGTGGGGATGCAGCCATTTGCATGACTCCAACGGAAAAAAGTCCCAGGGACTTGGAGCAGGGTGGTGGCATGGCAGCCCCAGGGGGGGAATGACCCCTTTGTCTCTCCCATCTTGTAGGGCCTCAGGAAACATCAGCTGGTTGATCCCTGCAGCGTCCGAAAGTGACGAAGGGTTTTATGACTGCACAGCCACGAGCAAGGTCGGGGTGACGCGGGCTCGCGCCTACGTCTCCGTCTCAGGTGGGGACCGCTTGTGCCAAGCCTCGGTGCCCATGAGCCTCTGGGTTTGTGGGTGCGCATAGGCTCATTTCACCCCGGCGTGCCGTCTTGCAGAGCCACCACCACGTCTCACAGCCCCAGCCAACATCACGGCTTCACCGGGCCAAGACGTGGTCATGTCCTGCCCGGTTCGGAGCGACGTGCCCTACAACCTGACGTGGAGCTGGGATGGGAAGGCGGCGCAGCCCAGCGATGGCCGGACCAGGCTGCTGCAGAACCGCTCGCTGGAGATCAGCCGTGTGCAGCCGGGGGACGCGGGTCTGTACGAGTGCGTGGCCCGCAGCGCCCACGGCACTGCCGCCGCCGCTCTCTGGCTCTTCGTCCAGGGTAGGCTCTGCCCCGCGCGGGACCCCGGCCTGGGTGATGCCTTGCCCTGTGTGAAGGACGGTGATGGACATCACCGGGGGGCTGAGCCCTTCTCCAACCCCGTGCAGAGGCACCGTGGGTGAGGGTGGACGCCAGCCCCCAGCGCTTCAGCAGGGGCCAGGAGCTGCGGCTGAATTGCACGGCCGGGGGCCACCCCCAGCCCCGCACCGCCTGGAAGCGCTGGGGCTGGGCACTGGAGCAGGACGAGAGGTGAGGTGACCGCGGTGGCCTGGGTACCTCCATCCTCCCTGTCCTGCTGGGGACGGCGCTCTCCTTGCAGTGACGTGTAGGCTGAGGGAGAGGGGTTTGGGGTTGCCCATAGCTCTGGAGAGAGGCAAGCATCACAACATCCCCAGCCTGTGCGCCTGAGACGGTTGGCATGCTGCTAGCCTTGATTTCATAGATTTATTTCTGAGCCATCCTGCTCTATGCAGGTCCCCGTCCCCACCGAGGGGAGCTCAAGGTGCTTTGCGTGCTCAGGTCTCAGAACACTCCTTGTGCTTCCCCTTGGTTTCTTCTGCTTTTTGGCTTCCACCTCCCTGCCCGTGTCAGGCTGTGAGTGCCGCAGTGGACTTTGAGGAAGGTTTTTTTTACTTTTTAACTGAAAAAAACCTCGATTCTCAGTACTTTTCCCTAAGTTCAAAGCAACGTCCTTCCGTGCAGCCGCTGGTGGAGACGGCTTTAAGCGCTGACCCACCTCTGCCAAATGCCCGGCACTCGCCACGTGTGCGGGGTGGCTTTAACCATGCTCACGTATTTCAAGACGTTTTTCATCTGCTCTGTTTTCACGGGACTTGTTTCTCCCTCTGTTTGCCGCAGGGTTTTCACGGATGCTCGGGGCACCCTGCACATCAGGGCTGCTGTCCCGGAGGACGCAGGGAATTACAGCTGCCACGCCGGCAGCGCGCTGGGCTGGGACGAGCAAACCGTCACCCTGGAGTTCACTGGTACTCGCTCATTTATTATTTATTTGTTTTATTTTTTAATTATTATTTATTACTCGATTTATTATCCCTCCTTGCTGTCCCTGGGTGCTGGCTGTGACCTTGCAGCATGTGAGCTGTGGGATGGGGCTGTCTGTGACAGAGGGTGTTGGGGGGCAGCTCCCAGGGCTCCAGGGGGGTCCCCTCAGGGTCTCTGGTGCTGCAGGGAGTCACCGAAGTCATCTCTCTCCCTGTGATGCAGAGCCGCCCGCCATCCTGGCGGTGACGCCCAGCCTGAAGGCGCTGGTGGGAGAAGACGTGACCCTGGAGTGCTGGGTTTCGGGGGTGCCCTCGCCCCACATCACATGGTACAAAGGTGAGGCTGGGACAGACCTGGGGGGCAAACCCCTCCGTGCACTGGGGGTCCCCTCCACATCACACCCAGGGTCCCCTGGACTGACGGCGAGAGGGACCCCCGGAGGCACTTGGGGTGCTGACATTGGGGGTCTTGGGGCAGGCGAGCAGGCGGTGGCATCGTTCCCGCCCGGCACCCAGCGTGCCGTCCTGCGGCTGCAGGCGGTGCGGGAGGAGGACGCGGGGCGGTACGTCTGCCGGGCTCTCGGTGAGGCTGGCGTCGCCTCCGACGGGACCGAGCTGGACGTGGGGTGTAAGTCTCTGCCTCTCCTTTTGGGTCCTACCGAATGCTCGAGCCCCTCTCCACCGCTCTCCCTCCCGGTTCACCTTCCGTTTCTGCTTCCCAAGGCTCCTTCTCCGGGAGCCTGCTACGGGGAAGCCGGGGTGTCAGATCTGCCCGAGCCCCTTCTCCGCCGCTCTCTCCTCCAGCTGCCCCTCACTTTTCCGAGCCCCTGGGGGACGTGACGGTCGAGGTTGGGGACAGCGTGAGCCTGCTGTGCCGCGTCGAGGGCTCTCCCCCGCCGCGGGTCGCCTGGTCCCGGCGGGACGGGAAGCCTGTGACCGGCTGGCATGGGATGCGTGGTGTTTCCGGCCAGCTGGAGGCCGCCGAGCTCCTCATCCACAGTAAGAGAGCTGAGCGTGTCGGTGTGGCCGTGACCGTGTGTGGGCGTCCCGCCCGCGTGTGTGCTTACACGGCGTCACCCTCGTGTGCTCTCCACCCGCCTGCTGCAGGCTGGTGCCCCAGCAGCGGGATTGGCCCCTGTGCCCAGCAGTAAAGCACTAAATAGTGGGTTTATTTGCACTTTTTACTCGTGCAAGCCTAGCTGTGCTGTAACAGCCTCTGACACCGCACTCAGAGGCGGTGGTGGGGCAGGGGAGGGTGGTGTCACCCCATCCCGGGTCTCTCCAGCCCTGCCAGGCTCAGGCTTCTCCCCTCCCCATCCTCCAGGCGCCTCGCTGGATGACCAAGCCATCT
Organism: Chlamydotis macqueenii; assembly: GCF_036417535.1. Taxonomy (NCBI): domain Eukaryota; kingdom Metazoa; phylum Chordata; class Aves; order Otidiformes; family Otididae; genus Chlamydotis; species Chlamydotis macqueenii. The sequence continues at coordinate 5,946,985 of NC_141575.1, read as the reverse complement.
ACGTCTGCGAAGCCCAGAACGAGTTTGGGAAAATCCAGGCGGAAGTCAAGCTCACGGTCACCGGACAGGGTTTGCTTTTCCATGCTTTTGTTGGTGTATCGATCCTGGGCGCAGCGAGCGAGCAGCGGAGCCATGCAGCCGCGTCTGCTCCCAACCGGCTGCGGTGAATGCTCAGCAACCCCTTCACCAGCGCGGGGTTCAGATAACGCCCTTCCGCCTCTTTTGGTTAATGCACTGACCCAAACTATGGACAAATACCCCTAAACTCCTGGGGGAGCTGAATGTTGGAGCTGGCTTTTGCCAAGTCAAGGTCTGGACCTTGGAGGAAAGGAGATCCAGACCTGTTGTCCTGAGCGTTCCTGGCCAATTTCTCTCTAACTAATATTGTTTTCCCTTTCCCCTCTCTCGAGCAGCCCCAGAAATAGCTCTTGCATCCCCGGTGGTGCGTGCGCTCCCAGGCCAGCCTGTGTCGCTGCCCTGCGTGATCCTGGCTGGGAGGCCGTTCCCAGCCCGCCGCTGGCTGAAGGACAGGCAGCCGGTGAGGCTTCCGTGCCCGCTGGGGTGGCGGGTGGGTGGGTGGGTGGGTGGGTGGGCAGCCGTGAGTGTGGCCCTGCGACAGGGGCTTTGCTGCAGGTCGGGTGCCCAAACGTCCTAGGGCCAAAGCTGCTGGTGGAAGATGCCACAGGAGAATTTGGGTTGGGAGGGTTACGTGGGTTCATTGCTGCATCAGGATGCTTCTGCTGCTCAAGGGCTGGTTTCTGGACATGCCCTGAAGATACAGTGAAGTCGGGATGTTTGACTCCCCGTCTGTCTCTCTCTCTGCCCGTGCCCAGGTAGCCCCAAGCAGCCGCTATTCTGTCCAGGCTGACGGGAGCCTGCGCGTGGACCAGGCATCGCAGGGGGATGCAGGGCGGTACACCTGTGAGGTGACCAACGCCCTTGGCTCCCACAGCCAGGACGTGTCCCTGGTCATCCATGGTGAGTGGCAGGGTGCTGGGCATCCCCGCTGTGCTATGGATGGGGACCAGTGTCCTCTGCACTCCTTCAGCTGCACAGCACCGCGCTCTCTTTGGTGGATGTGGCCCTGGTCATGCAGGCTGAGGGCTTCTCTTCCTTCCCAGTTCCTCCCAGCATTGAGCTTGGCCCTGTACTTGTCACCACCACTGAGGGAGTGGCTGTCACCCTGCAGTGCAATGCCACTGGTGTGCCCTTCCCTACTGTCACCTGGACAAAGGTAGGTGACGGGGACAGGCAGGCTGCTGTCGCGCTGCTAGCCCAGCTGTGGGTCACCCTCGGGTGTGGGGTAACAGGTTCGGAGGAGATGTAGCTCACCAGCATGGCTGTGGTGGCCTGGGCAGGTGGCACCAAGTGTCCTGGGAAGCCAGGACCAGGAGGCAGCTTGCTTTGGTGGGTCTAGAGCCCTCCTCTTGTCCTTGTGATGCTCAGCTCGTGGAAGAGTCTCTGCTGTCATCCTTCCTCCTTTCCCTTTCCTCTGCAGGACGGAGGGACAATCTTGCCAAGCCCACGCTACCACCTTGACCCTGACGGGACTCTCCTGATCCCTTCGCCCTCTCTTGAGGATGCCGGGACCTACTTCTGCACGGCTACCAACGTGGCAGGCTTCTCCAGCCGGGAGACACAGCTCTCCGTCAGCAGTGAGTGCCTGGGACTGGCCCAGTACCAGCTCCAGAGGGTGACTGTCTGGGGCACCATGACCTGGTGACTCTCAGCTTCCTTGGGCCACCTAGCAGGTGCCCAGATGGGTTTGTGGGATGGGAACAGTAGCAATGAGGGCTGTTGGGCACCTGAAGCGTTCTTGCGCCAGCCACGCTCCCTCTCCACCCAGCGAAGCCCAGGATCAGCGTGAACGGATCGCAGGCGTCGGGCCCCGTAACCGTCCTGGCGGTGCTTGGGCAGGAGACCACCCTGCCCTGTGAAGTTCAAGGCTATCCCCCTCCCTTGGTGGTGTGGACCAAGGAGTCCTGGCCGCTGCCTCTTGCCACCGCGAGGTAAGGAGGGCTGTGGGCGCTGGAGTTGTGCTGTCTTGGTGTCGCGTGCCTCCCCGGAGGGATGTTTGGTCCGTGAAGGGCAGCAGCTGCTCCATACGTGGTGGGCAGAAGCAAGGGGCATCCCTGGTGCCGAGCGACCGACACTCGATGCGCTGGCAGCAGCCAAGTGGTACGGCGTTAATGCTGCTTTGCAAGAGCAGAGCGGGGGCTGCCAGGGTTTTTTTTTTCCCATCATACAAACATCTGCTGGGATGGAGCAGCTGCTCCTGACTTCTTGCGTGCCTGCCCTGGACACGGGGCTGGGGCTGGGAATGGGGAGGGAAGGTGGCCCTGGTGCGGCTCCCCGGCCCCGCTCACCCACCCGCCTTCGTGAACATTCCTGCCTCGTGCCGTCACGGCGCCGGAGGCGGCAAGGCCAAGGACGCGCCTGGGGATGGCGGATCCCTGCAGGAGGAGTTGGACCAGGGCTTGGTGCTGCTCTGCATCCAGGTGGCTGCAGGGCACCAAGGAGGTGGAGAAGTTTTGGGATCTGGAGGAGGAGAAAGGTGTGGAGAGGAGCACGGGGAGGCTGGGGATGCTGTAGCCTCCGCTGCCCCTCTCAGCCCATGCGTTGGGGTGACTTCACGGACTTCAGGCACTCAAATGCTCGTGGGCCAAGGTCTGGCAGAAAGGCAGTTGGGAGCCCAGCAGTGGCTTTGTGCTGGGATGCGGGTTTAAAGGCCAGTTCTGTTCCAGCGGGTGATTTCTGGAGGGACAAATTCACTTGTTGATGGCATTGAGGATGACGGCAGCGATAGGACAGTCATTTAACAGCATTTGATGAGAAGTTAACCTGGAGAGTGGTTGGATACCCATTTATCAAGTGCCTTGGTCTTCCCCCTTGGAAGCAGGAGCTGCTTTCTCTGTGTGTCAGCGCTGTGCTGGAAGGGGTTCCCTAAAATCATGGGCCTCAACCTCAGGGTTAATCCCTTTTTTCTCTGCACCTGAGGATTGCTGCAGCTTGGGGAAGCAGGAAGGCATCTTGGTTTTGCTCTTCCTGAGGGACCGCATTGCTTTCTCGTTCTTGTTTGGTTTCCCGCGGCTGCTCCTGGTTGACCTGTGCTGCTTTTCACGTCCCAGCTGCCTTGCTCTGCTGTGCCCGGGTGATTGATGGGAGCACACAGGGAGGAATCTGCGGCCGTGGGCTGGGATGATGTGATGTCTGTGGAGCACAGACAGCGCTGGGAGCGAGAGCAGGGCCAGCTCCAGCTGCAGGGGCTGCACTCCGCGGGGAGCCCCGTCCCCCTTCGTCCCCCTGGGCGAGCAGCTCGCGCCGCAGCCTCACGCTGAGCTCATGCAGGAGCTGAGCAGAGGGGATCTGCCCCCAAGGACAGCTCTGCCATCCTCCCTGCGCAGGAGGTGGCCCTCAGGACCTTCTCTTGGCTGTCTCAAGGCGATTGTGAGCTCTTGGCCCACAGCTCCTGCCCAGCGGTGGGTGATGGAGGCCATGGCAGTTCCTCCCACCCAGCTTTTCTGTTCCCTCTGCCCCAAGGTACCGCATGCTCCCTTCGGGGTCCCTCCGGCTGGCCGAGCCCCAGGTGACGGACACCGGCCTCTACACCTGCGCGGCCACAAATGCCGCGGGGAACGCCTCGCTCAGCTACAGCCTGCAAGTGCAAGGTTCACGTCCACTGGTTAAAATGCTCTTCCCGTGGGCTGTGGGTCTTAACGTACCACTGGGGTCCTGCACTCTCCAAACCCCTGGCTGTTCCCATGTCCCTGTGCCGGGGTTTGGGAGTGGTCCCATCCTAAGGTCCTCTTTCCCCCCAGCTCCTCCCCAGCTGCTCATCGGTGATGGGGAAAGCCACCTGACAGCCATCGCCAACGACTCCCTGAGGATCCGCTGCCATGCCACAGGCATCCCTGCGCCCCAGATCCAGTGGGTACCGCTGAGCAGGGTGGGGGGATCCTACCCACGTCCCCCCAAGCTCCCTGAGGGGCTGCGTAACTCTTCGAGGGTGCTCTGCAGCCTAGCGTGCAAAGCTGCGGCAGGGAACGGGATGGGGGTTCGGGATGGGTGATGGGGAGCCCAGGTTGGGGTGTCTCTTAAGATGGGAGGCATCAGTCCTGCTCCTTGCCCCTGGGATCCTGTTCTTCCTGGCAATCTGGACAGTGCCGGCACCTTTCCAGCCCCTTTCCTCGCTGCCAGCACCCCGCTGTTGGCTCCTTCAGTGGGCAGAAATGGGGGCTGGGTGGTGGTGGGACGGACCAAGGACACCCCGCCTGCCTCCTCCTCGCAGGTGGCTGAAGGACGGGCACCCTCTGGGTGAGCAGGACAGTGCAGTGGTGTCCGAGGACAGTGGGACTCTGCTGATCGCTCGCGTGGGGCTCGGCCACGAAGGGCTCTACGTCTGCCAGGGCAGCAGCCAGGCAGGGGTGGCCCAGGCAGAGGTGCGGGTTTCAGTGCAAGGTGAGTGCAGCACCTGGGGCGAGATGCTATCCATCCCACGTGTCGGGGAGGATGCAGCTAGCCCGAGGAGCAGGCCTTTTTGGCCTTGCTTTTTGGGAGGTGTAGGGTTGCTATCTTGATCCGTTGAGATCTTGCCCTTTGCCAGCCTCCACCTGAGGCTGAGAGCTGACGGCCACAGCACGGTGGTAAACCATCACACCCATCCTTGGTGGGTGCTTCCTGGTGGAGGGTCTACCACTAGCCCCTCCGCCCCTCGGTCAGCATTGCAGGACGGGATGCTGAAGGGGCCGGGTACGAAACCAGGTAGGGAGCGCAGACTCCTGCCCTGGGAAGGATGAATTTCTCATCCCGGGGACAACAAATCCGCTAGCTGGCTTGGGGAGCAGCAGAGGCACCGTGAGGTGATGCGGGCCCTCCCAGAGCAGGGAGCCCTGGCTGCTGCTCTCCGGGGACCCGGTGCATGCCACGAGCCCCTGGTGTCCCCGCCGTGCCCTTCAGCACTACGCTGCGTGGCCGCAGCCACCTCGGGCTGCGCGGAGCTGATGACTGTGCGTGCTGGCTTGCAGTGCCTCCGAACATCGAACCCAGCGCGGTGGACCTGGCCGTCCTGGAGAACAGCACCGTGTCCCTGGAGTGCCTGGCCTCGGGGCTGCCCGCTCCCGGTGCGTCAGTCCTCTCCCTCTGCTCTTGCTCACGCATCCCTCGGGCTTTCCCTGGGTTCCCTTGGCGAGAGGTGCGGCAGCATTGCTCCTTACAGCTCTGCTCTCTACTTCCCTCCAGACATCGCCTGGTACAAGGGGCGTGAGAAGCTTTCGACCGGGCTGGGCTGGACCCTGTCCAGGGACGGGAAGCTCCTGCAGATCCAGCGTGCCCGGCTCTCCGATGCCGGCAGCTACCGCTGTGTGGCCTCCAACGCGGCCGGTGTCACCGAGCTCTGGTACAGCCTGCAAGTGACTGGTGAGTCCACGGTGAGCGGGGGAAGGACTGCGGCGGTGGGAGAGCTGGGTGCTCCCCCAGGACCTCTCGTGCTTGTGTGGGGCCGTCCCAGCCCTTGGGGCCCATCCCTGGAAGATGGCTTAGCAGAGTCCCTGTTCCCTGCCCCGTTTGCCGCTCCAGTCGTGCCATCGCCTGCTTCCATCGCAAACAGGAAGCCATGGCCCCATGGATGGGTACTGCCTGGTCCATGCCGTGGTGTCTCCTACCCACCCCGTCCCTTTTACGCCCTGCTGCTCCTGATGACATTCCTCTGCCCCCCCCACCAGTGCCCCCACGGATCACAGCTGGTCCCAGCCCTGTCACGGCAGTGGTGAACGAGCCGGTGACACTGGAGTGCGATGCCACGGGGACCCCAGCTCCAGCGCTGCTGTGGCTGAAGGACGGCAATCCGGTGGCCAGCGTGGCAGCGGGTGGCCCGCAGGTGAGACAGCTCCTGATGCAGGGAGGGCTCACCGGTGACTTCCCTCCAGGAAAATGCTCCTTTTCCTTGTTCTGGCTTTTACAAAAACAATTGCTGGGGCTGAGAAGGTGCAATGTTGCCCAGATCTGCCCCATGTTTGGTCCACCTGAGCACAGACCTGCTCAGCCCTGTGCTGGGCTTTCCTGCCACGAGGGACATAGGTGGGCAGAGGGTCCCTGGGATGTGACGAGGGTTGGCTCAAGGCAGGCTTATGTCCACCTATCCCTGTTCCTGCACGCTGGCTTGCTGGCTGCCTGCGGGTTTCTCTGGTTTTGTGCTCATCTGGGCTCTTTCTGCTTCTTGGGGGGGCACAGATCCTCTCGGATGGGCGCGTGCTGTCCCTGCCCGCCGCTCGCCTCCAGGACTCGGGGACGTACACGTGCGTGGCCAGCAGCGCTGTGGGGGAGGACAGACGCGAGGCCACCCTCGAGGTGCGGCGTAAGTACTCTCATGCCCTCCCAGCCCCTTCCCACCAGCGTGGCTGCGGGGTTGGAGGGGATGCTCAGGACTACAGATCATCTCCACTGTCCCCTCGCAAGCACTGGGGGCTGTGGGGGACCAGCCCTGGGAAGGGGTGCCAAAGCTGGTGGTTTGAGGCAGGTGTTGCCCTGTTGATCTCCTTTCCAGTGCCACTCACCACCCTGGGTGAGGAGGAGAACGTCTCTGTCATCGTCAACCAGACGGTGACCCTGGAGTGCCCAGCCCCTGGGGTCCCCCCTGGGGTTTCCCACTGGCTGAAGGATGGGAACTTGCTCACACCAAAGCTGGGCATGGAGCTGTCTGTGGAGGGCACCGTGCTCCAGGTGACATTTCGGAGTATTGCAGAGGATGGGAGGGGAAACAGGGTGATGAAGACCCCTGTCTCCCCCTGCCCACCCTTGGGAGGGAGTGGCTGCGGAGGGAAGGGGTGTCCATACCCATCTCTCATCTTGACCCTGTCCCGGTGGCTTCTGGCAGCACGAAATACCCCCGTGAAGGGGGCTGCGTGTGCCCAGCTCTGCCACAGAGCATCTTAGTGCCTCCGCTTGCTCCGGCAGATCGGGCGAGCCGCCGTGCAGGATGCGGGCAGGTACACGTGTCGGGTGCCCGGCCGCCCCGAGAAACACTACAACCTCGACGTGTGGGGTGAGCGCCGCTGCGGCCGGGACAGCCCCTCAGGGGCAAATACGGAGTCTGTGTGTGTGTGTGTCTATATACATAACACGTATATAATGTGTACCTAGGGTAGTTGTCTGGCTTGGAAAACACGATGCCCAAAATATTAAAGCTCTACAAAGCGATGCAGCTGGAGGTGGTAGGGAATTCCCACTGGAATGGGTGTCGGAGGGGAAAAAGTCCAGTTGTCCTAGTTTAGGCAGGTTTTCATGAGTCCGGCTTCAGGGGGATTTCAGCGACAATGCAGAAGTGACTTTCCAAAATACGGGCAGGAGAGTGAAGGGATTTCTTTGCCATTGCCGGGGCTTCTCTGTCCTTTTCTCCACACTCAGTCAACGCGGCGACCGCTGCCGGTATCATCCCCCCAGCTCTGCCCCAGTCGGGAGGATGCCAGCGGTGGTTCCCGGGCTGCTGCCAGGACAGGCACCGGCTGCTCTCGCTCGCTCGATTCGAGCATCCCTGCAGCCTCCCAGCACGTTCGCAGCGCTGGGGGCTGAGCCAGGGCCTGGCTTTTCTCAGCGAAGCTCTAGGCCAGCTGGTGGAAGTCCTGCAGGCAGGTGGCCAGGGAGTGGAGAAAATCCAGTTCTCCTGATCCAGGCTTGTTCCTGCGCTCCCTTCCCAGGGAAACGTTTGCATGTCTGGCGTCCTGGCTCGGGTGGATTGTTTGGGTTCTGCTGTTTTTGTTTTTCAGGGGTTTCTGGGTGTTGGGGTTTTTATTCTACAAACTGATATCCCTCATGGGAAGGAGTTACCATTTTTCCATCCAGCTGTATTTAGGAGCAACTGAGAACAGCATCCGATAATGGAAAGAGTTAGGTAACCTTCCCAGTGCGCAGTGCTACCTAATAAGGCTGCGTCTGGCCAACCTGGGCTTGGCCTGCCTGCGTGGCTGGCGCGGGATGCTGGGTCATCCTCTGCTGCAGGCCATGTGCAATTAAAAGCATCGCTGGCCTAAGAGATAGAGAGTCAGGATTATTATTTCCATATGGAGCTGGTGCAGGGGAGGTTCGCTGGTTCCTTGTGTGGAGCCCAGCGGAGCTGCGGGTGGAGCGTAGCCAGAGGGATAGGGGTCTGGTGGGGCGCTGCCCCTGTCTTCTCATCCAGTGCCATCAGCGAGCTGCTCCTCTCCTCTCGTTCCCCGCAGTGCCCCCGTCCTTCCCCTCGGCAGAGCCCGCTGCCGTGTCCGTGCTGGAGGGGCAGCCCGTCAGGCTGGCCTGCAAGTGCCGCGGGGTCCCCTTCCCCACCCTGAGCTGGCGGAAAGACGGTAGGGACCTGCTCCTCAGCCTCATCCCTCCCTATGCATGCTGACCCACCAGACCCATGTTGGTCTCCTTGAAGCAAGGAGCGCTTTCGTACTTGAGCTTCTGGTGGGAGCTGGTCCTGCTGGGAACCTGAGAGGAGGCTGCTGTCCCCTTCCCCGGCAGGCCAGCCACTCTCTGGGCAGCCTGGGAGCCCGAAGCTGGAGTCCGTGGGAGGCAGCACGCTGTACATCGAGAAGGTACGGCTGGTGGACCAAGGGACGTACACCTGCGAGTGCAGGAACGCTGCTGGCAGCAGCAGCAAGGAGCATCGCCTGGAGGTGCACGGTGAGCGGGGAGGGGGCACAGAGGACCTGCAGGGGTGGCTGAAGGTGCCGTGATATCTCTTGGTGCAAGGTCCAGCTGGACCCAGAAGCTCGCAGCCATTGCCTGCTAGCATGGGCATTTTGGAAAGCATGCTAGGTTAGCTTTGCCCCTTCAGCTTTCCTCTTGGCTCCAAGCTGGTTCCTGGAGGGTTTCGCTCCAGCAGCCCAGTCGCTCTAGTTGCACCTGCTTCGCATTTGCTTCGCAGTCCAGACTGACGGAGTTTGTATATAGAACACATCCCATCGCATACGGCCGAGGGAGTTGCCACAGCATCATCTCCGCCCTGTGTCCCTCTGCCCGCAGCGCTGCCGAGGATCCAGGGCAGCAGCAAAACCCCGAGGAAGGTTTCTGTTATCAAGGCTGGCGAGACGGTTTTGGAGTGTGAGGCCGTGGGGACGCCGCCGCTCACGGTGACGTGGATGAAGGACGGGCAGCCTGTGGCTGGTGGGGATGGGCTCCTGCTGACAGAGCGAGGGAGGCGGCTGCGCATCCCCAAGGCGGAGGTGGCCCACGCAGGACGCTATACTTGCCTGGTGGCCAACGCGGCAGGGCAGGAGCAGAGGGAATTTGATGTTGCGGTGCACGGTAAGGGTGTGGGACGGGGCTGGTGGGTGGGGGCTATGGATGCAGGCAGGCTCAGGGGGGCGGTGATGTCCCACTGCGCATTTGATGCAGCATAAGCACAGAGAGCAACCTGACAGGGAGTAGATCTTGGACAACCCAGCATGTTAGAAGGCCTTGGGTCATAAGGAGAATACTCCAAGCTGGGTTTACTCAGTTTTCCTTGCTCCTTTGCTCTCTTGGCTGCTTTGCAAATGGATTCCACCCTTTTCTGTCTCCCTAGTTCCTCCTGAGTTCATTCCAGGGTCTGAATCGACAACCAATGTCAACGTCTCTCTGCATGGATCCCTGACGCTGACCTGTGAGGCCACCGGTGTTCCCCTACCCACGGTCACATGGTTTTGGGAGGGCTCTCCTGTCACCCCCAGCGAGCATGCACGTGTGCTCTCAGGTCAGGGACGAGGCACGGATGCCGTGAGGGAAGAGCGCTTTGGGAACACGTTTTGCCCCAAAGCTGATGGGTTTAAACCCAGTGGAGCTCCAGCCCCTCAGGAGCACTGCTGCGTGGGCTGGTGCCTGGGTCAGGGTCCTGAGACCTCTCTGCTCCGCGCTTCCAGGGGGCTGGCTGCTGAGGCTCACCCATGCGCGAGCCCGGGATGGCGGCCACTATTCCTGCCTGGCCAGCAACGCAGCTGGGGAGGCCAGGAGGCATTTCCACGTGGACATCCTCGGTAAGGAGGGGTCCTCTGTCTGCTGCAGCATTTCTGGTGGGATTTCAGAGCATCAGCCTTGCAGGGACAGTCATGAGTTAAGACTGGGCATGGTGGGAGCTGCAGGGCCGGAGTCCTTTGTGCCTTAGCGTGGGAGCTCAGAGGCTCGGAGAAGCTGGCCAGCTGCTGAGGGTCCCCCGTGGCTTGTGTTCCTAGTTCCACCCCACATCGAGAACATGGATGAAGAGGAGACCATCCAAGTGCCCGAGGGCCACCCTGTCACCTGGTCCTGCCTGGCCGCGGGTGAGCATCACGTGGGGAGCGGAGGTGGCGTGAGCAGCTGGGACATGGGGCTTGAGGACAGCCAACTTGCGTAAGCTTTTGGGGCGCAGAGCGAACGGATGGTTCCAGTCGATGACACAAAAAAAATAGTTGAAATCGGCTGAAGGGGTTTATTGGGCTAATTCCTAGCTTTGCAGTTGTGCTGTCCAGGAAGCCTGGGGAGGGGGCGCCCACGCAGGGAGCTTATTCCACGACGTAAGCCCCAAACTTTCCCAAATGGAGCTAAAATTCCTCTAATCTGGTTTCCCCTTTAGTGAAGGGAACAATTCATCACCTCCTACTCAGGACAGTGTTCTTTCTTCTTGCTGGCTCATCCAGCAGCCTCTAAAAAAACCTGATCCAGATCATGATAAATTTTTATTTGGGCTGATGTCCCCACTTCCCAGAAAAGCTCTGGCGCGGTGACCCCGGTCAGGCTGTGCGCACTCATGGAAAGTCTTTGCATGAAGGCCAAAACCTGCTTTCCACCCCACACAGGCAACCCCCAGCCCAAGATCACCTGGCTGAAAGACGGCCATCCTCTGCCCAGTGGAGGCACCTTCTCCGTCTCCCCTGATGGCTCCGTGCTCCATGTCCCCCAAGCCTCCCTGTCTGACGCTGGCCGCTACTCCTGCGTGGCCTCCAGCTCTATGGGGAGTCAAACCAAGCACTATCTGCTGGATGTTTTGGGTACGAAGTGCCTTTGGATGGAGGTAGACCCTCAGGTGTAAGCAGGGAACAAGGACTTAGAGGGCTTTTTAATTGCCTGCCCCAAGTAGGTGGTGGAGATCTCTTAACCCAGCCAGCAGCATGGTGTGATGTCCTGGGCCTGCCAGAAAGTGCTCATGAGAACTCTTGGAGGAACATAAAGGGCCCATCTAGCGCAGGATCCATCTCTGGTGGTGGCTGGTGGGAAGAGGGGAGCGTGTCTTCTGTGTCCCTTGTGCTTTTGGAGGGCAGCAAGACAAGGCAGAGCCTGAGGCTGGGCTTGTGCTGTCCATGCTGTGCATTTTACATGCTGCAGTTGAGTCCAAATCCATGAACTTGGATCATGCTCTTCGGCGGGGGGATGAAGTATCAGGAAGCCCAAGGGGGTGCTAACGCCGATCTGCCATGCATGCATCTCTGCAGCCAGTCCCACGTTTGCTGGAGATGCCCACGATGCTGCCGCAGAAGTCACAGTGATAATCAACGACCCCATCTCCCTGGTCTGCGAGGCTCTGGCGTACCCATCCGCCAACATCACTTGGCTCAAGGACGAGGTTCCTCTCAAAGCGTCTAGAAATGTCCACCTGCTCCCCGGTACTGGGCTGGCGCCCACTGGCTCTGCATGGTGCTGGTGGTCCCTTGCTGCATGGCTGGGGGAGCGGGGCCTTTCCTGGGTCTGATTGTGGTTCGGGGCAGTGGGATGGTGAGAAGTCATCATCCTGCAGGACCCAAGGGGCTCAGGCCATCAGGTTCATGCTGCTCTTCCATGTGCTGTGTCGCCTGATAACAGCTAAAGCCTCCTCAGCAGCACCAGTGAGACACCACTGTTTTACGAGCCTGGAAACTGGGCTCTGGAAGAGCACTAGACCCTCTCAAGTCAGGCCTGCAGGCCATCAGCAGGTCCCTTGAGATGTCTTCTTGTGCTGCATGGGGGTAGAGAGCCATGGCTGCGAGTGGTGACCTTCTCAAGAGACCCCCTCTGCCCAGGTGGCCACGGGCTGCAGATCCTGAACGCTCAGGAAGAGGATGCGGGCACATACAGCTGCATCGTGGCCAGCAAAGATGGGGAGGCTGTGAGGAACTACGCTGTGAAGGTTCTGGGTGCGGGAACTCCTTGTGTTCTTCCTAATTCCTGCAGTGACCCCCGTTGCTGTAACTGGGCCGGTGCCCTTTCCTTCCCTTCCCGTACCTTCACCCTGGGGAGCTGCAACTCTTACACATAACCAGCACGTGGCCCCAAAAAGCTGCTCTGCCCCTGGGCGGGCAGAGGGGGTCCATCAGCAGGACCCTGAGGGTGCTGCCTGTCACTGATTAGGGCAGAGCAAGGGCACTGGGGGCTCTTCTCTCACCCCAGCTGTGTCGTCTTTCCCCACCAGTTCCTCCTGGGATTGCCAGAGATGACCCTTCAGGGGAGTTTGCCAAGAAAGAGGTGAGAGCCAGGGTCAACAGTACGGTGATGCTGGAGTGCGAGACGTGGGCCGTGCCTGAGCCGACCATCCAGTGGTACAAGGACAAGCAGGTGAGGTCCCAACTGCAACCAGGGAGGAGCTGCTGGTTTTGGGGACCCTTCCAGGTGGATGGAGGGGGAAGATACCCTTCACACGGCTGACTGGGCTCCATCCCACTCCTGGCCATGCAATCCTCCTCCTGTCCTTCTGTTTCTTCCCTGCCTTGGGGCTGGGGTCCCTGTGCAGCTCCTGGAAAGCGCCGGCCACCTCCAGATCCTCAGTGAGGGACAGGTCCTTCAGATCAAACCAGCTGGTGTCTTGGATTCGGGGCACTACACCTGCGTGGCCACCAATGCCGTGGGTGAAGATGACAGGGACTTCATTGTGCACATTCAAGGTGAGCCCTAGGCGGCCAGCCAGTACCTGGAGGAGTGGGTGTCTCAGCAGGAGGAGTCATCCTTGGTGGGGTCTCTTGTGGGAGAATTTTCTTGGCTCCAGCCAGGCCTGGGCAGATGCTCTGGTTGCACCTGGGGCTGCAATTCCCCGTTCCCCACAGCTGACCACAGCCTGTCCCCACAGTGCCACCCCTCTTCCAGCAGCAGACGAGCCCCAGCGAAACCCTGGAGATCTTCTACCAGGAGGAAGACCAGGACGGGGAGGTGACGGAGCACCGGCAGGCTCTCCTTGACCAGCCCACAGCGCTGTACTGCGACACCAATGCCATCCCACCCCCCCAGCTCACCTGGTACAAGGATGGGGAGCCCCTCTCCCCCAGCCCAAGGGTTCTGGTGCTGCTAGGTAATGGACACGGACCCTCGGTGTGGGGTTTGGGGGGGTTTTCCGCAGCAGCTCTGCAGGTTGAGAGCATCCATAGCACGGGGGGGCTGGATTCTGTCCCCTGGTTCCTGCTAGCATATGCAGCACTCACGAGACATGGGCTGCATGGGGATCCAGGCACAGGGAGGTTGGAGGGGACCCTCTAATGCCCCTCGGAGCCGTTCCCTGCCCCAGCCCTGCTCTGTGCCGCAGGGGGACGCGTGCTGCAGCTGCCAGCAGTGCGGGAGGAGGACGCAGGCAGGTACACCTGCGAGGCGGCCAACGCGGCGGGACGGGACCGCCTGCACTACGAGCTGGAGGTGCTGAGTGAGTACGGGGCTGGGGCACGGGGTGGACGGCGCTGGAGGCACCTGGCAGCCCTGTAACCACCTACTTCCAGCCACCCCAGCCATCCGTGGTGGCATGGAAGACCTGGCCGAGGAGGTGACAGCCACCGTCAATGGCACCGTCCGCCTCAAGTGCGAAGCCACCGGGCACCCGATGCCCGCGGTGTCCTGGCTCTGGAACGGCGTCCCAGTTGTGGCTGGTCCGCGGCACCAGCTCCTGGAGGGCGGCACCATCCTGCAGGTCAGTGTCCCCCTGTGCTAGGTGGCTGTGCCGAGGGGGTACGCAGGAGAAGAGTGGGCAGAGGGGGTGGGGAGCTCTGCTCTCCCCAAGGAGGAGGCTGCCCTGGTCCTGCCAAGCATCGAGGTCCCCATGGGAGCCCCCCCCACCTCAGCAGGGCTCTGCTCCCCCTTTGCAGGTGGCCGAGGTGGAGGAGGGTGACACCGGCAGCTACACGTGTGTGGCCGAAAACCCGGCCGGCTCAGCCGAGAAACACTTCGCCCTCACTGTGCAGGGTAAGGCAACCCCTCCCCAGGTCACCAGTTTACCTCCCTCCTCTTCCTCTGCTAGCTGGAGGAAGGCTCCTGAACCACATGGCAGCCTCTGTCTCTTCATGGCTGTCATGCTCGCCCCGTGCGAGGGGGTCGAGGTGCCGGCACGCTCCAAGCAGGCGAGGTGCTCGGTGCGAGAGCTCGGCCTCGGCAGTGACGGTTCCCCTTTTGCTGCTGTGTTTTGGTGCGTGCTGGAGCAGAAGCTCCCTGGATTGCGGGCACAAACTCCGAAAGGGTCGATGGCGTCGTGAACGGTAGCGTCTCGCTGGTGTGTGACGTGCAATCCCGCTTCGCCGTGGAGATCACCTGGTACAAGGATGGCCACGTCCTGCAGCTTGGTGAGGAGGTGACCGTGACCCCAGGTAGGTCAGGAGGAGCAAGGATGACAGCCTGTCCCCTGGGATGGGCCACAGCCGCTGGCTTTTGGTGTTGGGCTCTAACTCCCCTAACCCACCCGGATGCCGTGTGCGGCACAAGCTCAGACTTTAAGCCGTAACCACGAGCTAACAACTCACTGCCGAGCGATCCATCCTGGAGAGCACCAAGGGTTGCATCCTGCAAACTCTGTGCTGCCGCTCCCCAGGAGCTCAGCACCCGTTTCTGCTGGGCACAGCGAGGCCTCAGACCTCAAGAAGAGAGCTGGATGGCCAAACCTCTTGCACAGAGCTTGACCGGCTGCTGGGGGATGGGTCAGCTTGCCAATGAGGTGGCCCAGACCTGGTCCTGCTCCAGCCTGCCCTGACTCCTTGCTCTCTGCTTCTTCCAGACTCGCGGGTGCTGCAGCTCCCTCGCCTGCAGCTTTCCAGCTCGGGCACGTACACGTGTGTGGCGCTGAACGAGGCCGGCCGGGACGAGAAGCGCTTCATTCTCACTGTTCACGGTGAGTGGCGAGGGTTGGGCCAGGAGCTCTGCCCGCCAAGGAGCCGATGGCAAACACCAGTCTCTGGGTTCCTGCTCACACGTCCCATCCCTGCTCCTCCTCCCCAGGGCCCCCGGGGAACCAGGACCCGCACCAGGAGACGCTGGATGCCAGCGTGGGGAGCCCCCTCGTCCTGACCTGCCGAGTCACTGGTGTGCCAGCGCCCACTGTCACCTGGCTGAAGGATGGGACCCCGCTGGGTATGTGCGCAGGGGGACTCTCCAAGCCTCACCGGTGCCCTGCAGGAAGCAGTCCTGCCTCAGTTTCCCCATTTCTAATCCCACTGTGAGAGAACGGCAGGGCCCCTCAGGGGAGGAGGCAGAGCACGAAGGGGCTGGCATCCTTCCTGCGTGTTTTTAAGATGCCTCAGATTTGTTCCTGGGGCTGAAGTGATGGGATGCGGGCATGAAGTGTGATGGAGGGATGTGATGGTGAGCTCCCAGGGTACCAGCCCTTGGGGTAGCTGCTGGGACAGGGCGTTGCCCCCAAACCAGTAGCTCTGTTCTCCTGCAAAGCTCCAGCTCCGCAGAGCTCTGACCTCCACTTGGACCATGTCCCCAAACCTGGGTCCTGGGGGTGGGAATGGGAGGAGGTCTCGGTGGAGGAGCGCTGCCGCAGCCCTCCTCTCCCCGTCTTTCCACAGAGAGCAGTCCGGAGCAGGGTCTGGTGACCAGGGGCGCTCAGCTCCAGCTCGGCCCCCTGCAGCCCTTCCATCAGGGCCGATACACCTGCCTGGCGCGGGGCTCAGGCGCCGAGACACGCAAGGACTTCATCGTGCTGGTGCGAGGTAGGGCGTCCCTGACACGGCAAGGGTCCCCCTTCAGAGGGGAGCCTTCCTCCCCCTCCTCTTCCTCAGCCCCCCTCTCTTCTCTGTGCAGTGCCGCCTCGGATCGCCAGCGTGGGGGTCCCCAGCGAGCACAGCGTGCTGGAGGGCGGAGGGGTGAGGCTGGAGTGCCGGGCGGAGGGGCAGCCCACCCCCCGAATCTCCTGGCTGAAGGACGGGCGGCCCCTGGGCCTGCAGCCCCCTTCGCGTGCCCGGTGAGTCTGGGGTGGGGGGGGGACACCACCCCATGGGCCAACCATGGCACGGCCCCGTCTGTGCCTCAATTTCCCCACATGCGAAAGAGCAGCGCGAGGCAGGCTGAGCTCTGCTGCTCCTCCCTGCTCGGGCTGGGACGAGCGTACCCCAGCTGTTTGCTGAGGGACATCGTCCCGGGTTTAGCCCAGGTAGCCTGGCGTGGTCACTGTCACCCTGGCGGGTTCCCAGCTGCTGCCCTGGCCTTGCAGCACGCCCCAAAACCTGCAGCCCGGGTCACAACCAAACACAGAGCATCTCTGCCCTGCGGGCAGGTTAGGGGTGGACACACAGGTCACTGGCCCGTTCCCCCACTCAGGATGTCCCCGGACGGCAGCTCCCTTCTCCTCGAGGGGCTCCAGGCCGCCGATTCGGGGGCGTACACCTGCCTGGCCCAAAACAGCGCGGGCGAAGACACACGGCTGCACACGCTGAGCGTGCTGGGTGAGCGACGCCGAGACCCGGAGGCAGCAGCAGGGCCACCTGCCCCTGCCAGCCCCCTCAGCCCCTCCGTCCTCTCTTCCAGTCCCTCCTGCCATCGAGAGAGGCTCCAGCGACTCGGAGGTGGTGCGTGGCATCCTGTCCACGGCAGTGACGCTGGAGTGCCGGGCACTGGGGTCCCCTCCCCTGCACGTGAGCTGGCTGAAGGACGGGCTGCCCCTGCGCTTGTCACCCCGCATCACCCTGCTCTCGGCCGGGCACGTCCTCCGGTAAGAAATGACCCTGGAACGATGCTCAGCCGCAGGCTTTGGGGCTGGTACCCAGTGCTGGGATGGCCACAGGGGCACACGGGTGGGGAGGAGACCTTGGGGGACCTTGGGGGGACCTGGAGCTGATGTCTCCTCCCCATCCCCCTGCCCTGCTCCGTGGGGTAGCATCTCCCAGGCACAGGTCTCTGATGCTGGACTCTACACCTGCATCGCCTCCAGCCAGGCAGGGGTGGCCGATCGCAGCTTCGTCCTGCAGATACGGGGTACGGGGCGATGGGGCGTTTGGGGAGAGCAGAGCGGGGGGCACCCAAGCACCAGTTTTGAGGGTGGAGCGCGTGTGGTGCTTTGCAGCTGTTGCTAAGGGGGGTCCTGAGCCAGCTCTCAGCCGCCGAGGCGGGCTCAGAGAGGATGGAGCAAGGCAGGATCAGCCTGAAAGCAGTCCCAGAGCACCCTGCAGGGAGGCTGGGCCACCCCTGGGTGCTCACAAGACACCGGGGAACTGCCAAACCCGTCCCCAGTGCCTGGGCACCTGACTTTGCTCCCGTAAAGGGAACTCCCCTCCCTCCCCAGTGCCCCCTGTCCTGGAGAGCCCAGAGAGCAGCGAGGAGCAGATGGTTGCCGAGGGTTCCGACGTAACTTTCTCCTGCGAAGCCACCGGGTCCCCGACGCTGGTGGTGAGCTGGCTGAAGGACGGCGAGCCCCTCGCACGGCAGAGCAAGGGGATGGCCGATGGCCCCCGGCTGAGCCTGGTGGCCGTGGGGCCAGCCGACGCGGGGGTCTACTCCTGCCTGGTGGCCAACGAGGTGGGGGAGGCCAGCAAAACCTTCCACCTCCTGGTGACAGGTGCGTGTCTGCCCTCGGGGATTTGGGAGGGACAGACGGCTAATTTTTTGGGAGCAACGAGGGGATGAGCTCACCCACCTCACCATGCGCCTTGCAGAGCCGCCCCGCGTCGAGGCTGCGTCCCAGCCCACAGAGATATCCATCGCCGTGGGCACCCCACTAGAGCTGACGTGTGTGGTGACAGGCGTCCCTGTGCCCACCGTCACCTGGGAGAAGGACGGGCGGCTGCTGGCAGGGCCCTGGCTGGTGTCGGGGAACGAGAGCACCCTCCACATAGACGACACCAAGGTAGGAGCTCTCCTTCTTCTCCCCTCCCCTGCATTTTCTTTTCGTGCCTCATTTTTTTTTTTTTCCCTCCTGGCTTTGTGCAGGTGGCTGACGCTGGCTTGTACACCTGCCTGGCCGCTAGCCCCGCCGGAGAGGACAGCAGGAGCTTCCACGTCAGCATCCAAGGTAGCATGGTAGCGAGGAGGGTGCTGCGGGGTGGTCGAGCTCTGGGGGACCAGAGAGCCAGAGCATCCCTTGCACCCCTCCTTGGGATGGCTGGGGCGTGGATGGGGAGAGCAGTGCCAGCTGTAAACCTCCAAAGAGGGCTCTGGAGCACAGCATGGAGTTGGGGGGCCATGCATGACTTATGGGGACAGGTATGGGGATGCCCAGCGTGCATGGCACCCAGCTGGCATGCATCCCACAGCACCTCTCAGCACCGCGAGCGTTGGAGAGACCCCCAGCGTCACCGCTGTTGCAGGGGGGCAGCTCATCCTGGAGTGCCCTGAGGATGCCGTGCCAACCCCCCACATCGAGTGGTACCGGGAGGGCTCCCCGCTGCGGGTACGTGTGATGGGGCCGGGGCTGGGATGCGCCTCCACCAGCCCTGGTGGGTTCGTGATGGGGCCGACGCGGACAGAGCAGCTGACGGGGGCTCCCGGGGGCGTTAGGAGGATGCCCGCAGGCAGGTCCTGGCCGAGGGGCGCTTCCTGCAGATCCAGGCCGTGGAGGCGGCGGACGGCGGGGAGTACAGCTGCAGGGCCACCAGTGCACTGGGGGACACCAGCCTGAACGTCCAGGTGGAGGTCCATGGTGAGTGCTGCCCTGCCACGGGGCGAGTGCTGGCTCCTTCCCCCTTAGCTCAGGGATGTGCAACGCTCCGGGTTGTCCTACGCTGGGAGTAATGGGAAGAGGGGATTGGATGGTGCCCAGCCTCCCGTGCTGGTCCGAGGTGACGTTCTCTATGCCCCAAGCCCCGTCTCTGACTTTTTGCCGTGCCACAGTGGCCCCGGAGATCCAGCTGGGCTCCGAGGAGGTGCGGGCACTGCTGAACGGCTCGGCGGTGCTGCCGTGCCAGGCGGAGGGGTGGCCCATGCCCCGGGTGACGTGGCGGAAGGACGGCCGGCTCCTGCCTCTCCATGGCTCCAACAGGTACGAAGCTCCACACGTTGGTGGCACCAAGATCTGGCGCTTGAATCACACCACACTCCACATCCGTAGGCATTTCGGTGTGGGCGGAGCAGAGACAGCACTGTCCCCCCGTGAAGGGCTGTGCTCTGTCCCCACGTCACCTCAGTGGACACACGCCGTATCTGCCTGTGATGGCACTGGCCACCTTGCCAGCCACCTGTCCCCGGGCCGTGCAGAGCCCTCTCAGGGCTCCCTTGCTCTCCCTTCCCAGGCTGCAGCTCCTGCCCGGCGGCTCCCTGCAGATCCACCCTGTTCAGCCCCAGGATTCGGGATACTACCTCTGCATGGCATCCAGTCCTGCCGGTTCCGACCGGCGAGGCCTGGACCTCCACGTCCTGGGTAAGTGGAAGAGCCAGGCAGACCCCTCCCGGGCTCCCCTCCCTGCAACCCGCTGCTGCTGGGCTGCTCTCATCAGTGCACTGATGTGCTGCTGTCCTCTGCTGATGGCTGCCATGCCCTTCCGCAGTCCCTCCTGCCATCGCCCCCGGGCCCTCCAACCTCACGCTGCTGGCTCAGCAGCCGGCTACGCTGGGCTGCGATGCCTGGGGATCCCCCGAGCCCCACGTCAGGTGGGAAAAAGACGGCCGCCCCCTGAACCTGCAGCTGCTGCCCGGCGCCTACAGGTACCCGCAGCACCCGCTGCCTTGCCTGCCGAAGGGTCCCGCCGCAGGGTGGGGTTTGCTTCCTACGGCGCAGAGGCTGACCCTGACGCATGCTCTGCTCGTGCAGCTTGCAGCCCTCGGGGTCACTGCTCATCACCAGCCCCGGTCCCCCGGATGAGGGGCGGTTTGAGTGCATCGCCACCAGCGCCGCCGGGGAGGCACGCAAGGTCTTCCTCGTGTCCGTCCAGGGTGAGCTCTGGGGGCTGCGGGTCTTCCCAAGAGTGAATTTCCTGGGGTCTGTCGCCATCCCGGGTGCGATGTGGGTGCACTCCAGCACCCCACGGGGTTGGGTCCCTTCTAGAGGACTCGGCGTGGGGGTGGGCAAGAGGGGAAACAAAAGTATCTGTGCCCGTGTGTATGGGGATGGGATGCCCTTCAGCATTCCCATGCAGCCCTGCTCACCTCCCTCCCTCCCTCCCCTCTCCAGTGCCTCCCACCATTGCCGATGACCTTACGGACGTCGTTGTCACACGCCTGTCCCCTGCAGTCCTCACCTGCTACGCCTCTGGCGTGCCCCCACCCACGGTGTTGTGGAGCAAGGACGGGGCTCAGCTGGGCAGCCGAGGAGGGGGCTACCGCGTCCTGCCCACAGGTACAGACACGGGGCAGCGCAGCTCCTACGGGGCAGCGGGTCCCTGCCCGCCCTCCCGCCGCCTCCCCTCTGCCTGCCGTATTCCCAGGGGCCTTGGAGATCAGGCGGGCGCTGCCTGCGCACGCCGGCCGCTACACCTGCACGGCGAGGAGCGCTGCCGGCACAGCCCGAAAACACCTCCGGCTTGCGGTGCACGGTACGTGCGGCTCCCAGGGGTCCCACTCCCAAGGATCCCCTCCCTGTGTCTTGGCCCAACTTGGGGGACCCCCATGGGCAACGCTTCCCTGCCACTCGCAGAGCCCCCTGCCTTGAAGCCGCTGCCTGGCATGGTGATGGTGATGGTCAACGCCAGCACGGTGCTGTCCTGCGAGGCGACCGGGGTCCCCCAGCCAGAGGTCACCTGGCAGAAGGATGGTGTTGGCGTTGCTGGAGGTGAGCGGCAGACCTTTGGAGGGGGGGAGACTTGGGTGCCTGGGGGGAGACTTGGGTGCCAGGGTGTTGTGGGCATCCCAGTAAGGCGCTGGACGACACCGTGCATGGCTCCTCCTGGCTCCCAGCTGCCATCCAAGGTGGCTGCGGTGGCCGCTGGTGTCGTTCCCTGGGGACTCCCCAGAAAGGGGCACTTCTGCAGGTGAAGCGATCCCTGCACGCCATCCATCCATGCCCTGGCATGGCTGCACTGCCCTTCACTCCTGCTCGTCCCCGCAGGGCCTGGGCTGAGGGTGCTCCCGAACGGGCAGCTGCATCTCGTCCGAGCCTCCCCAGGGGATGCGGGCACCTACCTGTGTGAGGCTCGCAACCCCTCGGGCACCGCGACGGGGAGGACCCGGCTGATCGTGCAAGGTAAGGCAGGGCCAGGGCCCCAGCGCTTGGCCCTTCCCCTGCTCGACTTCTCCCCCGGCACCTCACACACGTCAAGGCGTGAGCAACCCCCTGCCCTCGTGCCCCATCCAGTGCCCCCCATCATCGCGGCCGGCCCGTCGGAGCTGGCTGTCGTTGAGGGACTGGAGGTGCTGCTGCCCTGTGCTGCCCGTGGCGTCCCCGAGCCTCGCGTGTCCTGGAGCCGGGACGGAGCTCCGGTGCGGGGTGGCGAGGGCAAGGCCACCGTCCTGCCCTCCGGGGAGCTGCTGCTCCGGGACGTCCGGGTGAGTGCCATCCCCTCCTGCAGCAGAGCTGGCTGTCGTGTTGGAGGGCTGGACAACAAGTGTCCTTGTCCAGGTTGTTCCATGCCCTGCTGTGTCCCTGCACTGGGGCTGGCAGGATGAGGTGTCACTTAGCCAAGCCGTGCCCTGGCTGCCTTCAAGAACATTTGGCAGAGGGCGAGCCCTGTTTTCAGTCTTTGCAACAGGCTGGCGGGTCAGGGATTTGCTAATGTGGGCTGGGAAAAGTGGCTGTGGCCTAGCCGTGGTGTTTTGGGCACACAACAACCAGTGGAGACTCAGCCCAGTAAGCCAGGGCTGCAGCGGGACCCCAGACCCAATTTTACCCCTCCTCATCCTCCCCTTTCTCCATGCAGGAAGGGGACGCCGGGAGCTATTCCTGCACTGCGGTGAACTCGGCCGGGAGGGCTGTCCGCCGGCTCTCCCTCTCCGTCCACACCCTTCCCACCTTCACCCGCCTGCCCGGAGACCTCACCCTGAGCCGGGGCGAGAGGCTGGAGCTGGCGTGTGCCGCCACGGGGAGCCCCCAGCCCCACGTCTCCTGGACGGCCAACGGGCAGCTGGTCACCGGTGTGTGGGTGTCAGAGGATGCTGAGCTTGGTGGGAGGGTGTGATCCTGGTGCCAACCCTGTTCTTTTGGGGTCCGGCATGTCTGGCTGTGCGAGGTTATAACCAGCTGGTCCCCAACCACACTTTTGGGGGGGGTCCGTGCCCCGCAGATGGTGTGTCGGGGCAGAGTGGCCAGAGCATCCTGAGGCGGGAGGCAGCCACACGTGCTGACAGTGGGACCTACGTCTGCCACGCTGAGAACAGCGCTGGTGCCATCAGGGCCACCGCCTTCGTCTCGGTCAGAGGTAGGTGCCGGTGGGGAAACCGGGGTGCCCAGCCAGTCCTCCTCCTCTGCCCCCCCGCTCCCTTCCACAGAGGCGCCCATTGTACGAGGGGACCCCAGCACCTACCAGGTGGAGCTCCCCGGGGGTGATGCCCTCCTTGACTGTGACGCCCGGGGCCACCCCGCACCCCTCGTCCGCTGGAGCAAGGACGGGGCGCCGGTGGTGGCCGGCGGGCGCCTGCGCCAGCTGCAGAACGGCTCCCTGGCCATCCACGCCGTGGGGGTGAGTGGGGCCCCGAGGGTGCTGGTGTATTTTTGGGGAGCTTTCACGGCAAAGCCAAGCATGGTGCTAACACCGTTGATGCCACCAGAGCGCTGACGCAGGGCACTATCGGTGCGTGGTGGAAAACGACGCGGGCACGGCGGCGAAGGTTGTCATCCTGGCTCTGCAGAGTGAGTGCTGCCCCCCTTTGCACCCTCTTTTGAGGGACTGCACGTCACCTCTCAGCCCCCTGCACCACCCCTGGGATGCTGCGGCACTGCCCGCATCCCTCTCCTTGCCCAGGTGCCCCCGCGGTGGTGGTGACGCCGCGGGCGGTGGCGGTGCGCGCTGGGCAGCGGGTGCTGCTGCACTGTGCCGTCTCTGGGGAGCCCACCCCCTCCGTGGAGTGGCAGTGGGACGGGGAGCCGCTGCCCGAGGGTCCCCATGCCCGTGTCCTGCCCAACGCCACGCTGCTCCTGACCGCCGTCAGCCGCCGCGACGCTGGCAGCTACTCCTGCCTTGCTCGCAACGCCGTGGGGTCCGCCGTCGCCCATGCCTCCCTGGCTGTCCAAGGTGGGTGTCAGCCCTGGCGCTTGGGGGGCTTCTGGCTGGCTCGGGGCGCCGGGCTGCCCGCAGTGCTGTTACACCCTGGGGTTAAGATCTCCTGCGTGGTGGTTTGGAGAGGTACCGCCTTTCCTTGCTTGCTCTGAACTCCTTGATCCATGCCCCGGTTTGCCCTCTCCTGTCTGTTCCACCGCTCTTTGAAGGTCTGAGCCCAGACCAACCCTCGCCGCAGCAGCCGCCGCTCACCTCTCCCCAACCTTCCTGCGTTTGCTGCCGTGATTTAATTCCCATTTCCCAGGGGCTCCGCTGAGCGCACAGACACATCCTCTCCCGCTGCCCCTCGGGACACGGAGAGCCAGGCGGGCTGGCAGTGCGCAGGAAGCAGCGGGTGCCCTGCGTGCCCTCTTTGCTGCTGCTGGTGTCCTGCTGCCAGGCATGCCGGAGAAGAAAATTACAGCTTTGGGCTGGGGCCGGGACCGGGTTGGCTGATGCAGAGCAGGATTTGGGGGGCTGCCCAGAGCTATGGGGTCTTTGGGGGCTCTGCTTGCAGCAGGTAGGGATGCTCTGCCTTGCTCTGGCTGCCTTCACATCCAGAAAATGAGGTTTTCTTGACACACAAACTGTTGAGAAGAGAGACAGGGGAGCACCCTGCTTTCCCATGGGAGAGCAGACCCAATGCCGCTGCCTCCGTCCCTTTTGCCCCAGGGGAGCCACGCCGGGTGCGGGGCAGCTTGGTTGGCGTCATCAACGCCCACGAGCTCGGCGTCGCCACCCTTGATGCCAGCGCACTGGATGACCCCCACTCCAGCACCGCTGCCATCCGGAGCAGCATCGGCAGCATCCCACCCGCTGTTGGTAGGTGGTCACCTCTGTCCTCTCTTTTTTTCCTTTCTTTTTTTTTTCTTTCTTCCCCCTGTCCCCCCTCCCCCCCAAAACCCACAGCCCTCATCTGTGCTGTGCCTCACGGACAAGGGGGGCTGCAGCAGTTGGGGAAGGCTGGGTTGCCCCCGTAGGAGGGTGCTGGCTGTGCAGTGAGACCCGTTCTCCCCCTGCCCAGGGCCACTGATGCGGGTGCTGGTCGCCGTCATCGCCCCTGTTTACTGGTCCTTGGCGTACGCCAGCGGGGAGGCTCGGAGTGGGTTCCTGCTCGCCCGGGGCACCTTTCGGCACGAGACGCAGCTGGAGTTTGCCACAGGTGAGGGATGCGGGGAGCCCCAGGCGCATCGGGGGCTGTGGAGCATGGTCCTGCCCGGCTCAGCCTCCGTCTTCCCTGGGCACCATCCCCGGGGGCTCAGCCCATCACTGGGCTGAGCTTCAGAGCGGGGATAGAGCTGCATTTTGGGGTCCCGCAAGCTGCCGCTCACTGGTGCCCCCTGGCAGGGGAGCTCCTGCGGGTCACCCACCTCGCCCGGGGCGTGGATGCCACCGGTGCTCTGCTGCTGGAGAGCGTGATCAGCGGCTCCGTGCCCGAGAGCGTCGGTGAGGCCGCGGTGCTGCTGCAGGTGCCGGCGCTGCCCGTTCTCCCTCCGTGACCCACAGCTCCCGTGGGAGCCAACGGGGTCCATGGCCTGATCCCCCCTCCCTGCCTCTCCCCCCAGGACTTCAGCGAGCGCTATGTGCAGACGGGCACGGGGCAGCTCTTGGGGGGCTCGGTGCAGGTCTTCCTGCGGGATGGGCGCATCAGCCGCGCCCGCTGCAATCACACCATCGTGTACGACCCCTCTGCGGGCCCACGGCCCCCACGGGTGCAACGCGTCCGGGCCACTTCCATCAAAGCCTCCTATGACCCGGCCTTGGAGGAGCTCCTCTTCCAGCTCCGTGCCTCGCTCGATGCAGGTAACATGGGGATTCCGGAGGATGGGGACGGAGATGCTGGGCTCCCTCGTTGGTGGCTGTGAGGGTGAAAAGGCCACGTCCATGCAGTGACATGTCCGTTATCATCATCTCTACCTCATTGCCAGGGGCAGACAGGGACCAGTGCCCACTGGGATTCGTCCTGGGCCCTCAACAGCTGTACTGCATCGGTACGGACCCTTCCCGAGGTGGGCACGTGGATGCCAAGGGTGCACGGTGCCACCTCCCCAACCCATCCCCATTCTGCTCTCCAGATGTCGACGAATGCGCCGAGGGGTCCCACGCCTGCCGCTACAACCAGCTCTGCCAGAACACCGCAGGGTCGTACCGCTGCGCCTGCCCCCCCGGCTACCGCTCGCTGGGCGCTGGCTGGCCGTGCTTGGGTACGAGCTGGGCTCTCGGGGGACCAAGCCACTCCCCTGCCCCACTCCGGCCTCAGTTTCCCCACCCAGCTCCAACTCCCCGGCTCTTTCCTCCCCCAGACATAAACGAGTGCCTGCAGTTTCCTCCGCCGTGCACCTTTGAGTGCCGCAACCTGCGGGGCTCCTACGAGTGCCTGTGCCCCCCCGGCACGACCCTGCTGCCAGACGGCGGGTGCGGTGCCGCAGGGGTGGATGGAGGGGGCGCAACAGGCAGCACCCCCAGGGACCCCCCGCTGCGCTGGCTGGGGCCGAGCAGCCGCCCGCGGGGACGAGCCCTCTACACCCAGCTCGCCCTCCGGCGCGTGGCGAAAGCTGTGGGGCAGGGTGCCCGGGACCCCCCCTGCCCCACAGGTTTTGTCAAGAGGAATGGCACCTGCACTGGTGAGTGCATACGGAGGAAATATTTGGGAAAGGCTTTGCAGGGAGTTTGGAGGCCACTGCCTGCCCGAAAAGCGGCTTCTGCTCCCATCACTGCCCCGCCTCCCATTTTGTTCACAGTCTGGTTTGCGGGGTTGGGGTCTCCCCGTGCCGAGAAGGGGAGGCGAGAGCCAGGCTGCCGCAGGGCAGCGGGTGGGACTGAAGCTTCCCCCCCTGGCTTCACCCCTCTCGCCCTGCAGACCTCAACGAGTGCCAGACGCTGAACCAGTGCCAGCACGCGTGCAGGAACAGCCCCGGCAGCTACCGCTGCGTCTGTCCCCCCGGCTACCGGCTGCTGCCCAACGGGAAGACCTGCCAGGGTCAGTGTGGGGGTGCTGGGGGTGTCTGTGTCCCTCGAGGTGTGAACCCCGTCCTCGCAGTGCTGTGGATGCCGTCCTGTTGGGGCTGCAACTCTTTCTCCTTGGGGAGTGTTGTTCCCAGGCTCAGCACCCTGCCAAACCTGCGTGCTCTTGTCTTGTTGCCCCCGTGTCCAGCGCCCCAGGCAGGGTGTGGGAAGCTGTGGGGACTGGGCTTTGAATCCCCATCTCATGGGTACGTGGGCACCCCAGCACCCCCAGACCCGTCCCCTCTCTGCCCGTAGACACGGACGAGTGCATGGAGGGCACAATCCAGTGCGGCTTGAGCCAGATGTGCTTCAACACCCGCGGAGGTGCCCGGTGTGTGGACGTGCCGTGCCCGGCTGGGTACCGGAGGGGCTCTAGCCCCGGGTGAGTCCTGCCATGGAGCTGGGGGTGCCTATCCCCCCACCTTTCCCATGGCGTTGTGGACCCGGGCACCTTGGCTGCTCGTGACCCACTGTCCCATCCTGTGTCCCCCTCGCTCTCGTGCAGGCTCTGTGTCGGTCTCTGCACCCCGGATTGTGGCCCGGCTGGCCCCCCGACACTGCGGTACCAGCTGCTCACCCTGCCTCTTGGCATCGCCGCGGGGCGGGACGTGGTGCACCTCGCCCCGGGTGCTGCCCCCCACCACCGCCCCATCTTCACGCTGCTGGAGCAGGAGCCCGGCAGCCCCTTCGCCCTCCGCACCGAGCAGGGCCGTGGCATTGTCTCCACCCTGCGCCCGTTGCGAGACCCTGGCACCCACCGCCTCAAGGTGCAGGTGCTGGCCCCAGGTGGGCGGCGGGCACCCAGCATCTTCCTCCTCCTCATCTCCATCTCACCCTACCCCTACTGACACAGCTGAGGGATGGGAGGAGAGGTGGGGTGACTTGTCCTGTCCCTTGCCACTGCCCTGGTGCAGGCACGTGGCTCAGGGGGAGTTGAACTTGCACCTTTCCTCTCCCCCTCTGACACCCCCTTGCCCCCCCTGCCCCCCAGCAGCCCCTGCCCCCCCTGCCTTCGCCAGCCCCTGACTCAGCAGAGCCCTACGAGGGGACAAGTTGTCCCGCCAGCCCCTCGCCATCAGTTTTTATTGCAACGCCGCAGCAGCCGTGGAGCAAACAGAGCTCTGGATGGCCTTGGCTGCGACAGCCCCTAGATAGCGGGGAGGGGGGTGAGCTGGGTGACAGCACCAGCGGGGATCCCGCTGGGGTGTGGGGGGAGTGCCCCAGGCTGGGCAGGGCACAGAGCACCCCAGCATTAACCACTTGTTAAATTGAAATTTTTTTTTTTCAAATCTACTTGGTTTCTGTGCACACTTATTTATTTATGGCTTTGTTCCAAATAAAGGTGTTTTGTGGATAAATATCAGCCGTGCCTGAGGAAAGGGGCTTCCTTCAGTGCGCAGGAGGGGGCTCCCCCAGCAGCAGCCCTGACTGCCCAGGGCTTTGGGCGCCTCCCCGCCTGGCCTTGGACCGTAGAAGGGAGATTGTCTGGATGTGGCAATGCCTGAGGGCCAATGTCCAGCGTCTGAAGGCCCAATCCTGCCCCAGCATGGGGACCCTCAATCAGTAAGAGCAGGATGCGGCCTCTCCACAGGTGGAGGCTGTTCCCAAAAAGGCGTTTCAGTCCTACTCCATGGCCCCAGCTGGAGGGATGGGGGATGCTGGCCCAGAGCCCACGGGTCCCCAGGTTTGGGCTGTTGGGTCTGATGGTGGCCATGCACCCAGGTGCCAATGCCACAGTCAGATCCCATCACTGGAGCTCGCTCTTACTGCACCTGTGCGGGGGCACTGAGATGCCCCTAACAGTCCCTGCCCTTTGGGTCACGGGCTTCCCGTCCCCCAAGGCCAGGTCTGCCGCTGGCCTGGGGTCCCCTGGGCACCTATGGGGGGGCTGGAAGTGGTTTTAGCCCATGCACAGCCCCTTGCCCCATCCCCTCCTGCCCACCTGGGCTCCCGCTTCTCCCTCCCGGCTCGGGGTGCGAGCTGCCCCCATTTCTGCCCCCATTTCTGCCCCATCGGCCCTGAGGGCAGGAGAAGGGCAGGGCCACGGAGGGGACAGTCCTGCGGCAGCTCCGCCTGCCCACGCCCGGCTATAAGGGAGGAAGAGGAGGAGGAGGATGCTCCAGGCACCGGACCGGAGCGCCGAGGGCAGCCGGGCCACGGGGAGCGGGTGAGTGCGGGTATGACATGTTGGGGGGGGGGAAGGGGGGGCCTTTGCTTTGGGGAACCTGGCCTCCTGGCCCTGGCTGTCCCCTCTGCACCCACCCACGGGTCTCCCCCACCCCTGGCTGCTGAAGAAGGGGTCCCTGGTCCCTGCTGGAGCGGACTGGGGGTGTCCCAGCCCCTTCCCAGCACTGGGAGGTGCAGGCTGCATTCAAGCCCGTTCTAGCTCAGTTTTGGAAGTGAGGCGATGGGGCGGGGCGGGGGGGTGCGTGCAAGTGAGTTCCACCTCCCCCATGGAGACCCTGGGCTTGTCCATCCCCGGGGATGGGAGCTGGGACCTCGGCTGGCACCACCCCGCGCTCTGGGGCTGCCGGGGGCGCAGGATGGGACCCCCGCGAGGTGAAGGAGTGATGCTGAGGCCAACCCCAGCACCAGCCCGTGCATCCCCGCATCCCCTGCTGCAGGCACCCCTGGGGACCCTGCCCGCACTGCCTGCCCCGTCCCAGCCCGCGGGCAGCACTCACCCCAGCGCAGGCTGGTGAAGGCTGTTCCTCTCCTTACCGAAGTTCCAAGCTTTTTATTCCCCTCCCCTGTTTGTTTTTGTTTTGTTTTGTTTTTCTTGGTTTTACAAACAAAAGCGCAGTGTTCCTGTAGAGCAGAGCAGCCAGAGTCACTTTGGTAAAAACTCTGCCCCAACTCACACGGAAATTGCCACAGAATAATAATCAGGGCTGAGAAAGTCCCGCCGCGTTCCCCTTCACTGAGCTTTGTTTGCTCTGAGTTATTACCGCCTAACGCCAAAACTTCAGGGCTCTCCCTTCCTGGGCAGGCGGGCTTGGCACACGCCCTGTTTCCAGAGCTGGAAATGCTGGTGCCCCGCACCTTTGCTGGGATGCAGGATGTGTCCCCAGGGTCCCTCGGGCAGTGCGACATGTCTGAGCAGGCACAAGCCAGAGGCATTTCCTCTAAGTCACTTGTGAGGCGAGTGTGCCTGGTCTCAGAGGTGCTCAGTCAGGCTGGCAGCAGTGACAGTGACGCCGGCAGCCTCAGCAGGGATGAGTTTTTGGGGGGTAAAGGAGGGAATTTGCCCAGCAAGGAGCCACGAATGCAGTGTCACGCTTGGGCTGAGCCCTTTCGGGAACTGCAGCTGTTTTCCTGTAAGTGCCCCGCTGCGGAAGGGAACGGCTGGGTCTCCCCAGGCGGGGGCCCAGCTCAGCACATCCGCAGGGCCCCGAGGGGTGGGAAACACGGGTTACACAAGCCTGGGCGCTGGGCGCTGCCTGCACTGCCGGCACGGGCAGCCCAACAGGCACGGGCAGGCTCAGGGAGGCGAATTGGCGTGACGGGGCTGTTAGACCCCTCTGCTCTTTGGCAAGAAATCGGCGGCAGCAGGCCAGCTCCCGCCCCTGGGCCAGCTCCAAACGGTGCCCCGTGGGATTCTAGCCCCACACCGCGCTGGCAGGACGGGATGCTGGGGCACAGCGTGGTGTCAGCGTGTTCTGCTGTGAAAGGTGCTGGGTGGGCCAGCCTGGAGGGGCTGGGAACGGTGCCTTCCTCGCCTGCAAGAGCAGGAGCAGGATTGTGCTGACTGGGCAGCAGCGCGGAAGTTGCTCAAGATGGGATTTGGCCGGCTCTGCCGTCCGCCTTCCCCGGCCAAGGGTCAGCTGGCATCGCCTCCTCGCCGGGCCCTGGGATCCACAGCCTGGCCCGGGGACGGCCCCAAGCCCCTTCCCGCAGTGGGACCCCCATCCTCCCCCTGAGCTGCGGGCTGCCGCGTCCTTCACCATCTGCTGTTGGCTGAAGTCCTCCACCTCCTCGGGCGAAGGGTGAGGGTCACCCAATCCCCACATAGCTGTTCCATGCTGGCAAGAAACATGGGGCAGTGTAATTAGGACAAACGCCTGTTAAGCATTAATTAGATGTGAGGCTGGGCTGTGAAGGGTGCTGCTGAGCGCCCCAGCCCTGCGGCTAGCGCAGACTTGGCAGTGCTGGTGGGTGCTTGGGGCTGAGCAGGTGGGTGGCTGCACCCACCCACCACTGCGGCTGCTCCGCTGCGGCGTGCCAGGTCGTGCCCCAGCCAGGCATCGGGCTGCGCCTCCGCCACAGCCGGGCTCCTGTGCCTGAGTCCCGGCCCTCCGGTGTCGCAGGGTGCTCGTGGAGCGTGGGGCAGGCTGTGCTGGAGTTGTCGGAGCGAGAGCTGCGTGGAGCAAAGGTAAGAGCGAAGGGGCCCCCACGGCTGCCCCGGCCCCCTCCGTCACACGGCTGCCACTGGGTGCACGGGCCAGCACACGGGCAGGATGCGGCTGGGAGCCACAGCCCGGCCGTGGTCGCGATGCTGTGGCTTTCCCCCTTCCTGCCTCTCCCTCCTTGCAGCCCCGAGAGGGCTCTTGGTCCAACCGATCCCTCCCGAGGCCACGCCGTGTCCCCTTCTGTGCTGCTCACTGCCCCCAGCCTGGCGCTCCTGGGGCTCAGCGCATCCCACCCATGGCCCTTGTCCCGTGGGAGCACCCAGCACCCCATGGTGGCAGCTCTCACTGCCCGTGAGCGAGAGCAATCCCGGGAGACCCCAGTTCAGTCGCAGAGCTTGTCCCAGCACCGCTGGCTCCACCACGTGCTCCTCCGCCGACCCAAGCTGCTGCCAGCCCTGAGCGCTCAGTTTGCCACGGGCTTTGCTTCTTGCCTCCTGGCCGTTAATCTCCTGGACAGTGTCTGTGTTGCCCAGAATACCCCATCGCCAGGAGAGCCATCACCCCTGGCTGCCCTGCAGCTGGGCTGTGATGGCCCCGTGGCCGGTGCCGGGGACGCCGGGGAGGGTTTAATGGCTGGCGGTTGCAGCTTTTCTGTGCCAAGCAAGAGCGGGCTGATGGTCGGGTTGGGGCTGTGGTGAACCCCTTTGTCTTTGCCAGGGCCATGGCTCAGCCCAAGGGCACGGTGGTCCTGGCCTACAGCGGGGGTCTCGACACCTCCTGCATCCTGGTGTGGCTGAAGGAGCAGGGCTACGACGTCATCGCCTACCTGGTGAGCCCCACGTGGACCCCATCCCTGGGGAACGGGGGTGCAGGGGGCGCTGGGCCCTGAGTCTGGGGACCTGGGGTGGGTGATGGGGGTCCTGGCATGTGAGTGGCCGTGGTGGTGACCCCGCTCTCGCCGGTTAACCATCGCCCAGCCCGGGTGCTCCTCTGCTGAGCTGCCAGCTCTGCGGCACAGCCTGTCCCTGCCACCAGTGACCCCCTGCTAATGAGGGCAGCGCTCCAGGGGCTTGGCAGGGGGAGGTATGGCCCGATCTTGAGGTGGGGTGACCCTTCCTGCCCATCCTGGGTGGCCTCCAGCCTGATGTTCCATGCTGGGCTGGGCTTGTACTGGGCTTTCCCGTCTCCTTTCAAACTCAGCCTTGGGTTTTTCTGCCCCTTCCAGGCCAACATCGGGCAGAAGGAAGATTTTGAGGCAGCACGAAAGAAAGCGCTGGTGCTGGGGGCCAAGAAGGTAACAAGGTCCCTTCCTCCAGGCCCTTGGGGGCTCTGAGATCCCCCTGCTCCCTGCTGTGGGGCTGAGCCCTGGGGTCTCGCGCACCCCACGGCTGGGGCCACCGTGGGTGGGTGGGGGGGACGACACAGTGCCAGCGAGGAATCCCTTTTCCAGAGGTTTTGCACCTGAACCTTTTAGAATCGTCTAGGAAAGCAGAGACAAAGGGACCCTTGTCCCCAAAGCCATCAAGGAGTGGGATCCACCTCGCAGCCGCTGCCCCTCCCGTCACAAAGCTTGCTCCATCCTGGCAGGTTTACATTGAGGACATCAGCAGGGATTTCGTGGAGGAGTTCATCTGGCCGGCAGTGCAGGCCAACGCTATCTATGAGGACCGGTACCTACTGGGCACCGCGCTGGCACGGCCCTGCATCGCCCGCAAGCTGGTAGAGATCGCCCGGAGGGAGGAAGCGCAGTACGTCGCCCATGGGGCCACCGGCAAGGTGAGGGAGGATGCGGGGGGAGCGGGGTGGGGATGGCTGGGGCTGGGGGGTGACCTGGTCAGTCTGCCGACCAGGCTGTGGGTGCCAGAAGGGACGCACAGGGTGTTTTGTGGGTGCTGTACGGGGAAGCGTTTTGACACTTCCTTCCCACTTTTGGGATTTCTGTGCCCAGTTTCGGTTCCCTCTCCCTGTCAGGAAGGAACACCCCCCCCCCCCCTACTTTCAGCAGTAGTTTTCTAAAAATTACTACGGACAGGGGCTGCGCGGGCCAGGACCCGGCTTGGGGCTGAGCCAGCACCGCCCGGGGCGTTTTGGGGCATCCTGAGCAGGGTGCGGCTGTCCCCACCCCTACCCTCATCCCCGTCCCCGCCGGTCGCAGGGAGGCCCGTTTGCCGCTAGAGGCGGCCAGAGACCGTGGAAAGGATGCTCGGGGCCAGCCCCGGAGCTGGTGGGGGGGGGAATCCTCCACGGGAAGCCCGGGACCCGCGTGATGTGACCGTGGACCACCCCCTGGCACCTCCAGCCCCTCGCCCGCACGCTGCCCAGTGCGAGGTCACCCGGGAAAGGGTGATTGTGAGCCCGGCTGGCTCTGCGGGACCCTCGGGTGCTGTGCGTGCACCCAGGACCTGCCAGATGCCCCCCTTCTCCCCGTCCCATGGGCACCCAAAAGCATAGCCCGTGCCCATCGTGGCCTGGGGATGAAGGCGAGGTGTCCACCTGGAGGGGTCCCAGTGCAAGGGGCTGGGTTTGGGGGTCCCTAGCTATGGCGAAGGACCCCGCTAGAAGAGGCATGCCGGACGCAGCCAGGAGATAACCAAGGGGCATGCCGGTGCCAGGGAGATGGGGCAGCTGGGGAGCTTCATGGCTGAAATAACTCTTGCTCCTGCTGCGATGCGTTCCCCGCACCCCTTCCCTGTCCATCTCACCCATCCCCAGCCGCCCCAACTCAAGGGCACCCTGGAGCGATGCACCTGCAACACGATGACTTCCCCTCCGCTCCTGGATGCCACCAGCACCAGCCGGCCCCGCTCGCAGGGGCACCCTCGGCTGCTCCCCAGGCTCTGCCCGCTCCCCAAGCCATTAAGCCGCGGGCGCAGGCAGGGACCGACCGTGGGTAACTCGACCCGGCTGCGCCCCGTCCCCGGCTGCGGCATCTTAAATGCGGGCCATCTGCGGTGTCCCCGCTGCCGGAGCAGATGGACTTGTTTTGGGCCTGTAAGGGAAATGAGTGCTTTGGTGGATGTACTCGCCTGCGTGTAATCGTCCTCGGGGACTTCCCGGGCCGGCCGTAAATGTATCCTCCAGGTCGGGGCCGAGAGGAGGGGAAGGAGGGGTCCTTGCGCCCCTTGGTGCTGGTGGAAAATTGGCTTTGGTGAGCGCTATTCCCTTGGAAGTGCTAATAACTCCCAGGCTTGCGCCTCGCCCTTTCCCAGCTACCTGGCCTCGTTAGCAGGATCTCATCAGCCCAGGCTAATTAAGATAAAGGGAGGTTCAGAGCTGTTTAATTATGAGCTGCTGCATCCTCCTGGACACCATGGTCTTCCTCCCCCCTCATCCTCTCTCTATCTCTGATGCCTACAGAGGGAAAAGTACCCAGATCTGGGTTTCCAGCAGTTCTGGTTTTGGGACCATTGGCTCAGGGGAGAGCGTGGCTCTCGGGTGACCCTGGGGTCAGCCGGGCTCCCGCGGAGCCGGGTGAATGGGCTGCGTTGGGATTTTGATCACTCAGCGCCCGGTTCTGTCAGGAACACCAGGAGCGGTGTTTTGGGGTTCAAACCAGCAGTGACCCCGTGGAACAGACCCAGCTCAGGTCCCGGCATCCGTTTCCAGTTCCCACCATCCTCCATACTGGGAAGACGGAGGAGATAAGTGGTCCTCAGCCTCAGGCCCAGGCCTTGCTTTTCCAGCGAAATTAGCCAGCAATCCCGTCCCAGTGTTGTTACTGGGAGAACGCGTACGGCCCCACTCTCGTGAGGAGTGCCCTGCTCTGTGCAGTCCCTGGTAGCATCAGCGGGACGTCCCTCCCGGCTGCTGGCTCTCGCAGGGATTTGCAAACGCTCCGCTCAGCCGAGGCTCTCTCGAGCCACTTGCTGGGGGGCTTTTCCCATGAAGCAGCTTGTCCCGTGTGTCAGCCGGAGCTGAGACTCCGGGATGTGTCCCCTCTACCTCCTGGCTGGGGGATTTTGGTCCCATCCCTGCCCGGGAAGAGCAGCTGGGAGCAGGTCCTTGCCTGCCCTGGCACAGCGTGAGCCCTCAGCTTCTCCCGTTTGCGTTTCAGGGCAACGACCAGGTTCGGTTCGAGCTCACCTGCTACGCCCTGTGTTCTAATATCAAGGTAAGGTCCCCAAAATTGTCCCCGGGAGCCTCACCTCCCAGCTCCTGGCCACCTCCCCAGCTGGCAGGGAATTCTGTTTTAACACGGATGCGAGCGGCCGTGCCTCGCTTTAACAAGCTGCCAGCTGCACGAAGCAGCGTTTTGGCATTTGAGGGGGGGCTGTAATGATCCTTAATTGACCTGTTTTTACCCCAAACACCATGAGGCCATGGAGGAAACAGCACCAAGGCAGCTGCTGGATAATCGATGCCGCCTGTTTCTCCCTCGTATCCAGCGCCTTGTTAGGGTCAGGGGTTTGGGTTACGCCACCCTTGCGCAGGGAGATTAAATTTCGGCTGGGGAACTGGCACCCTGCGGGTCCCGGCTCCCCGGGGCTGCCTAGGCCCCTCTCCCATGGGGCAGCCTGGTATGGTGCCAAGGGACAAAAAGGGGCTGGGGGCTACAATGGGGTCTGGGAGCTTCTCATCTCACGCTCCTGCCCTCCTGCCAGATCATAGCGCCGTGGAGGCTGCCCGAGTTTTACCAGCGCTTCCCCGGGCGCCGTGAGCTGATGGCCTACGCCGAGGTAGGAGGATGCTCGGGGCGGTGGCGGGATGCTCGGGGTACCTGCACGCTGCCCGGGGCGGCTGCGGGATGCTCACCGTGGCTTGGCGGGTGACAGCAGCAAGGCCTGCACGACATCCCTGCAGCATCACGCTGGAGCCTTCTGGTCGGGTTTTTTTTTTCTCTCTCTCTCTCTTTTTTTTTTTTTTTTTTCCTCCCTCCTTTCTAAAAGCCCCGTAATTACCTGGCTATTAATTGTAACCCGCTTTCCAAGGAAACAGGTCCCAGCTCCCTGGCTTGTGTAACAGACAAAGCAAATCCATTCGCCTTTGTTGTCCCTTCCTTTTTGAAGTACAAGTTGCGATAAAACATACCAGAAGTTTTGCATCAGGTTTTTACGTGCCCACCAGGGTACCTTTCTTTTTCAGCAACTTCGTGGAAATGCTTGACAAGCCGGCTCAATCAATCAAAAGGGAAAAGGCAGCTCTGTGCATAAACCAGAAAATTGCTTCGGTTTTTAAATAGCTGCCGTCGAAGTGGGCTGGGCGATCTCCGGGAAGGCGAGGCACGGAGCCGGAGGGATGCGGCGCGGAGCCGGAGGGATGCGGTGCGGAGCCCTCCGAGCCCATTAGGGCCGCCAAGAGCGGCGTGTTGAGGATTGTGTTTGCCATCTGCCGTCGTATTATGAAGGGGCGAGTTTACGAGAGCTTTCCATATGTTGCCAAACAAATTGTCAAATAGGGGAGTTATTAAGAGCTCCGCGGTTTTATTATATGGAAAATGGAACATGTGTTTTGGGTTTGGGGGTTTTGTTTAGGGTGGGTTGTTTTTTTTGGTTTTTTTTTTTTTTTTTTTTTTTGTTTGGAAGGGAGGAAAAAAAAAGGGAAATGAAATGGATTGTGGCCGCGTTCAAAGAGGAAGCGTTGGGGATTGAGGGTTTGTAGTACATCTCAATCTCTGGTTATGTCCAGCATTTAAAAAAAAAAAAAAGAAAAACAAAACAAAAGGGAGTGAGGATGGACTGGGGAGCACAGGCTTCCCCTGCTGCCAGGGAGGAGAGGGCTGGCTGGGCAAATAAATCAACCGGGGCTCGCGGTCGGTGAGTATTCAGGTCCAAAAGTTGTGTTTATACATCCCGGGTGAGATGGGTGCGACCAACGGCACAGGGAGAGCCCGTCAGAGGGCACGGCCCCCCAGCCCCGCGCTGCTGTGTGGCCCATGAGGGTAAGCAGAGCTCAGCATTAATTGCTTGGCTTTAATTAACTAAGGTGAAACCTCTGCAGACATCCACGAGGGCTCTGGGATGAGGAGAAGGGGACGCATGCCGACGGAAGCGTGATCAGCCCATGGCTGTGTTCTGAAGCCCATGTGAAGCGTGGCTGTGCCCTCCCTGCTCTCCCCGTGGGCAAGGTTGAGGAGGCGGAGGCTGCCCCGCACCCAACTCCAGAGCCTGGGATGGGGATCCGGTGGGGTCCCACACCGGAAGGGTGCTTTGGGACCAGCGAAGGAGCCTGGGACAATGTTCCCGCGAGAGCAGGGCTGAATTAGTCCCTCTGCAGCCTTAGGAGGTACCTCAGGACCTTGCTGTGACCTCAGGCGATGGGTTGAGGACGATGATTTAACA
The DNA here is from genome assembly GCF_036417535.1 of Chlamydotis macqueenii. Classification (NCBI taxonomy): domain Eukaryota; kingdom Metazoa; phylum Chordata; class Aves; order Otidiformes; family Otididae; genus Chlamydotis; species Chlamydotis macqueenii. The sequence continues at coordinate 5,910,088 of NC_141575.1, read as the reverse complement.
AGCACAAGCATTTCCTTCCCCTCTTCCTGGCGAACAAGGAGCCTCTGCTCAGCCCCTGCTCCTCTCCTCCTGGCCAAGCCTGAGGTCCCTGCTGCAGTGATGCTGAAATTACAGAGCTGCCTGCCGCCGTACGGGCCGTGCGGACACCCCGGGGCGCGGTGGGAACCCGCAGCCACCAGCGCCTCCATCCCTGGCTCGCCGTGGCAATCCCACAGCCAGGACACTGCAGGCTGGCGTGCTGGCAGGGTGGGCGACGTTCCCGCCGGCTCCGGTTGTTAGCCCGCTGCCGTCGCCTCTCCCGCTAATTCCCCTGCGTATTCACCTCGTCTTCACAGGCAATTTCCCCCATTGAAATGTCAGCGGATAATTGAGCGTGCTGGTGACCTTGTTAGGGAGCTGGGCTCGGTGCTGCGCGCTGCGCCGGGGAGGCAGGCGGTACGGGGCCGTGCGTCGCCGGGCATGGCGTTCTCGGGGTGCCCGGGCTCAGGGAAATGCCTGCCGCTTCGTGAGTCACACATCTGCATCGCCATGTGTCTGCGCGAGGCTGTGGGGACGCGTGCGCCGTCCCCTCGCGGCAGAGCGTCGGTCCTGTTGAGGCTGGAGAGCATCCCGTCGTTTTAGGGACTTCTGTCCCTGTGTCACCTCCCCTTGGTGAGGAGCCCAGCCAGGGGAATGCACCGTCCTGGACCCGGACCTGGAACAAAAACACGCGACGTCCGTGCCAACATCTCCATCGTGTGGGTTCATGGGGTGCCATGGGGCTCCATCTCAGCTGGTGGTGGGGCCAGGGCGGCCCTTCTCCTCCCAGCCACACTGTGTCCCTGATGTCCCCATCGAGGTGACCCTCGTGGTGGGAGGGATACGGATGGCTGCGGGTTGTGCCTGTGCGTTCCCGGGGCTGATCCCGGCAGGAGCTGATGCCAGCGGGTGCTGGCTCTCTCCAGGCCTGGCTCATCCCCCTTCCCCTTCTCTCGGCAGAAACATGGGATCCCGGTGCCTGTGACACCCCAAAAGCCCTGGAGCATGGATGAAAACCTCATGCACATCAGGTGAGAGGTTGGGCAGGCACGGAGCTCCCGTGGGGCGAGGACCCAGAGCTTGGGAACCCGACCCCCCCACCCTACATGGCCAAGATGGCCCTTCCCACCCCCAGAGTCCCAGGCTGCCTCACCACATGCTGGCCAAGGGTAACCCTAAAAACTCCAGCCTCCCTTTCTGCCCGGTTGTCCACGTCCCACATGGCAGCATCCATCTCCTGGGCTCTCCCAAGCCTGGTGCTCCTTGCAGGGTTGCTGCCAAAAGCCCCTGGAGATCCACAACATGTATTTATACCCACCTTCATGGGGTGGTGGGAGCTGGGGGGTGGTCCCAGTGGGTTTTGGGGTTGCAGGTTGCAGATGCTGCAGTGACTTCTCTCTCCTTCCCTGCCCGCCGCAGCTATGAAGCCGGGATCCTGGAGAACCCCAAGGTAATCGATCACGGCCGCCCGGTCAGTGTTGGCAGCCACAGGGCCGAGGGGGTCTTGTGTATTTGCAGCCTAATTGGAAATTTCACGGCGGGGAGGCCCTGCCGCCTACCCTGGCCCCTCCGCTTCTCCTGGCACATTAATTGCTGCCGGCATGAATAGGGGAAGGGAGCGTTTCAGGGTGACACTGGAGGGGACAATGTCACGGGGCAGCAATAAAGGAGCAATTAGCCAGAGGAGGTGCTGGTGGGAGAGCCGTGGCTGGTGGCGGGTGATGGAGATCTGGCCTGGCCCCTGCCCGCGCCGGCAGCTCGCCCATCCCTCCTCGCTTTCCCATCCCCGGGGAGAAACGGGGTAAAAAACCTCCCCCTGTGTGGGGTGGCACCTGGAGACCCCGAGGGCACCCATGGCACCACCAGCTCCCAGGCAGATCTGGCCACTGCCGAGGCCAAAAGCCTGGTGACGATGGGTGCTGCGGCCGAGCGCGGCGCGGCGCTCGGGGTCCAGCTGCCTGCTGGCCCCTGCCCGCTCCCTTCATGCTCCAGCGGGCGGTGAGGCTCGGCGGCTCCTTAAACTATCCGTCAGCGCTAATTAGACAATCTGGGGAGAGGAGCCGGCTGGAGCTCAGTGGGCCGCAACCGGCTCGCTGTGGCCGGGATGGCGCATGCCTCCGGCGGGGGCGTGAGGAAGAGGAAGGTGGAGAGAGGGTCTCTGTCCAGCTTCAGTGCCCTCCGGAGGGGTGTCTGGGGGTCGGGCTTTGCAAAGCCAGGCCCTGGGAGGGTCTCCTCCTCCAGGAGAATGGTTGGCACGGGGATGGGTTTTGTGTCTCTAGCTGGAGCTGGGAAGGGAATGGCTCATGCACGCCGTTCCCAGTGCTTCCATCCCAACCCACCCCTCTGCTCCCAGAACCTCTTCCCCTTGGGGAAGACCCCCCCGGTCCCGAGGCTCCGCCAAATCCACTTCCTTCCCAAAGCCGGCTCGGAAAGTGGGGCTGGTTTAGCAGAGAAGGGAGCAGCGACCCCATCCCGAGCATCCTCCTCTCTCGGCTCCGGGACGTGGCTTCCCGGAGCGCGGTGTCACCGCCCTGTCCCCTTCTCTGTCCCGGGAAGCGGCACCGGGCGCTGGGGCGGCCCTGGCGAGATCCGGGGTGCCAGGCACGGCGGGGTCCCCTCCCCAAACCCCTGGGACCTGCCAAAGGCAGGGATTTGAAAGCAGATGGTTGAGCTATTTTCTGCCTCTGTGAGGCCCGATTGAAGGGCAATGAGGCAGCTAATGCGGAGAAAGATAGAAATTTACTTGCTTTAACTTCATATGGCACTCTGAAAGAGTTCATTCAGTCCCGGGCACAACAATATCAGCCGGATGAATAAACCATTTGCGGCATCGATAGCTCTGCATCATGGTTTACTTCATGGACCATTTGCTTCCAATTTCTTCTCTTCTTGCCCCGTTTTTCTTGCTTCTTTCTTCCCCCCTCCCTCTCTCCCTTTCCACACACTCTTCCTTTTTTTTTTTTTTTTCCCCTTTTTTTTTTTTTTCCCTCTCTCCCCTTTAAAGATGACATTGCAGGACGAGCCCCCCTGCGGGGAGGGATAAATAGGAGGCATTGATACACTGCAACAAACTATTTGTCATTTGAACTGTGCTTTTAGGAGGGAGAATAAAAAGAGGACAGGCTCGCACCGTAATGATGGAATGCAAGCCAAATGTCACTTTTATTTCTATTTAGTTATTTTATTTAATAGGGGTTTTCATAGTTGGCTCGGAAAATTGGAAACTACCTGACTTTGACTTCCAATGTTTAGTAAAGAGTTTTTAATACTTTCTGGTATTTTTTTTTTTTCCCTCCCACCCTCCCATCTTTCCTTTTGAACTCCCAAGTTTTTCATCATCTCTCGCGGGTTCATCTAGTTAATAAGTGTGATCAGGGCTAGGAAAGGCCAGACGATGTAAAATTGAAATCCGCAGCCCGTGTAATTTGTGCGTGTGCGTGCGCGGGGGAGGCGTGTGCGCGAGCGCCTCTTGTTTAAAACCGGGGAAAGGGGCAAAAAATGAGATAAAATGAGAACCCGAGGGTGCTTTCGCTGCAGCGTGTGCTGGGGTAGTTATGTCTGTATTCCCAGGATTGGTCTGTGTTTGTCAGCAGGTCGTGCACCCCGGGGATTTGGGGTGAGGGGAGCGGGGTCCCCCCGGGGTGCACGCAGCGAGTGGGCTGCTTTGGGTGCTGGCAGCAATTGGGCTTTGCTATTTATTGGGGGGGAGGGGGGGAAAAAGGAAGTTTTCACTAAAAGGCTTGCTTCCCATCTTCATAAATTTTAGATTAAAACTTCTGCAGATAAATTAATTTTCCCTTAAAAAAAAACACCTTAATTTTTTTTTAAATAAATCTATTTTGCCTTTTTTTCTTTTTTTTTTCCCTAACTTGCTTTCTACCTTTTCCTTTTTTCCCTCATGGGAAAGGAGGAGAAAGGAGGAAAAGAGAGCTGTAGAAAGGAGAGGAGCCCGGGGCCAGGCTGCGGGCGGGCGATGCAGGCAGGGTCCTGGGCGCTGCCCAGACCTCCAGCTCTCACCAGCCGGGTTTTGTGAGGAAACACCAGTTTACCGCTGGGAACTCTACCCGAGCCGCTTGCACAGCGGGTTTAGGCAGCTGGGACCCCTCAGCTGGAGGGTCCTTGGCGATGTTCCCTCCAATGTCGGAGGCTCGCTCGCTCGGCGTTGCCCGCCCTTCCACCACTCCGTGCCTCAGTTTCCCCCCCCCTCCACCTCCTGGAGCTGCGGCTGCGTGTGGGGGGGTCCCTTTGGAGACAGGAGTTGGCAGATGCTGGTCCAAAAGTGTTTTGAGGGGGCACATGAAATTGCAGAGCATTTGCTCTCTGGGACGGAAAGCTTGTTTTTATTATATTCCCCCCCCCCCTTCTCCTGGCACGCACTTCAATTGCGGCAATTCATCGTCAGTGCCTGAGTCTCCAGTGGCCCGGCTCTGATGGAGATAAGACGCCTCTTTCCTATAAATCTAGAAAAAAATATATATACATAAAGGTTGATGTGCTCTGAAATGGGTTTTTGCTTTGTTCCTCTATTTTCCCCCGTGTGTATTAACCCCGGGGACACCACGGAAGTGCCGGTGCGCCTGGAGCACCTGCTGAGGTCAGGCCTCCTCATTAGTTTTTTCGGTCAGCGCCGAATAAGCCCGGCCGCGGTGCAGGGACACGCGGGCGGCTCGCCCCGCCGCTCGCTCCCATCGTCCCGCTTTTCCCTGCCTGACTTGCTTCTCTGCAGCCATCCCGCCTCCAGCTGTGGAGGCATCGGAGGAAAAGATGAGATCAAGTTGAGGGGAAAAATTGGCTGATTCTTCCAACCCCTTTGTTCCCGGGTCCCCAGTAAGCGCCGGTGCTGCGCCGTGCCGGCCCCACGCCTCGGGATGGGGGATGCACGGCGGGGATTCGGGATGCACATCAGGGATGTGGGATCGCACACCGGGGTTGGGGCTGCTGGCGGGGTGGGCGATGCCAATGCCACCGATTTTTGCCTCTTCTCTCGCCTTCTCCACAGAATCAGGCCCCTCCCGAGCTCTACACGAAGACCTGTGATCCGGCCACCTCTCCCGATACCCCGGACGTGCTGGAGATTGAGTTTGAGTATGGTAAGCACCTCCTCGCAGCCAGCCCCTCGTGTCTGTGCCCCTCGAAGCCAAACCCTGCTCCCTGGCCAGGACCAGGGGACGCCGGCAGCCAGGAGGGAGCAGGCGGGTGATCCCCAACTCGTGGCGTCAGGGCTCAAGCTGGTGCTCGCAGGACCTTGAGGCTCTCTGAGGTGTACGGGTGGTCTGAGTATGTCTCGGGGGACTTGCTGGGACCCCCTCTGAGAGCAGAAAGGGGTCTGAACCCCCCATCCAGCCCTCGAGGCGCAGTGGGCACTGGGTCCCTGTCCTACGGGGTGGTCCTGGGGACACGCAGGTGGCCCTGGCCGGTGTCACAGCTGGGGAGATGCTCCGGCAGGATTTGGCTGCTGGTGTGGCACAAAGGAGACAGGGACACCCTGTTCCATCCCCAGGGACGTGCGGCGGGGCCCAGCCCCAGAGCTGTCGCCCGCAGAGGGCCAGCATCATCCACCTCCACCAGCCACGACCATCGCTTGTACCACCACCATCCATCCCGGCAGCAGCAGCGAGCCCAACCCAGGCCGGGGGGAGATCCCGCACCCCCTCCCCATCGCCCCCCCGCCGCCAGCATCCCCGCTCCATTATAATGGTCCCCCCGCAAGGAGCGAGCCTCCCCCTCCCGGCATCCCATTCAGCCCCTAGTTAATTTATTTGAAGTTTTAATCTAATTATTAACTATTTTAAAGGCTAAGCAGCTTTCGCCGACGACGTCGGCTCTCCGCCGAGCGGACCCCGGCCAATACCCCGGCGAAGGACGCGAATAGAAAGAGCCGGGGCGATGGGAGGGCGCGGGGGGTCGGGGGGGGGCCTCGCCGAGAAGCAGCTTAAGGTTCATTATTGCCGCGAGTTACATTTAATAGCAATTTACAACTGAGTTTATAAACCCTTGGAAAAGAGGGGGTTTGGGGGGGGCGAGGGCGGTAGGGGGGAGCTGACAGCCCCCGTCACCAGACAGGGCTCTCGCGGGCGCCTCCGTAATAAAGACTAGAAAGGGAGGCATTGAGGCTGATTGGCAACTGGTAGTGCGTTAAATGGTAATGAGGAGGGCAGATGGAGGGGGGATTAGCCTCCAACTCCGCACCGCTTTTCTTTGTGGGCCCCGCAGCCCCCTTGTCAGCTTCCTAATACATTTATTGCTCATTTCACACCGCTAAAGTGGGGGAAAAAAAAAAAAAAAAAAGCCCTCTTTCTATTCAGCATCCCCCTCCTTGCTCCTGCCCGGCACCCTTAAAAAAAAAAAAATTAAGGCAAAAAAGAGGGGGGCGAAAAAAAAAAAAGCAATAATTAATTCATTGAGCACCCCGCGGCGGGGTGCGTGTGCGTGCGTGTGCGAGCAGCCGTGCCCCGGTGTGGGGGTCTGTGTGTCGTGTCCCCCCCCCAGACATCCCTGCGCTGGCAAGGGGAGGGGGACACGCATTTGTCAGCCCCCGGCCCCGGGAGGGGCTGGTGGGACAGAAGGTGCTGCGCCGTAAGACAATTGCCGAGCGTGAAATTCAATTAGTTAAGGGCCTGGTTGCAATTTCACAGGCCCTAAAAAAGAGAGAGGGAGAGGAGAGGGGAGAAGGGGGGGTGGGACGTTTTTATGGCCTTTTTTATTTATTTATTTCGCTTCTCTCCCGAGGTGGGTCCCCCTCCCCTGGCCTCCCCCCGCGCACCAGCTTGGCTATGCCTTTTTAAGAAGTTATTTAGAGTTCATATCTGTCACATCTATTTAACGCCCGCGGGCTGACGTTCCGGGGGGATCCTGACACCGGCTGATCCTGCCCGTCCTCCCTCCCCGCCTCCGCAGGTGTCCCCGTAAAGGTCACCAACACTGGCGACGGAACCACTCATTATTCGGCCCTGGAGCTCTTCGTGTACCTGAATGACATCGCGTGAGTTCCGCCCTGTCCCCTGCCACCTGCCCGCCGGCTGGCAGCGGGGACACGGACAGCATCCCTGGGGTCCCCGGAGCTGGGTGGAAGCGGGATGCTCACAGCAGGAGCGTCCCAATGGGCCCAGGGATGATGATCAGCAGTGGCAGGATGGGATGCTCCCAGATGGGTCCCAGTGGTGCCACTCATGCCGGCAAGCAAGGGAGCAGTTCCCTTCCAGTTGGGTTCCAATTGGGTCCCAGTTGAGTCCTAGTTGCGCCACTCATGCCAGCAGGCAAGGGAGGAGTTGGGTTCCGGTTGGGTACCAGTTGAGTCCCAGTTGTGCCATTCATATCAGCAAGCGGAGCTGGGCCCTGAAACCAGGAGCATGAGGATGTTTAGGGTTTTGCTCCCTAAAGGGCTAAAAAGTCTAATTAACGCTCTCTGCGTTTACCGCGTGCCCCAGCTGCACGGTTGGGTGCCCCAAGGCACCTTTACCCCCTGCTCCAGCCCCAGACCCCCAGCTCCCACGTCCTGGGGGGCATCGCCTCGCCCTGCCTGCCCGAGGGGGCTCAGTGTCCCTTTTGAGTGGAAAGGCAACTTTTCTGGCGCTGGATGGGAATGACCCGCCCCCCCCCCCCCGCTGGATGGGAATGCACTTTTCCATGTAGTTAGTTTTTTAAATGTTAATTTAATTAAGCAGTTTTAAAATTACTTTGGCCATCAGGAGCCGCAGCATGGCCTGTCCCCTTGCCAGGTTTATTTTCTGGTGGCCCAAGTGTCACAGCTGCCAGTGATGACGAGTGGGGGTCTGGGGGTCACTCCTGATGGTCACTGGGGTGCTGCAACCTCCCTTCTCCTCGGCAGGGGCAAGCACGGCGTCGGGCGCATCGACATCGTGGAGAACCGCTTCATCGGGATGAAGTCCAGAGGTGAGCAGCCACCCGCTGGTGGTGCCGTCCCTGCCCCAAAAACAGCCAAAAAAGGGGAAAACCCTGGTGGGACGTGGCGGGTGCTCCGCATGGCATCACCAGCTCCCCATCAGCTGTTAACAGAGTTTTCTCATCGCTCTGACAAAGGCAGCTGCCCGCTCGCTGCCGGTGCCGCTGTCTGCGCCAGCCCTGGGGTCCCAGAGTGACCGGAGACCCCCAGGTCTGGGGTGGGACCTGTCTCCAGTGGGAAAAACACCCGGCTGTGGGCTTGGGTGGGAGGATGCTCACGGGAGGTCCTGGACGTGCACGGCTCTGGTAGAGGTACAAAGTGCAGGAGGCCGATTCAAGTCACTGAGGGTTTTTTAAAGGCAATTCTTTGATTTACCTCCGTGTTTTTGAGGCTGTGACTCTCAGTATTGATCATCCATTAGGATCAGTCTCCGTGGAAATCTCCGGGGGCAGCGAGCTGCCCTGTGCAGAACTCAGTCGTCGTCTTTTCCCATCCCCTTGCCCCAGCTCTTTTGTTTTAAATCTCGTTAGTACCTAATGAGACACTCCCTTTCTTGAACTTGCCCTCTGCGCAGAGCATCAGCAAATATTTTGGTAAGGCTCAGCCCGCGGTCTCCTTCCCCACCGCAGGGCACCGGCCCCTTTGCAAGCACATTGGCCACGAGAGGCGAGAAACAAAACCCCGAATCATTTGAGTTTTGAATAATAGAATTAAAACCGAAAGAAGAAAAAAAAAAAACCCCAAACCGCAGACACCAGCCTGCACATTTGCATGCAGGATGCTGAGTAATTTGTCAAAATCTATTTTATTTTTTTTAAGAGCCGCTGACACGCTCTAGTGACCCTTCCAGCATTTAATAATTTCTCTAAACCCCATTTAACTGTCACGCCTGTCTCCTGCGTGACATTGCCGAGCGATCGCTGCTGTGTTTGTGTGCCGGCGGACGCAGGAGGACCGGGCTTTCTGGGGACGGCAGGGATGCGGGTGCCTCCAGGGACGAGACCTTGGCGATGGGTTTGGTCCCTCGCTTTGGGCAGGATTCTGCCCCCGGTTTTGCTCCTTGGGATCAGCAGAAACCCCTCTGAGATGGAGTTGGGATGAGAGGCAGGAGAGACGGAGAGTTGGGACAGGAGGAGGCCAGAGCAGGAGGGTGCTGCTGGTACCCACCTCCCTCCAGGTTTTTGGGGCGCAGGGCAGCTCGGGGTGGCCCTACCGCTGCTCTGCAGCAGCATTTTGGACCTCAAATGGTGTTTGGGTCAATGGGGCGGGAGACGGGACCTGGGCTGGCAGGTGGGAGGAGATCATCCTGCAAACGCTGCACTGTGTAGCTCCCATCGCCCTGGGGCAGCGCAGGGACCCCTTCTCCCCAGGGACCCCCTCTCCGCAGGGGAAACTGAGGCACAGGCAGGCAGCAGCGCAGCCAGAGCCCTGCACAGCCACGGAGGTGGTGGTGAAGGCTCCTGCCAGGTGCCTCCTCTCCCTCACCTGGACCTGGGGAGTCGGGGAAGAGGAAAAATTCATTTGCATTGATTTTTACTAAGCTCCTAATTGAACTTCGTTAAGGCCTAATGGGCGAGGGGCGAGCTGAGCCTACCCACGCCGGCCTTTTAAGCCCTATTAACTCGGTTTTGCTGTATTTGTTTTAGTGGGAGGAGGGTGGGTAATTATGGGGTGCCGGGGAGCAGCGCTGCAGCCGGCCGGGGGCTCTTGGCTGAGAGCAGGAGCCCGGCACTGCCTCTCCCGCCTTTTCACATCCTCATTATCAAATTATCTTTTTAACTCCGAAGGGGGGCTAATTAAGTGAAGTAAATGAAATCAGCGGGAGGAAGCGGGAAGGAGGGGACGGCTGCTGCCAAAGGAGCCGAGCGCTGCCTTCGGCTGGGGCTTTTCCTCCCCTCGGCGCTCTCCTTCCTTTTCCCTTTTCCTCCCCTCCACGCGCTAAGCTCACGGAGAAGGAAAGTGGAAAACCCCTTCCCTGTGACAAGCCCATGCCAGGCCATGCTCGGCCTCAAAAATTTGGGCAGCATCTTCCCGTGGGCACCATCAGCCTCCCCTTCCCCTCGGGAAGCCGCCGCGTCCCGTCCTGTCCCACGGATGCCGTCGGGAGTGACAGCACGCACTCAGCACAGCGAAATTGCTCGGATGGAGGTAAACTGACAGCCGAGGTTACAAATTAGAAAATTTTAAGCAGCGGCAGCTGTCTCCTCGGCTGCCCCCCTCCATGCCCCCCCCCTTCCCCAGGGGTAATTACGGGGTGATTGAAGCTTTGCCGGGCTGCAGCGCTGACACCTCTGTCTTTTTCCTGTAAACATGGGGAGATGAAAATAGACACTTGGAGACGCTGCGAGTGTCACTTTGAAGGTGTCTCTTGTCTCCTCGGCGGCGAGGCTGGGAGCGTGGCTGTCAGCTCCCCTCCGCCCCGCCTGTCACGCGCCGGCTCCCGGTCCTCCAGCCCCGGGTCGGATGGGACGGGCAGGGGCGCAGGCAGCCAGGCAGGAGGTGGGCACTGGGACACGGACCTCTGGTCAGCCCATATTGGCTTTAACACCTCCTAAGGGGAAGGAGAGGGAGGATTCATTGCGTTGGTTTTGTGCTCGGGGGCTGGAGGGGTCACACTGCCCCTCTGTGCCCCTGTGCCATGGCCGTGCCCGTGGGAATGGCTGGTTTTTGGTGTTAACTCAGCTGCCTGCTCCCGCAGCCCTGTGGGGATGGGTGCTCGGTGAGCACCCTGTGACCTGACCTCGCGGACCGGGCTGCGTTGTCGCTGGGGTGGCCTGAGAGGAGGGGGTGGCTCCTCTTTGGGATGGAGAGCGTGTTGGTAGGATCGTGCTGGGATCACGGACCTTGATAGGGGTGAGGTCTGATGGAAGTGGCTTGGGCTGCCATGGTAGGTAGGGCTTCAGCTGTGTTCGTAGGACCTGTGGCCATGCCGGGACAGGACACGCTTGAGCCCGTGCTGCTCCTCAGGGGCACAGAGCAGGCAGAGCATGGTGCGGGCTTGAACCCCCTTGGCCCCCCCCTTGGTGGGCTCCCCTCACCCCTTTTTGGGGCTGGCTGGGGACACATCCCCTTCAGTGGGGACGGTTTCCTATGGGGTTTCTTTGTGTGCCAGCAAAACCCAACGTGTGGGCGCCCTTTGTCGTTCCCGTGGCCGTGCCGTAGCACGGGTGCCTGGCGTTGGGAGAGGACCATCCCCAGGAGATGGTGGGCAGGGGACAGGGATGTGCTGGTGGAGCAGCCCTGGCCACGGGCAGGTTACGGCCATGCCCATCGGCCACATGTTCGCTGCCGGACCAGCTCCCCGGCTTTCCACCCACATCCGACCCGGAGCGGAGCACCGCATGGCCACCCTCGTATTTAAACACTGAGCAAACACGTTATGCGGCAAATGAGCCCCGAGCTGCTGGAACAAAGGGAGCAGCTCGCCCGTGGCTTTAGCCCCCATCATCGAAATAATTAAGCATCCTTCCATCCCCAGGCCTCATGCGATAGGGGGCCCTGCCAGCCCCAAATGAGGTTGCCCTCCCAGCCCCCAGGTATCCCCATTGCTTCGCAGCGGATGCGCCGGGCTCTTTCTCGCCAGCCGAGGGGAGAGGAGGGTATTTCAGGCCCTCCGCTCCCCGTGCCTGTGCCCCGCGTCGTTCCTTTAATTACAGGTTTTCAGCCGCAGACCGTTGGGCACGGATCGGCGGGGGGATCGGTTCCCAAACCCTGTCATTTAGCCTCGTCAGAGTGCCTCTTCAAAGAGGGGAATCTAGAAATTTTCTCCGCAAGGTGCGGAGTGGACTGTCTCGGCCCCAGCATGAATATAATGACAGATGCATTTTACGGCAAGCTGGGACTGAATGCGCTCGACCACAGCTCCTTCTGTCAGCCAAGTCATTATTTTTTGTCATTTGCTGACAGTTTTGGTCTCATTCGTTTCTCTCTCTTTTTCTGCTTTTCCCCCTGCCTGGAAAAATGGCTAGGTATCTATGAGACCCCAGCGGGAACGATCCTATACCATGCGCATTTAGATATCGAGGCCTGTACCATGGACCGGGAAGTACGGAAAATCAAGCAGGGGCTCGCCTTGAAATTCTCCGAACTGGTGTACAACGGTACGTACGGTCCTTCAGCCCGGCCCTGCCACCACAGCGTCTTCCTCATCCTCCTCCTCCATTGCTACCGGAGGCTGCGGGACCTGCTGGTACTCAGGGCTGTAAAATTCAGGTGTGGGTTATGAGGCTGTTCGTGGAGGAAAAGCTGGGTTTGCTCGTGCTGAGGGCTGAGCTGCACCCCACAGCCTGCACTGGGAGGTGATGACCCCTTCCACGCTCCCCCCACAGCCTGCACTGGGAGGTGATGACCCCTTCCACGCTCCCCCCACAGCCTGCACTGGGAGGTGATGACCCCTTCCACGCTCCCAGCGTCTCTCCCAGCCCAGTGCCACCGCTTTGTCCCATCCAACACACTGGGATGGCTCCCAGGCTGTAATTCACAGTCCCTGTGCCTCTGCCGACATCGCCTTTCCCCAGCTCTCCCCTCCGACCCCTCTGTCTCTCCGCCCGCTGCCCGCAGCACTCCGGGATAGGGGATGCACAAGCGCCCAAACTCCCGGCACGGCCGTCCCCGGCGGGGGGAAGCGTAGGGGTGCGTGGCATGGGGTGGCTGTCCAGGCGATGTGGCCCTGGCCGCCGGGGTCCGGGGGGCTGCAGGAGGGGACAGGAGGGTCCTGGCCGTGCTATGCGGTGTGCAGCCCACACAGGGGCACTGCCGGTTGTGGCTTGGCCGGGGGCTGCTGGAGGGGCTTCCAGCATCTCCCAGCACAGCACGCTAAGGGACCAGGGGATGCTGGCTTGCACCTGCAATTAGGGACAGAAATGGAGCCCCTTGCCCTTCCTCCTGCGGTACACCTGACGGCTCCAGCTCGGGTCTGCTCAGCCGCGCGCGTGGGCTGAGTTTTGAGGGGTCTCAGCTCAGTCTCCCTGCGCTGCTGGGGTGGGTGCTGCAGGGAACAGCCCGCTGTGGCCTGCAAGGCTGCCACCAATGTCACCCTGGGAGGGGACGTCAGTGCTGCCCCGGGGTCTGCTCTACAGATCACCCCTGACTCAGTCGCGGGTGCTGAGTTGAAGGAAGCAGGATTAGCCTGAAATGCCGTAGGCAGGCTCCAAACCTCGCTGCCCGCTGCTGGGAGACCTGTGCGTCCCTGTGCCCTGGCTCTCCCTCTGTCCCTTGCCCAGTTCAGAGCTGACATCCCTGGAGACCCCACACTGGGGAGATTTCCTGCCCCTCAGCCAAACGCTTATGTCTTTCATATTCCCTGATTTCTCAGCCTCTCAGTTCCTCCTCCCATCACTTTTCAGGCATTGCTCTCTAACCACAAAGGCTGGGATAATTCCCATGGGATCTTCCATGGGAAGATCCCCTGGAAATAACCTGACTCCGGGAGCTCAGGCTTTGGGCAGCAGCATATCCAGCGAGGCTGGGTTGGGCTGTCTTTTTCCCCACAGTTTTCGATGCCTGCGCTCATCCTTGGCACCTTCCCCTCTGAGGACGTTCCCTCCTGCAGCTTCCTCGGTGCCTGGCGTTTAACGCCAGAGCCTAAAATGTATTTCAGGGCCCCGGCGGGGCAAGGGCTTCTGTGGCCACAGAAATCTCAGTTCCCTTCCCCTTGAATCACAGCCCCTGCCTTAGCTCCCTCTCTGATGCCGCTCCTGTCTCTGGCTGGTTTTATTAGACTTTGTCCTGGGCTGCCTTTATTTTGACTTTTTTATTTTTTTTTCAGTTTAAGCGTAAACCTGTTTGTTTATTTCTAACCACTCGCTTGTTGCAAAGCCACCGGATCAAAGAGCCGCTCGGGGAATCGTGACTTGGCTTCTCCCTCCCGCCTCTGCCAAGCGAAGGCTGCTCTTTCCCTGGCTCCGGATGCTGAATCCCTGGGGATTTTCAGCCTGGCCCTGGGTTCTCCTGGCAGCCGAACCCAAGGAACAACCCCAGCAGGGTGCGAACAGCACCCGTGGGTCCCCATGCCGGAGGCCAGGCTTTCAGGCTCACCTTCCTTTAACACCTCATTATTGTGACTGGTTCCTGATTTTTGGGAGAATTAGTGTTTACCTTCCCCTGTTCCCATTGATCCCATTGTGGAGGGGTGGCTTTGAAGCTGGTTCCCGTCCCGGCAGGTACTGCCAGGTGCGGAAATGCCATTGTCCCCCTGCCCGCACCGGGATTAGGGCAGGATGAGGGTTACAAGGCGGGACGGTCACTGAGGGGGGATCGCATCCGGGGGGGAATGAGTCTGCGGTGGGGGACGAGGAGGGGGGACGCTTCCTCACACCTGGGGCTGTCGGAGTCAGGATCGTAGTAACTGGTTGTTGTTTTAATTCGCCTCAGGTTTTGTTTTTACAGGGAGGCAACAGCCCTACATCAACCCTGATGTTGGAAGCATTGTACCTGGGGGGGTGGGTACCAAAAAGAGGGGTGTGTTTGCCCGGAGCCGGGGTCCCTTTCCTGCATGGCAGTGCTGATTGCGGGGAATCACAGATCACAGAATGGTTTGGGTTGGAAGGGACCTTAAAGCCCATCCCGTTCCAACCCCCTGCCCCGGGCAGGGACACCTTCCACCAGACCAGGTCACCCAAAGCCCTGTCCAACCTGGCCTTGAACACTCTCAGGGATGGGGCATCCACAGCTTCTCTGGGCAACCTGTGCCAGTGCCTCACCACCCTCGTAGTGGAGAATTTCTTCCTTGTATCTCATCTGAATCTACCCTTTTCCAGCTTACAGCCATTACCCCTTGTCCTATCACTGCGTGCCCTTGTCCCTCTCCAGGGAAGGGCTCCCAAACCCCCAGCTGTGCCACAGTAGGGTGGCTGAGGGGGTCTGGCTCAGGGACGATGGTTTTGGTGCCGCGAGGTTGCTGGGCTTTGATGCCGTGCTTCAGAGCAGGGCTCCGCCGATCCCAGGGACAGGGCTGCAGGATCCAGCCCTCCTCCAAACAACAGAAGAAATTATTTGTTGCTTTAATGGCTTCGGCCTGGAGCCCAGCTGGGAAGGGAAAGGTGAGAGGGCACCGGTGTGCGAGTGGAGCGGAGGGCGATGGAGAGATAAAACCTGGGGGTGACCGGAGGGCGGTGAATGGGCTCTTTCTCTCTCCGCCTCTATCTCCCTCTCCATCTCCCAGGCTTTATTCCAGGTCTCCCAGGGCTCCCCGCCTAATTACCCCGCTTAGGGATAGGAGGGGGCATGGGGGCCACGGCCCCTCCTGCGGTGGCCTTGGTGGATGGCGATGCCAACAGCTGCTCCCGCAGGGTGGGTTTTGGGGGGCTGCAGCACAACCGCACGTCACCCCAACGCCCAGCCCTGGGCTTCAGCCTGGCTACTGGAGAGCTGGGGTGCCGGGGGGCGAGGCACTTGCCGTGGTGGTGGTCAGAGGGACCTTTGGGTGGGTGCCGGCACATCTATGCCCTGGTGTGCAGCCAGATACAGCCCTGGGGTCAGCCCCCCGCTGCGTTACCTGGGGGGAGCACTCTGCTCCGCATCCCACTGGGATGGGACATGGGAGTGGGATGGAGGGGTTGCCCAGCTGTGACCCCCCTCACGAGGGGTGTTTCCCTTCCCAAGGCTGGTGGGGCGAAGCATTGCTGCAGGGGCTGCATCCCCCCAGCAGAACCCACAGACAGGGTTGACCCTTGGGGGCTGACCCTCACCCTGCCTGTCCCAGGGGAGAGCAGCTCGGTCCCTGTCCCAGGGGGCTGGGAGCTGGTCTTCCCCCCCCCCCAACTCTGTGTCCGTCTGTCTGTCTCCACCTTACCCTCCCGAGATGCTGGTTTTTGAGTGGCAGTTTCGTAATAACTTTTAATTTCTGTGAGGGCCCCACACCCAGCGGGGCTGGGAGGAGAATGGCCCCTCTGCCTCTTCTCCATCAACCGGTTCCAGACTCCTCTCCTGGGTGGAAACATGGGGGCCACCAAGTGGAAGGGGCACACGTGGGGTCTCTGTCCCTTGGAACTGAACCCGTGTGTCCTGGCACCTCATTTCCCTGTCCCAGACCTGTGACTGCATCCCTTCCCTTGAAAATTACCCAGGATCTGCCTTGCAGGACGTAGCTTGGGGGGACCACCCTGCACGGGCAGCCCGGCCTCCCCGCGCCCCTGCTGACGCTGCCTCCTGCCCGCAGGCTTCTGGCACAGCCCGGAGTGCGAGTTCGTCCGGCACTGCATCGAGCGCTCGCAGGAGGTGGTGGCGGGCACCGTGCGCCTCTCTGTCTTCAAGGGCCAGGTCTACATCCTGGGCAGGGAGTCCCCGCGGTCGCTGTACAACGAGGAGCTGGTGAGGTGAGCGGGGGTCAGGGGGGACGGGGTAGGTGGGGGTGGTGGCAGTGAGCATCCCACTTCATCCCATCCCATCTTCCTCCATCCCACTCCATCCAGCTCCATCCCATCTCGCTCCATCCCACTCAGTCCTATCCCATCCCACCCTATCCTACTCCATCCTACCCTATTCTACTCCAATCCCATCCCATCCCGCTCCGTCCCACCCTATCCTCCATCCTTGGTGACAGCAGGGACAGTGTCCTCTCAGCTGAAGCGCGAGCCGTGTTTTCAAGTCAATATTATTTTTCTTCCTCTAGCTTTTCCCTTTTCTTCACGTTGTTTTCTCTCTCGCTCGCTCCCCCCTAGCCCTCCCTCAACCCCTTTCAATCTCTCTAAACACTTTATAAGCCATAAATACACCCGAATGAGTTTAGATCAGTCGGAGTAAATGTCAAATTATCTTCTCTCTTTCTCTTCTCTGGCTTTTTTCCCCCCTTCCCTCCCCCTCAAAATCAACAGCTCCTAATAATCCGTCCCAACCCTTCATTATGCTTCGTGCTCTCACTTGGAGAGATTAAATGAATGAAGTATTAAAAAAAAAATAAAAAAAATTAAAAAAAGAGGGAAGAAAAAAAAGGAGGATGGAGGGGGGTGGGACGGAGGAAAAAGAGAGAGGGAGAGAAAAGCAGGGGCACTTATTCTCCCTGCGTCTCCAACCATTTTCCTTTTCTTTTTGATTTCTACATCGCTGGTTTGAAAGCCTTTGAGTGACGGCGTCACAGGAACCCGAGAGAAAGCTGTGAGAGGCAGAGCTGTGTGGAAATGCCTCTGCACAGTAGGTAGAAAGTAACGTAATTATAGAGCAGGTCAGAACCACTCGAATGAGCAAAAATAAAAGCACAGAGGTTTTTCTGTAGCCCGTCAGGGGAGGTAAAATCGTTGTAAACTCTTTCTTTTCTCTTTTTTTTTTTTTTCCTTCTTTTTTCCCCCCCTCGCTTCCTCCTTTAAGGTTTGTGGTTTCTGGGAAATGAGCCGTGTGTTTTGGGGATGTAGGAAACGGTCGGAGTTGGGATTCGGTGGGTGGCTGCTGCCGTTGGGGAAGGGGATTTGCTCGGTCCTGTGCCGGGGCACCGTGGCCATAAACCCCACCGGCACCGGGGTGTCCTCTGCTGCCCTGCCCAGGGACACGTCCTCTGCCCGGCGTGGGACAGCCCTCCCCAGGGGACAGCTCCGGGACAGGGCGAGCATCCCTGCTCGAGGAAGGGTGATGATGCACACCAGGGACCATGGAGGGAAATTTGGGGCTGTGCCCCTAGCAGAGCCTAGGGAGCTCAGGGATGGCCGTCGGGGTGGCCCTGTGGCTCTGCTGCTCCCCAGGCCACGTGTCCCTTCCACGGGGGCTGGCAGGGACCCCCACAGCAGCTGGCACCGGCCCGGGGGAGCAGCCGGTTCCGGGTCACCTGCACCCTCTCCCTTCCCAAAGGGCAGCACCGGGGACCCCCAGCCCCAGTGACAGCGCCTTTCTCTCCGCAGCATGGACGTGCAAGGGGACTACGAGCCCGCCGACGCCACCGGCTTCATCAACATCAACGCGCTGAGGTCCGCAGGGTCTGGGAGGGACCCTGTCCAAGGCGGGGGAAAAACCCCCAGCACCCTTCCCAGCCCAGGCTCTGGGGGTGCGCCAAGGCCTCTCCCCGAGCCCCCACCCACCAGCCCACCCCCAGCCTAATTACAGCCTTCCCAGCGCAGCCGGCCACGTTATTTTATTTATTTCTCAGGCCCTGCCATGCTCCCCTCCCCAGCTCCAGCGCTGTAAAACACGCCGCATTTACATAATGGGCTCTTAATTTTTCTGTTGCCTGTTAACTGCTTTGTTCTCCCCGATCCGCTGTGTCCCCCCACCCCTCTAAGATAAATTAATTACATTATCTCGTGGAAAAAAAAAATATAATTAACTATACAGGCCTTAACAAACGCCTGCTCTTCACGCCCCCTCATTCTGCTTAAATTAATTGAAAGGAAATGTGTGTTATTACTGTTAATTTACAATTAATTTTTTTTTTTTTTTAAATCCGGTTTGCAGGCTGAAGGAATATCATCGTCTCTAGAGCAAGGTCATCGTAAGGCAGGATGAATGGCAATCAATTGCACGCGAGCCTCCCAGCTCCCCTTTCTAATTTCTCTAAGAACTAGCACTAATTGTGGTGGTAATTTGTAATTGTAACTCGTCTCCCTGGAGTCGCGGCGGAGGTGATGGCTTTGTTACGGGGCGGCAAGAGAAATGCAATCATTTAAAAAAAAAAAAAAAAAAAGGTGGTCGGCCGAAGGAGAAGTGGGGAAAGAAATAAAAACCCAGCCACGCGCTGGGTCCGCTCATTGAGAGCTGGGCTTTATTCCTGCCTTGTTTGTTTGCTCTTCTGGCCCAGCGCTTCCCCGAGCCGGGCTTTGTGAAATTTGTAATGGATTAAGTGCCTCTGAAGGACGTGGGGGGGGGTTTTGTTGGACCTTGCGGTGAAGGTGGGGAGCAGAGGACATCGCCCCGCGTGGTGCTGGTCCGCAGGGGCGAGCTGGGTGGCGGGGATGGGTTAAGGGGCTCTGAGCCTTCCTCCTTTGTCTTCATCTCAGTGCATTTTAAGAGCAGAGTTGGGGCTTATTGAAAAGGAAAAAAATGGGAAACATCCTCCGATGGCATTGCAGGAGGCGAGGAGGAGAGGCCGGGCAGCGGGTTTCTCTGGGGTGCAGGTCCCTCCAGCCCCAGGGCTCAGGCTGCAGCGCTCGGCTGGGATGCGGGGAGACCTGCTCCGAAACGACGGTGCAAACAGGAGGAAGGAAAGAAAACATTTTCTAACCCATGCGAATACTTGGGATGCGCTACGACTCTGCACTCCCGAGGATGGGGAAGGACTTGATTTGGGGCGTCCCCAGGTTGGGAGATGCTCTCCGGGGCTGGGAGCGATGGTCCCATGGTGCTGCATCCCGTGGTGCCTGGCCCAGCCGCGGGGCACCGGGCAGTCGTATCCTGGTGGCAGGGATGTGCCGCTTCCCCACACATTTGGGGAGCAAAAGCAGCTACCACCAAACAGGAGAGTGGTTTAGCACCCCTGGGGGGCCAGCCAGGCCCGGCGGCCATTTGGGGATGTCCAGACGTGCCCTGCCCGCTCAGCTGCCGAGCCGGTGAGCGTGACAAGCTCTGACATCACAGCTGGGAAAATAACATGTTATTTTCCCAGCTTGGATGTGACTTTCCCTGCTATTACTGGCAGCGACCATCTTGGGAGGAGAAAGCAGCGGAGGGTTGTCAGGCGAGGGAAGAGAAATGGTTTTCTGGGCTGGTGGAGCCTGTCCGACCCCTGTGGGGTGCGGGGAGGGCGGGTGCTGAGCGGGGCGGTCCCATTCCCTGTGTCCCATTGCTTTCAGCAGCAAGTCCATGCTGAAAGTGCAGCTTCACATGGGGGTCCCGCCTGAGCAGCATCCCAGACCCCCGCAGCGGTGGTGGTCAGTGGGGGTGGGCTGCTGAGCCCACCCTGGCGCAGGTGCCTCCAGGTCTGGCCCGCAGCAGCCCCCTCCCAGGTGGGGGAAAGGGCTTGAAACCTCACCAGGAACCATCTCCTGGGGAGGATCATCCAAAAAGCAAGATGGGAGCGGAGCTGCTGCCCTCCCACGCGCCAGGGAAGGATGCTGTGCTGGCCTGCGGGACAACAGGCAGCCCCGTAAGCTGCGAGCGTCACCTGCCCGCCCGTCCTCGGCAGCAACATGGCTCAGCCACGGCAGAGGTGGGGCTTGGGAGAAATCAGTGTGATGAGGAGCTGATGTCTCTTGGGGGGCAAAAACAAACAAACAAACAAAAAAAGTGTGACAGCAGAAGTTCCTTGTGCCCAAATGCTTGAGAAATGGTGGGTGCGCTCATTGGAGGGCTCCTGAGGTCGGATGGCACCCTCTCCTCGCGATGCTTAAATCATCGGCTGGAAAAAGCCGTTTCACTCCGAAGCCTTGAATTTCCTCCCGCACTCGCGCTGCAGTACTTTGGAGCCTGGATTCATGCGTACCCACGGTTACCCACACATCGCCGCACCGGCTGGGGTGTGCAATGAGATTTTTGGCTGAGGGTAGGGGATGCTGTGCGCCACGGCAGCTTGGGCAGCACGGGGGTGGCCATGGCGTGGTCGGCCTTGGAGGAGCAGAGTGCGTTGGCTTCCAACTGGGCTGAAAGGACATCATGCTGGTAAAGCAGGGCTTGGTGGATTTGCAAAGCCGAGTCAAACCCAGGGTGAGTCTTGCAGGAGAAAAAAAACTCTTGAAAAGTGAGGTTGCAGGGTAGAGGAGACCCAGCAGACGCCTGCCCTTTCCCCTCAGTGCAGCACTGGGGGCTGCAGCGATAGGATGCTCTGAGCCAAACACCACAGGTTTAGCTGCTTTACTACTTTAATTACCATCAGCCCTTCCAGTTCTCAGGATCTGGTGGTTTCTTGTCTCCCCCCTTGCAGTTTCCCAGCATCCTTCCAGCACCGGTGTGTCTCAGGATGGCATTTCAGGGGCTGCCACTCCCAGCCTCGTGTCGCAGCAGGAGGGGAGAGCAGTGGGCGAGCGGCAGGGCATGAGAAGCTCCTAAACCACCTGGTAACTCCCTGGCAGGGGCATTTTGGGGATAACCTTTTGGGCTTTCAAGGTGGCACCTGGGTCACTGCTGGGCTTCAAAGCTCTTCCGCGCATCCCTCCGTGGCATTGCCCATCGCTCAGGCTCCAGCCTGCTCCAAGGCAGCCCCTGGCCACCCTGGATTTGGGGGTCCCTGGGGATGCCCTCAAGGAGCTGCACGCCCTCTTTGCACCGTGGGGCTGCTCTGCCGCCCTCCCGGGCTCCAGGGAAGGGCTTGTCCGGGGTCACCGCAATCGATATCTCATCTGCAGGCTCTCCTAGCGGAAGTGATGGTATATTGGAACATGGTAATGGGTCTTGTCTAGTGGAAAAGGCTAATCTTCCCCAGCTGCACGGGATCTCCGCAGGTGTCCTCCGGCTCTCCCCGCTGCCACCAGCCCTGCAGCCAGCCACAGAGCAGAGATGCTTCTTTAAAGCTGCCGCAGTTCAATTTATTGCCGGTCCGGATGAGGGAGAGCTGCCCCCAGCCCAGCCCCGCGGGGTGCGGGGCCGTGGCCAGGGCTTCCCGGTGAAGGATGGGCACCCGGGGCGGCAGCACTGGTGGCTGTGGCAGCCCCACGTTCGCTGGCTCAAAGCAGAGAAGGTGACGTGTCCTCCAGGCTAGCTCTCCCAGGGATGGCGTTTCCCCAGGGAGAGGAGGAGGAGGACGTGGGGACGATGTCAAGAGGGACCCCTCAGAGTGCCACCTGCAAGCGTAGGTGGGAGGCGAGCACGAGCCGCGGGGAAAAGCAGGAGGTGAGATCCTTGCTGCTCGTTCGGCTTTTTTGGCAACACGCTCGCTGCCTGACGGGGCTCACCGCACAGGATCTGGCCCATTTTGCCCATCCCTAGGGATTGCGAGCAGTGAGGTCTCCCCTTCCCCTGCCCGTTGTGCCCGGGGGGGCTTTGTGTGTGCCCGAGGGGTCCTGGCTTTTACAAGCTGACCAGGCAACGCCGGCTACCGCAGCCTGCTGCATCACTATGGCAAAATCAATTTTCCCGTTTCTCTGGAGGTAGAGGTAATTACTGGGTTTAAGGTTTAATATGCACACGGGTTTCAGCGCAAGCGTTGCCAAGAACAACTCAGAACAATGCGCAGGTTTTGGGCGACGTGTCCCTGGGGCTTGGATGTGGCCAGGGAGCGAGGAGCCCCCAGATGTGGTCTGCAAAATTGGGGGGGGGGGGGGTCAGGGGCTTGGGCTGCCATCAGGTCCCACCAAGGTCGTGCCGAAATCCTGCTGTTCAGGGCAGGGACTGCTTCCTGCAGAGGACAGTGAGAATGGATGGGTATTGAGAGAAAACTCCCAGGGAGACAGAGCAGCTGTGGGGCTGCTGGGTTTTTGCTTAAACGTTATTTTATTGCCTGGGGAAAGGGAGTAAACGGGGCAATGTTTTGTGGGAAGGAAGCAGGTAGGTTTTCTGTGGCTGTGCCCTGTGGGACTCCGTCCCCATCATGTCCCCTCCTGGGGCTCCATCTCCCACCTGAGGGGTGTGGGAGGGGACCCCAGCCCACCTCTCCCAAGGGAGGGGGAGAAAATCCTGTTGTGCCACCCAATATCCTGTAATCTAAGGCAGGCCGTGGACCCTGGGTGCTGGTAACGGTCTGGCAGCACCAAGGATGGCGTTCCCCTGGCAGGGACACCACTACCGGTGATGCACTCAAGGGAAACCCCATGGGAGACCCCGCAATGAGCGTTTGGTCCCCATTTTCCTTCGGAGAGGCGGCTCTGAGCAGGTTCACGGGAGCACGCAGGTCACAAGGGCTACGAAGCGTTTCCATCTTTCCGAGGGAAAGCCTTCCCCCCGGTGAGGCTGGGAGTTGCTGGCCATGAGCTTCCCAGGCAAGAGGGAGACGGTCGCCTTTGTAAAGCCCTTAACAAGGTGGCTTTGTCTCCCCGGTTAACAAGAAGCTCCCTTGCTTCTTTCCCGGGAGTTTCCCAACGCCGGATCCCTGAAAGCCAGCTTTATGCTCCGGCCGGGGACGCGCTGCCGTGGGGCCGGCGGGGATCAGAGGGACACAGAGGGACACAGGGGCCCTTCTGCGTGCCCCTGACAAAAGGCTGCCCCGGGGGGACAGGGCGTCAAAGCTCAGCCGGCTGCGGGGGGGGGCCGGACAAGGGACCCACAGAGAAGGCTGCGGTGCGAGCCCACCGTCCATCTGGTCACTCGATCGCAGTGGGCAGCGACCCGGCGATGCTCAGGGAGGGCCAGGGGGTCCTTCTGCTCCGTCCCTCCCAGAGAGGGGGCAGGGGAAGAGACAGGTAGGTTTTGTTGGCCGCAGGTAACTAGATCCGTGTCCGTTGGTGCCTTCCTGCCCTCTCCTCCGGCTTCGGCAGGGGGTGGGAGGCGGGAGGTGGGAGCGAGGAGCTGAGGGCCAGAAACTGAGCCCTCTGTTTAGGGCGAACGCTTCCCCTTGGCTGGATGGAAATGGTTTTGGAGAAAGCCTCGGGGTGTCCCTGCTCCAGCACCCTACAGCCCCCCAGCTGGAGCAGGGCAGGAGGGACTGCTCGGGAGCGATGCTCGGCTACAGGGAGTATCCTAGTCACAGCAGAGGCATCGCCCATCTTTGCGTCACTGTCCAAGCTGCCCTCTACCACCTCCTCTCCCTTCCCCAGGGGCTCTGCCAGCCTCAGCTCAGTTCGGGAGCTTTTACCCTTTCCTCATCCCCCCAGCAAGTGCTCAGTCTTGCCTTCCTCACTCCAGCCATCTGCCTCTGAGCCCCCCCCCAGATTTACTGTCACGCGTTAAACCCCGGGCTCAGCGCCAGGGTCAGCGTGTCACGGCGGCCCCTCATCGATTTGTTTTACCTCCCCTTGGCAAAAGCACTTTGGCCCCAGCCCCCTCGACAGCATAAGGGGGCTTCCCGAGGCCCCCAATGCTCCCCTTGCCCATCCTGGACCCCATGAGTGCGGGGCAGCGGGTGGCCAGCTGAGCCGCTGATCTTCTGACCCCCCCGGGGCACCTAATGTGCCTCCCTGGTTTATATGGATCGATATTTCTGCAAATTTCCCCCTGGACAAGGGGTCTCACTTGTTTGCATTGCCCCACGGCTGGTTTAGTGCTTGACTGGGCTGGGTCCCCACTGGGAGGGGAGGGAGACCCCAAACCGGGGCTGCCAGCTCAGACTGGGGGTGTTTGGGGTCTCCTCCTTCTACCAAATGTTTGCGGGTGCCGAGCTCTGTGCCGGGGCGCAATGGCCGAGGTGCCTTTGGGTCCAAAACCCAAGGAGCTGGGGTGGCTTCAGCCCTGGAGCCCCCCACCCAGCAGGCACGGGGCTGCCGAGGGCAGGGCGGTGGCAGTGGATGGGGGTACAGGGTGCTCGCTGGGCTCTGGGTGATCGGCAGAGGAACCGAGGGACGCTGAGGGCTGCGAGCAGGCGGCTGGAGGGAGAGTGTTTGGTGGGGTCTGCTTCTGGGGTTTTTGGGGATTTTTGAGCTGGTTTATTTGGTGCTGGGGGTGTTTTTACAGGAGCTTGGAAGCAAAGGTAAAAGATGAACATCGGCTTGGTAAGCCCAAGCAGTGGGATGCCAAGAGACGCGGCCGGGACGGCAGCCCCCAGCCATTCCCAGCGCACCGGGCGATGCCCAGGGCATGGTCTTACGGCTTGGCAGAGAAGATGGGGATGACCCTCCGACACCAAGCAGGCTGCAACCGCCCCTGCTGAAGACCACGCCTCCAACACCCCTCCCGTGCCCCCAGCCTCATCCCACAGCATCGCCCCCAGCCCCGTCCCACGGCATTGCTGCCACCCCCACGCCCATGGGTCCCCGCGCCAGCGGCCAGGGCAGACGCACGGCAGCAGGGGCGGCTGGAGGAGAAAGCAGGGGCTCTTGGCAACTCTGCCTTTTGCTTTCAGCCTCGCCCTCTCGCTATTTATCGGTGACTTTTGTCCTTGGCCAGCTTAGCGGCTGAAAGGGGCTGTATTATATCACACGTAGGCAGCTCCTGGGGGGAGAGGGCCGCGCTTTTTGCCGGAACAAAGCGCGGGTTGGCTAATTCCCCTCTCCTCCCGCGGCACCCGGGTCCCATCTGGTTGACACAGTTCGCTCCAGTGTCTCCTGCTATTAAGCCCCCACTTGCCTGCTTGAATCGCTCGCGCTCCCCCCGCCACCGTACCCTCGGTCCCTTTTTCTTGCTTTATTTTTCATTTTCCCCAAAGCCGGGCAGAACTTGCTCTGTGGGGTGATGTCAGATGTGTGCGAAGCAAACCAATAAAACCTAATGCATCCCCCTCTTTGTCCGCCGGCCTCTCCAGCGCCTCACATTTTCCACTCAGAAAGCCACTTAAAACACATCAGCAACAATCCCTCACAAAACAGCCACTTGTTGGCTAATTGTGCCGAGGACCCGCGCACGCCGCACTGCGCTTTCCTGTCGAGGAGGGTCTAATGCTGCCAGGGGCCGGGGCAGAGGGTGACAGGGACCCTCAGCATCCACCAGGATCGGCCCCAGGGGGTCAGCTGCTCCCCAGGGTTTGGTGGGGCAGGGATGCGGGATGGGGATGTTTCTGTTCCCCGTGGCCTCGGGTAGGTCAGGATAGGATGGAGAGGATGGTCGCAGAGCCAGGAGTGGGAGTCAGCTCAGGATCTGCCTTTGCAGTGGGATGGAAAAGGAGATGGACCCAGCAGAGCTGCCTGGAGCTCTCTGTCCTACCTGCTAGGCACCCTGAGGGTGGGATGGGAGCTTGGGAGGGAGATGAGGAGGGTGCTGGGACCCCGCCAGGCCGGTGACTTTTGGCTCGGTGCCTGTGATTCCGGGGTGATGGCTCTGTGTCTGAAGGCTGAGAAGAGCTGGCTGCCCCACGCCGATGGGAGAGAGCTGCTCCCTTGCAGCTTGGAAGGGTGCCGGTGGGTTTCACCAGAGGGGATGGAGACCCAGATGCACGTTGGAGGGCAGATAGGGAGAATGCGAGAGATGCTCCGTGCTGGGAAGGAAGCAGAGGGGCTTGGATCTTTACCTAACAGAGAAGCACCCAAAAATCCCTCCCCAGGGGTCCTGTGGGCCCTTTGGGATGGAGGAAAAGCGATCAGCAGGTGGTTAACATCCCCCTTTGCATCCCGGGGGTGAGAGCATCCCTCTGCCCACCCCTCTGCCGCAGAGGATCCCCCAGCACGCTCGGCCTTCCCCCCGCAGCAGACAGACAAGCACGTGGGGTAGCTGCATTTATTTTTCCGCAGGAAAACTCCTGCATCTTTTCCTGCTGCCACCTCCGGCACCCTGGGGAGCAGGACTGGAGCTGCGTGTAGTCAAGGCAGCCTGGTCATGGAGGAGGACTGTCACACCTTTTAGCTTAAAATTGTCTAATCCTACCCTGGTTTGGGGGCTGGTTTGAGGAGGTTCTGTGCCAGAGCCGGCAGCCAGTGGTAGCGGGAGGCTCCTGGCGGGCGCTGTGCCGGGCAGGCAGCCCAGAGCCCTCCCGGCGGGCGTCGTGCCGCAGAGCACACCTGCCCACGCTCACCTGCCCGCGCTCACCTGCCCGCCTAAATGTCACACGGGCAGAGCGACACGGGCAACTCGGTCGGAACGGGAGTCCAGCTTTTCGGCTTTTCCCAGTGGGAGCCGCGTTGCAGCCTGCTCCGGCTCAATTTGGTGACGGGGCTGAGCCTCCGCCGCGCTGCCCTGGCCAGCAGCGGCCAAGCGATGAAGGGAGAGATGCAGGCAGCTGCCTCCTCTTCCCAACGCCTTCTTCCTTTGGTGCCGGACTCGGCACGCGGCAGTGGGTCGATGGGGGACCCCATGCCAGCCAGCCACACACCTGGGCAGGGAGCGGGTGCCGGGGGAAGAAGGGGTTAAGCTGAGCCAGAGCCGGCAGAAATCAGAGGATTACAGGTTTGCTGCCGGACTGTCCCATCTGTCACCAGCACAAAGACGAGCCCTGTCTCGGGCTGGGCTGTCAGCGAAGAGCCCACCACTACATTAGGACTCCATTAGGGGAGACGGGCGGTGGGAAACGGCAGCTGTCAGGGCACTATCATTTCTCCCGTAATTCCTCCAGCTCACTTCTCAACTGCACTTAAATACCACGTCTACCCACTGGGCCAATTTTGCATTTTCTTCCTCCTGCTGCTCCTCTTCTTCCTTTAAAGCTGCAGTTCCCTAGGCCCCTTCCCCAGTGCCAGTGCTGCCTGTGCCTCCTCACAGCATCTCCGTGAGGAGAAGGGCTCGTGGGCACTGGCAGCATCCCAACGGCCAGGGCGGCTACGGAACCACGGCGATGCCAGCCCAGTCTGCAGCGGCACCGGCGCGCTCAGCAACGGGACTCGCTGACTCCTGGCAGGGAGAAGGGGAGGTGGGTTATGTCCTCCAAGGATGAGTTTTCCGTGGACAGGCAGCGTCCTTCCCATCCCCTGCCATCTGGGAGTCTCTCCAAGCCGGTGAATGTTTTCCGGTCTGCAGTGCCCTTGCCCAAAAGCCTGGCTGCCCATGCAGGGCTGGCACCGCTCTGCAAAGGGGGACAGGGTGGGCAGGTCAGCAGCTGGGGACCGTGTCCGGTGACCGCATCCGGTGACCGCGTCCGGTGACCGCGGGCTGGGCTGGAGCTGGGTTTTTTCCTCCAGCCGCCAAATCTGCCCGATCTCTCAGCACTTGTCAGAGCCTCCCAGGCTGCAGTCCCTGGCGCGGTCATGGCTGCCTTGGAGTGGGATGCTCTCCCGGCGCCGTGCGGTCTCGGGATCCGTCTCACCATGGCATGTCTGACCTAGGAATAAACCCATGGACATTTCCTAATTGGACAACATCACTCGGAAACTCTCGGGACCTGCAGACAGCATCTGGTCCAGGAGGAGCCTCGAGGAAGCGCCTCAGCGTGGTGGGGACGCCTCTCACGAGCCACGTGTTCGCTGGGGGTCTCCAGGCTCACACCTCTCCCGGGACCCCCGGGAGCTGCCTGCACCCTGCCCTGCCCTCGCCACATCTCCCGCCGGATCCAGCGCCGCTGGCATGCCGACGCTCCCCGCGGAGCCTCCTTTTCCAGCGGGGGATCAAAACAAACACTTCTGCGGGGAAGTGCATTGCAGTGGTGCTCGAAATAAATAACTAATTTCTCCCTACATGATCTCAAGGAGCAGGAGAGGCGTGAATAGCAGGGCCCAGTGTCGGGCTGACTGGACTCCCCGGTGCGGTAATTCAGAGGATGACAAACATAAGCCAAAGAAAAATGTTGAAAAATGGGCACTTCCCGCAGCCCTGAGCAAAGGAGCTATTGCAGGGTTTGGAAATAACGAAGGCAAAAAGAGGGAGAGGGGGGAATTTTCTCATTGAGACCAAGTGAAGTGCCAAACAAGCTGCTATTATGGTGGCTTTGAGAGGCACAGGGAGGGGGTGATGGGGAGGAGAGAAGGGGGAAGGAGAGGGGGAGAAGAGAGGGAGAGAGGGCTGGAGGAAGGGAGAAGGGTGGGGAACGCGGGGACGAGGGGGACACGAGGAGCCAAAGGTGTGAGGTGACGCAGGGGAGATGGAGAGGGGACCAAGTTGTGTGACGGCGGCAGGGCCACTACGCACCGGTGCCCTGTCCGTCGCCCCGAGTCCCCCGCATCTCCTCATCCATCCCATCCTCGTCCCCAGCCGCCTTCCACCCTCCGCACCTACCACCAAAAGGGGGAAGAAAAAAAAAAAAAAGAGATGGAAAGAAGGAAAACAAAATATCTACAGTTGTCGAGACAAGAGGAGAAAAATAGAGGCAAACATCCATAATTTTCTCTGTGGGGCTTTGCAGTAATTGAGCCATTTGGATAAAAATAAAGGCAGCAGGCCCTTTAGGTAAGAGGAGCTTTTGCAATCCAAGAAGCCGGAATTATGCGCCTTGTATCACTCGAAACCCCCCACCCCATCACCCCCCTCCGCCTCCCCTATGCGACACCAAACCACTTTCCTTTTTCTTCTTCGTCTTCTCTTTTTTTTTTTTTTTTTTTTAATTTTCCTCCTCCTTTTTTAAGTACCCTGTCAAACGGCATCCGACGAGAGGAGAATTTCAGCTGTCACAACTAATTTCAGCGCGCGCGTGTGTGAAGGTGTGCGTGTCTCCGGCGGGGGGAGGCGGGTGATGGAGGCGTAGAATCACTCCTTTTTTTTTTTTTTTTCCCCCTCAAAAGGAAGATTTACATCAGAAATTTGTTTCTGGAAGTGTTTAAGGCCTGTAATTTCCTTCTTTTCAATTGCTGCCTGATGTCTTCCTCTTGCTGGGCTCCCTCCCTGCCGTCCCTGCCCGTCCAGCCGTCACCCTCCTGGCAGGCTGGTCCCTCGGCCGTGGTGTTGCCCAGCGCCAAGGAGGCTCCTCCGTCTCTTGCCAGGGCTTGAGATTCCCAAAACCCGGCTCTCACAGCCCCGAGCGCCGTGCTGGGCCTGGCAGCGGAGGCTGCAGCTCCTCTTTGCCAACATCCCAGCAGCAGAGGCTTTAGGCTTCGGATTTGGTCACCTTTTTCCGCAGCCGGTCTGAAGTTGGTGTCGGCTGGAGGGTCATGGGGCGAATCCCGCTCAGGGCAGGGCATCCCCCGAGCCGAGCGGGGCTGTCGGGGGGATCCCCCCACCTGGGACCTGCCCGGGGAAAGGGACGGCTGGTGCTGAGCCTGTCGGGTCAGCTTAGCCAGGCCTAGGAGGGGGAAAAGCCCCCAAATCCAGCAAAGTCTCCAGGCTGTTTGCAAGAGGAAGAAGCAAAGGCGTGGGCATGGATGAAGACGGTCAGAAGACGATGGGGCGGCTGTGGTGATGCAGATTGTGGGCTGTGCTTCTTTCTCCAAAAATAAACGGACACTTTGCTTAAGAAAACATTTCTGACTTCAGAATTGTGACGGGCAGCAGGCTGCGCATGCCAGTGAAGAAGCGTTGTTCCCGGCTCTTGGAAAGCCACCAGATAATTTCATCGGCCTCAGCAATCCCTGCCTACTCACGTGGGTGTGAAGGAGATGCACGAAACTGGAAAGAGCAAGAAACAGCTGAGAAGGAAGGCAACACAGCTTGGGTCATCGTTTGAATTTTTAATTTAATACGGGGTGGCTTCGGGAAACGGGGTCTGGGACCGGCGACACTTGGACTATTCCAGGCTCGGCGTGCAAACCCAGCCACGCCAGGAACCGGCTGCGGGCTGCAGTTTGGGAGATAACATCTCCACCCCCTCATGCAGTTGCCCCTGGGTGTGGGGGGGGTGGTTAGGTCAAGGCCCCAGTGCTGCCAGGTTGGGAGGGGCTGATCGCCAGATTTGGGGTCCCACCACTCCCCGTGCCGTAAGCCACGCCACCGTCCCACGGCAAAGCGTTGCTTTCCTATCCCGGAGAACACGTGAACGCTCAGCCCCACAGCAGGCAGCCCACCCCACCTGAGGGGGTCTGTGCCCGCGCAGCAGGTTGGCTGGGACACCCCCAAAAATCCCCGCCATCGCCCAGATGTCCAGGGGCGTGAGGGCAGCGTCCTGCTCGAGGAATCAGCTTTGCATGTTCTTTGCATGAATCCTTGACGAACCGGTCCTTGCATCACCCCGGCATCTCCTGCTGCTCCGCTGCGGAGGGAGGGTTGGGACCGGGGCTGAATCGGAGCCGGGAGCTGCGGGCCGGGGTGCAGACGGTGCCCAGGCACCTCCTGGAGCTGCAGCTCCCAGCGGAGCGGGGCAGAGCTCTGGGAATCACACCGGCACTACGCATCCCGGAGCTTGGTGCAAGGTGTCACCGCCACCGCGCCAGCACCCGGCCTGTGGCAACGCGGTCGGAAATTCGGCCTTCAAACACACGCGCAAAACCAGGCGGGAAGCGGGTGCCGCGGGACGAGGCGCTTCCACGGAGGGTGTTCGATCAGCCGCTGCGGCCACCAGCAAAGCAGGGACAGAGGGGATGGCACAGGCTAGGGGATGGCAGGGGCTGGCAGGGGGTGGCACAGGCAGGGATGGCATGGTCCTGGCAGGGGATGGCACAGGCAGGGATGGCACAGGCAGGGACAGGGGTGTGGCACAGGCAGGGGTGGCACAGGCAGGGACAGGGGTGTGGCACAGGCAGGGACAGGGGGTGGCACAGGCAGGGATGTCACAGGCAGGGGGGCACAGGCAGGGACAGGGGGTGGCACAGGCAGGGGGGGCACAGGCAGGGGTGGCACAGGCAGGGGTGGCACAGGCAGGGGGGCACAGGCAGGGACAGGGGGTGGCACAGGCAGGGGTGGCACAGACAGGGGTGGCACAGGCAGGGGGGCACAGGCAGGGACAGGGGGTGGCACAGGCAGGGGTGGCACAGGCAGGGGGGGCACAGGCGGGGTGGCACAGGCAGGGACAGGGGGTGGCACAGGCAGGGGTGGCACAGGCAGGGGTGGCACAGGCAGGGGATGGCACAGGCAGGGGATGGCACAGGCAGGGGGGCACAGGCAGGGACAGGGGGTGGCACAGGCAAGAGGCTGGCACAGGCAGGGGATGGCACAGGCAGGGGATGGCACAGGCAGGGGGGCACAGGCAGGGGGGGCACAGGCGGGGTGGCACAGACAGGGGGGCACAGGCAGGGACAGGGGGTGGCACGGGGGTGGCACAGACAGGGGTGGCACAGACAGGGGTGGCACAGGCAGGGGGGCACAGGCAGGGACAGGGGGTGGCACAGGCAGGGGATGGCACAGGCAGGGGTGGCACAGGCAGGGGTGGCACAGACAGGGGGGCACAGGCAGGGGGGGCACAGGCGGGGTGGCACAGACAGGGGGGCACAGGCAGGGACAGGGGGTGGCACGGGGGTGGCACAGACAGGGGTGGCACAGGCAGGGGTGGCACAGGCAGGGGTGGCACAGACAGGGGTGGCACAGGCAGGGGGGCACAGGCAGGGACAGGGGGTGGCACAGGCAGGGGATGGCACAGGCAGGGGGGCACAGGCAGGGACAGGGGGTGGCACGGGGGTGGCACAGACAGGGGTGGCACAGGCAGGGGTGGCACAGGCAGGGGTGGCACAGGCAGGGGGGCACAGGCAGGGACGGGGGGGGGCACAGGCAGGGGATGGCACAGGCAGGGGGGGCACAGGCGGGGTGGCACAGACAGGGGCTGGCAGGGATGGCGGTCGCCCCCCCGGCCCCTCTGCACTACGGGACTCCCGCGCACCCCCCCGCCCCCGCCGTCCCCTCACCGGTGGGCGCGAGCAGGGGGTCCCGTGTGGGCGGGGCAAGCGCTCGCCCCGCCCTGAGCTCCCCGCCCCCCCCCACCCTCCAACCCCCGGCACGTGAGCGGCCGTGACGTGCTGCGCGAGCCCCCCCCAAGCCCCGCCCCGCCGCCACCGCCCCCCCCCCCCCTCTCGGGCCCACTTCCGGCGGAAGCGGGGGGCTCTTTCCCTTTCCGGGTGCGGGGCCCCGGGCGGAGCGGCGGGACGGCGCGGCGGCGGCGGGCGGGCGCGGGGCGCGTGTCATGGCGGAGCTGGCGCAGGGGCAGAGCGCGGCGCCCGTGGGGATCAAGCCCGAGGGGTTCGTCGACGCCCTGCACCGCGTCCGGCAGGTGAGGGCCGGGGGCGGGAGGAGGCTGCGGGGCGCTGCTAGGCCGCGGGGCCCAGGCGGGGCGCGGGGGCCGCTGCGAGGGACGGGACCGCGGCCCCGCTGCCCCTCTCCCGGCAGGTCGGAGCCGGCGGCCCCTCTCGGGAGCCCCGGGGCTGTCCCCTGCGGCTGGGGGGGGGCGGCGGGGCTCCGGGGAGAGGCGGGGGGCGGCGGCGGCGGGGCCCTCTGACAGTCCGGTCCCTACGGGTGGCGGCCGGGGCTTGTGACACGGCCAAAGCGCTGCTCTGCGGGGAAGGAGGCGTCCGCAGCCTGCGGGAGGGCTGGTCTGCGAAGCTGTCGCCTTGCGCTTTGCAGTGGGTGGGTGTGAGCTGATGTTAATTCGGTTTTTAAACGAGGCCTCAGTTGTGCGTTAGGCTGCTGGAGAGAAACCCTGGCAGAGGGGAGAGCTTTGCATTCCCCCCTGGGAGGGCGAGAGAGGGGGGAGTGAAGTGCTCCCCAAAGGAATCTGAGCTTGCGTGGTGCTAAAATGGAAACTGTCAGTGAAAGCGCCCAGACCTGCAGAAATCAACACGCTCGTCTTCAGTACAGGACATTCCAAGTGTTTGTGTGCTTCTCAGTTTGTGGAAAGTGGCTCCAGAAAGAAGCTGCTGCTGATCAAAGCGCAGATTTTGTGACTGTTCACTGCGTCTCCTCTTCCAGGTCTGTCACAGGTGTTTATTCCATCTCTGAACAGCTTGCACTTTACTCGTGCTTAGTCACTGCACCTTGACACACTGTCATACAGCTGAATACCAGGACCACAGCCCAGCTGGCGCCCAGAGACCCCAGCTTTATTCTTTCCAGTGTTACAGGCCAGGTGGGAGGAATCTCCTTCTGGTGCGCAGACTGTCTGTTCTCATGTCACTGAGAAACTTCTGAAGAAACTAAGGTGGACCCAAAGACCTTTCAAGTGATTGCTCTAATGGAACTTCAGTGACTAACCATTGCTTGCAGCTCGCTCCTGAATCAGTGTGGCAGCAAGTCCGCGTTCTCTGTGGTCTTCAGCGACTGGTACGGAGGCGCTTGCTGTTCTAGATGAACACCCGGCGCCTTCCCAGAGGGGATCACGAGCCGATCTGCTCTTCGGTCGTTGATTTGTTTCTCCGCAGAAGTATCGCAGTAGGCTGGTTGTGCGTTAGCTGCCTCCTGGATGAGGTCACGCGTCACTTTTTTTCAGTGGCTAGCAAAGTGCGTGGCCTTGATGGTGTGTGATGTCTGAAAGGTTTTTAGCCCAAGGTTGTCTACTCGGTGCGGTTCAATTGAGAGGTGTTGCAGCTCTGTTTGTCTCGGTCTGGTCGTTACTGAAGGCCTCTCATTGCAAATACATCTCCTTGAATATCTGGTGATATAATCACCTGCAAGCAGCTGAATAATCTTTGAATAACCTGCTTATGTAGAAGAAAATAATTGTTTGCTGGTCATTGCAGCTTGTTGAAACTATTTTGGGAGTGTGTTGAAAGTGCAGCGCTATGTATCGCTCACCTGATCAGGAACAGGTTAAGTGCGGAAGTGGGGTGCTTCAGATGGTGTTAGGCTAAAACACAGTGCTAAATGAATGTTGGTTTGAATCGGTGTTGCCTGGTTGCTGTCATCGTGTTTGTAGGGTGAATCTGTCAGACCCCCTAACCCACACGTGAAGGAGTTGAAATATTAAATAATTCTGTAGCCTAGCTACGTCCTCTTTCTCTGATTTTGCTTCTTAAGTTCGTTGTACCTGAAAGAATATACTGGGCTTCTCTGAGCCTGCAGCTTAAGTTAGTCTGAAGTGGAACATTTCACATCTTCCAGGCTGCCAGCTTCAGGTCAGGCACTGCAGCGTAGCAGCCTTCCTGCTGTCTTTCTCACTGGAAACAAGCGTGGTGAGAAATGTGCGCTCTGCACACGCTCGTGGCAGCGCAGTAGCCTACATTTTTGTGCAGTGAGTTGTATGCTGCCTGTTGAACTTTATTTTTTTTTCCATTAGTATTTGTGGGATGAAAAAGATTGTTGACAAGTGCTAAGGTATTTTCCCCTCCTTGATTTAGTCTAGTTCCACAGAGGCTTTGTAAGAAAGTGGGTGCTTTTCTCCCGCACAGAACAGCGGGACTAAATTGTCACTAGTGACTTGTTACCAAACGTGAGTGAAGATGATCTTCGTGGCTCAGTGGACAGATATTTACCTCACCACCCAAGCAATCTGTGATGGAACTTCCTGGCTGAGGTGGGATGTGAAGGCGATTATGTCTAACACTTCTCTGGAGGTGATGGCAGAGCTTTTGTACTGTTTCTGGCCAATGCCGTGGCCTTTTCTGGTGTCACTTTTGCTTGAAGGGGATGAGGGAGCAGAGGAAAAAAATTCAGTCATAGTTCTTGCGTCATGGCTTGGTATGGCATCCCTGGCTTGACGTTTGAACTCTTTCAAAGTTTAATCTTATGCTTAAGACTAGTAATCAGATTTACTAAATTCAGTTCTCATGAGAGCCATAACAATAAAATCAGGCTGTGGAATACAGTGCTTAGTTATTAGTAACTAAATAATTCAGGACAGGGAAGACTTTCCTGATCAATCACAGTAACTGCATTCCTCAAAATCACTGGGATGTGAGATGATATAAGAGTAAGAAATCTGGAATATCTTTAAAAGAAATTACTTGTACATCACTGTCAGTGTTGTGCTGGACTTGATTGGGTTTTTTGTAAACTTTTAAATATTTGCAGTGTATAAAAAATGACTTTTTCGAGTGAATGCTGGGGCTTTGAGATGGTCTGTCCTGCATCTCTGCACCACAAGTGAGTGAATTAGTTTATGGGTCATAGGTGGTGACTGATCTGTCCGCCTGCTCCTAGGCAGAGTGGCTTTTCTTCTGTAGCGTTTTGGGGTGAGGGGGAGAGAGAGAGGATGTTTGCTGCCTGTTTTAGTAATGGGGCCAGAGAATAAGCAGGGCTGCCCGTACTTTGGACAGAAGTGGATTTCTGTCAGACTGTCCTTGAGCCTTGTTCGTATTGACAAAACAGCGTCTTGCTTGGTTCTTACCTTCTCCTGTTCTCCTTGGTGGTCACATTCTTTCAGTGCAACACACGCGTTTGCAGTGCTTTCTGGTTCCCTAGTCATACACGTGCTATTCTTCTTGTATCCTGCCATATGCACTGCCTGAATCTGAATTTCTGGGAATGCTACGAAGAAGAGAAGCTTTGTCTTAATAAGCCTGGAGCGTGCCATCTTGTGTACCAGGAAAGTGGGTGAAAATTCTTAGACTTACTGAGAGTCAACAGGCTGTGTGTTTAAAACCCATTCTATTCTATTATTATAGAATGGTTAGGGCTGGAAGGGACCTTCAAAGGTCATCCAGTCCAACCCCCCTGCAAGGAGCAGGGACATCCTGGACAGATCAGGTTGCTCAGAGCCTCATCCAGCCTGGCCTTGAACATTTCCAGGGATGGGGCAGACTCTAACTTCTAATTTCCATGGGGTTGAAGGGGTCTTAAGGCTTACTTGTCTTTATCCCCTTGCAGAGTACTTTTTCAGACCATCCTCAAATAGATTTAGGGCTGATATTTGCAATTGCTCTAGTGTTTAGGAAAAACCACCTGTGACATGAAACTTAAATGATTGTGGATGGTTTTGCTGCTTCCTACAGAGCTCTGGAGAAATGTCTGTCATGCAAACTTGAGCGTTCTGCTTGGCGAATGGGAAGAGTAGGCGAGGCACTCGAATTGTCTGAAGAGTCAGATGATAGCGCCTTATTGTTTTATATCCTGCTAATACCTAGAATTGGTGCTTTTGTCGGCTGTTACTCTTTTACAGGATAGCATGGAGAGATTCTTCGCAGAAGCTAGACCCTTTCTCTTGAAAGCTGGATTCTGCAAATATCGGGGTCTGAGTCCTGTTGTGCCTAGCAAAAAAGCTTCATATTTAAGAGTGTTTTGGTATTGCACCATTTTTAAAGGGTGTTAAAGGTATAAAAAGACAGAAGTGCGAGGTGTAGGAGAACACGTATCCCTCACACAATTTTGTGGGTTACTTTGTTTTTCTTGGCTTTACCGTTGCAATTAGTAGTTCAGGTTTATGCTGTGTCCTTCAAAGTGTTTGTTGGAGAGCTTTATTTTGGGGAAATTAGATGCAGAAACGGTTCTGTGGTAGTGATGCTTTTTCTTCGTTGTGTTTCAGAGCTTATTAAAATAGATGTGTTGTGTTTAGGAGGAAAAAAAAAGGAAAAAAATGAAGACTGACATACAGTGGGACAAAAGCAGTGGCTAGCAGTACATTACTCAAGGTCATTTAGTCAGATAAGGGCTAGGTCTGCTTACTTTTGCTGTGTTCTGACTTTTGTGCTTATCTCGCTGCCGAGCCTGTAGTAAAAATGGAGGGTCCCATTTTCAGTTGAACATGAGAAGTTAGAATGTATTTTAACTGCTACATCTGCTTAAAAAGCTCAACTCTTAATTTTGCAGGGTATTTTTTTCCTGCTGTTGTGAGGTGGCGTGTTGTCTGTGTGTAATCTGGTGGCAGCTGGGAGGCTTTAGAGATAAGGGTGCCAGTTTAAATAAAGG
This sequence comes from Chlamydotis macqueenii, assembly GCF_036417535.1. Classification (NCBI taxonomy): domain Eukaryota; kingdom Metazoa; phylum Chordata; class Aves; order Otidiformes; family Otididae; genus Chlamydotis; species Chlamydotis macqueenii. The sequence goes on along the minus strand of NC_141575.1, from coordinate 5,873,238 downwards.
AGGAGGGGAAAAAAAATAAGAAAGAGGAAAATGTCCTAAAAGCTGATAATGTAAAAATTGCTTTGACTCTCTTATTTTGCCCTTTACTTGGAGGGTTCTGTGCCAAGGTGATGGTTGTGTGCTAAGCACAAGTAGGGGTTTGCAAAGCTCTCCTGCTCTGGAAGCAGACAGCCTCAGTGCTGGTGATCTCTCCATGCACACCTTTGTGCTTCATGCTAGCTTCACTTTGTAGGCAGCTTCTGCTCTCCACAGACTATTTTTTTTCTTTCCCTTGAGCGTGTGGTATGTGATTTCACCTCCAAACTATCAGCTAGCAGTTTCTGCAACTTACAGATTTTTTTTTTTCCAAGTAAATAACTACTAACAGAAAGAGTTCGTAAAGGACATGTTAAAATCGAATATTCCAAAACACACCAGGGTATGCTATACCTGACACTGTTCCTTTTGACATATGTTTATAAATGATTATGTGAAAGCTGTTAATAGATTGTTATAAAATAGATTTTTAAATTTATTTTTCAGGAAACATGTGCTCTTTGTACCTTCATTAAAATCCTCTGCATCCTAAACTTAAAGGGAAAGCATGTGGGCAGAGGGCTGGAACCATGGATGCAGTACAGCGTTTAACAAAAAAGCAAGGCATCACCTGGCACTGCCTAGTATGAGGACAGAAGGGGTTATCTGTGTTAATGCTTTCAGAATCGGATTTCTGTGGGCTTATTAATTTTTGGAGATGATGTACAAGGTGCTTGTCGTCGAAGCTTTGCTACATGGTCACTGTGCTGGTCCCGCAGGAAGACTTTATTCTCTAGCTCCTGGCATTTCTGACACAACAAAGTTACTGACTTTCGAAAAGAGAACGGGAGGGAATGGACCATGAGAAGAAAATAATCAAAACTTGGAGCCCTTTTCATGCAAGGCATTGAAGAGAACGTTTTCTATTCTCCTTCTAAAAGCAGTGGCCTCAATCTTTCAAAATTATTTCAAATAGCTTTTTTTCTGTACCCTGTGGTTCTGAATCTTGGGCAGTTGTTTATTCCACTGCAGCAGCCGATAGTGTCAACAGCCAGAGTTACTGTAGTTGTCTTTTTGTTGCAGTAAAACTCAAATTTTAGAAACACCTTTAGTTATGTTTTTCATTTGCCCTTGTCTTCATTTAAAACACATCTGTGTAAAATGCTCTTTCATCTGTTCCTGTTGCTTGTTCTCTGGTGACATCCCAGTTATAAGAGTGAAATCAGACTCTTAGTAAAGATCCTGTTCAATGATTTTCTTTTTCCTGGAAAAGGAAGCAAATGCTGTAGAATACACTGTGCTTTATATTTGTTCTGTAACTACTTTGTTCTGCACTTGCTTATTATAGCCAAGTACTTTATGTAGGCAAGGTGTGCAGCGAGGCTGCAGTTTGCCAGTCCCCCAATAAGGTATTAACTGGGGTGCAGCACCAAAGTAATGCGCCTGTGTGTTGCCGGAGTGGGCTTACATCAGTTAGCTTGGAGAGCAGGTGGAAGAGCTCGCTTCTGTCAGCGTCCATCTGTATAGATGTCTCCCAAATGTCATTAGAGACGAGCTTAACTTCTCCCTTTTGTTAAGTGGTGGTTAGGTCTGTCTCTCACCTAGTTTATTTGCTTACCTTAGTCCCTTTACTCTGTGACACCTGACTGTCTGCTCTCCTGAAAATAACCTCCTTGCATCCTGGCTTGGCAGGGAGTGGCTGTTACCCCTCTGTAAGGGATGGAAGCAGAGGCACAGACAGCATTGCTTGTGTTCATGCTGTGTTGACCCCTGCAGGAAATTGAAACTAATTCAGGGCTAATAGTTCGCCCACTGGCTTATTCTTTGTAAAGTAAACACAGGGTGATCCAATCTCATTGACAAGAGTTCCCAAACCTGTCCTTGTGCTGTGTGTTTTCACATTCTTCTCCCTCCACTCCCCTCACTGATGTGTGAGTATGCGTTTCTATGTATCTGGGCGCAGGAGGAAGCGTGCCTCCTCCATGGCTATGGTGGTGGCAGCGGCTTCTCCAGGACAAAGTTGGTGAGCTGGTTTGAAAGCCCCTCTTGGCAAGATCTAGCTTGTCAGCTGTCCATTGGGTGAACAAACCTGGATGTAATGTTCCAGGGAGTAAATACCTGCTTTTGATCAGGAAGAGGAACTGGGTGAATGCAATCTTAATTAAACAAATATTAAAAGCAAGCAGAAAATTGTTTGCTTTACAAATGAAGCACTGCTCTCTTGAAACTTTTACAAAGGCACCTGTATAGCAAGTAGCTGAGAGAAGATTGAACGTGGGACGATGCCTTATTGGAAGAAAGAATGTTTAGCTGTGGTGGCTGAAACTTCAGGTATGGTAATCATGTTTTTATCCTCTGTTTTTATAGATTGCTGCTAAAATTGGAGATATTCCTCACTTGAATAATTCTACAACACTTGTGGACCCGTCAGTCTACGGTTATGGAGTGCAGAAACGGCCCCTGGATGATGGAGGTAAGCTGGCTCTGATTAGTCAATCTTGTGGATGCAGCTCCTGAAATTCATCTGTGGAGGCAGTTGTCTGCTTTAGGGACAGAAATCAATGCATCTTTCTGTGTATAGAAATTTTATACAAGATTCCCTGTGCTGTTTACTCTTATCTAGATAGCACTGGGCTCCTGGGCATTGATATTAATGTGAAACAATTCTTTCTTAGTTCTTGAACTTTGGGGATTAGCAAACAAACTCCGTAATTTAAATCTTGTTCTGTGGTGGCGGGAGGGAGGGAGGGGGATGTGCTTTTTGGAACTGTGCTGGAGCCCATGTATAGAGCACCAGTGTGCACAGTAAAGCTGTTCTTCCCTGCTGACCCTTATTTCTGAGAGCAGGCAGTGTGTAGGGACGGTCTTACGTGTGCTGCTTTCCCTGTGTAGCAGCAGTCACAGCACAGCGGTTGAGTCACTGTTGAGAGTTCTGATTCCTTTGTCCATGAATTTTAAGAAGAAAGAGTATTGATGTAGGTTGACGCAAGTTGGAAGGAAACTTCCTGTATTAGGCATAGATTTTTTTTTTTTGTGATTATTCTTTGAGAATTCTTACATCTCTGAAGCATTTAACGTTGGCCACAGCCAAATAATAATTTACTGAGTGTTACATATCTGGTAACTGTAATGAGTTAATATGATGTAAGTGTTACAGTTTTAAAATAAGTTATTAGTTTCTTATCTTTGGTAGGTACAACAAAAATGCTAGAACAGGTGCTTTCTTTTTTACAAGTCTAACGATGTGCACTGTTACAAGAAGTGCTTGAACTGTATTTTCTGTTGCTGTGTGCATGCAAAGAGCTCACCTTTTCCTGTGGTTGGTTATGAAAAGAAATGTGGCTGTCTTCCTTTTCCTATTTCCTCTACTGACACAGGTAGCCCTGCAGGGTGACTCTCTCCCCGCAGATATGTTCACAGGAGTACTGAGGAGATAAGCAAAGCTGCTGCCTAGCATTGCGTTTTGAAAATAATTTTTTCTGTCTGGTACAAAGCTGTGTGAGGCATCGGCTGAAAATACTGCACGTCTGCTTCTCGTTCTGAAAAAAACATGCTAGAGCGTGGGGAGAAGTTCGTTTCATGTGGAGCCTCTGGCTTGCTAACATGACTGTTGTCTGAACGCATGCCACGGCCCACTTTGTTCTCTGTTCTTTGTTCTCGCTATTTCAGCGAGAGATTGCTACTCCTTTGGTTTGGTGTTTTAGGAAAGAAGGGTTTATCTGGGTGAACCCCTGCACCTTACATCTCAGGCTGGAGCATCACTCTGGCTGTGAGAAGCCAGAGGCCTGGTATTACTGGTATGTGTTGGTTTCTGTAAGAAGGTGCTCGGCTGTCAAGCAGGCTGTTCAGCATTGAGGAGTGCTGAATAACTTTGAGCTGTGTCTGAATGGTTTAGATAAGCAGCTACATGGGAAAAAGAATAAAAGTAGCCTTCTAGGAACTAGTCATTCATAACATTAGTCTTAACTGTTTCTTTCAGTGATTCCTCAGACTCAACTGAGAAACCTGACCTCTTGACAAAATGGGTTTTTATGAACTTTTAACATGTGAAACGGTCGTAGCACTTAATGACAGCGCAAGTTAGACTTTGTACTTAAACTTTTACTATTACTTGCTGAGCCTTGTTTGTGTTAACACAAACCATGTCAATACAGTTGCGGTCTGGGCTGTAAATGTGCGTTACTGCTGGTGTTGCGGTGGATAACTCCCCGGAGCAGGCATCATTCCTGGGAGAGCCTTCCAGAGCGGCTGTGCTCTTGTGTTGTGTTAGCAGTGGTTCTGCTGATGTGAAGACCTGTGGGTGTTTGCTCACCCTGGGTGCTTGTTCAGCACGAGGCCTTGTTTGTAAAGTGGCTCCAAGCTCTGTATCTACCCTTGGATTGCTCATGTACATCTGTAGGTGTTACAGCTTTGTCCAACTTGCTTCCCAAAAACTCTAATCTGTGAGATCTTAGAGAAGAAGACAAATGATAGAAGTAATTTTTAAAGGGCTGGAATTTCACGAAGAAACTGAAATTGTCAGGTTAGGAGCTGGAGGAGTGTCTCTTCTGTCAGCTTTGGTCATCTTGGCTTTTACTATGGTGTTAGTAAATCTTGTATCAAAACACAATTGTGTGGTGTGTTCCCCGCCTAACAGCACAATTCTTTTGCGCTGCATTTTTGCCGCTTGCCCCGGACCGTAGGCTGGCAAAGGAACTCCTGCAGCAGCGAGTCCTTCTTGCTCTGTATTTGTTTGTTGTATGATCCATACCTTAGTCAGTCTTAGGCTGCCTACTCTTGCTACCATGGCATTGAAAGTCTATCGTGTAGCTGTGGCTTTAGGCATCTGGAAGATGGCAGCTGCGAACGAGGCATTGGGATTGCACACCCACAGTTTGGAGAGGTTATCAAGAGGCAATTATTTATACTCTTATGCATACTCCAGAAATTTTAGAATGCAGGGGTCTGGATACATCCTGCTACTCTGGAGAGCTTGGAAACAAATCTGGCGGTAAATCTCTTGATTGTTTATCTGTGCATACTGCGTGCTCACGGCTGGGTGCAGTTCTCGCTGCTTCCTTATCCCCATCTAGCCGTTAGAAAATTACGTCTGTTCCTAATAGTCCTGAAAAAATGGGTCCAGAGGAAGTATTTAAGGTGACAATAAAACTGTCTGTCTTTCAGGAAAATCTAATTCTGCCTGTCCGTTTTTGTAAACAGCTGCTAGCGTGGCTGATTGATGTCAGCTTATGAACAGGGTGACAGTGTGCTGGTCAAAACAAATCTAGCTGCTTTTAGAGCATTTCCAGGAAAAATAAACTTGTCATAGTACTGGAAACCAGAATGTGTGAGTGCCTTTTGCCATTCACTTAACGTAACCTTCATCTAAAACGAAGAGCTGCTGGGATTAGCCCTGCTGACCTGGCCTATTGCTATTAGATGAAGCTTGAGACTGATTATTTTCTTTTCCCTGTCTTCTTTATTTCCCTTTCTGGAAACAACTTTAAAGTAATCCTGCAAGTAGCTATAGTGCCGGGAGGAGATCAGGTTTATTTGTACTGCTCACAGTAAGTCGTAGTCGGCATTTATGTGGCCGCTTGCAGCAGTTAATATTTCTCAAGGTAGGTGAGCGCTAGAGATGAGGTTCACTCTGAGCTGCAGAGACCTGCTGGCATCTTACTTGTGGCTCGCTGCTGAGGATAGATCCCAGTCCTCCTGTTAAGGGCCAGCGGCTGCTCCTGGCCTCCGTTCTAATTAATGGGTCCCTCTAATTACCAGCACAATTTAATAAGTTTATTTAATGTGAAATAAGCCTTGAAGAAACAGCCTCCTTGTTCGAAGGAAGCGGGGATCTAGTCTGCTGGGTCGAGACTGGACACCAGAACATTAGCCTTTGTTTGTCCTGTTTTGGACTGCTCTGAAGAAGTTTCCAGCGATATACATAGGGTTAAGCAGCAGTGTTGCAGCAGAAGGCTGGGGCATCCTTTGAGTCTGGGGAAACAAAGATGAGAGACCTTGGAGAAGCCTCACGTCTCCCTCTCTCCACCCTCTGCCTTCTCCAAGCTTGTGGTGCATCCAGATATGAAGATGGCTTGTTTTGGTGTCACCAAAGCCTAGGCCCTCAAACACAACATGATCCTGTTGTACAGAATATTTTATTCTTTTGCTCCAACATGCTTTCAGTGAAAATATCAATGGGCAGAAGGAGATCTTCTCCCTGTTTTACTGAACGTGAAAGTTAGCAATGCTCCTTGTCACATCTGTAGCAGCAGTAGGACCAGGGCAAAAATCCAGATCTCTTGGCAAAGGTTTAGTGTAATACACAAAATGCCAGTGCACTTCAAAATCTCAGCTTTACAGATCACCATTTTTAAAATAAGGCAGTTTAAGCAGGGGAGAGGAGCCTATAAAGATTTGCAGTGAAGGCAGACATGAAAATTAGTATGTTTTGACCATTTAATTAAAGAAAAACCTGGCAATATTTAATGATGAAGAATTACGGTAAATAGTGTCTTCCTTGTAGCTTTCAAAATATAAGATGAGCCCATTTTGATTCAAAACTGTGAAATGCAACCCTGTTCTGCTGCTTTCCGGGAGATGCACCGCTCTGATTTTATTTTAGCCGTGAAGATATTCTTGACCAGATTGTATATTCCCATCATGCACATTAATTTAGTGGGAGGCACTGCTCTGTTTTATGGGGTGGAAAAAAAATACGCATTTATTTTGAGTGTCTGTTAGGTAGGACTCAGTTAAGGTGAAGCCTAAAGCAGAGTGAAGAGTTATCAACCAGCAGGTGCCATTAATAGGAAATTGTGCTGATTTTATTTAGTATTTTTCCGTATTTGCAGTAAAATGACTGCAGTTACAGTTAAATTGTACTCAATAGATGTAAAAGGGGGAAATACGTACGTGGCTTGTCAGAGTTCAGCCCCGTTCCTGGAGTGAAGCGGGAGATGGTGGAGCAGAACGTCAGCTTTCGGTACTGCAAGGAGCGCGGTCTGCCCTAGCCCTGCCTCTCTATTAGTCCTTGTCTTTCAGAGCAAAATGGGCGTGTTGGAGAAGGAGTGGACCTTTTAGATTGTTGGAACCCAGAGCCAAGTCATTATTTTTTTCCCCTCAAAAAAAGAGAGAAATCATAACTGACTTCAAGTAAATCACTCCCAGTTCTCTCTATTGGCCTTCTGTCTCAGCTCATGGAGAGGATATTTGTGAAATGTGAAAGGAATGATCTTGCACATAAATTATTGGGACTTAATTTTTAAAGCTAATTTGTACAATAAATATACAGTAAGGCTGATACCTGTTTGGGGTGCTGAATGGCTTACTGCGTTTGTATAGTACTTGGAAGAGGTTGGAGACATTGTTGTGTCCATCTAAAGGATTATTTCCATGACTGATTTAACTTCTTGTGCTCGTACAGTTTTTCCCTAAGAAGTTGTCTTTTGCAAGTGTAGGATTGTGTTACAAAATGAAGGCCCTTCCGTTCCTTGCCTGAACTTCAGGAGTTGATTATAGGATGTGTATCTGTCTCATAATTTGTGGGCAGCGACTGCAGTGGAACAGGCTGCAAGCAGAGCTGTTCTGGTGGATTGAAATGCGAAGAGGATATTTAAATACAGGCTTGGAGTGTTAAGACCACTCTTTCTGACATCTTGGGATAATGAGCGGCCTGGTCCACAGCAAGGGCAATCCCTTTCTACAGCAATAGCCACCAGACCTCTTGCATATAGTAAAAACATTCGGAGCACAGTTTGGGGCAAGATGGCAAGATTCTGCATTTGCTTGGTTGTATTTGCTCAGCTCTGCAGTAGTAGCTTATCAGCTAGAGCAAATATTCCCCATTACATCACCCACCTTCTTCCACTCCAGTATTGATAGTTACCAAATTAGAGCTTTTTCTGTTCGGGGTGAGAATATGCAAAGACAAATCTACCAGAGTCAATAGCGCAGCAGTTGTCTTATCACGGAGCTGGAGAGAGTAATAAAATATATATGCTGTCGATATTTTGATCCTGAACTATTATGAAGGTATTGACATGCAGCAGAAATACACTATTGGCTCTCTTTGTCTCTTTTATTTGAGTCAAGTGTTTGGCCACAAACTTTATGCATTTTTTCTGCCGGATTTGGAGAGTGTGGGATGCATCCGCTTTCTAACCCTGCCCAGCTGATTGCCAATTTATTTCAGGTCAAAGAATGTGCAGGTTGCTGCAAGGTAGTTTGAAACAGCATCTTTATTATCACAGTTCAAATGTTGGCCGATTTTCATTTGTCTCGCTACTTGTGCCCTCCAGGCACGCAATATAATCTTTCAACTGGTTGTTAAGACCAAATGGTCTGGTTTTTAGCAGGTTTGCTGCAGGCGAAGTCCAGTAGGAAGCCCAGCGGGGCGTGTGTTCCCACTTTGCATGAGTTGGTCTAATGATATTTTGCCCATTAACATGTGGAAGAAAGATCTAATCTGTTGAGGTTAGGGGGGAGAAATCTGTTGGAGGGTTGTCAGCTGGGGAGATAAGTGCTGATCATAAGTGGACCACCAGCTAACATCGCAGATATGCCTGGAATGTGTGTATTCAGTAAAATCTATGTGTTTGGTTTGGGGGTTGGTTGTGGGTTTTTTGGGTTTGTTCGGTTGTGTGGTTTTTTTTTTGTTTGTTTGGTTTTTTTTGTTTTTTTAATGCTGTTTGGGTGCCACAAGGTTACTTAACAGCCCTATTCCTTTAACAGGTCTCCGTGTGAGTGGGCTCCATGGAGCACAGATAAGAGACACAGAGAGAAGTAGGTGCAAGCGGTCTTTAATGCTTTTTGTCTAGACTAAACCTCTGAGTCTACTCAGCTTTTGTTTTTGCTTTTAATACGTACCAGTTTGCTTTAAATTTATCTTCTCCCCCCTCTCTCCCCTCCCTTCTTCCCTTTTTTACTACTTTGGGCTTAATTTGGGAAGGGGGGAGGTTAGTTGCAGGGATTTGGATTTGGGCAGGCAGGATTTTCTCCCATGACTCTCAGCATGAGGAGACGCGGATCAATTCCCTATCCTGTGTTCAGCTGGACACTAGGTTATGGTGTGTGTTGATCAAGAAATCCCCTCCTGTTTTGTACCACATAATGCATTCATTTCAGCCACTGAACCTAAATTACTGTTTTGCTTTTCTTTCTTTTTTGATGAAATGGTAAGAACTCTTTTTCTATAGGGATGAAGTTAGTTTATCCGTGCTAATGCTTTGATTTTTTTTCCTTTTTTCTCTCTCTGCCACAGTAGGTAACCAGTTAGGGGCCCTGGTACATCAAAGGTAAGCAGTGGGTTATGTTTTATTATTTATTGATCAATTCTAATTGTTTATTGATCCACCATCTGTAGTAGTGTTAGGAAGTCAGAGGTTGAGAATGTGGAAAAACTGTTAGCTTAGGTTTTCTCTAGACCGGGGTTTCTGCTAACTCTTTAAGGCTGTTTGTTGTGACGAAGAAAGAAGAGTTGATGGAAAACTTGGATTTGGTTCCCATAAATCTGCAGGACCAAGCAGCATAAATTCTCTTTCCCTGACCTGGCGGGGGGGGGAAGAAAGAAAAAGTTAAAAAAGCTCTGGCATTTTAACAGAAGCTGGAAGTATTAAACAATCATGAGGATGATGATGATTTTATTATCATTATTGTTGTTGTTATTATTTAGTTTTGTTGGTGTAATATGACCTAGGATGACTCCTTTATCAAAGATGATTTTGAGTTGGAGACTTAAGCTAGTGTGAGATGTCATGCAACATGTCTCAGCATCTAATACAAAAGTAAAATTCTCAGTTATTCTTCAATCTGGGTCTTAAGGAGTTGTCTGTCTTGCTTTGAATAGGAAGGGGAGAGCATTTCCAAAGCTGGATTCACCTTCGGGCTAATTGTAGCACATTTCCATCATAAGCAGTGTTTGTTGGGGGCCGCAGCAGAAAGGACAAGCAATATACATGAAGACTGTAGAACTTTCAATTTTTAACGGTTAGGTTCAAGCCCAGCAAGGGCAGCACAGAGAAGGGTGGGCAGTGTTGTCTTCTCTGCTGCTGCCTGCCACCTCTCTTCTGCCAGGAGTGATGTTCCTGTAGGGAATTGATAAGGCTGAAAAGCCTGAATTGGTTCCTTTCTGGTTTTGGTGGTTGGTTTGAGTTTCAGCTGGGTTAGCTGCTTCATCCATCTTGGAACCGTTCCTCCAGTGCAGGGTGGTAAACAAATGATGCAGGATAGGACATCTTGGTAACAGGCTGGGTTTATTCCAGGTTAAAACAACTGTTGTTTCTGAACCTCCCTGCAGCAGGTGGGTCTGTTCTGCTGCAGGTGTGGATGGCACTGTTTGGTTTTTCATCGCTGCTAGTGAGCCTCAGGACAGTGGAGAGTACATTATCTGCAGGTTAGCTGGTGAAGCCTCGTGTGCGTTTTATACCTTCCCTAGCTGATCTAAAGCCAGTAAGGCTTTAAAATACCTCACCACAAAGGCTGCGTTGAACTTACTATGCAGGTGTTTCACTGCTTTTGAGATTACTGAACAAATTCTATATAATGCAGATCTAAATGTATGGAGTTTGCAAATTCTGGGGGTTTTTGTGTTGTATTTTCTATGAGATAGAAATGACTAAGCAAAAAAAACATGCAAGGTAATTCCTTTCTACTTGACTACGATCAGGTCTTAGGAAATTGCTTTGGGCGCTTGTTTTTGGGGCAAAGGTACATTGAGAAAGTCCAAAGAGCAATAGATATGGAAGTCTGGAGATAATAAGACTTTAAAGGATAATTAAAGACAGCTTTTATAAATTCCAAGGAAAAGAATGATAAGGATAGGCAGGCAGAAAAAAAAACAAACAACATTAATATCGTACGGGACATTCATATCAGCGTTGGCTTTGGGTAGTGTCTCTTGACAAGAGCATATCCAAAAGTAGTAGGCAGGGACTGTGGCTTGGAAGATCTAGGCTAAGTATTAAAGAAACTTTGCCGTTATTCTGTTAAATCTGTCTGCAGCAAGAATGACAGGAAGAGATTCTTCTGTCAGCTCCGTTGAAGATAATGGAGGGTAGACTGGAAATGCATCCAGTGTAGGAGAAATTGGGTGACCATGAGAGGTCTCTTTCAAAACAAATGGGTTTGTGATGTAGTGTTTACCAGTGTGTGCAAAAGCATTATGGTGTGCCTGGTTTCCATGGCACAGACATAGTTGTCTTCCAAATTGTTCTTTGTAATGACTATTTGATATCTTTTTTTTTTTTTTTTTTGTTCTAGGGCTGTAATAACAGAAGAGTTCAAAGTGCCTGATAAAATGGTTGGATTTAGTAAGTACCTTGGATGCTTTTGATATGTTTCTTGATGTGTCTTCAGTGCAGGAATGCTATTTATTCTGACATGCTCACAAGTTTTTGTGCTTACTAGCCACGGATAAGCCTTGTCAAATGCTGTCTTCATGGGGACCAGATGTTCAGTGTTTAAAATCCAGATGCAAACTGCATGGAAAAGCTCTTATTATTGTCCCAGTAATAAGAACAAGACTCTGTGGTACAAGTTAGTGAGGGTTTTAGTGGCACTCTCCTTTAAATTCCCCCTGGCACAGTACATAAACAAGTTGAAAGTGAATTTATTTCACCACACTGAAATATTTTACTTCCTTTGAGTATGCAAAACTGTGAGAGTTGGGGGAGGAAAACAACATTTAAATGTTAAAATAAGAGTTGACTCAAGGCAAGTTAAACAGAATTTTAAATCCCTCATACATTTGCTGGTTGGAAACACAACCAGCATGCATTGCTCAGATGAGAATTTCTCCTGGATTTGCATTCCTGATTCTGTTCTTTTGCAAGCTTGATCCTAATTTCTCTCTTCCTCTTGATGATCATTACTCTTCTTTTCAATGGCACCTCCTGCTGTTGTGTTACTACAGTGATTGCATTGAATCCTCCACTACTAGATCATTGTGTCTCTCTTCCAATTTGATGTATGGAGAGTAAAAAGGAAAATAACAGGCGATGGTAATTACCCCATAGTGCGTGAAGTTTTGTCCCGATTGTAAAGACACTATAAAACTGTAACTCTGATTCCTGTGAAGGAAATGCTCCCTCTCCTGCCAGATCTCTTCCCCTGGTACCACATGTGTGGGAGGATGTCAGAGGGATGCTGTAGCTCTGTGAGAGGGGAGGCTGTGTGCTCTATTGGTGCATCATCTGTGTGTTAAATCTAGTCCTGGTTCAGGGGCAGACAGGTGCCGGAAGGTGGCAAGCCCACAGCTGAGTGATGCTTCTATGGGAGCATCTTGAGCCAGGCATACCTGTTAGACTTGACAGTTTTGCTCTTTTTGTAGTCTGGAAAGGGTATGAATGGTGATTGGCACATAGTCTGTCCCCAGTATCTCTCATGAAACAACGATGTGCTGGCTCCAAGAGTTAAGGGAGATGAGTATTTGTTTTTGCTTAAGATTTGATAGAGCCCTTTGGTACGTAGCAGTTCTGTCTGACTGCAGACCAGTGAAATAGCGTATACTTTGGAAAGAGGTAGTAAAACATGAATTTTAAAGAAATAAAAGCAAAAGTTTTTGCCTTTTTTAGGACCCCAAATAGCTGGTTTATTGTCTCTGGCTGAGCAAGTTATACTTAAATGACTCCTCTAGCAGCACTCAAACTAGCGTCTTATTTCTTGCATGGTACGTATTTCCATTCCAGTGCAAGACAGGCTTTTTTGACTGGCTTGGTTTTTTTTTTTCCGAGCAAATAGAATAGCTTTCAGCAGAATCTTAATGTTTTTCTGCTATGATGAGTTTGGTCACGCTGTAGGTGCCTCTTCTGCAATCCTGGAGTCAAACTGTTCTTTTATAGATTGCTGCAGCAGAGTAAAAGGGGGAAGGTGCTCTGCAGTTACTTGGGAAAATGGTATGTTCTGACGCTTGTTGAACTCATTTCAGTAATCGGCAGGGGAGGTGAACAGATCTCACGGATTCAGGCAGAGTCTGGCTGCAAAATTCAAATTGCTCCAGGTAAGAGCCTCTTTGTATGGCGGGTGGACAGACTTTCATGTCGAAGGATGTTGTCTCCGTTAGGTCAGGTGCCTTGCCATGCTTATGACATCTTGTCACTGTTAACAACTGATATACTAGGCTAGCATGCAGGGGACCTCCCAACTAGCATAGGAGACGGGTTTGGGGAATGAAACCATGTTGCTCGGCTCACACGGTTTGTCTCTGATTAGTCTGGTCAGCTCCAACTCCTGGCAGGAGACGTTTCTGGAGGGTGGCAGCAGCTCTTCGTACAACTCGCGTTGAAAAAATGGGATCATCCATTTGCTTTGTGCTCGTGCCTGTTTACTTTGGGGAAGACTGTACTGCAGTGCTGTACAGGAAACTGTTGATCAACGTAATCTAAATACTTAGCCCTTCCTTTAATTGGTGGGGAAAGCTTTACAAGAATGCAGACATCCAGCAAATAATTTAAAATATGTTGACTCTGGATGTCTTTGAATTCATTAACGTGCAGTGGGGGTGGTGCTTCCATTAGTGCTTGGTAGTTACTGAAACAGCTGCTTTATTTTTTCTAATCCCATATCTAAAGAGTTTCCTTCTTGTTTTCTTTGTAGACAGTGGTGGGATGCCTGAGAGGCCCTGTGTACTCACTGGGACGCCAGAGAGCATTGAGTGAGTTCTGATTTAATTTCTCTCCTTTCTCCTTCTCTCTCTTCTCCCTAATGCTGTGCTCTGTCAGTGGTGCTACTTGGTTAGCCACACCAGCAAATGTTGGCCTAGAGAAACCTGAGGGTCTCTGGAGCATAGAACCTCTTGGTCTGATGCTTTGAACTGTGCACCTCAAAGGCTTTTTTCCAGTTGCGGTTTGAACCCTCTGCAGAAATTTCCGTGGAATTCCGCTCCGCAGGGCAAGGTTGCTCTTAGGGCACCTAGGATGCAGTTTTCTAACTGCAGATTTCCAGGATACTGAGCTAAGCTGTTGAAGGGCTACTTCTCTTCTCCCCTTTGCTTCCCTACTCCTATTGAGATGACCATCCTCCCAGCTGAAGAAGGGCTGCATGAGGCCTCCAAAGCCTGTCGGTGCCACTCCGGAATAATCTGGAGGTGTTGATATTGTTGCAGAGCAGCATGAGGCCCATGGGTGCGCTTGCCTTGCATCGCTGCCAACGAGAGGCAAAGAACTGAACCAAAGTCTTGAATTCTGATCCCTGCATGGTAGAGACACGTGGCCAGCTAGCAGGGATTTCTACTTTTTAGACCTATAGAAACTTTAGGGACAGTGTTTCCTCCCTCCCCCTTCCCAGGAGCTGAGTTTGAGACTCTCACAAACCAGTTGAGGACCTCCTGCTGGAACTGGATCCAGGATCCTCAGGCTTACAGGAACACACTTAACATATGGAGCTGCTCTTTCTCTCCCCAGCCTTTGGGTAGGTGGGTTTTTTAAAATCCATCTGGAAATCTTTGAGTTGCATTTGATAGTGAAAATACATGGGCGCAAAGACTGTCTCTCTAAAGAGAAGACACTCATCATTCTTCCATTCCTAAGAGATCTAAGGGTACTTAAATCTCTTTATTCTACCATAATACTGCAAGCAGTGAGCCAGAGTAAGTAAAATTGGCAAGCTCACATTATAGGGCAGGCAATGTGTTCTTGCTGATATTGAAGTGCTTTGTCCCCCTTTAGCAAAAGATATTTCATAACAAGGGCAAAATATTAAAAGCTGGAATGCCTAATGAGATGCAGTTGGGGAAAAATGGGGGAGAGGTGTAGTTAAGATTTCATGGTTCTGAAATAAGCATTTAAATGTAGTTGTGTCCAAGGCTGTCATTAAATAAAATATAAATAAACTAAAAAAAGAGAAGTAAGAATACTCAATTTGTGCAGCAGAACAAGGTGTTCAGGACATGGCAAACTTTAATTTATTTTTGTGGCAAAATTTAATTTATTTTTGTGCTAAAGTTCTTGTCAAGTTGGTTGTTTGAACTATTTTTTCAGGCTACTTGTAGAAAAGAAAAGTAAGTAAGGAAACCAATCTAGATGTCAGATTTCTTTGTGAAGGACTTTGTGAGGAGTGTTTCCATTAGTTATATCCAGTAGCAAACTAAATAGGGTTGATTTCCAAATGACCCCTTCTCATCTGAAATACGTTGTATAGTAACTGTTGTAGTCACTAAAAGAACTTTATGCAAAATATGAAGGTAGATGAATAAAACCTCTTAAGACTCTTCCAGAATATTTGAAGTGGGCTTCCAGAAATTCCACCTTTTGCCTTGTTTTGTGAGGAAAGTCAAGAGAAAGCAGCACTCTGATCTGTGTGCAGCTTCAGATCACCACCCCTGAGCTGTTTTGAGTGAATGTCTGCTCGCAAGGGTTGACTTTGTACAGTTTCTTCAAATCACCAGAGAGAAGACAGTCCTCCTAGGGTGCCTGATGTGGCTTGATATGGCTTCCTAGTGAGCTGACATGAAGTGGAGAGAGGGGAAGATGCTGCTTTAAACTGAACAAGGGACTGATTACTTTCTTCTGCCTATTTTGAGAAGGGTTGTGGGAGAAGGGCAGGAAAGGGATGTGCTGCTATCAGAAGTCTTCAAGATGAAGGGAAGCCCTGTTAGCTACTTCTGACATGCTTAAGATTTTAGAGAAGGTGTCTTTAATCTCCCAAATGCTTCTTGTCTCTTCTCACCAGGAGTAGAAGAACCCAGTCTTTCACTGGTTGCTGCTGCAGTATCCTTGCCTTGCTTCGTGGTGTAGCTTCAGCACCTACTGCTTGGGGCAGAGGCTGTGTTAGAACAGTGTTCTGGTGCTGCTGGTAAGAGCAGGCAGAGAAGAGCAGGGCAGTTGCCTGTGACTGATCAGAGAGTGGTTAACCAGTGTGCTGTGTTAGTATCAGAGCAGCATGTGTTTTTTGTCTTGACCAGGAAGTAGAACAGAGCTTGAGTTTTATCAAATATTGTATATATGTTTTAAAAGTTCAGAAAAGTTTAGAACATAGAGCATTTTCATCCAAAATAAACACCCCAGATGCTATAGCTCAGCTGTTGTCCTTAACTTGCACAGAGGTCCGAGCATGCTGCTGCTCTTCCTTCTCTCTTCCCCTTTCAAAAATCGAACTGCTTATAAGTAGTCATGATAGGGGAAAATATACATCAAAGAGTTTTTTAAAAAGCAAACATTGTGCTAACTGTGGTTTCCTTCATCTTTTCACTTCTTCTCCTCTCCCCGATCGCTTCCCATTCCGATGGCTCCTGGTCTCTTGGTCACATGGAAAATGTTGTCTAATGGTTGTTTCCCTCGATTCTTTTCCAAAGACAAGCAAAACGGCTACTGGGGCAGATTGTAGATCGCTGTCGGAACGGACCTGGTTTTCACAACGATGTTGATGGCAACAGTACGATTCAGGAGATTTTGATCCCGGCATCCAAAGTGGGTCTAGTCATCGGCAAAGGAGGTGAAACAATAAAACAGTTGCAGGTGCGCAAGATGCATTTACTTTAGGGCTCTCTTCCCTACTGCAGCTTCTCTAGATCAACAAGAGCGTGCTGACATGGAGAGCCTTAAATGCTCTAACCTTCTACAGCAGGGACTACTCTTCTGCCTTCAGAGAGCTGGACACAAATCCAATCTTGTGTTAAAAAAGAAATCAGTTTGGCCCCAGCTACGCATGTAGTGGACTTTTGCCAGAACTGTGAAAGAAACTCAGTGTGCTTTAGATAACATTTGGTGCGTGCTGTTTAGGAGGGGATCCTTGTAGCCAAGAAAAGGCTGTCTCTAGTCTACTGCTGCAATAGTTTTTAATGCCAGCCATACTGTTGTAGAGTGCTGTCCTTCTCTCTTGTTGCTGATCTGTGATAAAGCTGGTGTATGTCTTCCTTTTTTTTCTCATCCCACCCCTTTCTAATTAAAAGTGTTGTATTGCATATAAATCTGTGTTCCTAGACAGTCTTTATTCCTCCGTCTGGTACAAGTTTTTTAAAGAACAGAGGATTTCAGAAAAGCACTTAATTTAGTTTTTTCAGTGCCCTGATTAGACTTCTGTCATCTAATAGTTTAAAGGCTGGTCACTTAATAACTATCATATGCAGAAGGCTACAGATTTTGGAAAGGGCTGAAAAAACAGTTGCTGAGGTAAAAGGGTTCTCTTTTTGCAAGGGATTCAGCTGTTTGAGAACTTCAGGAGTAGCACACTTCCTGGCAGTCCTTTACACTCTAGGACTACACTGAATACGTGCTATAAGTACGCAGGAAGAGCTGAAGTAGCATTCTGTAAGGCTGCTGATTTGACCTATGTAATGTTTAGTAACCAAAATATAGTCCCTTGTTTTAGGGACTCTGCTTAGCAAAATGCTCTGTGCTTTTTCTTCAGGAACGAACAGGTGTGAAAATGATTATGATCCAAGACGGTCCGTTGCCTACTGGAGCAGATAAACCTCTCCGTATTACTGGAGATGCATTTAAAGTACAGGTATGTAGTAAAAGTAAGCACTTGCCCTGTAGAACTGAGGAGGAATTTTAAGTTTAGCGTATTTGTGAGCATCTAATGGGGTAGAATCCAACTGTAAATGTAATGATCCTTGCTGGGTTGGTTTGTTTTGTAAGACTGAAGTTTGAGCAGAGCAAATTAAAACACCTTGGCTTGCTTATAGTGTAACCTAGGAGCTCTCACTCCACGTAGATATTAGACGTGGGTAGGAGAAGAGATGAGGAGGGTTTGAAGAAAGTGGCTTTGAAACGCGTTCCAGTCTGTGAAGCAAAAATCATAGCTATATGTTGCTTGGGTACTTAGTGGCTAACTTAACTGCACATTTGAGAAAGTTTTGTGGAAGGTTCATTATCTCAGACAGCCAATTGACGCAGGTAATTTAAAAAAAAAATGAAATAAAATCCCATGACAACTCCTGAAACCAAGGGGTTTGCTTAATATTGGTACCTGAATCTCCTTGTGTCAGATTTCTACAGATAGGTTCATACCTGCGGTTCAAAGCAAAAACCCACGATCAACCGGAGGCTAGAAGATTGTAGCGTGATGAGAATGCTTGAATTAAAGAATTAAAGTTTAGCTGTGGCATGTTCCACTTCTCAGCAAGTGCTTTTCATACCTTGCTAAGTACTTAAATCTAGCTTAACATTCCTGTCTGTAATAAAAATAGTTCCGTTTCATAGGATCTCCCTAATCATAAATTGCTACAACAGTTGGTGATGCTCAGGGATAGTATGTTTGGGTTGTATTTTTCAAAACTCTGACTGCAAGTGGGCTTTTGGATTTCAATGTTGGGGTGTGTGTTTTTGTTTTCTTTTCAAAATTCTTATTGTGGAGGTGTATAGATATGGAAAAAGAAGTTTAATGGCAGTCTTAACTACTTTTAACCAAGTCATACTTCAAGTGCTGCTACTTCTCAGGTGGTTTCTTCTGCCTTGCAAAATTTGCTGTTGTCACATCTTCCATGCCATAAATCATGCCAAGCAATTGTGGAGGCTGTGTAGGCTGCAAGATCTTTGGGGCACTTAGAAACGTTGAGTACTTAGAAAGCTCTTAAGAAGCTGGATGAATCCTTGGGTTTGGTGGGATTCTCTGGATGCTGCGACAGTGTTTCTTAACTCTCTAAAATCCCTATGAAATCTCTATGCCCTTATTTCTGTCTTGACATCTCTGATATGTCTTGAGTTGTTTGCTTCTGTAAAAAATACCATGGGGGCATGGAAAATATGTAAAAGTGTGAAAGGAGTCAGATTCACCGGTGTCCCTCAAACTTGGAAATAGAACCAAAATGTCCAAGACTTGACTGGTAATATATGGGAACAAAAGCTTTGGGTTTCACATGTAGGCTTTTTTTAATGGTGACTACTGTTGGCTTATTTCCAAGGTCCACTTTTACTAGCTGGGCTGCATGCAAGCTTGTGAATGGCCTTGAGGGCTGCAAGTAGGTAGGAAGAATATTCATTTGTTTCAGAAAATGTCTTGTTGCATTGCTGCAGACCTGGGCTGAACTTTTCTGAGTGTCAGTAAGCTCACTACTGCCCACCTTCCCTCCTTGGTACATGCTCTCTAGCTCTGAGTGGACATGCTTTCTGCTATATGCCACAGCTTCTACCTTGCTATATTGGTTTCAGTTCTACCCAGTAGGAAAGGGCCTTCCCTTCCTTTAATATAAAAACCAACCAAACAAAAAAAAAAACCATCAAAGACATTTTAAAAGCTAAAAGGCCTTTTTGAAATAGGTAAGGAAGCAGTTGCCCATGAGAAACTGCCGCTTTCCACACTTGGCAGGTTTTGTCAGACATGGAAGATGCCATTGAGAACAGATCTCCATTGACTATGGTGAAAGAAACTCTCGATCAGAAATGCTGTTTCTGTTAAGCGGATGGAGATCACTTTGTGTGAAGCCTGACCGTTAGCCACTGTTGAGGCCCTAACACCAAGTTGGCAAGCAGAGTAATTTTAAGCTAACTGTAACTTCTTTCCCCATGTAGCAAGCGAGGGAAATGGTACTGGAGATCATCCGAGAGAAAGATCAGGCAGACTTCCGAGGCGTACGCAATGATTTCAGTTCTAGAATGGGAGGAGGCAGCATAGAGGTATGTTTTCTTCACGAGTACTCTGCTAACCTCCCTGTGGGATGGGTAGTGGGTGGAAGTCATCAGACTGGATGTGTAACCTCTAAGATTATTTTTAAATGCATTGTGTTCTGTTGCCAGAAGAGTGAGTCTGGCTGCAAAGAGGAGTTCTCCTGGACTCCCAGATGGCACTTTCCTAATTGTGCTGCATTCTTCTAGTGCAGACTTCATTTAGTGGGGAAGGAATTTGTGACCACATGTTTGTTTTTCTTAAGGGATGTGTTTCTGTAGCCTGGAGCTGCTTAACGTGGCCTGTCCTCATAGTTAAGAGCATCCCCTTGTAAAATCAGAGTAATTCAGTTTAGTTCTTTGAGCTTTCATACTGCTTTGCCTTTCCCATCAGGTCTCTGTGCCCAGGTTTGCTGTTGGAATTGTGATAGGAAGAAATGGAGAAATGATCAAAAAGATTCAGAATGATGCTGGAGTTAGGATTCAATTTAAACCAGGTTTGTGTGAGGATGGAGAGCTGTTAACTTTCTGACCAGTGTTCCAGTTCGGGATTACTAAAGTGAATCTAATCTGAGGTTACAGCAGCTAGGCTTTCCTAATTTAAAGGTGCATTGTGTCTCTTACTGAAACCCGTTTAAATGTTATGTGCTGCTTCCCTGTGCACTTTCTGTTTTTCAGAGCGTAAGATTATATACACCTCATTTGCAAACATTAGATGTCACAACAGTCATGTCTTGAGTGGTAATTATATGGAAAAACAAAATAACAATAACAAAACCCCTTTTATTTCCTGTTTAAAGAATTCTCCAGGACATTAAAGCCTTTGGGGATCAGGAGTTGATTAATTCTAAGTAACTTTCTCTGGGTCCTTGGCTGTCTGATCACCTATCAAAGCTGCCTTTGTCCTCTTAAAATAATATCAGTCTCTTCGATTGTTTTTTTGACATTTGAAAGCGTTGCCTGTTGAATGTTGTTCCCTCTGCAATGTGGGTTGGGTTTTGTCTTCTTTCAGTACGTGGAGGACGGACTGAAGGTGGAGGGAAGAAGTAGCTCTTGGGGTAGTTATGTGAAAATGCTGCTAGCAGTAGTGGTGCTAGAAGGAAGCTTTTGTTGGTGGGTGGATGTTTTCTCCTTTTAATTTTGTCTTTGCCACTTCTCTTCACAGATGATGGGATTAGTTCTGAAAGAGTCGCACAGGTCATGGGGCTTCCCGAGAGGTGTCAACACGCAGCACACATCATCAGTGAGCTCATTCTCACAGCACAGGTGGGTTCTGGAGGCTGCTGGGAGCAAGGTGCTTATACGAGAATGCAGTGTGTGCACACAGCTGTGTGGATGGATGCCACCACTGGAAGAACAGCAGTGTTAAATTTTCCCTCTGGTAGACCACACATGCTGCTGCCCAGGACAGAGCTGCTAGTTTTTGTTGTTTAGTTGTTTTTTTTTTTTTAATGTGATATGGGCTAACTGAGCTATGGGAAAGTCTCCTATTCTCAGGCAGTATTATGAGACCTCATTGTAGCTCCACGTTTACCCCTCATGTTTAGTTGTTCGTAAGTTATTTGGCAGTAGTGATCTGGTGAAATGGAGTCCAGTACTAGTGTGAGACAGTGACAGTAGGACTAGAGTCCTACTCAGTAGGGCTGAGTAACCCTTAGATAGCAGAGCGTTGACAGTGCTTGGTGATGCGTGCTCTGGCGTAGCGGCTGTGGGAGGCAGGGGAAGGCAATGATCGCTCGCCTCTGCAGTCACTGTGCTCTAAGAAAGACACCAACATATTGCGTTGCCCAAGAGCAAGGAGTACAAAGATGGGTGAAGTAATAGGACAGACTCACAAAGGAGGTTGTATATTCCTTTTGTATTTTGAGAAGTAAAGGTGTTAGACCATTCCAGACCAGATACCTGAGTATAATTTCTCCATCAAGGGTAGGTCTTGATATCTCTCCTTGCCCGAAGATCTGATTTGAATACTTGATTTCGTAATTTTTTTAAATCATCCACTTAAATGATGAGGTCTGTTATGATAGTCTCTGACTGCCCATGCCCTTTGCTTTTGGAGAAATGAGTTACTCAAAATAGGTATGTCCTTTGAGTGTCTTTGAACTTAAAAGCTTCCTTTATAAGTTTTGGAAAATGTGCATTTCAGCTGAGTAATTCCAGCAGTTGCTTAAAGAATGACTCTTGAAAGGGTTTGGAAGAACTTCTGTGTGTGTCAGTGCCAAGATCTGTTGGTTGCTCTAAGGAAAGCCCTCGTCACAAGCTAAAAGTCCCTTAGTAGTTGATGCTTTTTTTATAGGTTTATTTCAGCAGTTATAAAGGCATGCGTTTTAAAAATATAAATATTTTCCTGAGTCAGGAAGGCAACTATAACCTATGTTATTTGGCATTTCTTTTTAAGTGCTTCAAAATCTTGAATGTGAAACTGAAGTCCAAGAATATTCAGCGCCATTGATTATAATGCAGTTTAACTTACCTTGCTTTATTTTATTTTTAATGTACTTTGGGGCCAGCAAAAAACCACTGATACATATTTTTTTGCCTTCCAAGGAACGAGATGGCTTTGGAAGTTTGGCTGTTGCCCGAGGAAGAGGTCGTGGCCGTGGGGACTGGAGTGTTGGAACACCTGGGGGCATGCAGGAAATAACCTACACCGTGCCAGCCGATAAGTGTGGCCTCGTTATAGGCAAAGGTAGGTCTGGTGACACTCTCCGTGCTGGAGCTTGCGATCTTTCCCTCTCAGGATGGTCGGATTCTTGCTGCCTGACAGTGAGGCTTCGGAGTTTTCTGTAATTGCAGGTATTTAGTGGCTGGTGAATGCAGCATAGGAATAAGCTGTAAGCGCTTGTGGTTGTTTTCTTTGTGGTGCTCTCACTCATAATTGTACTCTCCAGGCCCTTGTTCACAATATGTAAGAGAGGCTCTTCATGCAGAGCTGTCAGCTAAGCTTGTTATAACAAGCAGCTGGCTGAGAAAAGGCAGGTTCATTTGTGGATTCTTTTTATAGAGAATCCGTTTAAAGGACAGTTTATCAGGGACAAGCAGAACAGTCATTTCGTCATGCCGGATTTCTGTGAGTGCCATGTGATAAAATGGAAGGTCTCTGAATGTGGTAATGACAGTCGCTGCTTCCAGCCATGTATCTGAAGTGTCTGATGAATAAAGTGAAGCAGCAGGATTTGTCTGTATCTGAACCTGTCACGGAGCAGGCTGGTGCACCTTGTTTTGCTCAGACAAGCACCTTCAATTCCATGAAGGCCCCTTGGCTGTCTTAGCTGTTGAATCTCTCCGTGCTGAGGAGGTGGACAAGGAGTCATCTGGCCTTCCTCTCGAGAACCAGTACAACCCCAAGACTGTTATGAAACCAGAGCATCGGCAGCAGTCTCAGTTTGTCATAGAGCATGAGCTACGTGTCGGGTAATGGCAGTACTCGGATCAGAGCCAGGAATAGATGAGCTTTATCGCTCTGAATTGTTGTGATGCTTCTGAGTTAATGCACTGACGTATCAAAGCAGTTGTATTTAGTTTTTCTGTCTGCTTATTTCAGAAAGAATGACATATGCCTTAACTAGTATTTAAGTAATGACAGTTGGCTTTTAGCCTCGGCAGAGGTGAGGTGAATAGAGCAGGAATGGATTAGCTACAGCGGCAAAGGAGGCAGGGACTTGAGGGCATTGTGCCGTGTTTTGATGACATTTAGCTTCCTGCCGTCGTGTTGGGCAGGAGAGAGCTTGCAGTGAAACATCTTGTGGCCTCTTCCCCTCCTGCACAACCCTGCTGCGTCTCACTTGTTCCTTTCCACGCGTCTGGCCCCTGTGGCACCCTGAACTGCTGCCCTGTTGAATGACAAGGATGCAGGTACGGCACGCAGGCCTGTCAGCGGTGTATCTGCAATTCTCTTCACATGTTGTTCTTTGCCATAAACCTGTTCACAATCCTGAAAACTTGTTTCAATATGAAAACACACCTGCTCTCCCCATTATGCAGAGATTGCAGAGTGATTGTATTTGGTCTCACTGAACAGTCCAGTTGGGCAAAAGATCAAGCAAAGGAAATTTTAAGCCCACAAATAAGAGTGTACGAAAGAATCAGATTATAATGACACTTTATTGCTGTATCCATTAGTCATCCTTAATAAAGGATCAGAAAGGTCACTTGTTGTTCAGCAGTGCACTGAAGTGGAGCATTTGTGACTACAGAGTGCACTGTGTGCTGAAGAGATAAGTGTAGGTAGCGGAGTTGGATGTCCCAGCATTCCAGTGCCAGGCTGGCACAGGCTCGCTGTGGGGGCGGCGGGCAGCTTTTTACCTTTGTTTCCACAACAGCAAAACAGAGACTCTTAACCGGCCAGATCAGAAGCTTTCTGGAGTGACTAATTACTAGTTGTATGGTGATTTGAGTGCTTGTAGCTTTGTAATACCACCTTGTAATCGGTGTTCTTACAGCGCCTGTGCTTTTAGTCTGCTGCAGCCTTCATTTTTGTCAAGTGAGTGATGGCTGTAGCGTTGCCTTTTGGGGCCTGGACCAGGAGGGGTGTACTGCACTCTCTGTATGTGGATGCAAGACACCTGATTCTTCTTATTTCCTCTCCCACTGCCTGAGGGATAATGTAGGGGAGAGGGGATGTTAATGGGATCTTTTTTAACAGTAAATAGTTGTAAAACCTTTGCTCCTTCCTTTTTTGTTTCTGAGCAGTTTCCAGCTTTTTTAATCATTTTTGTTTTGTTTTGGTTTTTTTGTTTTCCCCCTCCCTGTGATATAGGACTTGGCTATTAGCCTTCTCTGTCTGAGTCCTCTGGGCACGTGTAGCTTGGTCTCGGAGGTTATCACCTGAGCAATGGGTATCTTGGGCCCTCCGTGTAGTGTACGCAACGCAGCCAGGCAACTGCTGCTTGAGACGGGAGAGAAAGAGGGAGATGAGGAAATTTCTCAGTTCAATTTCTGCAGCATGTATGATAGAAGATCTAGGGCCCTTTTCTTGTGGGCATCACTTCTCAGCTTGGGAGCATGAGCTTTTATGAGCTGATAAGTGCTCTGCTCCCTGTAAATCCTGTGCGTAGCTTTTTCCTCTAGAGGGTGGGTAGGTGCAGCTTTTCTTTTCTGAAAGACTGGAGGAAGGGTGGAGAAGAGCACCATACACATGTCAAGCGCTTTCTCTGTTTGGTGGAGCTTGGAAACAAACCGCAGCCTCTCTGGGCCCCCACTGGATTTCCATGATAAATACAGCAATATTGACAGATAACGTGGCCGGCCTGGCTCTTGTCAGCTCTGCCTTTTAGCGGGTTTGATTAATTGCTTTACGATTTCACGTCCAGCTGGGGGGCCACTCTTGGATCACTTCTGCCCCACATCAGGTAGAAGAATGGAGCGGGCTGCTGAATGCGTCTATAGACAGCCACCATGTGCCGAGCGGGTCACCTCATTATGGGAGAAGATGAACTCCTTCCGGCACCGAGCAGCATCGTGTTGGCTGCGTCACTTCATTTGCATGTTCTGGAGGCTGAATTGGGATAGCTTGGGTGGGAGGGAGCGCTTTGTACCAGACTGGAGGGTAAGGAGGAGAAGGGCACCAAGTCCTTGTGTGGCAGAGCATGAGCTTGCAGCCTCTGACCAAACTGGGAGAGCCAACTTGATCCTGCAGTATGGTCTAGGAGGGACCTGATGGGGGAACAGTCCCAACAACTACAAACTTGGTGCTGGATCCTAAATGGGGAAATTGTTTGAAATGTGTATTCTCCTTGCTTCCAGTTTAAGAGTGCTTCCATTTTTAATCCACCTTTGGAAGGAGAAACCTAGTCTGCTGTGCGAGCAGCAACCCGTGGTTATGCCTGTGTTGCCCAGTAAAGAGGTTCTCCCACTCCTTCATGATCCAAATTGTGTTGGCTGAAAGGGTCCTCTGTTTTCCTTAAGCAGATGAAGCGGCTGTTGATTCAGATCTCACCTCAATGTGTAAAAAACAGAGCTTCAAACAAGTCTGCATCAGACAAAAGCATTACATAAAACGTCTTGGGTTTGAAACTTTGTCTTACTGCTTTCCCATGCTTGATTGAAAATAAGTGGGTTGGCTTTTGGCTGCACAGTACAATCCCTGTTGTCTGCCCAGGGATGTGACACGATTATCTTTTGTTAAATGCATCTTCAAAAATTCATTTAGAAAGAGTTAATTGCCCTTTGGCAACTTTTCCTCCTCCCTTCCCCAAGAAGGCTTTAAAATGTTAAAAAGGTCACGAGTCCATTACAATGAAACGAACCAAGTGTCTGCAACATCCACAGTTTGTTTTGAAGTTGTGCTGGATGTATAGAGATGGAAATGTGAGCAAAATTGAGGCGATCGTTTTTTGGAAACTCTTTTTATTTAAAACCAAACGAAAATGTCTGTTAGTTTCCTTTGCTCTCTTTCTTTCTTGCTGTATGTCCTTTTGGCTGCTGATTTTTGGTTTGGGATTTAAAAGTTGTAAAAACCCCTTCCTTCCCCGCACCCTGTAATTTCTCCAGTTGAGTGGAGCTGGTCTGTAAGTTGTGTGAGCTTCCAAAAGAAGAATTGAACCATTGTAACATTGGCTGAGGCTTTTGTTAAGCAAATTTCATTAAGAGACTGAGACCTAGCAGGTCTTCAGGAAATCAGATCTGCTTGGGCTGGCCCTGCCTCATCCTGCTGGAAGCACTCCTGTGCTCCAGTGTATCCAGATGGCAAACTAGCCAGATATGTTCACTGCGTGCGCAAATAACTGAAATAGCGGGAAACTGCCTGGGATTCTGCACTGCTGCGGTTGTGTGGAGGGATGCGGACACTGCGGTGCGAACAGGGAGCGTGGTCAGCGGAGGCTTCTGTATAAGGGAATAAGCTATTGAGTAGCACGTGCTTGTGAGAAAGCTTTAGCGTTGTTTTTAAGCTACATGGTCTGTGGCTGGTGGCTTTTTTCCTTAGTGGAATGAAATGTCTAGTGATGGGAAAAAGCCTCATAGAAGAAAGAAAAAGCCTACTTCAGTTGCAGGTGACTTTCTTTTCTTGAGGATTGTGAACAGCTGTGCAAAACACTGGAATTCAGTCAGTACAGGTTTTGCATCTGGTTTGTTAAAGCATATCTCAGCCATACTGCATTTTGTTGGGAGCCTAGGAATCTTCAGCAGGGAGACTGACTGTATTCTTAAAACAGCACCACCCATGACTGCAAAAACCGCTGCAGTAGCTCCCAGTTTCAGGTCGTGCTTATGAGGCAATTTAAAGGAGCAACGTGAGCTCAGGTACTGTGGTTTCTTATGCTGTTGCCATACTCAGCCCACCTCCCTTGAGGCACGCAGAAGGTATTTAAAACCATACTCCGTTACCAGAACCGGACTTTGGTACGCTTTTTTGGACAGAAGTGCTGAATATCCCTCCTAATGTCTTGGCTTTCTTTTCCTCAGGTGGTGAGAACATCAAGAGCATAAATCAGCAGTCAGGAGCCCATGTGGAGCTCCAGAGAAACCCGCCTCCGAACACAGACCCTGGTGTACGAATATTCACAATCAGAGGAGTTCCGCAGCAAATTGAACTTGCTAGACATCTCATAGATGAGAAAGTTGGTGTAAGTTCCATCTCTGATCTTGGTCTGTCTCTTTCAGACATGGTGTTTTCACTCTTAGGTACGTACAGGCCTGGACTTACAGGATGGTGTGGAGTACACACGCTTACGTTATTTAGCTTCAAAACCATTTGCCTGTTAGCAGCTACCTTGAACTTTGGCCCTTCAGCATCCATTGGAGTAATTTTGTTGTGGTCCCTGAAGGATCTGACTGTTTGCTGACATAATTTGGAGTAATGTGCAGCTGCATGAGAGAAAAGAGCAGCAGTAATAAGGTATGAGAGGGCTGTCAAAGGAGATTTTTGAAGGGAAGACGGTAGCATCACTCCATGAGAGTGACACAATCCTGGCATCATCATCCTGAAAGTAACACTCAACTCCTTGCTTCAGTAAATCCAGGATGACTTTTATCTTCCACTTAATGCAGTGCTGTGGTATTGAAGCTTAATAACGTCAGGCTGGAGTACTGCTGAAGGGGGAGACTTGGGTAAAAGAAAGTACAGAAAATACTGAACTGGGGCATTGGTAAAGCTGAAAAGCAACCTTTTTGCTGAATTGCCTCAGAGAAGAAGGTGTGATACCAGCCTCAGGATCCAAACTATTTAAAGGAAAACTTCCAACCATGCCGTAGTCCCCTTAGCCTCTTTGTGGGCTGACCGGAGTTGCTTTTGAAGCTGGGCTCCTGGAGTGTGCTGACAGTCCTGAGAACTTCGTCCTTGGAGAATCAGTCACTTCTTTCAGATTCTGGGGTTTAGTGGAACGTGTTCCAGACTCTTTTCCCTTCTTACTGCTTGTACTAGCTGCCTCCACCCTGTGCTTAGAGCTGGTATTAAATTTTTGTGGATTCTGTGGCAGGGTACCAGCATGGGTGGACCTGGAGGATTTGGTCAAAGTCCATTCAGCCAAGCACCTGCTACACCTCATCAAAAGTAAGCTTCTCGTCTCGTCGTGGATGGGCTGTGGGGAGTGGCTGGGAGCTGTAAAAGCACTGGGAGAAGGGTGGAGGGCACTGAAGGGGTGATGTATAAGTGGAGCCTTTTAAAGATTGAGCATTCGGAAGCAAAAAGCGAGTGAGATGAGACCTTTAAGCTTGACTGCAGGAAGGATTTTAGCTATTAAATGATGAACAAGGCAGGCATTGGCATCTCCAAAATTCCTGTCTCTAGCTCAGTGAGAGCATGGAAAGAAGCTTGCATAGATCACAAGGAGCACTGTTCTGTATGATGTATCTTTGTCTTGGCGTCGTGAGCCGACCAATATCAGTCAGCACTCACGCCTACACAGTGTTTCCTTTTGTTCCTGTGTTCACCTGTTTGCTCAGCAGTCGCTGGCTATGAGTAACCATTTCAGTTCTGCGAGTGACTTAATGTATATGGCCTATTAAGCATTTTCTTGTCTACTTCATCGTGCCTTTTTGTCCTCTGCAGTGGTCCTCAGGCGTTCATGACACAGGGTTGGGGTAACACCTACCAGACGTGGCAGCAGCCTGGACAGCAAGTCCCAAGTAAGTATCTAGCACCTGGGTTGGAAAAGGGTTGGTGTTCCCTTTGCAATTGCTGCTTCATGCCCGCAAAACACAGGTACACCATGAGGCCACTTGTGTGAAAACAGCAAAATAATTCCCTGAGCTGAAGAGGTGTGTGGAGGCATGCTGTGGTGTTTGACTCAGAAT
Organism: Chlamydotis macqueenii; assembly: GCF_036417535.1. Lineage (NCBI taxonomy): Eukaryota > Metazoa > Chordata > Aves > Otidiformes > Otididae > Chlamydotis > Chlamydotis macqueenii. Next base: position 5,844,472 of record NC_141575.1, on the reverse strand, counting down.
AAACTGAAGTCCATTGAAAACTGTAATGCTTTTTGTGCACTTAACTGCTTACTGCCTGTTTCTGCTCTCTTTGTGTGGAAATTTGCTCCTTGCTGTCTGTTCCTCTCTATCAAAGCTATTTCTGCCTTATACTTTCTTCTGTGAGGATTCTCCAGGCCAGCACTTTCCAACTCCACTACCACCTAACAGGCGCACTGTGTCTGGTGAATTCCCAGTCTGCTAGCAAGACTGGGAAAGGAGATGCAGAAAAAATGAAGAAGGGATAGGGGAGGGCTTCTGTCCTCATTCACTCACTACTGCTGGCTGTAGTAGTGTCCCCTTGTCTCCCTTTGGGATTTGATGAGAACTGCTCAGCCTCCACTGTGCTGAATGCTCAGAATGAGGCCAGCGGGATAACTAGCTTTACAATTTTTTTTTTAAAAAAGGGGGCACACATGTCCTTAGTTGTAAGTTGAAAAACTGAGCACAGATCACCCCTGCTGCTGGCCTTTCCACTTCAAGCCACCACAACTAAGTCAAGCTGGCTGTTATTCTTCCGTATTCGAAGTGTCACTTCTTCCTAAAACTCTATTTAGTCAAATTTCAGCAGGTTGGAACAGGGAGTCCACCTTTTCAGGGTAACTGAAGTAGTAAATTACATTGGTGGTGATGGCATCTGCATCATCCTGTGTCTTCAACGGCCGGAGTAATGGTTTGCCCTAAGCAGAGCAGATCCATAGTCTGCTTGGCAGTCTCAAAGCTCGTGTGGTGGGCAGTAATATCCAACAGACACTTTTCAATCACTATTTTTCAGGAAATAAGAGTTTTTTAGTGGCCTGGTCTTGTGAAAACTAAAGCTAAGCACCAAATATTGTGGGTGTGGGGGTTAATTTTAAAGGGGTTTAATGACAGGTGCTTTTCGGTGCTAAGGCTGATTTAGCAATGAAGTAGATTATTAACTTCAGTATAATTTTCTACTTTTGGAGGTGCCTGAGGTAGAGGGAATATTGGAGGAGCAATGCCTGCAATTGCACTTGTGATTCCCTGTAACACTAATCACATTTTAATGTTTATGAAATGGTCCATATATGAAATTTGGAAATCCTCAATGCTGCATTGTGAACTCAGTGCACTTCTAAAATGCGTGCGACAGTAGGACATAGGAACCCTGCATGGGAAGTGTGTGTTAAACTCTGAAAAAAATGTCTCTGGAAGGGTCCTGCACCTCAGCAGCTACACTCTAAAAATCCTGATTTTTCTTTTGAACTCCAGGGACTTGTAGAAGGTCAATAGTTGTTCTGTTTTCAGGACAGCAAAATGCAACGGTGGGCTTGAAAGGACCTTTTTTGTACAGGACTGCAATAGTATGGTAGTGAGAAAGAGTGTTTTCCCATTAGCTTGTTTTACAGGAAAAACTGTTGTTCCAGTCCTTTCCTGTGCACCCCAAAGACTGCTCTGGGCTTTGGCAAGCAGAGCAGTCAGTGCAGCGGGGAAAGCTCTGCCAAAAAATGTCATTTTTGTCTTCCGATAAAGCCTTTGAATAAATGCTTATGAATCATAGAATCACAGAATGATTGGGTTGGAAGGGACCTTAAAGATCGTGGAGTTCCAACCCCCCGCTGTGGGCATTGCTGTTTGCCTTGCAAGAGGCCTTTAGAAACTCACCTTCTTTCTTACCTCCCTGGAACATCCTCTTATCCTGCCCACCAGTCGCTGGGGAAAAAAAAAGTCATCTCCCTTCCTGCAACATACAGTCATGTCTCAGGTTCTCACCCCCTGGCCTCACAGCCCCCTTGAATCCCCCGATTACCCACAGTGCAGCTTGTCTCTCAATGATGACCGCTTTGCAATGAGTTTGTCAGGTTTCTAGTGGCCCCGAGGCCAGTGAAGCATCCTGCCTCGCCATTATCCTCCCCCTGTACAGGTTTAGTACCACAAGGCCACGTTTTGGGAGCAGATGTCTTATTTCTGCTGTTGAAGTTAATGGAAGATGTTGGCTCTCTAGTTCCATGTCTACTTAGGATCCTCCGTGTTCCTGTTCATAGCCAGGCACGCTGAAGGCAGTCTTGGTAAGGAGAGAGGACAGACAAGATGATGCTGTGCTTTAAGCAGCCTTCACTGCTTTCTTCTCCTGCTGCAGATCACGGTGGTACCCAGTCAGGCCAGGTGGAGTTCACCAAGGCGTGGGAGGATTATTATAAGAAACTAGATAAATATCTGCTTTTGCACTTTCAGTTTTAATTTGAAAACAGACTTGTCAAGTGTTCCTTTCCCGAGTGCTGCATCCCGTTTGCGGCTCCGCTAGCCCGGTCAGAGCAGTTGAGTCGCTCTCCGAGCAGAGCAGGCTTCCTAGGGACGGGCTCGAGAGTGCCCTCCTCGTGGGAGGAGGGGCAGACCCCCACCCCCTACACATGTATTTAGATTTTAATTACTTCCCCCATCTTAAATAAATTAACTGGCTGGGGAAACATTTTGCTGTGAAACGCATTTAGCTGCGTGTCCTTTCAGCCTGCTGCAGACTGTAATTCTCCCAGAAGAAAAGGCATTGAAGGAGGTCCTTTGTTGGCATTAGCAGGTGGACAGTTGAGGCAGCCTTGACCTCTGCCAGAAAAGGTCCTGACTTGTAGCGTTGGTCAAGTCTTTTAACCCGCTTTTATGCCCCTGGACAGGACACTGCTGCCCTGATCCCTCCACCCACTTCACACTTGCAGTGTATTATTTTTTCCCTCTTCCCGCCGCTTCGAAGCCCCCCTTTGGCTGGTGTCACGGGGCAGGGCTGTACACGGAGCGCGGGCGGGTGGGCTGGGGACAGCTCTCCTCCACGCCCGTCCCTGTCCTTGCCTGCCATCCCTGTGTGCAGTGGCTGATGCTCAGCACTCGCGCTCTCGCTGTGCCTGCCTCTCTCTGCAGTTTTCCAACTGCTGTGTTTTCTGTTCAGGGCTTTTGTTTGCTGTGTGTCTGGCTGAAGGCTCTTTGCTCTTAACTGTGACTCAGGGAAGCGTGGGCATCCCGCCTCTGCTCCCAGCTGGCTGGATTCTCCCCTGCACCAGCACTTAGACGTGCTGGATTGAAGGTGTCTTAGTGCTTCAAAGAGGGGGAGTCTGTGCTGGGTGAAGACCAAGGTTTTGGAGTCCGTGAGGTCTCTCTCGGTGCAGTACAGGAGCTGAGGACCCTGCAGCCAGGAGCAGTTTGGCTGCCCTGGAGCTGTGCGCAGGGGCAGATGGTGCGCTGGAGGCTTGCGTGTGGATACGTGGTGCAGGCAGGCATTGCCCGCTGGAGCTTCTTCAGACGTGTTCTGCTGACAGAAGTGGGGGAGTGAAGGATGCAGACCCCTGAGAACCACGTGAGATGACTCGAAACATGGCCGTTTCCTTGGCAGCTCCATGGCTGGAGATCGAGATGACAGGTCTCGGTTCCATCAGGGGTTTGAACCCTCCATCCTCGTGCTAGATGGGAGTGGGCTGACAGCCTCGGGTGGTTGATACGCAAACCTGGCAGCTCCCAGCAAATGTGGTTTGGCGTGAGCAGGTCCCAGCACGGGGGAGACTTGGCTTAATGCCCTTTAGCAGGGCGCAGGTGAGATGAAATCAGGAACTTGAGCTTTTCCTTGGCTTTCCCTGAGCTGAAGATGCCCAGCACTGTAGAAAGGTGGAAGCTGAAGTGTGAAGTCAGGGCAGCTGAGGGAGATCCAGGGCCTGTCTAGTGGAAGGGCAGATGTCACTGGCTGGAAACTGTCACCTGTTCCGTACTGATGTGCCCCTTGTTGTCATCTTTGCACAGGCCAACAGAGCCAGCAGCAGAACAGCCATCCCGATTACAGCAAAGCATGGGAGGAGTATTTCAAAAAACAGAGTGAGTGAAACAGGGTTATTGGAGATGAATCAACTCTTGTCGTAAACAGAGTTAACTCTAATCCGATGACTTGCGTCTCCATCCCCTGCCATTATTAGCTTCCAGTCCTCTACAGAACCCCTTTGGTCCTGTCCTCTTGGTGATGGTGCATGGAGTTCTCCCCCTGCGAGCTCTCAGTTGTGCTGTCTGCTGTCGCACCTCGGGAGGGGTGCTCCTGTTGAACCCCAGTCCACCGCAGACCTCGTGTCCACGCTGGCAGTTGGCCTGCCTGGGGGAAACAAAGCGCACGACAAGAACTGATGCTAACAAAAAACTAGAAAGCTGAAAGCAGGTTGTTGAGAGGGTAGGAGGGCTCTGCCCATGTGGAAAAACACAGGCCTGGCTTCTTCCACCCTGTTAAGAAGCGCATGATGCCAACTTCTGGATTTGTATCCACCGTGCTGCCGGAGCCTTCGGGCCGAGGATGAAGAGTGCAGGCCGGCAGACCCTGTCCCTGCAGGCCCAGGATCGGTCTCTTAACACTTTCTGGCTGCTGTTGGCTTGTCACTCGCAAGCCAGCTCAAAGCCTATCCCGTCACATCCAAACAGCAGATAGCCCATGTTGCTCTTTCAGATGCCTGCAGCTGTCGGAAGGGGGCTGGCTGCTCTTTAAGCTTTACAAAAAGAGGTCCTAAGCCTGGGCTTGGTCTTACTGAATTGCTCATCTCTCCCTTTTCTCTTCTTTTCCTCCAGGTCATGCTGCCAGTGCTGCTTCTCAGGCAAGTTCCCAGCCGGACTACACGATGGCTTGGGCAGAGTATTACAGACAGCAGGCTGCCTACTACGGGCAGACACTAGGGCAGGCTCAGGCCCACAGCCAGGTCTGTATCCGTATTCCCTCTACCCTGCTGCTCTTTCCCGTGGGGAGTGCGGTACTTTGGCCTTGCTCCGCTGTGGGAACTCTGCTTTGTGTGAAGCAGAGAGATATTTTGTGGCTGAGGAAGTGATCACAGAAGTGAGAAATTGCTCACTGCTCCCTGTCATGTTGTTTCAGCGTCAGAGTCTTTATTTCCCCGGGTGAGGGGTTTTTGGGAGAGAACTGGGAGGTTATTTCTTTCTCCTGGGGGCCTTTCCTTACAAGCCTCAGGCTGTTTTGTGACTTTGGGGAATTAAAGTAAAACAAATTAAACCAGGCTGGCAAAGTAGCACAACGCTGGCACCTCGTGCGATCCAGGACCGTGTGTGCAGGCTTTGCCTTTTCTCCTGCAAGCGTTGTGGTAGGAGAGGAGCTGTGCGCTTGCCTGGGGGCTGAGTGCCCTGTCCTGAAAGGGAGCGGAAAACTGTTGAAAAATAATTAGGATTAACCAACAGAAGAAGTAAAATCTCACCTCACCTGTTGCTCAGACCGTAGGACGGTTGTGTTGGATTTATCCTGATCGCACGTGCAGGGCTTTCCTGAGCGCCAGGTTCGCAGAGCGAATGCCTCAATATTTGGCCAAAAGTATGTGCAAAGCACACGTACCCCTTCGTGTGAAATGGTGTTTTCACTCTGGCTCCTGGGAGCAGGAGCTGGTCTGGATGCAGGCGGCACGGGGAGCCAGCACCGTGCTCAGGCAGCTGCAGCCTCCCCGCTGCTGCTCTCCGGCACCGCCGAGGTCGAGCGGGGCGAGCCGGGTGCAGGAATCGGCGCTTGCCGCGGGCGCCGGCCAAGTGTGACCTAGAAGCGGTGATAAAAGGGAGTTCTCTTCATTCCTCTCTCAAAGTCTGGCCCTCTAGAGAAGAGAAATCTTGTTCGATAAGAGGCATGAACTCCTGGCAGGAGAGCTCAGGGATGGCGGGCGGTAGGGCAGAGATCTCTTCGGTAACGGCGTGAAGCGGTGTTTGAGGTATAGATGCTGCTTGGCTGGAACGGGGAGCGAGAGACCTATCTGTGTCGGGGGAGGAGGGCTCGACAGCTTTAAGAATTTGCTGCCGCTGAGTAACTTTTCCTTTTCTCCCCTCTCTCTCTCTAGGAGCAGTAGAACAAGGTCCTCGTGGCAATTTTTTTTTTTTTTTCTTCTCTTGGAATCATTGTGGAAGAAAACCTTTTTGTAACAGAGGTTTCTAGATTTGCAACATTTTGATGAAGACTTTTCTGTTTGTTTGTGAAACACTAGTTGTAGGATAATCTATACTGAACTTTTCTAAGAATCAGGAACAATTAGTAATGTACTAAACTTATGGACATGCTGGTAATTTTGTTTCCAAATTTGTAAAAAAAAAAAACAAAACAAAACCTCCGGGATTCTTTTTGGAGAGAAGCCAGAGAATTTGCAGGCACCAAAACGCACCCCAGAGCTGTGACATTTCAACATGTGGGTTTTTTGTGTGTTTTTTCCTTTTAATTTTCGATCTTTTCTGTTGCAACAGAAAGAGTGGCTTGGAAGTCTTAGGTGGTATGTAACAAATCCTAAAAAGAAAAAAAAATTTTAAACAGTATTTAAATATTCTTAAATATGTAAATTCATTAAATGTTTTACTTCTAATTTCTTGTATCTTGGCTGTCTTTGATTTTATTGCATTTTTTTAAAAACTGAACTATGATATGTATTGTAATTAATTATGTGAATTCTGTATTGAGGCAGTTACTGTTTTGCTGTCAGGCAAGTTACGGGCGGGGGGGGCATTTTGTAGGGTTTGTATAATTTCTAGAGTCTAAAGGGGTAATATAAAAACGTGTTAATTTTTTTAGCAATACATTTTTTCATGTCTCCATTGCTAGTTGCATTTATGTATCTAAGACCTCCAAGCTTGTTTAAAAAAAAAAAAAACCAAAACTAAAAAAAAAAAAAAAGAAAAAACTTTCCTCTATGCTCTCAGAAATATAAATACTGTTATTTTTAATATTAAAATGAATCTGCTATTAGTACCTTTAACAAACACTGTGGAACATAAAACCATATAAAAGGTAGTAACTATTTTTTAATTCCAAGGTGTTTTTTGCTTTTTCATTTCTTTTAAATATTTTCTTATCTAATATTTGACAAATTACCTAGAGAAATAAATGAATCTAGTATTAACCACAGTATGCGCTAAATAATTTTGATTTAATAAAAGGGATAATATGATTTCCAATGTTTACTGTAGTGTTTCTTGTACAGATAACAGTGTATTTTTAAAGGAAAAACGGAATTGAAGCTATTTTTTCTTGCATTTTTAATTGCCCTGCGGGACATTCCGTTTTGAAATGTACTGAAGTTACTGTTCTTGGGTTCTTTCCTTATTTTTCCTTATGCTTGAAATGTCTAACTATAAAGAAACGCAATTGGATAATGTTGAGCATGGTGTTTTAAAAAAAAAAAAAAAGTGTTCTTTTTATTTGACTGACAGTTGCATTTTACACTCTATATAATAAAATTTCCACAAGGTGTCTTGTGGGTGAAGTATTTCCAGTCTGGTTTTACTCGGTTTCCTCCCTCTCCGCTTGCCAAGGTCCCCGCGCAGCGAGCCGGCAGCCCGCAGGCCCCCGCGTCCTCTCGCCTTAGTCCTCGCGCTGCGTCGCTCGAGTAGTTCGGGATGATCGGTGAGGTCAGCCTGAGCCTTAATTTAGGTGAAACTCCGGTAGCGCCACGCCAAAGTGTCTCTTGGCACCCTGGCACTGTGGATTTCCACAGCGCGGCGCTGTAATTGTAGCTGTTTGGGCCAGAAGGAGCTGTTTTTAAGAAGGGAAGTTTTCTGTGAGCCGGAGGGGCGTGGTTCTACAGCTGTATAAATGGTTTATTGCTCGTCCAGGAGGCACAGCCCCTGGTTTTAATACCCTGAACTTGTTGCTTTTCCACAACTTTTGTCTTTGCAGCTGAATCTGTCCAGGACTCGCCCTCCAAATGGGGCTGCTGGGGCAGGAGAGGGACGCGGCTCTGTTCTCAGCTGTTAGATACGTCACGGAGCAGTAACTTTTAGTTGTAGCCAGGCCATGTCTGGGGGTAGCTCCAGCCCCTTCAGACATCATTTTCTTGTAAAAACACAAGTTTTGTACTAAAATAGCTCCATCCGTGGCTCCCCAGCCAGCTGTAGGGGTTTACAGATGGGAGGAGGGAGGGAGGGAAGAAGATCCCATCTGCAAGGCTGGGAGCGGGAGGCATGTTGAGAGCCGGAAGAAAAGGAGATGTAGCATCTCTAAATATACCTCCAGAGAATCAAGAGAGACAGTGAAAGATGGGATAGTAAAAGCCACTTGGAAAGAGGGGAGAGGGGGGCAAAAATGGCTAGAGGAGGGCATAAAGGCTGCTGATGGGAATTGGGAGCGGGCATTACCGAGAAGACTTCCTTCTAATTCATCTTCCAAGCTCTGTGCCAAAACAGCATTTGGCATGGTTCACAGGGAGCAATTGTGTGATAATGAACCCTAAGGTGTCCCTTAATTGAAGACTGAGTATTACAGATTGTGCCAATAGTCGTAAATGGCGCAGGATTGTGGGAGGATGCATTTTCTTAAATGTATCTGTAAGTACAGATTAGCGAGTCTCCCCAGTGAAATACCCGTACTATAAATTATGGAAATATCTCGTTCTGATGCAAGCTTTTATTGAGGGGGTGGGGCAGCAAACGAAATAGTTTGCAAGCCTTTGAAATTTGGCCTGTCATTAAGATGGTGCCTGCAAAGCTGGGGTTTCATCAGCAGTCTGGTGTCCTGGAAGGCTAAAGTGCTTGAAACGTTCCCACGTTCAGCAATTTCTTTTCCATTATTGCTGCCTGCTCGGGGCAGCCATTAAACTGCTTCTGTGGTGAGTCCACGATGGGCTGGAGAGGGGCAGGGCAGGAGGCGAAGTGACGCCTCGGCATCTCACGAGGGGCTGGTGACCTCTGGGTTCCTCCAAACCTCGCTCCAGTCCTGCTCCTGTCCTGATCACTGGCTGTCCTGGGGAATGGTGGGTGGTCCCACCCCAGGGTCGCCTGGGACGCCTCGCGTTTCACCCCAGGGTCTGCGGGCAGCTCCTCGTGTCTCCTGGCTCAGGTGTGTTGCGCAGCCCAGAAGCTGCTGTGGTGCCTTCAGCCCAAGTCCGTGGCCTCTGAGAGAGGAACCGAGTCTCCTGCTCAGCTCTGGGCAAGTCTGATCCCCAAATCAAAGTGAATTAAGCACTGACTGCATTAATTTTTACGGCAGGGAGAGTTCGTCTGCCCCTTGGGCAGAAATGGACAACACAAGGTGCGGGGCAGGTTCCCAAGGCAGCACGTAGCAGCTGGCACATGGGCCATGCTTAGGGTCCAGCGCAGCCCTTTGCTCCTCGCAGAGGACCAGCACCTGGCGCGGAGGCATGCCTGAGTGTTAACCCCAGGGGACAATGAGGAGCTCCTGCAAGAAGACCTTGAGTTTGGGGAACGCTCTGGCTCCGGAGCACGGCGCTTGGGAACAGCAGAACCGGAGTTAACTGCCCTCCCAGGTGAGTGCCCCGGCGGGAGGTCCCCAGCCCCAAACCAGCTCCAGCTCACTGGCTCCTGCTCTTTCCTATCTCCTGCCAAACGTGTCCCTTCCTTCAACCACAATCCCTTTTCCGAGGCTTCGGCGCACGATGGCTTCGCTCCCGCCCCCCCCAGTGAATCCACCGCGGTTCCGTTCAGCGGCGCATCTTTCACAGGAAGGCGCGGGCACCTCGGCCCCCCCGGGCTGTGCGGCACCTGCCCTGCTCGTCAGGTGCAGAGACTGATCTCTGCGTGGAAATTTATTGCAGTCCTCCTGCAAACCCCTTCTGATCAGCAGCCTGGAAAAGCGCGTGGCTAGAGCGTCTCGCTGGGTTCGCGATGACCCCGACGCTCTCCCGTGCGCTATATTCGGTGTGCCTGAGCAGGCAAAGGCTATTTCGGGAGCAGGGGGGAGACTTGAAGACAGTCTAAAATACTTTCTTTAATTTTGCATGATTCGAGAACGAACTACATTACGGACATTGCGAGTTAAGCCGAAATGATTATTGAAAGAGACAAGCAGGCATGGGACTTTTTTTTTTTTTCTTTCCCAAGTATTAAATATTTAATTGTGTTGGAGCAACAGTGTATTTACAGTAAGCTGAGTGGGTGACGGGCGGCGTGGTCGGAGGGAGGGTTGGTGGGATTTAACTCCAGGCTTTGGGACACAACGTGGGTGCTCGTGAGGTCCCGCCTGCGCTGCTGCTTCTCCTGCAAACCTTGGTTCCTCTCACTCGGGGTGATTTTTTTGGGGGCTGTGGCGCAGGGTGAGGAATCTCACGGTGACAGCTTGTTCCTGTACAGATAAAGGCGTTGGAGTATCCCGTCAAACAGCAGATGAGTGGTTTATTCTGTACAAGGAGCTGTGTACCCTTCACCTGGCTGGTTTGGAGTTTTCTCCTTGGATTTGCTGAGGAGCAGCGGTGCAGGGTGCCTGTCACAGACGGGTCGTTTCTCTGCCCCTTTAGGGCTGGAAAAGACACAAAAGGAATTTTTTTGTGACTTTTCATGCTGGAAATCAGCAGAAGCTGGGCACTGGGAAACTGCTTACGGGAGGGACACCGGCGTGAGGTGACGTGAGGATGAGTTGGAACAGCCACGGCTCCCGGGGAGCGGTCAGAGGGGACAGAGCCCCCGGAGCTGACGGCAGCGAGTGGGTGGGCACCGAGCCCCCATCACACCATCCTCGGTGTCACCTCGGCAGGTGCTGGAGATGGAGGGGGGTGGTGGGGAGGGACCAGCCACCCCTGGGACCAGGGGAACGGGGTGTCGGGTCCCCCCGCTGCCTCCCTCCAGGTCTGGGGCGCCAGGTTTGAGGCAGGCGGCCCAAAAGAGCATTTTTGGGGTTGGCATTGGGGCAGGTACCAGTGCCCCCCCTCCCCAGATTATCTTTCCACCCTGCCCCTTATCACTTGAGGAAATCCTATTTCAAGGCCGCTGTAAAGAAGCCTCTGATCTTAGCAGAGGCCGGCTCGCTCCACTTTAATCCCGGCCGGGCCGGGGTGCAGGTGCCGCGGTCCCGGGGGATTAGAGGGTCCCTTCCCTTTGTGCGAGCCGTCACTCACAGGCCGCCGTGCCCCGGCGAGCCGCACTGACCGGCGGGGCTCCTTGTTTGGGCCTTTTGCCGGGGAATATTAAACTTTACCGCCGTGGAGTTGTTACACGGAGAGGCAGGAGCCACCATGCTGTTTGTTTTGGAGAGAATGGGGCTGGAGGCTTCGTCTCTCCTGCCTGTCTCCTCGGCCCCATGGCCAGGTTCACTCATTCACAGGGTGACCCTGCTGCTGGCACCCAGCCCTGCCCTCTGCCGCGGGCGGTCACGGCCTCGCGGCCTCCAGCCCATCTGGGATCATCCCTCTCCTCGTCCGCTGGCCCCGGGGATGCTCCCTGGGCATGGTCCAGGGAGGCTGGGCTGGACACCCTGGACCCTGGTCCTGCCAGCCTTAGCTGCCACCTCGTGACGCCAGCTCCTGCCATCCCCCATCACAGCCAGCCCGTGGGTACGGAAATGGCCAGCGTGGCCCTGGCCCGGCCCTCGTGGGGAGCAGAGAGAGGGACAGAGAGGGGTGGTGGGGCTCACACACACCCTCGCTCGTTGGGCAGCTCCTTCTACCCTGCCCTGGCTGCTGGCGCTCTCCGGGCTGGTGTCTCAGTGCGGTCACCAGCGAGGGTCCCAGGCCAGCAGCGCTGCAGGAGAGATGGCAGTGGGATGTGGGAGAGATGGTGGTGGGATGCGACTGTCCCATCCCTAGGTCCCTACCAGAGGTGAGGAACAGATGCAGAGATTTTCCTGCTTCTCCAGTCCAAATCCCCCCTCGCTCCTTCCCGCTCCACGCTGCTGAGGAGCCTCTAACTGTGGGGGTCACCTTTGGCACCCGTTCTGGGTGCGGAGACCGCGGAGGTGAGGGCAAGCGAGCAGGGGCTGTGCCTGGTCCCACAGCCTGGCTCTGGCCTCCCCAGGACCCCCAGAGACCACCTGGCTGCGCCGAGGAGGTTGAACCCCGGGTGCCTCGCTCACCCCCAGCCAACACCTCTGGTCGTGGGCAGAAAAGCCGGTGTGAGGCCGTTTTGGTTTTTTTTTTTCCTTCTCCTGTTTGCTTTTGTGTGTTGTGACCCCCTTGCTGAAATAATCCTGGAAATATTACTTAAAAAAAAGGAAAGGGGAAAAAAAAAAAGGCAAGAAAGCGAGTGAGAGTGGAGAGGAGAGCGCTCAGCATCTCTGCTCAGCTCCGTGGCCTCCCGCAGAGTGAAATGGAGGCAAATAATGCCCTAAAGCTCCGTTCCGAGCAGCGCAATCAGCTCGCCTGCTCGGGAGCGGCTGCAGCGCTCTGCGTTGGGGCGATCGCCGGGAGGGTCACACCAAACCCCCCCTGCCCGAGGCACTGGGCAGCCACCGAGGGGCTGGCACCGCGCCGGGGCACCCCGAACCCTCCCCAATGCTGCCGACGCCTCGGAGGAGAGCAGGGACTGCCAGGCAGCGCGCGGTTTGGAGGGGGACGGGGGTCCGTCCAGCTCCATCCCATGGATGTGGCACCTTGGGGACCGCTGCTCTCCTCCTTTTTGCCCCTGGGGAGGTGGCAGCGCATCCTCCACACCACCCATCTGCTTGTGCCCCGTGTTGGGTCCATGGGGACCCCTCCTCGGTGCCCAGGCCAGCTGCAGCCTCATTGGCACGTGGCGCAGCACCCCAGGCGATGGGGCAGGGGTGCTGCGTGGGCCTCGGCGGGGCAGGTGGAGGTGCAGGGGGGGTCTCACCCTACGGAGGGACGTGGTGGGAGACCTGGTGTGGGGGGCAGCCGGCCTGCCAGACCCCCAGCCCAGGCTCACCCCAGGTGTCACCGCGTGCACCCGCACCTCTCGCTCTGGCGTGGCCGGCGGTGGCAGCAGGAGCGTTCCCGGGTGCAGGTAACATTTGGGCGCATTCCCATAACCGAGTGCCGCCAACTGCCGCCGCGGCAGGGCCGGAGCCCCCTCTCCAGCGCTGCTGTTTGCTTTGCAGCCTCCTTAGCCCCTATTGAGGCTTTTCAGCTCCGGCCCCTTCAGGGGGTTTAAGTAGGTAAAACCTGAGGAAGAGGCTATTTTCCTCCCTCCCTTTTGAGCCCTGCCTTGTGCCCAAAAGGCCCCCTTGTTTCACGCGTGCCAGTCACCTGGCTGGGCCCCCAGCCCCTTTCTCTCCCAGCCTCCCTTTTCTTTCTCCTTTCTCTCTTTTGACTTTTCCAGGAGCCCTCGCTCTCCAAACGAGCTTCAGATTGGATCCAGATTGAGGTCCCTTTGTCTTTCAAGGGTTGTACTAAGCTAATTAAATGTGATCCCAACAAATAAACGCAGATCTCCCCATTACATTCAGGCCTGCCTTTCAGGCAGCACCGGGCGGCCCCTCGCCCCCGCCCGCTGCGCACAGGGTCCCCCCTCATTGAGTCCCGGCCATTGAAAGCACTGCCAGGATTTCTTTTGTGCCGGGGGTCTCCGAGCCCTTTTTCCATCAGAAAAGACCCCCAAACAGCAGCTCGGCCTTTGTGAGTTTGCAAGCAAACGCCAAAGAAAAGCCCACTGAATGCTTTAATAAATGACACATTTAGCAACTTCGGAGGCGCCTGGCTCCTGCGGCAGCCGCGGGGCCGCGATGATCCCTCCCGCCCCTCCTTCTCTGCGGCTACCGGGGCATTTGCAGCCCGTGGAGGTGCGGGGGGATGCGGCCGAAGCAGCTGACCGCCTCGGCTCCCAGCCCGGCCGCGGCCGTTCCCCGTTCCCCCGGCGCTCGGCGGGGCGCACGGAGCAGGTGATGGGGTCGGCCGGGCCGCGCCGCGCCGGGCCCGGGCTGCAGGGCAGGGCGCAGGGGGCGGCCGGGGAGCTTTTGGGCTCGGACCCCGCGTATCACCTCGCTTGGTATTAGCGCTGGCACATCCAAAATCGTCTTTAATGACACACACCCCCTCCTCCGCCGCCCCCCCCCCCCCGCCCCGGCTGCGCTGGACTTTTCTCAGCTAATATCTTTTTAATGACTTTGGGAGGGGGCACGGGCTCTGCCCTAGAGCCTGGATTGCTCCAAACAGATGTTGGGGCAGAGGGAGGGGGATGCTCTTCCCTGCTAGGGACTTTCTTCTAGAGTTCAAACGAGAGGGGAGCTTTCAATCACCGCTAAAAATGTATTTCTCCCCATCGAACAATGGGCTCCTTTCTGCGCCCGGGGGGACTCGGCCGCGATCGCGTTTCTGCTGCCGGGAAGGAGAAAAAAACCCTCCTGGTTTAGGGCAGGAGAACTCAGCTCCGAAAAGAGCTCTTCCCCGCACCGGTTATTTCGCAGCTCCTCATCCCCTCTTACAGAAAAGAAAAAAAAAAAAAAAAAAAGATCGTCATGCCGAAGAAATAACAACGATTTCGCGGCTGCAGCCGTTCCCCCGCCGCGCACGGGAGCCGCCCGCAGATTTTTGGGGTAAAACCGGGCGGTTGCGGGGCTGGAGGAGCGAACAGCGCGGAGGCAGCGCCCGGGCTGGCTCCATCCCCGGCGCGTCCGGCCGCGGCGGCCCCAGAAGAGTTAAATTTTAAAGCAAATCAAATTCCCATTGGCCACTGTATATTATCTCAGCAGTCTTCATTTGATACCTCTTTAATACAGAAAGGAGCTTTTCAAGCCCCCTTTCTCTCTTTTCTCCCCGCCACTCTTTAAGAGCAATAAATGTTCAACCGCAATAACTATAAATCAATCTCCGCTCTGTTCAAATCCTATTCATGCGAAGGGCTGGAAGAGGGGAGAGAGCTCCCCCCTCCCCCCCGCCCCCCAAAAAGCAGCTGCTGGGCTCTAATCTCCTTTCTTGCACTGTCATTCACCCTCATTTTTCCTCCATCACCCCATCCCTGCAATCTTTTCTTGTTTTGCTTTTCTTTTCTCTCTTTGCTGCATTATGATCCCATGTCTCCCCTCATCAGACCCCAACCTTGTCCAGATCCTGACCATCCCCTTGTAGGCTGTGAAAGAAAAGAAGAGTCCATGGATGTCAAATTGGTCTCAAAAAGACCATGAAAGATTGATTTGCTCCACTTTTCTTCTGCCTGACATTATTTCTGAGGGTCCTGAATGGGAAACCAGAAAGTCTGGGACTGGAATAAAGATGTTCTCTCTGTAAGGGGGAGACGGGGGGGAAAAAAATGCCCATTTACTCCTGGCCCATCAACCCTGCAAAACAGAGCAAAAGAAAAGAGGACTGTGGCTATTCAAAGTCAGACCAATATGTACACCTCCCAACAATATGCCGATATACTGAGGGCTTCTCTATTAACACCCATGAATATTAAAGTGCTCACTAAACGCTCAGAAGGAACTTTGGGAATATACACATGAAAATACAAGCGGCATTGTGCGGGGCTCGGAACAATGGGGCGGCGATAATGGCCCTTCTCTATTAACAGCCATGAATATTAAACTTGTTTCCTCTTAAATGTTAAAAAGGAGGGATAGCTGCGATATTAAAAAAAAAAAAAAAAAGAGAGAGAGAGAAACGAGGAGGGGGGGACACACACGCACACCAAAGCACCTTCCTAGGACCGGGAAGAAGCTTTGGGAAATCGCTGGGGATATTTAAAACCACGTAGAAAATAGAAGGATTTATTTATTTTTTTTTTTCTCTACCTTTTTCCATCACCCACCCCGCAGCCGGGAGCGGGGCTGCAGCGCAACCCGCACGGGAGCCGCAGGTTTTTTAAGAGCATCTTTTTTTTCTTTTCCTCTTTTTCTTATTTTTTTTTTTTTTTAGCTCGTGATAACTTGAGGGTTGATGTGTTTCCCGAGGGGGAGAAAAGAATAATAATAATAATTAAAAAAAAAGCCTCGGCTGCAGGAGGCAGACGCGCGTGGTGACCGCTTTCCACCTGATGCGTTGTATTTCGCAAAGCTGAAATATCCACTCGCCACAGTGGCTACCGGCTCCGATAGCCAAACTCCGGAAGAAAAACCTAAATAAACTCATTTTAACGCGTGTTCAAACCCTAAACCGAACCCTGGCAGGTTATCGCCCTCCCCTTTCTGGGGCAGCGCTGCCTCTCTCCGGGCAAACGCCCTCAGAAACGGCAGTTTTGGGTTAATTCCCGACATTTGTGCCTCTTCTTGATTGGGTGAATAGAAGTAATTGCACCTGGGTTGTAACATCGTTTTCTCCAGGCGGCTCTGCCAAGGGGAAAAGCCGCGCTACAAAATCCCCACCCGAGAACTGGGGGGAGGGATCGGGGGGTCCGGCTGTGCCCAGTTTGGCCCCGGGGGGTTTCGGGGCGGGGGGGGCGGCAGAGCAGGGCTCGGAGCGCTGGGGGAATTTGGGGGCCCAGCCCCTGGTCCCTATGAAAATCAAAAGAACGAGGCTGAGGAGAGGGCTCTAAGCTCCGACACAGCGGGATTGGGTTTAAATCCAGGGAAAATTAACCCTTTGTTGAGCCGGAGAAGCTGCGGGCCCTGAGGGAGGGGAGCGTGGAATTTTGGGGGGGATCGCTCTGGTGGCACCTTCCCGGGGGTCGGGGGGAGCTGCGGGGGTCAGGGGCGTGGCGGGGGGGGTAGCGTGGGCACCGCGGCCGGCCGGGGAATGTTTTCGGGTGCGGGCATGGGGATGCAGGGGGTCCGGCCCTGGGGGGATGCTGCAGGGCACGGTTGCTGTTGCGGGCAGGTGGAGGGGGACCTGTGAGCACTATTCCCGGCCCTTCCCACCTTCCCCTGGGAAAAGCAATGGGCACGCGGATTCGGGGACCGGACCTGGATGCAAGCGGGGACAAGCCCCGGGGGCAGCCCCCTCCTCCGCTCTGTGCTTGGGGACCCTCCCTGGGATTTGGGGGGCAGCACCTGTTCCTCCTGGCTCTTCCCGGGGCCGCCGGTACCGACCCGCTGGTCTGGGGATGGAGGGAGGTCGGCACCCTCCGGGGGGGGGCTCCGGCCCGTTCCCCCGTGGCCACGGGACACAAATGACGCCGAGAAACGGGGGCTGGCGACCTCGGGGCCGCTAATTTCGTTGTAAAGCGCAATTGCCCCTAAAGCACCGCGTTTCATCCCCAAAACGAGCGCGGGGGCCAGGCGGGGAGCAGAGCCGGGTGGGACCTTGCCCGAGGGTGCACCCCGTCCGTGGGTCATGGGTGGGGGCTTTTCCACCAGTTTCGTTGCCTTTTTTTTTTTTTTTTCTTCCCACCGGGGGTGGGGGGTAGGGGTCCAGGTTTGGGTTTGCCTTTGCTTAGATCAGGGGGTGCGGGGGGCTCTGTATGTATGTATGTACGTATGTATATATGTGTGTGTGTGTGTGCGCGCCGTGTCCCTCCCTCCAGCCACCCCACCCCCGGGGAGGGGAGGGAAGGAGGGGAGAAAGAGGAGGGGAGGGGGGGGGCTCCGACGGCTCGCCTCGCTCCGGCAGCCCCAGTCTCTCCTCCAACGTCAGGCAGGTCATTAATAACCAATTAGGAGGGTCAATGAAGCTCATATATAGCCGGGCGGGAGCCGCCGAGCCGCACGGAGCCCGGGCCGCCCGCCGCCCCCTCGCCCCCGCCATGGGCTCGGTGCTGCCGGCCGAAGCCCTGGTGCTGAAGCCCGGGCTGAAACCCCCGGGGCTGTCCCTGGCCGAGGTGATCACCTCCGACATCCTCCACAGCTTCCTCTACGGCCGCTGGAGAAACGTCCTGGGCGAGCAGCTCTTCGAGGAGAAGAGCAGCCCCAAAACCGCCTTCACGGCCGAGGTCCTGGCTCAGTCCTTCTCCGGAGGTGAGTGGCTGCAACCCCCACCCCCCAAATCCTTTTAGATTCCCCCCCCTAGACCCCTCCATCCACCCCAGGACCGGTCCCCGATGCCCGACGTTGGGATGCGGTTCCCGCAGCCCTGCTCTCCCCAGGCGTGTAATAGCAGTTGACTGGGAAAAAAAGAAAAAAGGGGGAGAAAAAAAAAAAAAAGAGGGCTTTAAATTCATTTGGTTAACTTGGGCTTGACCTGAGAAAGTTCCCACTTAAACCGCGAGCTGGGGAGGGGGCCGGGGCTGCCCCGCATTCAGCCGCCCGGGACAATATCTATTCCCGGCTCCCTTTTCCCCCCCTCGCTCGGATTTCTGTTCCTCTCTTAATTTACCATGAAGGCTAATTCCATTTCCATTCACGATATGTCAACCATCTCATCTCCCCATTTTGTAAGAGGAATTCCTGGGCCCTTTTAAACAAGCCCTTGCGCCATTCAGGCACAATGTACCGCTACAGCATTCCTAAAGGACTAATGAATTTAGAATTAGCAATTTCTTTCTAGTTGAGTTTAATGAATGCAGATCACTTTAACAGCATGACAAATTGCTGGATGGGCCGAAATAGACACCATTTAACCTCTTTTCTCAGCCCCGCTCCCTCGCCCAGCCCGGGCTGCCTTTCCCAGGTATCTCCTCCTTGCGCCGCTTTGTAGGAGCCCGCTTGGGCGTTTCGAAGGCTCAAATCCAGAATTTGGGCTGGGGTCGGTGAGGGGTCCCCGTTGCACCCCGGTCCTTCCCCGGGGTCCCTTTTCTGAACCCTCTCCTCCTGCTCGCAGAGGTGCAGAAGTTGTCCAGCCTGGTGCTGCCGTCGGAAGTGATCATCGCCCAGAGCTCCATCCCCGGGGAAGGGCTCGGCATCTTTTCCAAGACCTGGATCAAGGCCGGCACCGAGATGGGACCGTTCACGGGCAGGGTCATCTCGCCGGAGCACGTGGACCTCTGCAAGAACAACAACCTCATGTGGGAGGTAACGACCCTGTCCCCATACCCCCAGTCCTCGCTGGCCCGGGGAGAGGCAGGGGCAAGGGGACGAGGTTTTGTCCTGTGCGTGTCTGCCGTCAGGCACCCTCCCCGTGCCTCAGTTTCCCCCTTCTTGCAAAGATCTGGCTTCCTCCAGGGCAGGTGGGTTTAGGAGACCCTTGGGGCAAGAGAAGCCCTTGAGGAGCCCCAAAATGCTGTTGTCTGTGTCCCCCGCAGTGGGATCACGCCCTGCCTTTCCCTTTCTTGTTGTGGTGATACAACACTGCGCACGATGGGCAAAACCACAGCTACCCTGTCCCTGCTGTGTCCCAGCCCCGCTGCGGTTAACCCCGAGTGAAGCCGTGGGGTTTGGGGGGATCTGAGTCGCCAGGGCATCACACTTGCCTAGTAGAGGGGATTTTCCTCTTCTTTTTTTTTTTTTTTTTTTTTTCTAGGTTTTTTGTTTTTGTTTTTTGTTGTTGTTTCACTGAGCATCAGACTTGCACTTTAAAATTTTTATTATAATTTTATGCTTAATAGAAACTTGCTTCACCTTCACCTTGCGAAGCAGCACCCCGCGAGGGCCAGGTCTGGCAGGCACCTTCCTCCTGCGCCCAGGGACGGCCCCGCTCCTGTGGCAGCTGCAGGGTGCTGAGCAGCTCCTTCAGGGCTGAGCTGCTGGTGGGAGGGGGGGCCGAGGCAGGGAGCTGGGTTTACCTGGGTGGGCACGGGCCAGTGTCTGCCCAGCGAGAGCAGGGCGTCCTTCCTCAGCCCCGCTGCGGATGCGCGGTCCAGTGCCATGAGTAGGATGGGTCTGGGCGTATCCTGGCAGCCTGCAGGCGCTCAGCCCCAGGGCTGTGCTGGCCTTGAGCTTGTCGCCAGGCAGGGACTTCATCCCAGAGCATCTCCTGCCACCGCAATCCCCAGCGCAGGAGGCGGAAGGGTTCAGTCCATCGTGGGCAGTGTCACTACCAACCTCTCTCTTCCTCCTCCCAGGTCTTCAACGAAGACGGCACGGTGCGGTACTTCATCGACGCCAGCCAGGAGGACCACCGCAGCTGGATGACCTACATCAAATGCGCGCGGAACGAGCAGGAGCAGAACCTGGAGGTGGTGCAGATCGGGAACAGCATCTTCTACAAGGCCATTGAGGTGAGCGGGGCTGGGCAGCCACAGGAGGGGAGCGGGGTGCTGGGACCCCTCCACCCCACAGACCCTCCCTTGTTCTTTAGGGCGTCTGTGGGAGCATGGGGTGGCTTTGCCGTCCCTGGAACCCAGATCCCCTGGGAAAGGCCGTTGCAAGGGGTTCAGGGAGGCCCCAGGGAGCAGAGAGCAGCCTCTCCCCTCTCCGTCCCCTTTTGGTTGATTCATGGGGTGACCCGTGCTGGGCAGAGGGAGAGCAAACGCTGCCCGAGCTTGTTTTGGGGTGTGGAGCATGACAAGAGCTGCGATCCTGGCCCAGCTGGGGCTCTGGGCAGGAGCAGGGTTTTGATGCTGTCTCAAAAAATGGGATTTTGTGCAGAACTTGCTTCTCTGTAGCAAGGGGAAATTTGGGTTTTTTTGTAAAAACCTAGGTGCCAAGTGCAGGCTTGCGCCTGGCTCTGCAAACCCGGGGGTCACAAGCAGCTCTGGCTGGAGGATGGGGGCTGCGGGAGCCGCAGAGCGGGCAGGGTGCGGCGCTGGCACAGCCGTGCCTGGAGCTGCGGGAAAGGGACTCATCCTGCCCATCTCATACGCATCCTCCCGTCCAAAGTGCTGGGGGTGCTGGCCCAGCGGGGGAGCAGGGGCAGGCGCTGGGTCCCAGGGATGTCCCGTGGCCCAGGCTGTCGTGCTGTGGGGTGAAGGCTGGAGGCACCCACCACACTCAGCTGGAGACGCTGGGGTGGAGGCGGGTGTCCGGCTCCCTGGCCGATGCTACGCACGTACGAGTCGCGCAGTGGCGTGGCGGTGGGGACCAGCCCTGCCTGCGTGCAGTGTCCCCGTCACCCAGTGCTGCTGCAGGGGGAGGAAGGTGGCAGCTTGGGGAGGTGTCAGTGTGCACCCGCTTCTGCTTAGAGTACCGAGAGGGGACATCTCCCACCCCACCCAGACCAGCACTGTGGGACTGTCCCTCTCCAGTATTGGGTCCAGCGTTCCGCACTGCTCCCCCCGGGAGGGGGTCTCTGCTGGGAAAGGGCACCAGTGGGCACCAGTGCTGGGGGTGAGGGCAGCTCCCCGTATCCGTCTGGGCTCCTGCGCTGCCTTACAGAGGAGCAGACACCCCGTGGTGCAGGGCCACAGCCCCGTCCTGCACTGAGCCAGCATCGGGGCTGGATTTGGGATCGCCGCAGTGGGATGGGAAAGGCGAGTGGGCGCATAGGAAGAGAACGGGTATTTTCTTTGGCTCTGAGAGAGTCCCGGGTACCTCCTCAGGGCCCTGCAGCTGCAGCTTTCCCCATGCAGCTCTGCAAGAGCCCCGTGCGCTCCCGTGCTGCTCTCCCCATCCTGCGCACGCCTGCACAGGCCTCAGCTGTACCCGGTTTTCAGACCCGATGCTCTTGTGGGCAGCTGTACCTGTTGTGATGGCAGCTTAATCGCTTTTTAGTACTGTTCTTAAATTATGCCAAGCAGTAAAATAACGCCAGGTAGCCACGGCGTAGTTAGGAACGCAGCCATGTGCGCGTGGACGGCGGGGTGGGTGAGCGTGAGTTTAATTCCCTCAGCAGAAGCAGCGAAGTTGAGATGTTGAGAGCGCTGAACCCCAAGGGATGGAGAGGTGAATGTGGGGACGAGGGGTGCCCGCTGTCACGCTACGGCAGGTGCCCGGCGATGCTCCTGCTGCTGCTGGGTTGGCAGGGTCCCTCTGTGCCGGGAGGAGCAGAAGGGGCCGGGGCTTCCGTTTGGGACCGTGAGGAAGGGGAGCGTGGAGCTGGGTGACAAGTGGGCACGACAGATCAAGGATCTCTTGTGGGGTCCCCGTTCCCACCCGTGGAACACGCCTGCGGGCACGCCTGCACGCACACAGTCTGAAACCCGTCGCTTGTTTGGGTTTGTGCACCCAACAAGAAACGGAAAAGCAAGAGAGGATTTTCCTGTTGTGGTTCTCTCTCTGCTCGTTGATCCCCCGGTGTGGTGTCACGGGCACACAAACACAGCACCTCGGACCTGAGCGAGCTCCCCGCTTGTTACCCACTGCGCCTCCCTCACCACAAACCCTGGCCCGAGCGCGCAGCGTCAGCCCGAGAGCAGCCGGAATGGCTCAGCCGCGGGCAGGACGCACAAACGCCGACCTGATCTTGGGAGTGCCCTCTCCCAGCAGCACGCGCGTCCGTGCACGGCCACTGTCACCCTGCGTCCCGTCCCCGGCTGGCACCGTTAGCTGCCCGGGTCCAGTTGCTCTGTGCCATGACTCCAACTCTTAGGATGCCTTTCTCACCTACCCACCATAAAATCAGATTTTTGGGATGCTTTTTCCACCTTTTGCCTTCAATATTTTCACGTGTTTTGCCCGTTCCTGCCCTTATCTGCTCGTTTGTTTTTCCCGTCCTCTTCCTCAGCAATTCCAAGTTGCCGCTGCTGGAAAATAAAGCGAGGGCAGCAAGTTTTGGCCTTCGATCTGAAGGCCACGGGCTTTCTGGGGGGCAATTTAAGTTGCTTTGGGGTGTATGCCCATGGGTGCTCCCCCGCTGCTGGCATACATGTGCCAGCAGAATACAAACACGCATGCACACGCATCTGCACACAGGCAATGTGTTTTATCTTTTTGGCGATATTTTATTCTATTCACTTGTATTAAAAATAACTCCGTTTCCGTTAAGAGAAAATGACACCAAGAGACAGCACCAATTTGGGATGCGAAATGAAATCGGCTTCCCCTGCCTCCCAAATTCCTCCTTTGCAGCCCCAGTGAGGTCTTTACGCAAACGGGCACTTAAACATACGAAGTCAAATTCCCACTGCTTTTGGGGGCTTAAAATTAGGCAGCTTTTCAGCACTTGGGTGATCTAGCCCATGATCTGCGTTTCATGCCGATGATGTTTTTCTTGGACTACCCTGTGCGTGGAAGCCATCCTCTGAAACAGGGCCTTTCCCATTTCTAAATTAGGCTCTTAACATTAGGGACTCACAAAGGAAAATCTACCTATTTTTTTGCAAAAGTGATCTTGTTATTAGTGCTGCCTGAACCGGTGTGAGAGCATCCGTCTCCCCAGCCACGGCTGCTGTGCGCGGGGAGGCTCGAGCGGCGTTTCCCGGCAGCCCTCTCCGCCTGCGCCGGCGGTGTGCGAGTGTAACGGGAACAGGGGATGGAGAAACGCCATCGTTTCAGAGGAAAGGGCAGCATGGGTGGTGCAAAGCCCTTCCCTGCCCCGTAGATCTCTGTGGGCTGTTGCAGGTACCGCAGCGTCGGTCTGGGATGCAGGCGGCATCTGGCACCCGAGCTCTCCCATCCCCGGGCTGAGGAGCCCTTCGCTGGTGCACCCGCATCTCCGCCTGCTAAAACAAGCCCCAGCGGGGTCGGGTGGGAGATGCTGCCTGTGCCCCACAGCAGGAGGGTGCTGATGGCTCCGTCCAGAGCCGAAATGTTCCACAGGAGCACCAAGCTGGGGCTCCGTGTCGCGGCTCCCTGCTTTGGTCTCTGTCACTTGTACCTGGCTGCAGTTCCTGGGCCCACAAATAGCTCAGTCCTCTGCGTCTCTGTGTGCCATGTCCTCGTCTCCCTGAGCTGCAGGGACCTCTGTGTCCTTCATTCCAAAGACCCCAGCTCCGTCTGCGTGCTCTGTAGCTCTTATTTGCCCATCAGGTTGTTTGTGGCCCAGCCGGGGGGACATCCCGTTGCAGGTTTGTGCCGGCAGTGGATGGTGCTGAGCCGTGCTATCACCTCCAGTGCTGCAGCCTGGGCCGTGCCGCGTCTGCCCAGAGGGTGCAGGTCCCAGATGGCAGCAGGGTCTCACAGGAGCTGGGATATGGCCAGTGTGGGTCCGAAGCGACCAGTCAAGGATGCACGGTGAGCCGTCCATCGCCCCTCTCGACACCCCCGTCTTTATCTCTCTCTCTAGATGATTCCTCCGGACCAAGAGCTGCTGGTCTGGTACGGAAACTCCCACAACACATTCCTGGGCATCCCGGGTGTGCCGGGGCTGGAAGAGGAGCAGAAGAAGAACAAACATGGTAGGTAACATCGGAAATAGCCACGGGTGCAGCATCCCTGTCCGTTCTGCGTTCACCCTGCCCCAGCTCTGAGCCCATGGGGTGGGCATGGGGCAGGGACAACCCAGGGGATGTGTCAGACCCTCCACCTCTCGTGACAAACACAGAGTGGGGTTGCCTCCGGGCCAGTTTGCCCACGGCTATTGCTGGTGTGGTGGCCAGGAGCCACTGCCCGACCCCACTGGGCAGGGAGGAGGAGGGCAGGAGTGCGAGCGGGAGGAAGGCAGCCCCAGCGCCCTGCGAAACGCCGAGTGGATGCAGGTGCCTACAGCCCCACTCTGCATTTAAGAGATCTTTCCCCAGTCGCCATCGCAGGAGGCTTTTCTCTCCCCAGGCTTTTTGCTCTCTGCTTGTCTTGGCTCCCCGAGGCGCTCCTCTGCGGGCCGGCAGCAGAGCTCTTGGGCACTTTTTGGGGATGTTGTGTTCAGAGCCAGAGCCCATCTGTGCTCCCCAGCCCCACTCCCCGCTCCGAGAGAGCCGGGTCGGAGCCCAGCAGAGCACGGGGAGAAGCTGGGAGCCGCACAGGGAGGGCTGGGACTCGGATGCTGGGCAGTGCGGCTGCAGGCTGGGGGCTCCTGTGCTCGCCCCCTCCAGCTCTGCCTGCAGCCCAGGGAGGGAAAAAGTTTTTTGTGTCCATCTACAGCGGAGACAGGTCAGCTTGAGCACTCCCCATCACCTCAATTTGGGTGAGCCTCTTCCCAACTCTGGCCCCATCCCAAAGTCTGAAGTGTCAGCCTGCGACCCCGCTCTGCCCGGGGTGGGTGTCTGTACGCACGGGCATCCGCAGCGAGGGGGCATGGGGTGGTTATTTAGGGCAGTCAGCACGCTGGGGGCTCAGGGAGGGGTCAGCTGCTGTGCCGGCGGGCAGCACCTGACCGTCCCCTGTTGTTCCCAGAGGATTTCCACGCAGTGGAGACGGGGGCCAGCACGACGGGGCGCATGCGCTGCGTCATCTGCCACCGCGGCTTCAACTCCCGCAGCAACCTGCGCTCCCACATGCGCATCCACACCCTGGACAAGCCCTTCGTGTGCCGCTTCTGCAACCGTCGCTTCAGCCAGTCCTCTACCCTCCGCAACCACGTCCGCTTGCACACCGGCGAGCGGCCCTACAAGTGCCAGGTTTGCCAAAGTGCCTACTCCCAGCTCGCCGGGCTGCGGGCACACCAGAAAAGCGCCCGCCATCGGCCCCCCAACACCTCGCTGCAGGCTCACTCGCCGGCCCTGCCCGTGCCCCATCCCACCTCCCTGGCCCACCACATCCCCACCATGGTGCTGTGAAGCCTCGGCGCGGCAGCGGGTTTTCGGACAGCAAAGACTGGTGCTGAGACGTGCAACGGACCTGGGGGTATTGGCCCTTGGCAGAGCTGGGGGGCAGAGGCAGGGCTGCTTTGTGTGTTGAAGCGGGGGTGCTGGTTTATTTTTGGAGCGTTGGCGTTTGCAGGGGGTTTGGCAGCTCGTTAGGTGAGTGAGGGGACCGCACCGTGCAGGATCCTCCCCGGGGAGATGCGGTGTAGGGTGGGCTGCCGGTCCCTGGGGTTGGCAGGGGGAGAGGGGTGAAGGGACACAGCGGGACGTCCCGCATGGATCTGCCAGTGCACTGGGGGAGGGCTGGGGCAGCCTAAAAGCTGGGCCTGGATGAGTCATGCCTTGGTTTTATGGATAATTTGAAGGAAAGAAAAATTGCTCTTATCCCTCCTCCTCTGGTCCAGTGAGTGTCCAGCAGAGACATGCGCACCGTCGAAAGGCTGGCACAGCCCTGCTGCGGCCACCCCGCCCACGCCCACTTACCCCAGGGGCAGCACTGGCTCTTTCCAAGGGAGACATTTCCCTCTTCGGGAGCCCTGGTTTAGCAAACAGTCGCATTCCCGCCCCCCCCAAATGCCCTTGCCTGCCCTTCTCCAGCCTGAGCCGTGCGTTGGGGTTTGCTCGATGCCTCTACGCGATGCCGTGGGCAGAGTGGACAGGCCATGTGCCACAGGGACACCTCCAACACCATGCCGGCTCGGAATGCGCATCCACCGGCAGGTTTTGCAGGGGACCCGTGCCCTGCTGGGCTGTGCCTGCTCCAGCCCTGAGAGCACCGATCCTCATTGCTCCCCACCGCTCCTCATCGCTCCCCGCAGCCGTGAGGGAACATTTCAGCTGTTATTTCTGCTGCCCTCTGAGGACAGAGAAAACCCTGGGCCAGCTCTGTCCACACGGACAACTCTAAGCGCCCTCTGGAGTCCTGCCACACAGAGAGGAGGGCTGTGTATCATAAAGCTTAAAATAAGGTATTCTAATATTAATTATAAGTCTAAGATGTATAAAATTCTCACAAACTGTGTTTTACTTCCAGAAAAAGAAACAAACTGTCACTTTAACTTTGTAAATATTTATGTAAACATTATTTACAAAACTTTGATATTATATATTATTTGATTGTATATGTACACAGTGTAAATACATTTGTACCTCTCTCTTGTATTCTAAATAAAAATTACTCGGAACATTTATCATTTAGAAGATGGATAGAATGGAGAGCTTTATTTCGCCATGTGCTGGTGGAAGGATGGAAGGATGTAGGGGTTGGGAAGAGTGAAGGTTATAACTAGCATAGTAACAGGGGAATAAAGAGATGTAGCATTGTCTGTCAGAGCAAACAGTGCAGCTGGGAAGAGGAAGGATCAGCTTTGGGAAAAACAAGTCCTTTTGCAGGTCTGAAGGAGGGGTGATATTATTCAGCCTGGTACCTCTCTGTCTCCACGTGGACAGTCTCTACTTGAAGCGACAGCTGTTGACATCCGTTGGTGTCTCCCATGAAATAACGGCCATATTTCAGCTGCGACACGCTACAGGTGCAAGTATTGCTTGAAAGAATAATGTTTGATTTCAGTCCTGAGGAAGCGAAGCATTTGCTGAAGGTCATGGCTGGCTTTTTCCTCGGTATTTCCTCAGCAGCTCTGAGAGTCTAACTGGAGTTTGAATTACATGAGTAAAACTTCCACGCAAACGTATTGTTTACTGTCGGAACAGCTTTGCCAGGGGAAGGGGGTAGATTCCTCGTCCCTCGGGGATGTCCGAGCCAGGCCTGAGCGCCGTCCCGGCGTACACGTCCCCGCGGTCCCCAGCGCTGGGCTGGCCGCAGCGACCACGGCCTGGAATCCCCCGGCCAGCCCAATGCCCCATCGCGCCCTCCGGCCTCCCCGTGCTTCACTGGAGGGGGTTTGGGCTCAGCCCTGGGAGCCCGCCTTTCACCTCAGAAGAGGATTATTTTCAGGGCACGGCGGGGAACAGCCTGCGTGGGGGACCCTCCCTGGAATTTGAGGGGCTGCTTCCCTCCAGGGCAAACCGTCGTGCTGGGGTGACCCCCCTCCCAAAATCGGGAGCTAGGGCTGCGGGCGCAGGGAGAGGCCCGTGGGGGCCTGGTGTGGCGGGAGAGGGACCGCCTTCCCCGCTCAGCCCCACAGCCTGCCCGGCGTGGGCTGAGCCACCCTGCCCGCACTAAACATGGCCTCTCTCTCCCTTTGGTTCCCAAAGCAGTGAAGCCCACTATGCCCTTTCCTGCCAGGAACCAAAATGGCCGCCCAGGAGCCTCAACGTCATCCCACCACTGCCGCCCTCATTCAAGACGGCGGCGGCCGCGCCTCAGACGCCCCCTTGCCAGCAGCCAACATGGCGGGCGGAAGGCGCGTGTGGACGGGCTCGCCGACGCCGCGCCGCCCGCCCGCAAGATGGCGGCGATCAGCATGCGGCTGCCGGTGGCTCGCAAAACGGTGGTGCCGAGCCCTCCCCGGGGCGGCGAGAAGCACCTGGTGGCGCCGGGGGACACGATCACCACGGACACGGGCTACATGAGGTGGGGGCAGCGGCGGAGGGGAGGCGGCGGGGGCCGGCCGGCTTCGGGCTCTCCTCAGGCGGCCGCTCTCTCCGCAGGGGCCACGGCACCTACGTGGAGGACGAGAAGCTCATCGCCTCGGTGGCCGGCGTCGTGGAGAGGGTGAACAAGCTGGTGTGCGTCCAAGCACTGAAGACCAGGTGAGCGCGGCCGTTGCCTTCGTGCAGGGAGCGCGAAGCCCAGTATCTGTGCCACGGGTCCGGCCGCTGGCTGGGCCTTTTTTTGGTTTTTTTTTGGGAAGGACGAAGCGTTTGACGGGCTGCTCTCTGCCCTGCTCGCAGGTACAACGGCGAAGTCGGCGACATTGTGGTCGGCAGAATCACAGAGGTAAAGCTCGGGATTCCTGACGCACCGTGGAGGAGGAGGGTGGCCCCTTGGCGTGTGTCAGTCCCACCCGGAGCGCTTTGGACGTTCCTAAAAGCTCATTAGTGTCTGTGCACAGGGAGCGCGTGGGTTTTAAACAAGATGAGGCTGGAAATGGGGCAGCAGAGCGCTCTTGTTCTGCATGCTGGTCAGGCTGCAGGAGCTCCTGCTCCTCTGAAGAGCTTCTGTTCATTTTTTGAGTATATATCAACAGATTGTTTTTTCTTCTTCTCCAGGTTCAGCAGAAGCGATGGAAAGTGGAAACGAATTCCAGGCTAGATTCAGTCCTGCTGCTGTCATCTATGAATTTACCTGGTGGGGAACTGGTGAGTGTATGGGTGTAGTCCACGCTGAGCAGTGCCAGAGCCCTGTCGTCTTCTGCTTTGTGGCAGAGGTGAGGCACTGGGAAGCTCTGGAGCCCTTCCCACAGCACAAGGGTAGTGTTGGGTTTTGTAGGTGGGTGGTGCTCTGATATCTTTAACTCTCAGTGTTATTTGGACATAAACACATCAGTGACTAAATATGTGCTGGTCTGTTTGATTTTTATTTGGTAACAAGACTGTGTTTTGCATGGCATCCTAAGGTCCTCCCACGATGTGGGTATTAACTGATGTTTTCTCATTCTGAGCTACACGTAACTTTTCTTGTGTTGTGCGTCTCAGAGAAGGAGATCGGCAGAAGACGAGCTTGCGATGAGGGACTATCTGCAGGAAGGAGACCTCATCAGTGTATCCTTCCACTGCTTGCACTCAGACAGAAGAGCCGAGGGGCATGAGGAGAGCAGCCAGACCTCGGCTAGCCTGGCTGGTACTGGGAGCTCTGCCAGGGACAGCCAGCGGCTGTTGGCACTTGAGGGGACATTAGGGACCTTGTTTCCTTAAGCGGCACTGACAGGCAGAGGTTCAGTCTGTATTTTCGGATGGGGCTTTATCACTGCACACCCGGAGTCTGAAATATGGCAAGGTAAGTTGTTCAAAAGCACTTGGTCTTGGCCTAATTCTGCTCCAGTTACTTGTAAAAGGCCTTTTGGAGGGATTTTAAAGAAGAAAGCTCTGGAGTAGAGCAGGATGTTGTAATAACCCATTCCTGTAGGTTAGGAAGAGTCTTAGCTCCTATGTGGGAGCATTGAGCAGCATTTCCCCAAAGCAGAGGGAGTGCCCATGAGTTGCCCTTTGAGCTGCTGCACTCCCTGTCCAAAATTATAGCCTGTGAGTTCCATTTCCCCCAGTAGCCGTTTGGGAATTAAACCCTGGGGAGAAAAATCTTCTGACTCAAACTTCATCACCCCTCTTCTGCAGGCCATTGCCCCTGTGCTTGTTTTTCTCTCCAGGGCTCTGTTTTAGGCTTTATGCAGTTGGCATTTGTGTCTGGTTTTGTGCATTGAAGTAAGCCAAGGGGCCGTTGGAGCCGAGGTGTTAAAATTGACTGGTTCTTAGACCAGGAGTCGAGTGCGTGTCGGTGGCTTGATGTTACCTATAGTGGCTCATGTCTCTCATGCTGAGTCTCACGGTCTCCTCTTCAGCTTGGCCAGGGTGTGCTTGTTCAGGTCTCGCCTTCCTTTGTGAAACGGCAGAAGACTCATTTCCACAACTTGCCCTGTGGTGCATCTGTGATCCTCGGCAACAATGGTTTCATCTGGATCTACCCAACTCCAGAGCAGAAAGAGGAAGAGGCAGGGGGCTTCACCACCAACTTGGAGGTGAGGATTCAGGGAAGATGAACCGTCTCCTGCCAACGATGTTTTGTTAGTCTAACGTAGGCAGAAGCACATGAATAACCTGAAACTTTCAAGATTTGCTATGAGGTTCATGGCAAAGCTTTTTTATAGTAGGCTTGTAGTATTTCCCTGTGTGTTCATCTATTTTCCTCTGTCCTTCCTCAGCCAGTTCCATTGTCTGACCGGGAGGTGATCTCACGGCTCCGAAACTGCATTGTGGCTCTGGTTACTCAGAAGCTGATGCTCTTTGACACCAGCATCCTGTATTGCTATGAAGCATCTCTTCCTCATCAGGTACAGAAACCAGTGTTGTTTACTTTATTCCAAACTGTGGGGAGGGAATGGGAAGGCCACATCGGTTGCTGCTGAAGTCAGTAAGTTAGATGGTGGGGCTGCCTTTCGGCTTTCCAAAGCATCCTGTAGTAAGTGACAACGTGAACTTACCCTGTTCTGCGTAACATCAATTGCTTTGCACGTTTTCAGGGATAGTTTGAAGGGTTCTGCTTCTGGCAAAGTCAAACTATTCCTATAGAGAAATAGTTCCATTTTTTGATAGAGGTGTATCCCTTGCTGGGATTATGGACCCTCTGTGATCCCTGTGAAAACTGTTAAATTTGGGATTGTGTGAGGGCACAGTGCACCTGAAGAACAAATGAAAAAGCAAGTGTCGTGTATTGTACAGAGACCAGTCTCCTGTTTGTATCCATATCCCGCACTGCTGGAAGGCTCTCTCGGTTTGACCTCTTGCTGTACAGCTTTTCTCTGTGATTTCTGCCAGCACAATCACTGGGAATTCTCTTCTCGTAAACGGATAAGATCTGAATTGTCTTCTGCGTTCATTCACAGTGGCCGCCTACTTGGCTAGATGGGATGTTCTTTTGAACTATACTTCTGTTTAAGTCATCTGTCCCCTTCCCAAATACTGGTGTGTGTCCTTCAGGAGAGATTAAGAGTTGTCAGTAGCATCTCCTTTGATTTCTTACGGTCTCTGTAAGAATTGCGAACTTTGTCAAAGTTGATTTTGCCTTAGACCCTCTGGCATGATGGTCTTGTTTGGCCACAACCCTCTAACCTCACTTGCTGCTCATTGCTGTGTGCCAGGGACCACACAGAGTGTGCAATAGCAGTAGTTGCTTTTTGGTGCCATTGTTCCTCTTCTTTCCACTCCAGATCAAGGACATTCTCAAACCAGAGGTGATGGAGGAGATCGTTCTGGAAACCCGACAGAGGTTGCTGGATCTGGAGGGATAGGGCACATGGACAGAAGCAGTCATGGCAGCTTTTGATTCTCAGTATTTTTTCTTTAGTGCGCTCAACATTCATTCCACACTTCAGAAACCACCCAAATTCCTCACTTTAACTCCCAGGATACCTCGTGAGCCCTTTTAATACAGTAGTACTAAATAGTACTTAAGTATGGTAGCTTTTTAGTGCAGCAGCCTGAAAAATTGCATCTGACCTTTATGAAGATGCAGATGCAACTGGGACATATCTCATAGCACTTGTTGCTGTGTTTAGTGCCCTTGAACTTTGTGCAGAATGATAAAGAGGAAGGGATGTCTTTTGTGATGTTTCTCTCTCCCCAAAGGCTTTCTAAATGGTTTTGATTTTCCTTTGCTGTGATATAGATTTGCCAGTCTGTCCTCTGACTGAGAGCTCTTGTTTTTCTATTTAAGACTGCAGATCACAGGTGCAGGAGTATCCAGACCCTTGCTAACCACATTTTCCGTCTGGCTGCCCATGGCTTCTGTGTCTCAAGGGTATGAGGTTGGATGTGGCATGATGTGTCTGTCCACATGAGCCAGGAGCCATGGGCGAGCCGTGCTTTTTCAGTCTGTGCATCGTGCTGGTCCCTTTTTTATGCCGGATGTGGTGACCTCCTCCTCTGAGGAGACTCCAGTACTGTTTTCTATTAAATATTTTACATTTCAATAAATGTTTTGAAGCACATTAGTCATTCAGGAGTGTGTGCATTAGCTTGTCTTTCTCCAGAATGAATTGGGTCTAGCTTGAGAGCTATGGTTGGCTCAAGTGTCCTCAGAATGGTCGCAGTGTCCTGTCATCTCCTCTTCACCTGTTGCTCCTCATCCCATTCAAGCAGGACTTGACCTTCCTCTTCAGCGTATCTTCTGTGCAGAGTTCTTCTGTCAGTAGATTGCCTGGCATTGTTCACAGCGGCTCTCTCGGCATAGGTTCCCTGCAGGATCCTGTGGAGAGGTGAGTCACGCAGCAGCTGTGTCTGAGGGACGCCCAGTATGACACCGGTGAAGATCCTCAGGCCAGTGGTTAGAGGTGGCCGTGCTGGGCCAGACGTTGGCAGTCAGTCACTGGTCCTCTCTGTACTGCATGGATGTGATGCTTTCCTTAGAACATCGTCTCAGGTCTCTGGTGCTATATTAGAGCTGTTTGTATTATATATGTATTACGTATATATATAGATATAGTATTTGTATTGTATTAGAGCTGCTAGCACCACAGTGCTGTAATTCTTTAAAAGGATGAAAAAGCAAAATGTCTGCCCTAATTATCCCTGGATCTAATTCTAACGTTGCAAATTCTCATGCTTGCCCCAGGCAAAAGGAAAAATTCTTTGCTCGATCTTTTCCTGGGAACTAGAAATACCCTTCATTGCTTCTCATCTAGTTCTGACTCCTCTGCCTGCCGTACAGAGTAAGCACTAGGTGGCAGCTTCGGATCGCGTTTGTGGTATTTACCTTCCCCAGCAGCTCTGCCTCATGGCCCTGCCAAATAGCAAAGGCTGGATGTCTGCCACCAGCGCTGGTACCTAAATACCGGAGCATTATGGAGCTCAGTGGCTAAGGACAAGCAAGGACATGGGTAATCCATTCTGTTGCTGCACCACTCAAACTTCTGCCCATGCTGCTTCTGTAAAATAGTACTTAACTTCTTGGGGGTATCGCTGGAGTGGTCCACGCAAGACCCAGGAATTGTTATTTTTGAGTTTTATGAGGACTCCCTAATAAGTGCTGCAACATCCTCAATATGACTTGGGAAATTTGAAAACTAAAGCTTGAGTGTGACATTTTCAGGTGCGTGCGTGAGGCTGGTAGCAGCATTATCCCATCTGTGTGGACAGGAACAGTGCAAAAAGGCTAAAATCTTTAGCAGCATCTACATCTTTTAATTAGAAAAGTACCTGCCTTTTCCCTACACAATTGCTGTAGTCTAGCAGCTGTTTATCTTATTACCATATGAGGAGATTCAGGGATTTCTCCTGTGAGGCTTCTAGGTATAAGCAGATTGAGGGTATACAAGCAAGGAGAGAATGTATCTGAAGTTCCCTTTTTTTAAAGCATTTTTGAAGGCTAATGGAGAGTTCTGTAGTTAATCCAGTAGATCTCTTTGCATCTCCACCACATAAATTTAAACAACTCTGTGACAGTTAAAGGGCAAAGAGGTGAAGAGGTTGTACTTCACTACCACCCAGAGAGATTTGATATCTGGAAATGGTTCTGCTGAACTGGTACAGGAATGCAAAATGCTTCTTGGTCTTCAAGCAACCTCTCTGCAGGCATCTAAGGGGTCAGAAAGGGGTTGGGGGATTATGAGGCTTTTGAAAGTGCTGTTAGTAATGTGGTGGAAACGTGCTGAGGAAGTGTGTTCTGAAGGTGGCTAATTTAGAGGTGGATCATGCTCACGGGTACCAAGTGTGAGCTGTGAGACCCGCAAGGTGAGACAGTGCCGGGTTCTCCTAACACAGCTCTTAGGAGAAGGGTGCTGGTGTCTCTGCAGCAGGCTGTGTGGGCTGTACAGCTGAGTTACCTTTTTTTTTTTCCCCCTTTTTCCTCTCTTTCCCCGCACCCCCCCCCCGAGTCTTTGAAACCGTAGTCTATTTCCAGGTTTCTTATGCTAGCCCTCTCTCCCCGTTGTGAACCTTTTTTGATTACTTACGCTCAAAAAAAAATGAGTATACAACCTGAAAAACAGTGAGCTCAAGATCTGCACTGCTTCACCTCTGAACTTTCCTGCTCAACTGCAGCATTCCTGATATTTTTGGCCTTGGGGATGTATTGAACGGGGAGAGTATGTGACTCATCCAGTTCCCGTGCTTCTGAATACCTGGCAGTTTTGTTTTCAAGCAAGAGCACCAGTAAGGTTTGGTTATGGATCTTTCCTGATGTGTGGAGGCAACTGAAAGTTCCGGTATTTTCCTCCCTGGCCACGAGGGGTCATTGCTGTTCTTTGCCAATTCGGCCAGTGCTTTGCCAAGCCCAGACCTAAATTTTGTACAAAGGCTTCAGTGAGGGCATTGCAGTCCCTGCAGCCCCATCAAGCACAGCTTTGCAAGGCAGCAGGTAACAAGAATTGAGAGCAACAAACTTGTGTGGGGAGGGAGAAACTTCCTGAGCCGTTTCAGAGGTGTCTAAGAAAGGTACCAGGCCAGCTGCCATTTCCTGTTGCTTTGGCTGAATCCCTGTGACTTTTTGCTCTTGTGATGAATGTTGAGGGCCACCAGTTCTCATCCATCTCAAAAGCAACTGGATGTGCTGCTGGGGCTCACGGTTCCCATATGGAGAGGCGTCAAGTGTTGGTGTTCAGTCATGATGATATGGCAAGTGACTTTTCCCCAGTGCCCAGCAGAGATGAGTTGAGGAGTCAGACCAGGTCTGGGGGAAGCTCTGGCATCTCGGATGGGTGGGGGAGCCCAGGCTGCTTTTTCCGTAGGCAGGTGTGGACGGGAGTATGGGTGGGCTATCTAAAAAATGCCTTTGAAACGGGAAATACTTGAAATGTAAAGCAGGACTGCAGCAAAAGCAGTGTCCCCTTGAATTCCTGAAATAGTCTACAGGACTTTGCCAGGCAATTTCTAAGCAGGAAGGGTGAAAAGGAAGAAACTGGTTTAAGAACAAGACCATAGTAAAAAGGGTGGGAAAAACCTAATAAGTGTTCATTTTTATATAGGGAACTAAAACGCCCATGCAGGCATTAAAACAGCTTAGAACAATCTGATTTCTTTGGTCGCCAGTGTCTGACGGTGTGGAGCCTGTTTGTAAACCAGCCGTAGCGCCTGCCTGTGCTGCCTGTTCCAGGGTTAACACATGGCACAGACGTGCTTGAAAGTGGAGCTACTAAATAGTTGGTGAGTGCTGCCTGTAGAAACGAGAACACAAAATCACTCGTCTGTAGAAATAATTTTCCTGTTCCTTGGTGGCAGTGTTTGATTCATGTACTCATATGAATAATGGCAACCCCTCCCTTTACTCCCAGTAATAACCACTGGGATTTTAAATTTGTGCTAATGGGTTATTAATCCAATTACTGCTGCTTATTATGTTACTTCTGTTTCATCTGCACGCAGTTTTGCTCTTCAGTTGAGGTGAATGATATAAATACAAAGCTTTAAGCAGACCCTAGAAGATATTCAAACCCCACTGAGATTATAGGCAGTCTTGAAATGGTTGTCTCAGGTTCCTGAGATAATTAATATGCTAAGGTTTATTATTTGGTAAAGAGGTTGAAGCTTTAAGATATTGTTATGGAGGAAATGGAGGAAACATCACTGCAGTTGTTGGTTGTAACAACCCACACTAAATTGAAGGTAAACAGAAAAATAATTGAATTTTTAAAATGAAATATATGGGATGTACACAGGCCATGTGCAAATATAATATGCTGAGGAAGGAAAAGAGGGCACAATTGGGAGTGACCAGCTGGTGCGTCTGCCTGTCTGTAGCCCCAGATTAACTACAGAACTGCTCTGGGAAACGGGAAATGCTTTTGGAGCAACTGCTGAGTGGAAAGAGGCTGGAGTGTGCTGGCAAAGAACCCGCCTCGCTTTGCTGCTTATTGCAAAGCATCAGAAGGAATAGCTGACTGTTGGGCAGAATGATCAATTCACCTAGACTGTTAAATAAAAAGCAAGTACATTCATCTGCATAGATCTCGAGTGAGGCAGAGAGAAGCATATATACAGCCTGTATTGTCCAGAACACAAGTCCTGCTTGTTTGCAATTACCTTTGTGTATTTTGGTCAAGGTCTTCTTGTATCACAGACCTGTGGTAGTCTTCTGGAGTTCACTCTGCTTCAGCCCTGCCGTGGTAGGAGAGATTATCCAGGATGCTCCGGTCAGACCCAGAAGGGAATAGCTTTTTCAGTAAAGGATGGTTGGTTTGTAACAAATTTCTCTCAGGCTGCTCGGCCTGTGTTGACAGCCAGCTTTGTTTCCTCAGTTTCCTTCAATCCGTGGGAGCTGAGCAGGGGGTTAGATCACCGCAGTGAGACTCAGATCTCTGTTACCGAGATAAACTGGAGAAATTCTGCTGAGTTCAAGAGATGTGACCCTGGATTTGTCTCAGCATAATGTACCAGAATCTTTCTCTGCTGTGTGTGTAGCACAAACTGTCTCAGTACCTGCAATTTGAGTAACTGATGGAGAAATGCAATAGAAAGAGATCAGTCTCCTGGCTAAGGATGAGTGAGGTAGGAGCAGACTGGCACAGCAGAGGTGGAGGATCCCGTAGGGCTGTATGAAGTGCCACATTTCAGATGCTGTTGTTGGAAGATGAAAAATACACGTCTGCTTGGGACCTTGAATGTGGCGTAGGAGCCATGGACTGCGTTTGGATTTGTCACAAGGGAGGAGTCGGTATAAACAAGCCGCTCTGTGTCCAGATGGTTACCCTGAGCGGCAGGCTACTGCACAAAATTGCATTTGTGTGTTCTCCTGTTGTTGAGTGGGAGCAACCGCAGACCTTTGACCAAAACACCCTGACCTCAAGCTGCTGCCTTAACCCTCTTCTATTCCCAAGGTGAACTGGAGAACATACAAGAAACCAAATATCTTTAGCGTCGCCGTCTGTGCTGTAGCTTGGAAAACACTCATTCTGCACATCTCAGAGCACCACAGTGCAGGCTGAAGAATTTGGGAGTTTAACTTAATCTTTGTACCAAATGGTGCATGAAAGTAGATCAATAAAATATTTTACTGTCACATTCATTGGCCTCTGTGGCTGTTTTTGGTGTCAAGTTCTGCATATGCTCTGACAGCATTAAGGAAGTGAAGTCCTTTGTGCAAGCAGGGCGACTGATCGCTGGTTGTGGAGAAGCTGACGGTTGTGCACGCAGCTGACCCAGTAAGGATCTCCTCTTCCTGTCCATCTCTGTGAGAAATCCAGGGTCCAGAGCTGGCCAGCGGCCTTGAGACAGGTGTGCAGGAGGGGTCTCCAGCTGGGCCAGCGAGCTGTGGTTGTCAGATCTAGGGGAAAACAACCTGGGTGGCCCTTGCAAATGGGGTAAGGGATTTCACATGAGGTTTCTGGGCCCTTGGCTAGCACTTGCTGGTGATGTTATACTAGCAAATCCTCTCCCACCTGTCATTTCCACCATCTTCCCCTTCATCCCCTCATGGCTCCTCTTCACCTTCCCTCACCTCATCTTCTCCTCAGACCCCTTCATGGCACCCCCATTTCCCTCCCGGCTTCACCACGGAGGCACCTTCGTGTTTCCCAGCCCCCTGTCCCCTCCTCCCCCCATTCCCCTCACCCTCTCCTTCACCCTCCATTCTCCTCACCAACCGCTGCTCGCTCCCTCATTCCCCCCAAACCTTTGTCCCCCGCCCCCCAATCTCTCAGAGGCCTCCCCCTTACGGACCCCATCGCCCCGGTCCCCCTCTCTGCCCCCCCTACTGCCCCATTTCCCCCGGGCTGCCCCTTCCCCGCCCGGCCGGTTCCCGTCATGGCGGCGGGCGCGGGGCCGGCAGCTGGCAGCGGCCGGGAGGCGGGGGCGGTGGCGGCGGAGGAGGAGGGGCCGGAAGGGGATGTGACCGCCCGCCCCGCCGGCCGGGGACGGGGCTGCGCCGCGCCGGGGGTTCCGGGATCTCCCTCGCCGCCTGCAGCCGTCCTCCGTCAGTCTCGCTCCGCACCGCGGGTACCCCCGACGGCAGCCCCCGGGGTACCCCCCCGCCCTTCGTCCTCCTCCTCCTGCCAGGCCTGGCGGGGCTTTTCCCGGGCCTGCGGCCGCCCGACCCCGCCGCCCCCCGCCCGGCCCCCTCCGCGCGTCCCGCCGCGGCCGGGCCGGGCTCGGCCCCTCTCCCACTCCCCGCCCGGGCCTTACCCGTCACCGGGCTCCCCCGCGGGGATGCAGCCGGCCCGGTCACCCCCGCTTGACCTTTTCTGGTTGCTGTGCAGGAACCGGCCTCCCGGAGCGCGTCCCCGGCCTCGCACCCCGGCACCCGGCTCCGCCTGAGGCCGGGAGGGCGGCCACCTGCGCCGGGCCGGGCGGCCCCATCGCTGCTTCGACGCCGCCATGGCCCCTCGTGGCCCGCTGGCCCGCTTCGCCTCCGCGAGGGAGAGGTAGCGGCGGGGCGGGCGGCCCGAGGCGATGGGAGAAGGTGAGGGGTTGTGAGGCCGGACAGGAGCCCCCCCGTCCTGTTCCCTCGCCCCCAGGAGCGCGTGGAGCCTGCCAGGCCCGGAGCTGCCTCTGCGTCACCTTGCGAGCTGGCATGGTTTCGGCGTACTTGATCCTGCTAGACTTCAACGATACTTGAAGCCAAATACGTGGCTCTTTGGCCTTTGCTAACTCAATGCTATGCAAAAGAAAAGGAGGAAAAAAAAAGAAACCTTGACACTGGTTGCAGTGGGAATGGCTGTTTCCTGCCCTGGGTGAGCCTACATGTGGTTTCTTGCTTGCAAGGTGAACTGATTCTCCTTTACCCGGTGGAGGACACACTACATACAGCAACCTGAAACTTTGGTAACGCTTGGTCATTACTGAGCAGTTCGAACTTTTACTCATTTTTTTTTTTGTATAAAGTCACCTAAGGAGCCTTGTTGCCGTCTTCAAAAGCATTGGAGGAATCTGCGCTTGTCTTAATTCTTCGCCTCAAGTGACTTTACAATGCAGTGAGTGCAACCAACGCACCCACCTAAAATACGTTCTCCTTCCCAGTCTGGAAGATCAGGGATCACAGACTTCTTCAAACACTTCTCGTCCTGGGAAAGGCTGCCCATAGTTACTTTATGGGGCAGCAGCCTGGAAAAGTTCTTGGGGACCAAAGGAGGCCAAGTCTGCCTGCCCTGCACTTTATCAAAGGAGCAGGGAAGAAGGAGTCATCGAGGCATGGGGGCCCACACTGTAACGTCTTCGTCGAACATGGTAAGAGATTTCTGTTGGTGTTTCTTTTGGTTTAATTTTGATTTGCCAAGCTAGATGCAATACGGATTTATTCAAGGGCACAGTGCAGATACAGAGATATTGTACTTTATGGAAGTCTTCTGTTTTCTCTCCCTTGCTTCTTAATGCAAATCTTCTGTGATTGTTTATTGAGAAAGTACTTGGGTCAGATTGCTCGAAACCTGGGGAGAGATTATTGTACAGTTTAATGTGAAACACAAGGAAGTAACTTTTTAACATTGTACAAGTTCCCCAGACTGTAAACCAGGACATACCTAAGGCAGAAATGGGAAAGCGTTTCATCCTTTTTGAGTTCTCTGTTTCGTAGGTGTAGACCAGCCACAGCTGATGGTGATGCTATGGTCAGCGACAAGCGCTCTTTAATTATCTTTACAAAAGGAACTCAACTACTTGGAGAAAAGAAAATGAAGACTTGTTTTGGAAAGCTTGTGGATACTGCTGTTGTGAAAACTGGTTGGAGTAAAAGTTTCTTGTGAACTTGCTCAGTGCATTTACAGGACTTTTGGTTAGTGGTTTCTCATAGCTGGTTTAGCCTTCATCTCGTGCTGTGATGGATTTAAATGCTAGAGGCTAAAAGCGGCTAAGTTAGGGGTACAGCAATCCTATCCTTGCTGATTTTCTGCAAATGAAAGAGGGGACTGAGAATGTCAGGAAAGAAGCCAGGTGAAAAGCTCAGTAGGACTCGGAGGTAGGTTTAGTGACTGTTTCAAATGTTGCTTTTTTTTTTTCCTTTAAAAAAAAAAATCACCAAATAAATTGTAAACTGAAGGCATCTCTGCAAAAGTGAGGAGCAGAAATGCATTGTTTTGCTGAAACTTTTTGGAGTAATCCTTGCTTTTGCGCAATGCTTTTAAAATTCTAATATTTTTTGAGAAGACATGCTACTGGCTGCTATCTTTGGCTGGAGAATGGGATTTTGACAAAGCTTCTTCAATAGTTTTGTCCTCTTGAGGAAGTTTATCTGTGAACAAAACAAAACAGACTCTGCAATCTTCATGTAATTAAAAATTGAAATATTTGCTGTGTCTGAGAACATAATCTAGTTAGTGGAGAAGTTTTGATTCAGTTTTGCTTTAGCTGGACTTTGCTCTCAAGCTTTCTCTCATTCTGTGTTTCTAGAAGGGCCCAAGAAATCCTGTGCAGTGTTCAGCAAAGACACAGACAGGGATCCCGAGTATGTACTGCTGCGTTGAAATACTGCTTTGAGTTACTGCTGTTTATTTTGATTTGTCATACAATGTTTGTGCACCGAGGGAACTGAAGGTAGTTAAGGGAAGGTTAGAGAATGTAAGGGCTAACTGGGCCCTCTGATGATAAACCTACTGCTAGATTTTTCCAAGCCGTGCTTTCAGTCCTGTGATACACCTGCTCCTCCACCCCCAGTTTAGTTGCTGCGTTTACTACTTTGGACAGAGTTTCAAGGTCAGATGAGATACAGCGAGAGCACTAACTGCAAGCAGTACAATCATCTGGCTACCTCTGGTGTTTTGATGTACCAGCAGAGCCAGAAACGCTCCTTTTTGATCATCTAACAGGAATAGGCAGATGGTAACTTCTTGCCAGTATGACCTGAGGTCAGAAGATCCTAGCACATTTGCAAAGAAAAATAGCGTCGATAATGTCCATATACCATATGTCCACAGAGACCTCAGTGTCTTGATTTAGAAAAGAATAAACTTGAAAGGGGACGTCAAGGCCAGGACATCTGTTAAGAGAACTGCAAAAGATCAGTCTCGCTTATCCACATGAGGAAAAGTTTCTTCCTTTGAGTGTACGAAATGGTTCTCGGGTGTACGGGCAGTAGAAGGCTGTACCACCATTGTTCCTTGTTCAGCTCTGCTTTGAGTTCGGGCTGCTCCTGTCCTGGAAAATGCTGTCTTAAAATATCCGTAAAAATACGGAGGGAACAAAGTTCATTTTGGAGAGGTCTTTATTTCCCTCTATTTTTTTTTTTTAATTAATAATTTGTCTTTGAAATACATACTCTGACATACTGTGCTGTCCATTCATTATAGTGTTTGATGTTTTCAGTTCTATTCAGTTACGGTGCCATAGGCTGTAGTTCATAAAAACAGGCTGGCGTTTTTTCAGGGCTTAAATTTTTGCATGTTTGTCTGTCATTACTTTCATTACACAATTTCTTCTAAATGCCAAACGCTGTGTCTGGTTTCTCTGTCACACTGTGGGACCTAGTTTGTCGCAGGAAAATCATGTTTCTTCGTAACTAAGAAATGCTTGAGGAGAGGTTCCAGGGTGGGTTGCTTAAAGCAAACCTCTAGAGATAGTTGAATTCTTAAAGGTACTTCTTTGAAGTTCTTGTATATTAAACCCCATGGCAAAACAAAACAAAAAAAAAGTGGAGTTGGTGGTAGCATGGCTCTCCTGTTACGGTTGTGTTTTTGTAAAGCTGTTTCATGACCCTGTTTCAGTGAGACCACCACCTGCTAAGTTCTACTGAGGCTCATTCAGCAGACACTTAGCAGTGGTTTTCAGAGCAGTGAAGATCTTAATTGCTTCAGTGGTGTTGAATCTTAGCTGAAAGGGTTGTGAGTATTATCAAATACTAACAGTGGAAGGCAAAATAACTTCCAGGGAAGTAATGCCATTTCTCAGTTGTCGTGCTCTCTGGAGCACTCAAAGCAGTGCATGGAGAGGCATCCGAAAAGCAAGGAGGCAACGGGCCAGAAATCGGCTCTGCTGGTCAAATGTTCTGTGAGAATAATGCAGAAAGGCTCTAAATTTTGTCATGAGTTGACAATTGAGGAGTGCATTAAGAGGGGGGAAAAAAAATAATCCATGGGCAAGTTTTGGGCTTCTTTCTTTGTATTGCTGCTTTCTCCACCAAGGGTGTTTTACAAGCTGGAGCTCACGCTGGTGTGGTTACCCCAGGCAGCAGAGGAGCCCTTGATGGGATTTCACAGCTTTTGTCTTGATGCATGCTGCTTCATGTCTTAGATCGCTTCAAGCTTGAAATGGAGAGAAAGTGTAAAGGCAATGTTTGCCTCTTCCTCTGTGCTTTTTTCAGCTGAGAAATGAGTCTATAGTCATTGCTTTTGGGGAATATCCAACTGAGAGAAAAGCTGTGGTCAGCAGATGGTTAATGGGAAAGACTTTGCCAGTGCATTTCGAAGTTCGCACACCAGTGATCGGTGCACACCACACCTTCTCTAACTGTCTTGGCTAGGTGTTGCTGTGCTGAATGATGAGCAGATTCCCTGAAACATCCTGATAGAACAGCACCTCCAAGCAAAAAAAGCAGCACCTGAAGGCTTAAAAAATGAATTCTAATCATTAGACCTGTGATGCTGAGGTGAAGAAGAGATGGTAAGATAACTCTTCAGTGAGGTGGTGGATTTGTTCCACAGCTTTGAAGTCCATTTACTGTGCAATTGACTGTCGTGATGCTGCTCGGTCAGCAGCGGAGCAGTGTTCTGAGAGGTGAAATCCTGAGCGGTGTCTCCACTTGCGGGAGCCCAAAGGGTGGAGTTTTAGACATACTCTTTGCTGTGTAAATTGTGACTGTGACTGGGAATGGCGACCGTCTTTCTGTGGGCGTGTTGGTGGGAACTTGAGTGTGATTTTTGGATTTAACAGTGCAGAATTGTGGTAAATAATATCTTGAAGTACAGGTCTTTCAAATGATGCTACAGTGTGATGTACCTGTTTGCTATCGTCGGTGCCAGTTTTGCTGTGGCAGCCAGAGAAATACTTAATTTGCGAGGAAGGAAAAACCTTCTGAAGAGGTTTTGAGTATGAGACCTACTTATATGCTGCTGCTTATTACATAAAATGGATCATTGATAGATCTTAACCTGATCTTACATCTTTTTCGTTGTTTTGTGATGGAGACATTCTGCAAAACAATACAAATGTGGCTAACTGTAAGGTGGGTGGAAAGAGAAGGAATTTTCTTTTTGAATTACATCTTTACACTGCCAGGGAGTGACAGTTTTTCAGCTTTGAGCTTAATTTTAAGTACCTTTAGGACATAGTTGATAAAGCACTCACACAAGAATGTTCTTTTCTTAGTCTCTTGTAGTGATAAAATGTGGTCTTCCTGATAGTTTCTGTTCCAGCAGACAGGTGTCAGGGGAGCTTCAACGAGCTTCTACCTTACTGTAAAGAGAGACGAACTCCAGGAACTAGATCTACTTTTCTTAGACCTGAATATAGCTGAAGTCAGCCTACTACAGTCTCTTCCATATTGGATCTGAACTTTTTTTTTTATTACCAGGGTGCTGAAAGTTTTAGTACTTTAATTAGGAAGTAATTGTACAAACCAGATCCATAGCATAAGCCTGCCACAGCTGCCAGTTGGAGATGTGCCCTATGAAATTCACTGTTAGGAAAAAAAAAACAACCCAACAATTAAAAGTGTATTTTCCTATATTGTTGATTCAAAATTGATTTTTAAGAGCCTTTAGGTTTAATAATCTGCCTTGTTTTATGCTGTTAAATTTCATGTTTCACATGTTTGGATTGTGAAAATGAGTAAATTACTTTATAATTGGTTGCTTCCTCAGGACTTAGCAATTGACCAGCATATACAAATATATACTGTAACATTACTATTAGGTTTATTATTTTTGTGAAATGCCAATTGTTTTCATACCGTGTAGGAAAATGCATATTCCAAGTAGTTTTATTTATTTTTTTATTGTGAGTAAAATGTTATTAATAACTCTCTGGCTTTGGAATATACTTTTGTCAGCTGGATGGTCCCGAGCAGGTTTTGATCAAGGAATAATATATGATTTTGTATTCATTATCCTTTATTCTAAAGGTGAGCTCGATATATCTTCTCCATACACGATATACATTTATTAGACAGTCAATTGCCCATACATGGGAATTATGTAAATCAGATTCCTTCTGTACTAGAACTGTGTTTTTTTCAACCCATGTAGTTGCAAATCCTCCATTTATCTCTTTCCATTGTTCCTTAGGGCATTTTTATACTCTCTCTGCTTCACCAGCTGCAAAACCTGAGACTTGAAACTGCTTTATTACTCCTGATTCCGCTTCAGACCATTCACCTGAAATTGTGTCATTGGCATCGGACGGACAGGAGTCTGTTAGTTAGAGCCTGCCTTCAGTGTCTCAGGTCTGCGTTCTAAACTGACAAAACTTTCTTAATTGTTAGGTTGGGGATTGGGCAGCTCCCAAACTTTAATTTCCAACTCTATTACGAGAGACTTATCCCCAGCTTTTGAGATAATTGCTTATGTATCCAACGTTGTGCTTCAGTATTAGTCTGGTTAATGCCGACATCTGCTGCACACCCATTGCAGATTTGTTTACAGCCTCTGACTATATCCATTTTCATCGTACGGAGCTCTTGCTATATTTTTTCCTGCTCCAATTAGATTTCGCTAAGAAGCTCCTCCACGAAACTTGATCTAGGATTGGAATATGTTAGGAAAGAGACCTAAGACTTGCTAAACTGCTTTTCCACACGCTGAGATGGAAGATGGTGATGATGGGGAAAGGCTAATCCTTTTCCTGGGCAGAGCAGTTCTGGTTTGTGCACTGACTAATCTTTGATAACTTGCTGTGTCTAAGCAGTTCATCTCCTTTATGATGAATAGGTAGTGGTTGCTTGTATGCCAGACTTTCATTAACAGATTGTGCTGGTTCTGCATTCTTATTTTCAGATTTTAATAGGAAGGCTGTGGGAGAAGATCAGGGCGGGGAGGCAAGAGAAAGCTGCAGGGTGTTACAATAGAAATCATTGCTTGTAAGTGATCATCTCATTCAGCGCCCTTCAACACTTACCAACCAACTCAGAGTATTTTAAATTGAAGAGCTTACTTCTTAGGCTTGAAAGTGAGGAGTTGACACAGTCCCATTGCTGAGAGTTGGGAATCCTGAGTTTCATCCTTAGTGCTCTCTGCGATGGGCCCTGTGCACGTGGCAAAT
Organism: Chlamydotis macqueenii; assembly: GCF_036417535.1. Classification (NCBI taxonomy): domain Eukaryota; kingdom Metazoa; phylum Chordata; class Aves; order Otidiformes; family Otididae; genus Chlamydotis; species Chlamydotis macqueenii. The sequence continues at coordinate 5,799,796 of NC_141575.1, read as the reverse complement.
CATGAGGGCGCAGAAAGGTGAAAATGGCCTTGAAAGGCTTGTCCTGTTGATTGGCGTTTAGGGTGGGGATGCTGTTGTGTTGTGTCTTGGAACAATGGGGTTGTGTTTCCAGCTGTGCTTATAGGAACTCTGATAAAGCAGACAAGAAATAAATGGGTGAGTGTTCAATCCTGGGCAGTTGTGCTGTGTTTACTCGAGTGGATGTGGCTGTAACCGGTGTCTTGGCAAGGTGTCAGATAAGGAATGCTGTTAACGGATACCAGGCGGTCCGAACGAACGGCCGTAGTATTTAGTCCAGCTCTTAACATCCAGCTGATGCCAGTGGTGGGTTCAGTAAAGGCTCACAGCACGCTGCCTTAAGCCTCGTCCCCATCTGGAGTATTTTAGCATCCCCAGGATTTCCAGAACGTTACTGCAGTGCCATCAGTGTACTTGCTCCACACCGTAACGTTTAAAACGTGTTGATTGCTGTGGCGCTGGGTGGGAGTGGACGTTCAGTATGTTACAGGTGTCATCTCTTCCAGCTATTTAAAATGCTCTGATTGATTCACATTCATGCAGACTGAAGGAAGCTTTTAAAATAATCCTGTCCTTCTGGAGCTATTGTTGCAGATGGACTTTGCTTTCCTTTTTTATTTTGTTTTTGGCAGGGTACTGCCTTCTATCTGCAGTGTCTGTTGCTAGCCGTATAAAGAGCGCTGGTGTCTTCACCAGCATGCTTTTGTCATTTCAGATGTACCGCACCATTCTTGCGAGAAGTAGTAAGTCTCCTTATAAAAAGGTCGCTTGTGAATCGCAGAAGTCCATTACTGTGGGAACGCGCGGAGCAGTTTCAGCAGAAGTGAGAGAGCCTTGCTCTGCTTTTGATGACTGTCTTATCAGTCAGCTCTTACCTTGCTCTGTGCTGACTGAAGATCAATCAAAACAACCTGTAGAGGTTATTAATCTGCTTACTAGAGTGTCCCTCTAGAAGAATCTTGGACAAAAAGGTAATGAAGATCCAGACAATTTTAGCAAGTAAAGCTACCTTAGGCGGTATCTTTTCTTAGTTCTTAACTAAATTAGTTCTTGGTTAGAACTTTCCTTAGTTCTAACTTTGTTCTTTCTTTAAACTTGCATATTTAATGCTAAATCTGCACCTAGATATTAAGCATAACTGTTTGTGAAATGGTTGGAAGTTGCATCACCCTAATGGCAAAATTTTATGCAAATTTGCTAAAATGATGTGTTGTGCTCTGGGAGGAGCCCCTTTCCACACATCTCATTGTCATGATGGGGCAAGTGTGTCCTGAATACCAGCTTGCTTTGTTTTTTTGCCTAAAGTACTTTCTGAGGTTAGGCCTGAAGTTAGATTTGGTGGGGTTTTTTTTTTTGGTTTTTTTTTTTTTGTTCTTCCCCAGCATCTCTCCCTTGCTGTTACTGGTTAGGTTGTGAAAAGCATGAGCTTGCTTTTCCACAGAGTGATTGCTGCTAATTCACGCAGATGTGAGCAAAATCATCATTCTTTCATGAGTGAGGAGTCTGCCTGATTTATGTTGTGTCATCTCTGTGCTCTGGTTTTACCTAATGAATAGAATTTCACAACAGATTATTAATCATTAAGACTGTGGTTTCATTGTGTGTATTAAAGAACCAGTACTGCTTGACGTTGCCTGCTTTGAGAAGGTTCTTATCCATTAGTGTCGCTTTTCTGAGGCATTTTGGTGCATTCATCTTTTCGATTGACTCCAGTTCCTACCTTTTTCCTGCCGTATCAGCTCGGTACTCCCTGTGTGCCTTTGCAGGGCCTGAGTTGTGTCCAGCCTGCCTCTCTGTAGACTCATCCTTTGAAGTGTCACCTGATCAGTAGCAAACTCCGGTCCAGCCTTTCCTTACAGCTCATAAAATAGCAAAATTAAAAAAAAAACCCCTTATTCTGCTGTGATTTGTGCTCCACGTTAGCATCTGAGAGGGAGTAGAGGGCTCGGAAGCTGGGAATAATGTGTGATGGAGACAATATTGAATTACATATTCTGCTGCCTCTTAAACGCCTGGGTTTTGGGATGGCAAAGCTTGCTGAAGTACAGGATTCCCCGCTTTGCTGACCTGCTGTTCGTTCCCTGACAGATGTCCATCGCTGCTGGAAGTACAGAGTGACCTGGGCGTGTTCCTTGTGTTTCCCGTCACGCTGATGCTGTCTAGGAGGAAATGTTACTTACTGTACACGTCCAGGATTTACCAACAGCACACTCATCCACTCTGTCGGGTTGTTGCTGTGGACCCAGTGAGCTGATCAGCTGCCAGTCCGCCCCTGGTGTAATCGATGGCTTTTTCATGGCCTTTTTTTGGGGTGTGCTCCCAGAATAAACAATGTTGGGTTTTTTTCCAGAGGCTGAATATGTGAATGGTAGTGGGATAAGGACACGGAAACGTTAGATAGGAAATTGTTTGGGCTTTCAGGAAATGTTTGCTGTTCATTTGTGTTCAAGTTGCCCGAGTGCGTGTTAGGTGCTGTCTCATTTAATGTAACTGGGAAAGAGCTGTTCCCCAGTTCTCAGTTTTCTCAGTTTCTGACATGACTGTATCCGCAGGGCTGTTATGCAGTAAACTTTTCACGTGGATTTTTACGACACGTTTATTATAACCTTGAGAAAATAAGCTGTCATTTGATGCACTGGCCAGCAGGTGTCTTCTTTGAATCTTGTTAATAACTTGCTCTGGTTAAAACAACCCCCCTGCAGTAAGAAGTGTCCTGGAATTGAGCAAAAAGCTAATGGCAAGAACCAGGGTCAGAAGTGACAACCGTGAATTTCGGGAATAGTGGCTGTCAAGTCTTTTTAGTTACTTTTACAGCCCGTAATCTTTCTGAGCTTGCTTGCTGATGAGAAAGAGGTTGGTAGGTGATGTTTGCTTTTGTTGTTAATGGGAGAATCTTTATCCCTCACCTCCTCAAGCTCCATTTCAGCCAATTCTTCGTTTGTTTAAAAAACAAATAGTTTTCAGTGCTGTATTCCTTTTCACTTATTGCTGTCTCCTGTATTTGATCTTATTCCCCTACCTCTTTTCTTATGCCACACTAACTTTAAAAAAAATCATATACATTAAAAAAAAATTAATTTGTATGGTCCTCTCAGTATAGAAATTGATTCTGTAAATCCTCTTGTAGCATTTTGTCTGGCATTTCTAAACATGTGAGCTTTTCCTGGTGAGGATGCTCAGGGAATAACTGAAAGCAAATTCAGCCTGTTACAGTTGGTGTTGTCTGAATATCAGAATTGCTAGCACAAAGCTAATTGTGGAGTTAAGCGTTTATGAAGTCGTAACAATGCTGACGAAAGCGAAGCTGCAATCTAGTAATACTCTATTTTACTCCAATATCTTTTGGGTGGGAGAATTTTATAATAATGAAGAAGATTTAGTGCATCTAGCAGAATAGTTTAAGCTATAAATATGTATGCTTGAATGGGTTTTTATTATTTTTATTAAGTCTAAGCTCTCTTCATACCCTCTGTAAATCTGACAACATGTAATGTTAGTTTAAAAGGTACATTCTAGTTTTGGCAGAATTACTGGAACAGCTATTAGAGCTATTGTTGTCTGGCTACACCTAATGTTTGCAAATAACTTAGGAAAGCTCAAGTGAAGAATTTTGAATGAATGCCAAGCAGTTATTTCTTCTTAAATATATTTAACTTGATGGATAAGAAGATGCATTTAAAATTCTCTGCGATCAAACCTTTACTTATTTTAAGACTATCGATGGATTGCACTAAATGTGTTTGCTAGATGCATTTTTTTTTTCCACATGTGCAGCTATTTAATATATTTAAGATAGATGTCCTTTACTGGAAATTAACTGGAAGGAAGATGAAGCTATTCCCATCACTGGATACTGTTGATCTTCATTTAGAAGCAGCAATTTCCTTGGGTTCTGTGGATTGTCTGTTATGTCTAAACAGTGCCTCCCACACAGAGGTTTGGATGTCAAGGTACTATCGTGTTTCAGGTATTAAGTAGTAATTATTGTTACAAGGTGATCACTTAAGACAGTGTAAGTGTTGCTCAACCCTTCACATTCTGTGTCATTAGGAAAAAAATCTGTTGGGGAAACTTCAGTTCAATTAGACCTCACTGCAAGGATTACTGGTACTTCTTACCTTGCTCTTGCTAGAGTGTGGGTACACAGTGAGGCTTTGTGTACGCCACTGGATGTGTTGTGTTTTGTATTGCTCGCTAAGTACAACTTGCAGGCATTTTCTAGGAGTTCATTCTGGATCTGCTGCAGCAGTGGGTCTGGAGAGGGCCAGATCCTAAAGGCTGTTACTGGTTAGCAACATGCACAAGGCTAAAAACACCTCTTAAATAAGTAGGGAATATTTTAAGCCAGCAAAAGGATGAATTAGAACAATAAAGGCTGGATTTTTGGAGGCAAATAGTGGCTTTCAGTGCTATATAATCGTTTTGGTTACTGCAGTTTTACCCCTGCAAAGCAAAGGTACTGCATGACACTGCGTTGCAGACCGGACACGATGCTGGTAAGCTGACCTCTTCTGAGAGTCATTGCGAGCTTTGAGCAGTAGTGTGACTTTGTCATTGTAGTTAAAAACACAGGATTTGAAGAACACGAAATGAAAATAGTGATCAATGCTGCATTTAGTGTCAGGTAAGGACTCAAAGAACTGTGAAATATTAACATGAAATGTTTACATTTCACTCGTGGGAATAAGTAGCACAAATCCAGTGAGGGCTTTTTGTTCTCATTTGATAACTTAGGTTACTTTTCCCTGGAAAAGTGAATGTTGCAGTGTATTGGCCATGTCCACATCCTTTAGTCCTGCATAACTACAGCGGCATTAAAAACATCAAGGTGAAGGACGCAGACACCACCGGGGCAGATGCTCTCCAGCTCAGACATCTCTGTCATCTGCAGCCTTTCCAAATTAGGAAGCGGTGGGCTTCAGCCGGGCTTCGGAACCTGATGATCTGGAGCCCCTGGTATGAGACGCATTTCACGGCCACCAGATAGTCTTGAATCACACGGCGTTGAGGGTGCCTCATCGCCCTGGTCGCGGTGAGTCACGGCGGCGATGGCGGAACGCTGTCTGCCGCTTGATAGAGGGTGGATGTTGTGGCTGAGATGGGGAGATTGCTGGCGAGCCGCATCCGAAACAACTACGTGTGCTATCTGAAGTGCTTTGTTGGGCTAAAGTATTTCAGCTGTTCTACCTTTAAATTAGCTTAAATAGCTGCGTGGATGTCGCTGTTTTGAAATTCCAGAATTAGAAGGACGGCAGCTCTTCTGTGGTTAGGAGGCTTTCATCTGCTGAAGTTGTATTTCAGAAAGTTGATGTGCTGCTTGTGAAACGCTCCCCTAAGGCAAATCGAGCCCTTTGGGGAGCGGGACTGAGGACTGGAGTGAATCAGACAGGCGTTTTATGTTTCAATTATTAATGCAGTACTCTTTATGATTCTCAAATGGGAATTGCTAGCAGCTGAATTTAAAAAATGTACTACTACTAAAAATTTTAGCAGTAAAACTAACCCCATGCAAGTAAAGGTGCTGTCTTCCACCTTGGAGACCTCTTTGCTACAGTCTTACACAATCACACTGGATTTGAGTTCCCTTCATCCTTGCTTTGGTGTGTACTGTGGTCGTATCCGTAGCCAGCTGCCATGGAGGTGCCCATTTGTGCGGTGTGCGTAAGGGGTCCGTGAGAGCTTTGCAGCTTCCTTTGGAGAGGAAGGTCATACCTGAGGGGAGATGCATTGAAAAGGTAATTGTAGCGTGCGTTTCTGACTTGTGAAGAAATTCTAATTTATTTTAAAAGGATACAAATACGCAGTACTATTAAATATTATCACAATGATGCTGAATACAAAGCTGAACAAATGGCTTTCTTTAGACTACAGCAAATTGGAAGAGAGGTTGGGCACTTTCCCTTGCTCCTCTCACCCCATCAAAAAACTGTTTAAAAATAAAAATCGCTGAGTGTAATACGTTAGGCAAAGTGCTATCAAAAAAAGGGTGGGGAGGAAGGAGGTCCACGGGTGAGCTTTTTGGGAAGTTCAGTCAGTGCCCCCTGATGCTATCGCTGTGGGCCCAGCTGTTCTGCAAAGCTGTGCGAACGCAGGTCCAGCCCAACGAAGCCCCACCAGAGCCAGGGCCTCTGGTGCTGGCAGCTGCCTGTTTTCATCCCCTTGCAGGATGCAACACCTCCGACTCCTCTCAAGTACAAACCACATGTCCTGACTCTCGATTTCGGAGGCTCGCACATCAATCTGAGTGTCCTGGGTTTGCTGCTGTGGTGAGATAATTGCTTTTAGCCCAGGATCACACCTGGAACATCTTATGAAAGGTTTGGCTTGAGGAGCTGGCCTTGCCGGGGGTTGGCCTGGGGGTGTTTTATGAGGTACACAAGTAAAAGCAGATAAGGTGGATGGAGGGAGGAGGATGATGGAAATGTGCGTGGCTTCTCCGGGGCTCTTCTGCCGCTTCCTGCTGCGGGGGCGGTTATGAGCCAGCCTGGATGACAGAGCTCCTGTTATTTTGAAACGTAGCGTACCACAGATAAACCATGACAAGGACCTTGGTTCCTACTTTCCCTTATGCCACCTACGCTCTTCCTCCCACATCTGGGTGTTGCACACAGCAGAAACGAAAACTCTTGCTATCAAAACCAAACTAAATAAAACAAAACAAAAAAACCCCATCGTATGCAGCTTTTTCTTTCTGCCTGGTGTCAGCTAGTGCAACATTCGAAAACATAATTGAGATTTTTTTTTTTTTTTTTTTTTTTTCCCCTCAGTGCAAGGATTGTCCTTGAATAAGCAAAATGTACATTTTTCCCGCTGGGTAATTGAGGTTTGTGTAGGCAGTGATTCCAGGGATGCGCCAGTGCCGAGACAAATGAAGTGCTGTACTCTGCCTTGTAGCAGGGAACAGCAGCGCGCAGCGCGGGTGCTTAACAGCTACCGGCTTGGTTTGTTCGTAAGTCAGAAACCAGATGCTTTGTCTTTATGTTCTTTATCATCGTAAAGCTGCGACTTCTTGCTCTGTAAGCCCGTATAAATAGGTAGTAAGACTTCAGAGGAGTGTTAGAGGGTTAAGAGAAGGGTGGAAGTGCCTGAAGGTGCTCAGGGATGGGATAATTTGTGTTTGCTGGTTTAAATTAGGAGCGCTGCCTCTTGTACAGGTGATGGTGCTGATACACAGAATGCTATACACATTCACTTTGCTTTGATTTTTCATCGGGATGGGGGAAGATGAAACTCTTGTATAACGCTCTCTGGTAGATGCCTATCCGACAGCCGCCTGTCCTTTGCAAATTTGTGTATTATATCCCCTGACACTTCACACTCGTATTGTAGCTGCTCACCTTTTGTCTTCCAGTGTGCTAAAGCTGTTTGGTTTTGTTTTGTTTTGATTTGTTGGTTTGGTTTGGTTTTTTATCTCTACCAAATTGTTGCTTTTTCTGTTGGCGAAGCAATTGTCCACCTTCAAAGTGGATGCTCTTGCAGGCTGGCTCATTGCTCTGGATTCCTTCTGACTATTAAAACCCTGCTGTTCAGCTGAAGGAGCTGAAATCCTTGTTTAGAAAAGAAAATAGTAATTTCTTACTGCCTGCTAGAAAAGCTGTTGGCCTGCACTTGCAGGTGACCTGCCAAGGATTTAAAAAAGAAAAATTGGATTTTTATCCTCTCTTTTTCTGGTTTTAAGATGGTCAAAGCTGGCATGAAAAACGGTGCTTTTCTGAGAGGGGCTTTGTTTGCCCTAAGCAGCAAAAAAGAGCAAACCTAATCTTGTTTTTCTTCTTGGGTCACCTTTTAAACTCTTGGATATATTAGCTTGCTATTGAAAATAGTATTTCTTTCTTTCTGCCCCTTTCTGTAAAGGGAACTAGATGCCTTGCCCACTCAATTTGCTATTTTGACATCTTCTTTCTATAGTTCTGCGTAGTTGTTCCTTCCTGCTGCATTTTGGGAAGATGGTGCTGCGGGACTGGCGATGTCCTTTCTGGGACAGCAGTGCTGGAAACGCTGGTGCGCTGCTGACGTGCAGTCATCCCTGCTCTCCTCTCCCACCGCAGCCTGGAGCTCTTGAGCTATTGCTCTCATCTCAAGTGCTGCAATCTCAGATCGCTGCTTCTGTAATTAAACATACAGGTTTGTGTGACGCGTGAATAGTCTGATTTTAGTCAATACTTTTGGCAGTCTCTAATATGCAAAATGTTACCTCCAGCTGCTTAGTGGAAACAAAAATCAGACCCATTCTTGGAAAACTTGCTTTTCAGCTTTCTTGATGAGACTGATCAAAGTTTTTACCCAAACTCATCTGTAGGGCTGGATCATACTGTCTGAGTGGAGCCTGAAGGCTTGCGTGGACAGAAGACTTGTCTGTGATAATAAAAAGCTTTGTTTTGAAAACCTGTATTTTTCTCTTAGACTGCAATTACATGGGATGAGTCTTTGATTTCCACTTCGTTTTCGCCAGTTGTTGAGGTCTGACCCGGAGCTTGCTGCTGTGATAGCAGCACTTTGGTGCAGGACTGGCACTCACCACTTCCAGTTCAGACACCTTCTTTCTCCTTCAGCCTGCTGATTTTTATTTATTTTAACACAGAGTAGCAGAAATTGAAGAAGCAACGCACAGGTCCACCTCTCAGCAATTCCCTTCTTCTGTCAGCCCTGACCGAAACAGTGATGGGAAAGGAGAAGCATAATTGTAGCGAAATGTTATCTGTCCCTTTCATCCCCTAAACCCTGTATTTTGGGAAAGATTGTATTGCTGGACTCAGCAGTCCAGAAACATTGTCCTTCCATTTTTTTCCATGTTGTTCCTTTCCTGCAAATAGTATTTTCATAAGATGATAGTTGAATTAATACCTTTTTTTAAAATTTTTTTTTTCATGTGAACGATTGTCTTTCTGGTGTCGTAAAATAATAATTCCAGCTGAGATTGAGTTCAGCATTCAGCATCCACGTTCAAAGAAGATGTCGTAAGGATTAAAAAAGCTGAAAGCCTGGAGGAGGCCATCTTGCTTTTGCGATCCTTCGGGCTTTGAGATTTTGGTTCATAGCACTTGGTATTTTTTTTACCTCATGTCTAGGGATATTTTATCATCCTCCTCTTTCCTGTTCCAAGCAATTACCATTTATTTTATCTTCAAGCAGCAGCCTGTGGCAATAAATTTTAGGAAATTCCTTCCCGCCCTTTATTAAGCCCTACATAATAGCTTCCGCTACTCGCTCATACATTCATTAAGAAGAATTAAATGAGTGCTGGCGGCCATTAACAGAGCGTTTAATAACCTCTCCAAGGGAAGGTGCAGCAGATTGGAATAAATGAACAGGAGCAAAAACAAATCAAATAACTTCATAGAATACGCTCAACTAATTTATTCTTAAAAACCCGACTTATTCACGTGAATGTAGCGCTGTAAAGGGTACCGGTTTGAGACCCTGGGCAGAAGAGGCCCCGGTTCAGAAGATCCGCAGGCAGTGACAGCGAGCACTTGGCTGTGGCGCCTGCTGGAAGGGTTGTGGGCTTTTTTAGGGAGAGAAAGGGCATTTTAGTGTGTCCTGCGCGCTTCCCCGGCTGCTGATGCCGTCAGCAGGGCTGATGGCCGTGCTTATGGATTGCGGTGAGGACATCTGTCTGGTAGGAACTGAGCCATGACTAATCATCTCATCTGGTACCAGCCATAGCACCGTCCTCGGATGCTGGTGATGGCTGATCCCTGCCAGGCTGGGTTACGTGAACAACTGGGACCTGTTACCAGTAAGGAAATTACCCCCCCCCCCCATTGGTTCTCAGCTTCTGTCTTAAAGGAGATTCACTCTCAGCTGACATTTGGCTTATGAGGGATCAGAGTCTAAATGCCCCTGAAGTGGCTTTTTGGAAATAAAGATGACTTCAGGGGTATCATTGCAAGCAATTTGCTTAGATCTCAACTTGTAAAGCACCGGGACCGCTGACAGACCTGGAGCTGCGCGTTCCAGCACGTGGGGTGGCTGGAGCTGTCCCGCTAGCTCTCGTCCCTTCCGCTACGGACAGTATTTCGGTGCCCGTGTGCGTGGTCTGATGGGTGCACGTCGCTGGGGCGCGTGTGGGCTGAGGTGCTCTTTGCAAGGGTGCTTAGCTGGGTGTGCGCTGCTTCTTGTCTCGGTGGAAAACAAACGGGGCTTGAAGGTGGCACCAGCTGCTGTTTCACTGGTCTGTTCCCGTGTGTGAATGGTGATAGCTGGGCACACTGGCTTAAAACAGGCACTGTCCACACGTTGGACTGCCAGGGTCATCGTAAGCGTATCTCAGTAGCCTTTAGTGCTTGAGGATCTAATGCTGCCACGTTGTTCTGGCACGCTTCAGGCTGACTTTGCCTTGGAAAAAAAAAAAAGAAAAATTCTAGTAAACAAAAAATGTGAAGACTTTATAGTCGTTTTTATGGCTAGCGTTTCATAACGGAAATGCTGACAACCTTAATTTCATTTCACTGCTACCTGTTTTAGAAGTAAAAATATCGTTATCCAAATATAATTCAGGTATTGTGGATGACAGATTGTTGTTGTGGTTTTGTGGTGGTTTTTTGCTGTAGTCATTTCTTGTCTCATTTGAGGAGCTCAACAAGTTGAAAACAGTGACACAATAATTGCTGTTATTGAACCGAGGATGCAGTTTAAGACTTTTACCTGGATCGCTACCTTTGATGGATATTTTAATTTGTTTTCTTTTTGGCAGATGAAAGATAATGAGAATCACTTTGCAGTTGGAAATATTTGCACTGGAGAATTCCTAATTTTTTTTAAATTATTATTTTTTCCCTGCAACTTCCCTCTTTTAAAATCTTCATTATATTTTAAGCATCAAGAGTATATGAATGGAGCAAATCCGCACAAATCATTTCAATATGTAATACACTGCTAATACGCTCGGAATATCTTACTCCAGCCTCTGTGCCAGGTAATAGCTCAGGTAATGGCTTTCAGAGACACGCTGTAAATGTCACTGGAGAGAGACGGTACGGACATTTGTTTTTAATGCACAAATGTATACGTGAACCTGGTTATTTGCATTGCTTCCCAAATGGCCTAATCACCTTTAATCGAAGGGAAGAAGTAACCGGGAGCGAGGAGGATTTTGATGGAGCAGATTGGCTTTGGATCCGGCTCGTGCTGCGGTCCGTGGACAGCCCAGCGTTACTTACAGCAGCAGTGAGCCCGCAGCTTGGCAGAGGAGCAGGATGAAATGCTGGTGGTGAGCTGATGTGTTCTTACGGGGTCGCTCCCCTGCTAGTAAGCAGCAGCATTGGCAACTCTTGCTATTTTCTTGCAAGTCTGCGATATTTCGCAGTTGAGTCCTGGCTTCTGAACGCAGACAGTAAAAGCATTAAACAGCCAACGAGCAGCCCACCTCCATCTCCGATTTTTCCTTCTCTCCCCACCGCTCTCCTTGTGCTGTGAGCTGGTGGTACTGGAGCAGACCTCTCTCCATTTTAATTCTGCTGGAAGCTTTTGTCTCCGATTTGAGAAACTTAAAGGCACAATGTAAATTCCAAATGGTTGCCCTGATGCTAATAAAAGCTAAAAACTGCAATAATATCTTCATCGGTCTGAAACAACTCCCCGATCCTCTCCTCCTCTCAAGCAACAGAAGCCATTCAGCGCTCTGACATTTGATCAGGAGTTCAGGCGGCCGCAGAGGCGAGCAGCAGCTTGCTAATGGGTTTCTGATTGTTCTGCTGGTCCATTCTCCTCCTGATGAATGGCGCAGAGCTGGCTCTCGCGGTCTGAGGAACTGATAAAAAAAACACTTTGCCATCATGACATTACATTTCTCCGGGAGAGGAAAAGAGCAGATTTCCTCTGCTGTCCTGATAGCTTGCTATCCTGCTCAATTAGAGCGAGATATATAGTGGAGCAGCCTCCCTATTTGAGGCTGAAATTAGTTTTACGGCTTATATTAGGTCTTTCCTGGGCGGGTAGCGGCATCCCTGCTTGCTCTGGGAAGGCCTGAGCGGGCTTTCCTGCTGCTGTTTCACTCGGGGAATGCCTTAAAGCGCGGATGTTACGTAGCTGGCTGATGCGGGGTTCCTCGCGGGGAGGTGTGTGTTTGAGGGGAAGTTTCTCTGCCTCCTGGATAAAACACCTTTTTTTTTTGCCAGAGCTCGGGCAAATGTAGCCGAGTCAACACGCAGGGTCTCCCCCCAGAACTGCCTTCCACAGGGGTATCATGCAAGGAGCTCTTAAACGTGCTGCAACTGTTGGTTTCATAACTCAGGCTGTATGGGTTTGGCATGCCTGTTCTAGGACTTGTGGGTGCTGGAGGGGAAATTCAGGATCATCTTTTAGTTTCAGTTGTTATGGGATAGCAAACATCTTGAAAATAAAATAGCAATGTAGAAAAAACCCTTCACCTAAAGAATGATTCATTAAAATGTTTTTATTAACTTAAAACTGGCGTTTGCTGCCCCTTTACCATCCCTAACAACTTTAACCAGTTCCTTCCTCTCCCTCGAAGGATTGATTCCCTTCCCACTGCTCCCAGTGAGCTGTGAAAGTGAATTTCAGGCTTTGTAATTAAGACATCTTGAGTTATTTCTGATTTGTCAAGGTGACTAATGAAAGGGGTTATGCATTACGGCTCCTTTCACTGCTGCGCTCTTGCATGTGGAGGCGTTTTGGGGGCTTTGTGGGTGTAAATCAGCGGTTTGCCAGCCTGCGGACGTCGATTGCTGGAGTAACGGCCCAGCTTAGCCCAGCGAGATCCCCTTCAGGCTGTGCACCCGCGTTCGTCGCTGTCTGTAAAACTCTAGGCTGATTTAGGCGGAGCTTTGAGCTTGTTGAAGATAGCTGGTGATGAACTGTGCTGTAACAGACCTACAAAATAAACATTAATAATGCCTTGCAATGTGTTTTATGCCCACGCATCTGAGAAATACCCGCTGTGTGATTTAGCTTGTATTTCAGTAGATATATCTTCTCCCCTCTCGATTTTTAGAAAAAATAGCTAATGAATTGTTGGCTTAGTGAGCACTGTTCTGTAGCTTAAAAGTCCAGGCTGTGAGTTTCCTTCCATCACAACCTCATTATATTCCGCAGCTACCTCTGTTGGGCTAGTTTGGATGAACAGCGTTAACTTGTATTAAAACCCAACGCTGCGCGCAGGGACTGCGCTGCCTTTCCCCTGCGCAGATGAGCTGTACCAAGGTCAAGGCCTTTCCACGCAGGCTGTTGCCTCTAGGGAGAGCTGATGTACAATCCAGGAGCGCCGCGTGCTCGGTGGGTTTTCGGAAGCAATATTTGTTGGGCTCGTCTTCTTGTGAGGAGAGCATCGCTTGCTCAGCACATGCGGTCTTTTGGTAGGATTTTGAAATGATAACTCCCATAGTTGTAAGAAGCTTTTGAGGTAGATCTTCGTGCTTCTCTTAGACAGAAGGCCAGTTTATCTTCTTCTCTTGCTGTTACTCACTGGTTTTGACTGGTATTGTCACCGTTCCCGTTTTTCCTATTTTCATGATCTCTCTGCCTCTTTGTTTAATCTCTAATCGCTTCAGAAAATGCAAGCCGGCGTGATTTCCTGCGAACTTAGTACAGCTCATGGATCGGTTTCAAAGTCATCAAATCTGGACCTACTGAGCGTTCCTCACGGGAGGGCTGATGCTGAGGACGTAATAGCTGACGGTGTCATGTTGCCCAGTCCCATCCCTGCTGAGATGGGCAGCTGGACCTCTTCTCCCTGCTCTTTTGTTTGAGTCCTTGATAAAAGCGAGCTGATTATTTTAACTTGTGATAGTTATACTCCTGTCCTGTGAACAGGCTCATACCAGATATCTGTACACGCTTCCATTATCTCTTCATTATAGTGCAGAAAAAGTGAAGAAATGTGCTGCTTTTTCCTGTGGATCCATAACACTTCGGTTCAGTAACTAGTTGGGGTCATTGTTTGCTGTTTGAACTACAGCCATTTGGGTGTTTTCTTTTTTTGAAAGGATGCCAGCAAAACAGCATATTCAAATGTTTCCCAACTTTCCCAATTGCGTAGAAAATAACCACTGTGCCAGAATCACCAGGAATCTTTCTTATCATACTTTTTAGCAGTTCTGTTTATTCACGTGTGCCTTTGGAAGAGTTGGGTCATTTTCTGCCTTTATTCAGTGCTAAGCATTTAGAACATAATTTATAGCTTTGTTTCTGCTTTTGAATCCCTTAAGGAAATGATGGCATATTCTTAACCCAAGAAGTATGATGCTGAGGCCTCTGCATCACAGAGCTGTTCCTCGTCTGCGTTAGCACAGCACCGGGGCACTCTGCCGCTGATTGAGCCATTTGGCCGTTACTTAAAATTAAATGAATAATGAATTTTCCCATTCAGCCAGAACTGGGTAAGTGGTAGAAGTGATGTATGTGCTAGATCCCTGCCTGGGAGCAGCGATGTGACTGAAAAATCGAATGCAGTTCGGGCACGCTGGCTGATGCACACGAGTACTTGTGAGTACGTGACATCGTTAGTGCTTTAGGGTCCGTCTGCCCCCCGCTAGCAGGTAGCGGCTGCGTGTGACCAGCAATTGAAATTTTATCCTAACCCTGTAAAAAATTTGTGTGGTGGGTATGGTATTAGTGCCTGGGTTTATTGGTTATCTAATAGCGTGGTCTATGGCTGTTTAACCTGTTGAAGGTTAATTTAAAAAAGGAATGGCCAACATAGCAACCTTATTGTTACGCTGGGTATGACTGGGCAGAAGTAAGAAGTGCTTTGTGTGCTGAAATTGGTTTATAAGCCTTTTCTAGATTGCCTTCCCTCCGCCCCCTGCTCTGTGCCTGGCATTTTTTTTCCCAGCTTGACATAAATATTTGGCTAAGGCTAAAGGGATGAACAGAATTACATACTATCAGCAGAATTGGAGGGGAAAAAAAGTTCTTCTGCCAATCACATCATGCGCTGGGTAGAGCAAACACTTGACTTAATGCATCTTATTGTATTTGGCATATGCTAAGCAGGATGACGATACAGTGGGTGCAGGTCATCGCCCGCTGCGCGTTTCCCAGGCTTTGGGAGAGCCCTCCGTCCAGGAGTTTCAGCAAGCGGCGGGCTGGAACGAGCGGCATGTGTCGGTACCCGCTCTGCAATGTGACCTCTGCTGCATTCCCCAGGCTCATTCCTGGCATAACTTGGCCTCGCCATCCCCACCCCCTGTCCTGGCTGGTTCACGGTCAGGCTGGAGAACCCTGGTAACCCCAGCTGCATGACTGCTTCATGGCAGAGCCAGACCTGAGGCACGCTTAACTGTTTGTTTGGAGGCTGGAGATGAGCTCGGGTCTGAGCCCACCATGGCACAAGAGAAATGCCGTCACAGAAGGGGACGGCACGCAGAAAAAGCTCTTGTCCTGCGGCCAGTGTGTACCAGGTATGCTAAATCTGGCAGCCAGCACTGCTGCCCCAGAGACCTCGAGCTTGTGTAGCAGGAGAGGTGGAGAACAACTGAAAACCTCCTGGCTGAAGCAATGACTGACATGAAATTTTATTTATGTGGAAGAAAATAGCTCGCTGTACCTTTGTTGGCTTACCAAGCTTTAGACTTGTGCAGCCTCCCCTTGTGAAGATGCTTATCCTTGTTAAGGGTCGGGTAACCTCTTCAAAAGCAATTTAAACCAGAAAAGAAATCCATAATGCTGGAGTAAGTGTAAGATAACTTATTATCTTTACATAGGACTTTTGAATTATAGCAAAATGTCTAACAGGCAAGACCTTTTGCCTTGGGTTTTCTTCGTCAGCCTGAGAACAGCTGTTGGTGTGAGACATAATTAAGGTTTAATTGGAGATGTCCATTAGGAGAATAGAGTGAGTAACACTGGGAGGAAAAAAAGAATAAACTGTGAAGTTTTAGAAGAAGAAGAAGAATCTTTTAAAGAAGAATAAACTGAGAAATGGAAGCTGATGCAATATTGGCACAATGGAGGAGCGGAAAAAAAAAGGGCTGAGGAGGCAAAGGGCGTTAGAAGAGCTGAGCTGGTGGATCACATCTCAGAAGTACAATTGCCTGAATTTTTCTAGGATGGAAGAGAAAAGGAGCTGAGGAACATCAGGGCATGAATTTGAAGAGCTTGGAAGTGAAAAGGATTGTTTTTTTGGATGACAGAAGTGTAAATGGAGAAGGGCGGGAGGCCTGTTGGGGTGAAGTGACAGGCGGGGAAGTGGTTTGCTGGAGGGCCCTGCAGATCTTGGAGGAGGTATGGTAATGCTCGCGCCCCAGTGAATGGGAGTGGGTGTTGAATTACGAGCAAAAATGCCATTTCTCCAAAATATCATGTTTAATCTCTCTTAGTGTCAGTGCTGTGTTTAAATAGAAGTTTACAGCCCTTGCTTTTGTCATGCCGGAGTTTTGAGGGGTTTTGTGTATGTCAGGCGTATTTGCAGTGGCACAAGGGAGGTAAATTGCTCTTCAAGGGGTACGTGTCCCTGGTGCTGCTCTGGGGAAACAAAACCAAACCCCACAGATCAACAGCCCTGCAACTGAGCCAAAAAACAGGCTCACGAGCCCTGCCTGGCAGGCCAGTTTGTCCTAGTGGGACTGCAGAGGCGGGAAAACCTGAGGGAACGCTCCGTATCTTCCTTGTAGCTCCGCAGAAACGGAGGGATTGGGAAGTGCAATGGCTTGCCCTTGGCCGTGCGGGTAGTCCACGCTGGGGCAAGTTGAAGATTGGCGGTTGTTGCGGACTGCGTAGGATGTTTTACCCTAGCCAAAATGAAAATAGTTCCTTTAAGCAAAATATTTAGGCAGTCTCTATTTAAACATCCCCCGGAGTTTGCTTTCTTTTGAATTGTGTGCCGAAATACGTTTGGAAATTCTGCTGTTGAAAGTGGAAAACTGCATGTGAGCAGTTTCCCATTGAATTTTTCTAATTGTGAGCATGTGCATTTAGTGCCTTCAGATTTTCATCACACCCTTTAGCGGAGTTGCTTCAGACTCTTCACGGAGGGAAGCGCCTTTTCCTAAGAATCTGGGAATGTTTGAAATGTTGAGAACAGATTTAGTGTCTTTTGATGAGAAGGTTAGCCTGGTGCTTAGAGCAAAGTCCGGGGAGCTGTAAAAGTGCAGGGTTATTATGCTAGCGGAGCCAACTGACTTTCCTCTCTGTATGACCTCCAGCAAGTCCTCAGACCTCTTTGCATCTCATTCAACCCAGCTGGAAAACCTAAGTAAACAGCAGGAACCTTGCTGGGAGCCAGAAGCCTTGACTGACTGAGTTCTTCTGGGGAAATGGGGAAATGAAATAAGTCATGAATTAGAATCAGGTAAACAACATGTAGATTGGATTGTTTTAAAGAGAAAATAATTCTGTAAATATCCAAACTGGCTTTAATTTGGCTTAGTTTGAATGGGTGAAGTGATTGCTCTGTCTTACTTTAAAGCACAGGAAAAAAAAAATTATATTTACAGTTTCCCTTTTCATCAGACTGTTTACAGAGTCTGTAGAAATCGAGTTAATCAATATTTCTATTAGACACATGCTTGGGCCCCATGCCACAGGCACTCATTTTTAAACCCTTCAATCTTGTATCATTTATGGAGATTGTATTGTCAGAAATAGTGCTGTAAATAATTTATTTTGCTGCCAGTGCTTTTCTAAAGGTCTCTGGGCGTGATGCAAGATTTCCTCCAGGAGCTATAAAGCTTTGCTGTGGCAAAGGGATTTTTCTTTTTTTGAGAGACAAGCAGGATGGTGGAAATGATTAGTTATTTTTAGGGAGTGGCTGGCAGCTCTTTCTTTTGCATCATTATTTTAATCTAGGGTAGAGCAATTAGTACATGAAATTATTGCTATCTCATTGTTTGATGGCTTGTGTGAAAGCAGTCAGGTTTCTCGGTGCACACAACCTCCTGAAATTGCAGATGTCCCTGCCGGGCTCGGTTCCCCCACACGTGGGTTTGGTCCTGCACGGCCAGGACCGCACGTACTCTGGGGATGCGCCGGCTAGCTCGGGCGCTGGAAGCAGCCGAAGGGCAGTGTGCGGTGGGCACTCTGTCACCCTGCTTGTGTTGGTGCTGGAACAGGTAATCTGCTTCAGCGTGGCAGATCGTGTTTTTCAAATCGTGTTGTGCAGAAGTCTGGAGACTCTGGTTTACAAATCTGATGTTTTCCCCTCTCTCAAGTGACACTGTTTCTAACTAGACTGTCAGTTGCAGAAGAAATGTGCACCGTCTTCTCTTTGTATTGTTCAGTGCAAATCCTTCGTGGGCTGCCGGAGTCCCCTCTCCTCCAGGCAGCCGGTGAACGCTCATCCTCAGCCACCCAGACTGATTGCAGCTGGGTCTTCCAGCCTGCTGTAGAAGATTGAAATCTGTCCAATTTTTGTAATTTCTCAGAGACTTTGCTGATTGAAGAGAAAACCCTGTAGCGGGCCTAAATAAACATCAGCTACGGACTGGGAGGCTGGCAAGAAAGTCACTCTTTCCAATTTACTCCTGAAAATCTTCCCAGATCTTTATCTGTTCTGCTCTCCACTGTTATGGATTTCTAGGTAGTGAGTAGAGTGCAAAGAAAGTTCCATGTAAACTGACTCGGTTTTACTCCCCAAACAAATTAGAAGGCAAGTGTCTAACAGGAAAGCAGACACAGGTAGCCTAAATTATCTCCACAAGCTTCGTTTGCTGAAAGTTTAGACCCAGGGTGCTGATTTCGCTTTAGTGATGGTATATCAAAGCTCTTTCTAAAGCACTGACAGCCAGTTGTCCAGAGACCGCTTGGGTATCACGTGTTCCATCAGCGTGCTCTGCCAGTCTGTATCCAGCGATGACCCGCGAAGATCCGTTGTTGCTGATGTAAATCTTCGTGATTCCTGGAAGTGCCCTTGCCTGTCCTTACCTTCAGCTACGTGTGGAGAAGTCAGCCACTTCAAACGAATTAAGACTATAAGCAATGTAAAAAAGAAGCTCTGGCTTTTTGCGTGACTGGAATGACAAAAAGCAGAGCCTGGCTACTGTTTTGTTGTACGTGGCGATGTACAGGTATGGGGTGGAACAAATGGATCCTGTAGTTCCTACCTGGATGGCGATGTGCCCAACGTCAGTGCCGTTTGCTGACAGCTTAGCCAGCCAGGCTCCGGCTTGATTCATCGATGAATCCTCAAATGGCTGTTTTGCGTAGGTGTATGTATTCTTAAAAAATTGCCTTTTTTAGTGCTTTGGGAAAACAGTATGATAGTTAAAAACAACTTCTATCACTTCATGTCAGGTGTAAAACATTGCATTTTGACTGAAGTTGTAGGTTAAAGCGGGAGGCTGTCTTTCATTCCTTTTGCTTTAAACCAGTGCACCCTTGTGCACCAGTGCCTCTCCTTGTGCCTCTGTTTAGCCCCCAAGGTGGCTCTTTCACATGAAACAGTGTCGTTAGACTTTGTTGTCAATGATTTTCGTGCTTCAAAGGAAAGGATCAGAAACTGAATTTATCAGTTTTTATACTGAAAGAACAAACCTCACTGTATTCGAAGTTTCCTAATTTTTTTTCAGGCTTATTTTGATTTTGTTGCGTGATCTATCCCGACATTTCCATCAGTGTGCTTAGATGCACGGGGTGTCTTGGAATGGTGGATTTTTTTGGTCGTGTCACTTCAGCTGCTGGTGTATTTGTGGCTCCGCTTTTCCGAACGCCACGGCGTGGTCCGCTGACCCCAGCGCAGTGGTTCGTAGCTCTGCCACTTGGTGACAGTCTTTCAAAATAAAACCGTCACCGGTGAAATGAAGATTTGAACTTAACTGACGAGCGTGTGCTTCTCTGCAGCAAATCTCGGTATAAAGAAGTACTGGTGTGTAAGAATTTATTTATATGTGAAGTAGAGGGACAGTCAGAGCTGGGGGTCTCTGGTGGGGAGTACAGATATGTCTCTGCAGGGCAGGACTTGGGCAGTGCTTGCCTTCCTGGTCAGGCTTTCTGCAAGTTTTCCATTTTTTCCATTCCCTTTCTCCCCTCTTCCAGTGGGCCAAGCACGCAGGTCCTCGCTTAAACTTTGGAATCTTCTTTTCGCAGCCTGGTTCGAATTTCCTGGTGATGCTCAGGAGTTATATTCTCTGTACTCTTTACCTAAGGTGAGAGAATAATGAAGCGTGAGGATTTTTTTTTCTTTGAAAAATCCTATGTTGGTCATTATCTTGGTTTCAAATACAGCTCCTGCTAAAGGACAGGAGGTACAATTACTCTGGCAGAGCCCAACTGCTGTCTGAGCTGTGCAAGTGCCGAGGTCCCACTTTGTATGTCTTTTCTCCATTTATCTCCTGTCATCGAGAAAAGCTGGTGCGAATGTTTGAATAAATCGCTGTAAGCTCACAGAAGATGTGTCTGGCAATGCATCCTTTGCTTCAGGGGCTTGCATTTTGACAAGAAAATCACCATCATGTTTGTTTGTGCCGGGATTTATTTTGGCCACTGAAATTGCACATATTTATTTTCCACCTTCCTTCTGTTTATCTCACATTTAACCCTTTTATTCCACCATATTTCATCTTCTCTTTCCATGCAACTCAGGTAAAATTCTCACAGAAGGTCAGAGCAGTAGAAGAAAATAAAAAATTAGCAGTTTGCTCTTTTTGTGCTTCTGTAGAGCAACACTTTGGCTGTTGAAACATTCATGACCCCATCCAGTATTGAGCTGTTTTAGTGGATTTCATACTGCTGGTGCCAGGAGAACCTTTCTAGCAGGTAAAGTCCTGGAGCAAAGAGGTAATCTCAAGAATCTGGGATTGATTTACTGGCGTTCTGAAATCTGATGTGCTACAACGTGAGATAATTTGTGTTGTGTTCAGTTCAGCGCTGAATGGTGGAACCACACAGTAAAGTCAGTGCTTATACTATTCCTTCCCTTTAAAATTTTTTTTTTTAATATTTTTTAATTTGCAGCTATATCCTAGGATTAAAGACAGAAAAAATACCTGGTAAAGACCAGAGTATCCTCTGGAATAAACCAGCTTAATGGGGTTGCTGAAGGCAAGAGGGATTCTGATGGAGGGTCTGCTTCTCACCTCGTGCAAGCCTTTGATTAAAACATAAACATTTTAGGGGCAGTTTCCTTGTTTGATTTTTGCTTGTTTCTTAAATTCCCAGAGTGGGAACACTGGTGTTATAGAAAATGATTTTTCCATTTTCAGCATCGTGAGGCCTCCATTTCTGAGCTGTGTGAGAGGGGAGCGCAGGTGCTCACGTGCTGCTGGCTGGTCGAGCAAGATTTCTGCCTTAGCTGAGGGCTGGACAGCGGGTGAGCAGGAGAAATCTGAACTTCGGCAAACCAGGAGAGCAGTCCCCTTATGTTTCTGTTTTGCTCAATTCTAGACAAGAGGTCATTCCCAACACAAACTCTGAGAGAATTTTTTTTTTTTTTTTAACCTGAGATGCACCAGCCTCCCCTTGCGGTGTGCACGTCCCCTGAGCTGTGACACTAGAGGACAGCAGTGTCTCTAAGCCATCTTTATGTCTACCAGCAGTATGTCCTCTGTCTGGGCAAAGGATGCTGTCTGCAGTGCTGCATCTCTCAGCTTCTGATTCTTAATGGTTTGGGGAAGACGGCAGGGGGAGGAGGGGCAGAAATCCTCCATGTTCTGGATTTTGACAGGGTACCAGTGATATACGTTGGTTTTCATGCCGTGCATTTAAGGCAGGGCACAGTTCCCTGTTGTAAATTTTCTGATGCAGAGGATAATACTTAGAAAAAAGGTATTTATTACTTGAAGGTGTAGGATGCTTTAGGGTTATCACAGTTAGCTTAGAGTTTCCAACACAGTATATTTCTGAGAGCCATGGATTAGCACAGTCTGACCCGCTTTCAGTAGGCTGGTATCTAACTTCTGGGTTGTGTAACTCGTTTGGGACAGTTGGCACATGACCACAGTCAGAGGATGATATATTGGACTTTGATTCTTTAGATGGCTTGACATACCAGAGAGCTGAATTTTTACTCCATTCCTTTCAATCTTGCTTGTGCTGGTACACGGGAGGAGCAGGGGAGCAGCTTCAGCAGCTCGAGGCTGGTCTGCTCCAGCTGACCTGAAAGAGCACTCGCTCATGTCTGTACTGAAGGCTCAACCCACTTGGAACCCAGGTCATGAAGGATAACACGATGCCATATTTTGTGTTTTTCCTGCATTTCCTGAAATATTAATAAGCTGTTTTGCAGTAATTGACATCGGTTTTTAATCAGCAGTGTCTATGAAGCAGCGCTCCATCGCTAGCCGTGATGACGTTGTTTGGCATAAGCGGCTGCCAGGTGAGTGAAAGTCGATCCGGAGTTGTGGAGTGAGTGGAAATAATGTGGCCCGGGACATGTGTATGTAATTTGTTCAGATTATTCAAGTGAGAGCCATGGCAACTGAGATAAACAGAGGAAAAGATACTGGAAAACCAGCAGTGGCTTCATTTTAATAGCACAGCCTTCATTCCAGACAGCTCAGATGTTTACTATAAGAGCTCCATCTTCCTGCGTGTCTCTTCCTCCCCACCACCCCCATCGCTTCGCATGCACTTAGTCATGAGATTGGATGGCTCCTCGGGTAAAGCACCACAGGCCAAATTCCATAGTTTCTACTGGAGCAAAAAGCTATCAGCTGTCTTCAAATATGGGCTGCAGAGTTTCTCTCCCTGTCTGCACATCCGTGATTCAAAGGACAGCAGTAAAAACACATTTTATTTGAGTTTCCTCTGGATGAAAATACACTTTCTGAAAGAGTTATGGATTATTTGGCTAAGTGTGTTGTTTGACCTCAGGATGTGCTTTTGCTAGAGATAAAACTATTGGGCAAGCGTAAAATCTGTGCTGTATAAAGGTAATGTCTGAAATGGAAGGAGCGGAGTAAAGCACACCACCGCCGCTCTTCCCGTGTGAAGTTAGAGTGAAGTTGGCTACTCTGTGGCTGTTGAATAACAAATAGCTCTTGAGAAGATCGAGCATGACTTCCATGCCAGGGCTCTGTCACGTGCTTGGCAGCGGGGCCGTGCTGGTGTGTGGGCTTCTGGGCAGCCGAAACCTCAAGCTGCAAGTGGAAACAACCCAGCAAGAGCAGCAGACGCCTTGTGCTGTGCCGTGGAGAGAGGACTGGGAACGAGGACCTGAGTTCTGTCTCCAAGTAAAATGATCCCGATGGCTGTGCTTGCTGACCGGGGTTGTGTAACCTTGTGCAGGGCTACAGTTGGGTATGCTTATCCCAAATCCCACACCCCGGGGGAGCTGCTGGTGATTCACCTCTCTGAATCATAATTCCTGACACTTTTCTAATCGCTGTCCTTACTGTGTCCTTGCTTCACGGGTTGCAAATCCAGTCTGATTGGAAGAAACAAGCTTTCAAGCAGTTTAAAAGCTGGCCAATTTCCTACACCATCAGAGAGATCCTCTCTCTTTCGCTCTGCATCAGAGTTCTACCTTTGTGGCTCATTTCTTTTTTCTGTTCCTTTAAGAGTGAACTAGGAGACACAAAAATTTAGAAGAAGAAATTTAGTTAGCTATAGAAATGTGATAAATATCCAGTAATTTGATTGTGAGAAGCAGCATTGCCATGTCTACAGTTTTCAGTTCACAGTTTAAAACTGAGTGTATTTCTCTGTTTAGAAAGTCTGCTCTTTTTGTCATGAATTGGCAGGATCCTTGATTCTCTGTTGTTCCAAGATTTTGCAAATACCACTTAAAAAAATCTGAATCTAAATAAAGTTGTTTGAATATACTTACACTCTAGAACAACCTTTTTAACGTATGGTTCAACAGAAAACTCCCAGTGCCTGTACAGAACATGTGAAGCTGTATGTGCTTTTTTTGAATGACTGCGAATGAGGATTGAAGCTAGTTTTGCAAATATCCTCTAATTCATCGTTTTGCAGTAGGAATGGAGCCAGGGCACTGGTTGCTGAACTCTGTTAACTAACCTCGTAAAGCCGTTCTGCCTTTTAGATGTGTGCTCCAGTCCCTCTGCCCGCTCTTCTGGTGGCCCCAAGCTGTCTGTCTGCTCCGGAGTCCTGGTGACAGATACCGCGGTGGCTGTAACCACGCTGGCTGTGTCGCTCTGCGATGTGAGACAGTGAATGTGAGGTGCTGCCTGTAGATCGAGGGGTTGATGTAGGTGTGGGTCTGGTGATGGGTGATGCTGCCTGCGAGCCAGGAGCCCTCTGCTAGCAGAAGGTTCTGCCTGTGTGTTGCACGCTGTAGACCGTGAAGTGCGAGCAGGTTTGTCTCAGACATTTATCTTACTTAACTTAGCTTGAAGGGAATCGGCACGCTCTCTAGCAAGGATGCCTTTTTTCCATGATATGTGTTATTGATGTTAGTGTAGATGATAAAACAAGACACTCTCATCTTTCTCTCTGAATTTTTTCTCCACTGCATTATTCAGTTTTACGTTTTTATGCCACTTCCAGTTTCTCTTGTCACAGTGAAATCTTTCAGAGTGGATAAAAGCTGAAAGCTACAAGCAGAAACAAAAACTTTTCAGCTGCCTTTGCTATCGAACAGCAAACAGAAGTCAGAAGCCCAGTGTTTGTTTTGCTTTTGTTACCATTCCTGAATGAAAAAATGTACATAAAAGGTCTGTCTGCTGACTTGCAGTGACTGGGGGAGTACGAAGAGCTGAGTGAAGGGACTCAGAAGGAAGAGATACAGAGCTGAGTCTTGAGTCATGGAAGATGCTGTCCCCAACCCGGTGTTTTTGCAGACATCTGTCCCTCTGGTGGCTTCAGTTATCATCGTAGCGTCCACCAGCTGGCACAGGTGCTCTGTTTGAATGTTCCCTAAGCGTTCTCTCCTGGAACAGATTTTCTTTCTTTACCTGCCTGCCCTTGCTGGCAGGTAGAATTAAGAAACTGGGAAGCAGCGTGGAAAACTTGGGAGGGGTTTTATTATTTACAGGGCGGAGAAAGTGCCAAGCTGGACAGGTCAGAGGAAGTGGTGGGCCAGCTCTCGTAGGTGTTCAGTCAGGAACAAACTGTTTTCCACAGGATTTCATAGTGGAAACTTACACTTTCCTAGAAGTATTCCTGAGGAGTAGTGCCAGTGATTAATACATTTCCAATAAGGATAGGAACTGAAGCTTGCTCCCAGCTTCACGGGGGTGATGCTTGCTGAGGAAGAACACCTGATTTATATGGTTCTTTGGTGGCCAGTTTCTGACTGGAAATGCTTGGAGCTGTTTTGAAGCTGTGCAGAAGAGCATGCTTGCGTCATCCAGAAAATGCAGTGAGTCAGTGGAGTCCTGAGGGAGCTGTAACGGCTCAAACAGAAATTTGGAAAATGAAATGGGGATGGATTTAAAGGTACAGCATTTGTGGCCGCTGCTCTGCTTAGTGATGGTCTGCATTCTTCCAGGGCATTGGTGGTGAAGGGGTTCGGTAAGGACTTCGCTGCTGTAAATACAAGTGGAGCTTTATAAGAGTGATCCACAGGGGCAGGGTGTGGAACTGGAAGAGGGTGTTAAGCGAGTTCTGCTTGCCATTATACTCAGTATTTTGGTATTCAGGGAATCTCCATGAATTCTTCATTGAGATGTGTGTTTTGGTATGTTAATGAATAACTTATTGGGAGGGACAGGAAGGAAGGCGGGGGGCAGCCTTTTGGTTTGGCCCCCGCTCATCGTTTTCCTCAACATTTTCAGCCACCTTCAGGTTTGGGATGGTTTCTGCAGTGTCACAAGCTGTGCGGTTGCTGCAGTGCAGCTGTGTTGGGATTGCTCTTGAGCCGTTCCATCTGCCCTGGGAAGTCAAGGTCCTGTTAAGGAACCACCGCGTGATTTGTAAACACAAACCCAGGTCCTAGCTGGGTTGCAGGGCAGTTAGAAGCACTTGCTGGTGCCACCACCATCGGGAGGTTTGCTATTAATGGACGCTGCTCTTTGTCTTCACACCCCCCCACGGCCAGACAAAATGGACATGGGGCACCTCCTTCCTTCAGGCCAAATGTTGATTCACAGGAGGCCATTTCAGGGATCAAGTGTGCTCTTCTTAAAACGCTTCTGGTTCCTATCGCATCGAAATAGCCAAGTCTGTTGTGATACTGTTGGTGCATTCATTGTTTTATTTGAAAACTTTCTTTTGTGCTAACCACTGTAGTATTGGGGACCTCAAAACCACAGATGAATTAATCTTTATGATATCGTTCTAGAGGGAGAAAGTATCCATACAGTGGTGTAAC
The DNA here is from genome assembly GCF_036417535.1 of Chlamydotis macqueenii. NCBI lineage: Eukaryota > Metazoa > Chordata > Aves > Otidiformes > Otididae > Chlamydotis > Chlamydotis macqueenii. The sequence goes on along the minus strand of NC_141575.1, from coordinate 5,773,668 downwards.
AGCGAAGTCAACAATAATGTCTTGTGCTTCATCTATTCCCTATTGAATCTTTATTATTTTAGCTTCAAAATTGAAAGCTTATTTTCCTTATTTACAAGGGCAACAGACTGAGGCTGTTCCTTCCAGCAAAGGTAGCAGAACATAGCAAAAACCCCTGAGGAATCTCCCTTCTGGGGAGGCTTTTTCCCTGCTGGGACAGAGCACTGGTAACGCAACTTCAGGGGCTGAACTTTGCTGACTTTTTTTTTTTTTTTTTAAATCTGAGCATGACAGAGTAAGATGCATCAAAGGCAGCTGTCCCTTACAGGTAAGGTTGTCCTCCAGAGTGGCTTTTCCAAAAATAAAAGAACCAGTTTCTGGAGAGCCCAGAATGAAGACAAATGAGAAAACCCAGCTTTTCCCATTTGCTTGGGATTTTTTTGAGCGGGGTGGCTCAGTCTCCGGGCTCCCTCAGCAGTCCTCCCCGGGTGGCTCGGTAGCTGTGTTACTGAACAGGGTGCTGAAGCGTTCTGAATGAATGTTCCTGTCTGTCCCACCAGCCTGGCCTCGTCCTGCTCTGCAAAGCTAAATAAAATATCTCCTAGCTCCCCGGGTTGCCGCTATCTCTCTATGGTTAGCTCATTTCAAACTGGGGATCGTTTGAGCAAATGCAATGAGATTCCTCTCTGGGACCTCAGTTCCCCTCAGTTTGTGAATTTGCTCTGAATGTCCCCATTCCTTGAGTTTGCGTCCGCTGGGTTCTGTACTGACCTAGGTATTCTTCCGTGTGTATAGGCTATTCTGACCCCTCGTTATCAGGAAAATAAAAGTGTCTTGTGACCGTAGTGTGCGTGCACATCAGTGTTACAGTTCAGCTCTAACTCTCGTGCTGTAGCTGTTGTATTCAGACCATGGAAGCTTCATTAGCTCATTTTGATTGAAGAGCGGTATGGTCCTCAGCAATCTTATGCAAATTGATGACTCATTTATATCTTTAGAGTTGAATTTAAATACCTATGAAATTTTAGACTTAGGCAAGTAATTGCATTACAGGTTGGCAAGTTCTGTGAAAGATTTGTGAAAGTTTTTTTTTTTTTTTTTCCCTTCACCTAAGGCCATATTTCAAACCTGTGACCTCACTCCGTAAAGCAAAGCTATTTCATTACATCATAGCTGTGCAATTTGACTTTTGATAGCTGACATTTGCATTTATGTTGGATCCTTTAAATATTTGTCTGCTTAAAAAGCTGCCAGGCATTTACATGTTAGCATATAAATGTTAATTAAAAAAAAAAAATAAATTGAAACTTAGTATTCTTTTGGCCTTCTTGCTGGTGGTTATGTTGAAAGCAAATGAATCGTAGTTTTCCCCTCCGTCATCACCCTCTGCTTGGATTCCAGAAAAAAATGATTAATGATTTTTTTGCCTTTGCAGCTGCAATATTTGATTGCGGTATGACTTCACTAGTGATACATACGGAAATATTTCTGCAGTTAATTGGACGTTATCAAATCCACTGCAGCTGACTCAGACCGTACTCAGATGTAGCTGCTCTCCCTCTGTTGCAGCGAGCAGGATCTCCGAGGGCAGGTTCCCCTCCGCGACACTTTCCCCCTTTGTATCGTGGTATCAATTCACAATTTACATTACCTAAATAAATACTTAAGAAACTTAGTGTCCAAGATCTGCTGCCATTCACTTGGCTTTGAGGCACAGTGGTTTCCATGCTGCTCCGATTAAATTTAGATTTCAGATAAGTTGTATGAGACTTGTATGAATCTTTTGGGATGGGAAAGGATCAACATATATTTGAAACAGTACTATCTGCCAGTCTCTTAGAAGGTGCCTGTTTGCAGACTTCATATAAATGTTGAATATTTTAGCTTAGTATTTATTATCCTTAGCTGTGGCCAGCCATCTTTGAAACCTACTGAATTCCAGCCCTAGCTTCCTGTGCTGAATATGGGTTAAAACACACCTCTGATCACTGTCACTTTAAATTCCCCTTTTTCCTTCCCTGAACTTTTTCTGTAATCTATTTTTTTGCCAGCAAGTCTTGTGAAAGCAGCATCCCTTGTGATTCGGATCAACTGACTGTCTGGCACTGGGGACTGACGCAGTGCTAGGGAGGACCCTTCTTGCGGGAGCGAGCCAGGGCCGATCGCCTCACCCCCTGCGCCGGGCCGCACGCTGCTCCGGAGTAGGATGCTGGGTCAATGGGATTGAGAAAACCTTCCTCTGAGCAAGCTGGAGAGGGTAGCACCAAGATTAGAAGGAATGTTTTCTTGGCACCGTAGACTCTGGAGCTGCAGAGCTGAATTCCTTGCTTTAGCTTACCCCCTTGGTAACACCTCTGTGCCACTGATTATTCATATTAACAACAAACAACACAGGGATAATTGCCCACATTTTGTAAAACAGCTATTTTTGCACATTCAGCCTCAGATGGCGTTTGACCCTTAATACAGATGGTTTCACTTAATGTATTTTGTTTAAACAATCCCCGTTCCTGGAAGTGGTTTTAGAATGGGCTGTTCCTCATTGCTGTTCATGTTTGCTTTTTCTTATGATATTAGAAGAAGCTTGAAGAGAGCAGATTCAGAAAAGAGCAGTAATCACTGTTAACAGGCATTTGTGGAAGCCTCTGTTATTTTCCAATTAAGGTACTGCAACTTTGTTGACTCCTCACAGCTTTCAAGACTGAAGCGGTTGGAGCACGTTTGTCGTTAGGCTGTAGAGCTCACTACGCTTCCGTAATTCCCCTGTCCGTGTTACAGACCTTGGGGAGTCTCAGCACATTGATGTGGAATAGCTTGTCATCTGAGATTTCTGCTTTCCCCTGATTTTTCCCCGTGGGATAGGCTTCTTGGTGCTCCGACACACAAAAACCTTCTCTTTCTCTTGGATATAAACGAAGCGTTTCTGTGCGAGGGGGAAAAAATAGTCTGTTATCCTTGGATCGAGCTCCTTTTCACGTCTGTTATAATTTCTGCGTGTGCAGGCTTTTCGCAGATCGTGCAGGATGTGGTGTTGATACTGAACATGCCCTGGGTGAGCCGTGAAGAGCCTGCATCAAGTTCAACATCAGGAGTCTCCATATCCTGCCCTCTGCCATCGCCACACTGCTGTGAGGCAGCTCCACTTGATGGAAGGGACGCGAGTGCCCTGGGAGTGCGTGCGAAATGGGCTCTGTAAACTGGAAGGTGGTTCAGCCGGTGCGTTACTGAACATTTGACATTTGTAGAGTACCTTCTAGCGCTGGATCTCGGGGCTGGGACTCCAGACTTAGACTGACTGCTAGTGATTTGTAGTTAGTTTGTCCAGAAGCCAGGTGGCATGAAAATCTTTTACATTTGGAAAAAATGAAGGCACAAGTCAGGTAATTGGTTTATTAATTACAGGAAGAATCTAAAGAAGAGCTTGAAATAAAACTGTGGTTTGTCTATTCTTAGAGTGTATGATTATGCTGAATGTTTAATATTCCTTTTTTTTTTTTTTTTTTTTCCTTCTCATCTAAAATGATCTTCATCTTAAAATCCAGATCCCATTTGAGGGGTTGACAGTGTAAGTGAAAGTGAACCAAGCTATTATCAGCTCTTTCCAGAACATTAACCTGCTAATCCTCCCAATGGCATCATGACATCCTTTATATAACACTTCAGGTACAATTAAAAAATGAGAGATCAAATAATCTGTGGGGTTTTTGCTCCACGCTTTTTCTTGTTCTGATAAATGGTATGTTATATGCTTTAAGATCCTTTTGCATTACCTGTTCGATATCTTTTATCACCCGTGCAACTCGAAGTGAAGCATTGGTTTCATGCACCCCCGGACTCCAGAGCTGCTAGAGATTTCTAGTCCAGTTTCTTTCTCTAAACCTCCCTCAGCTTTGAGATGATTTTCAGAGTAGGTTCTCCTGGCACCCTCCCTGGGGTGCGTGTGGAGGGAGGGATTAGGGGAACACAGCAACTCTTTCACCCTGGGAAAATCCTCTGGCCGCGTTCCAGGCGCAAGATTTGCAAAGGCTGAGCTGAACCAAGAGAAGGGAGGAAACAGGGACGTGTGGCCTAACAAAAACCAGTTGGCTTCTGCTCTGGGTTTTGGTTCAAGCTAGAGCCTTCTTTCTCCTTTTGTGGTACGTGTTCTAGGCTGCTCTTGTTTGTTCACTTACTTTGTAGGCCTTAGTCTTTATTCTTGTAATAACTTGATATAATCCATCTAACTTGGCTGGGCAGGCAGAACTTGCACAGGGAGTCTTGACTACACTGTGGACTAGTGAAGTTAAGTCTGGGCTTTCTGCACTACGTTTCAGGTATCATCCAGGTAAACCCAAATTTTTATATGAGATACCATCACGTAAAGTCAAACAAAAGGAGCATCCATCGTATCTTACCTGGGCAATATGCGGTATTTTTCATTCCTCTTGCAACATTCAACACTTCAGAAAGTGTTGAATATTGTTTATTTTTACTGAGTGTGTTGGATGACTTTTCCTTCACGGATAAGGTAAGAACAAGAAAATAAAATAAGAAACTGTACCCAAAGCTTGCAATCTGTAGAAATAACATGGAGTTTAGTTAATCCATATATCACTGACATGAGACTTCAATATGGATTGGAGTTTGATCAGAAATAGGGAAAACTGTGAATTTAATTACAGAGTGGCAGTATCTTCTACTTGGAACACCCCCCACATCAGGAGAAGCTTACAGAGGAGCTACAGAGAAACTTCCTACCCAAGAAAGGGTTTCTCGCAAGGCTATATTTTCAGAAAGCGTTATCTCTACTGGAGCACTGTTGCATATCTGGGTCTCTATCAGCTCTCTAGGAATTTGAGGCATTACCTCCCAGACTGGAGCACTGCCAGCACTCGAGGCTGGCTGAAGTACTTCCATTTCAGGTGGAAGCAGGTCTCCCAGCACTGAATGACTCTGTGGTCCATTAGATGGTCTCTGAATGATTAATGAAATGCATCCATATCTGGTCCACTCCTACATTCACATTTCTTTTGGATTTGTTTGTAGATCTTTCAGTGGGAAAGGTCGCTAAGATTAAGCTGTCCGCACAACCCAGGACTTGCTAGTACAGATGATTTCTCAGTATCTTGAATTAAGAAACAACTCTCCTGGCCCATTCATGATGCCAGCACTGTTATTTGGATAAATGTGTAGTGAGGAGCATCTTCACATTCTTGAACTGGGTCACCACATGGTTGTGGGAGCACCAGTGCCAACAAAAGGGAGAAGATGGGAAAGGTGGGTCCCAGGCGCTCTGGGTTTAGATGGGGTTAACTGGCTGAGGACCCTCACTCCCGTCGGCATGATCTCTTCCCAACTAAACTTGACGTTTGCCTGTAGCACTTTTATGCTTCCTGCCCTTGCGCTCCATTGTGCAAGTTTTCAGAGCAGTGGCAGGTATTTTACTGTTTGTTCGTTTAATCATTTGTGGTGGTCTTCAAAATCTGTTTCTCTCCCGGTGACCAGTGAAGTGACTCGGCTGAGCCTGGAATGCAAGATGTGGCAGCTACAGGGCCAGTGTGGCGCAGGGTCGGAGGAGTTTATAAGGGCACCGACTGTTGCTATTCATTTATGGCTCCACACTTTTCTTTATTTTCTGTCTGGTATGCGGGCAGACAGAATCTACAATCTTTATTCATGCCAACAGCTGTAAACCTCAGACTACATGTAATATATCTGCTCTGTGAATGGCTCTGATTAATGATGGGCAGGTAAGGTAAAGAGGGAATGAATAGAAAGGAACTTCTGGTTTTCTCAAAATATGTGGAGAGGCAGAGTTTGGGGTTACTGGAGATCAGTGGCACTGCTTTCTTTTTCACACCTTGCTTCTTTATCTGGCCTCTTTTGCCTGGAGAGGAAGAAAATGTGAAGGTATTCCACAGTCTCATGCCATTTTCTAAATCATAACTGCAAATATGACAAGCATTAGACTCTACACATACCAGGGAAACTCATCCCAAAAGGATTTAATTTTAAAAACTGTGCCCCAGTGAATTCAGCATCAGGCTTTTGCTTTGTCTTAATGGTGCAACCTAGAGGGAATGTTACCTAGCTTTGTAAAAAATTTCAAATTAAAATACTACTTTTATTTTTTTATGCTTGGTAATTGAAAAAGTGTTTTAAACCCTTGTGAAAGTTTAGTACTAGGTCTAGCACTTGAACTGCACCCGTCTGTGTTCAGCAGTGCATAATTAAAATGGCTGTCTATCTCCTTCTGCATGCTTGCTCCAGTTGGACCTGGGCGGAGGTGTGTATATACATCTTTACATTTGCCGTGATTCACCATGAACTAGCTTATTTCTGTCTGAATTTTCTGCCTGTTGGCCCCAGTTTTCACAAGAGAAAAATACCGGTCCTGCCTTTACGTCATAGTCCCAGCAGGACTCTTAAAACTTCTTATATTGTGTCCTGACAACAAAATAAAATGCTGAACTGTTTGGAGGGAACCGTTGCTGCGAGCAGTTCCAATTAACTGGGAGCTTTTCCTTTCTGGGAGTATATATTTAATTTCTTTTACTGGGAAAAATAAGCAATTAGTGCTATGGAGCACGAGGCACTTCACCTGCAAATCTGAGGGTGGATAAACACTGGCATTCAAGTGACTGCTGATTCTTTTACGTAGCACCTTGTGTATTTATGTAGATGCTTTTATATTTGTAGAGTTACAAAGGGCTTCTGCTTTCTCACAAAAAAAAATGTACTCCCCTGTGGATGAATTAGCGGAGTTAATTAGAAGAATTCCAGATTGGAAGGCACTATTTGGTTTTGGTGGGTCTTGTTTGGTTGGGTTTTGTCTGTTTGTTTTGGAGTTTTTTGGTGTTGTAGTGTTTTGGTTTTTTTTCAGGTATGCTCATGGCAGCGTCAGGAAATGCACACGCTGTGATCCTGTAAAGGTTTCTGACCAGCGCTATTGAGACTCTTCAGAAACATAAGGCTGCTTAGGGTTAGATCCCTAGAGAAAAGTGATCCTTGCAGTTGAATTTACCCTAGTCTCTTGTTGCTGTGTGCTACTTGAAATTTTCTGCGTTTCAGAAAATGTTTGTCATCTTTGCTGAATTCAGTGCTGAAGCAGTTTAGGTGAGCGAGGACTACGGCGAGGGCTGTGGTGGGGTAGGGAGCCCTCGCTCGTGGAGATGTTAATGCTGCTGAGAGACCTTTGCGGGATCAGCTTCAAGGCAAAGGAGCTGAATTGTTTTTTTTCTTTGGTGATTCCTGTACCTGCGGCAGCTGGAAGCGTGCGGGACGCGTCCATGGAGCGGTGCCCCAGGTGAAACTCTCCACTTGGGAGAGAAAACACAGCTCCACTGCATGGGTGGAGAGCAAGTGGAAGAAGGACGTTTCAGCTGATCTGGTTAATATTAGTTCAGGACACAAAAGGTTTTCCACATTGGGCAGAGTGAAGGCACTGTGTTCAGGCCGATGTTCCCAAAAGGTGAACGAGGAGAGGGGGTGACAGCCGAGCGGGTGTGTTCATGGCGTGGCAGCTGCGGCGAGGCCGGTGCTGGATAAACCCCGCCGCCTCCATCTTCCTCCTAATCCCTGCTGGGTCTAAGGCAGCCCTGGTTCAGTAATACTTGTTTTCTTTTCTTCTTCTCCCCTTCCACCCCCTCCTCATGTGTAATTTGATCTCTCAGGCCTGGTCTTCTGCTTTGGCAGATTTTTCAGCTCTTGAATGGAAGAAATTAACCACTTCGTTCCTGTCTGACTGAAACACGTTTTGCTGGTCCTCCTGGCTCTTCCTGCCAACGTGCTTGGAATTACACAAGATAGCCCGTGCTGTCATCAGCCGTGAGCTCCGCGGTTTAACCTCTTGTTTTAATTTTACTTTTTCCATCTACGTTTCCTTGCCTTTTCATTTAAAAGAAATACGGAAATGCTCCCACTCAAGATCTGAGTCAGTATTTGGCAAAGAAACTTCTCTAAAATTTATTTTCTGATACTTTCCAAGTATGTATCGTTTCTGATTGTCTCCTGGCTGTCTGTAAGCCCGCTCTGCTCTGCTCTGGCAGAAAATACTGAACTGTAGTAGTGTCCCTGAACTGATGTGACTCTACCTGTCGCACAGAAACCCTCAGTCCCCGGTCCCTCCTTCACAACCTTCGTAAACCGAGCAGGCAAGGGAAGCTAAGTAACTGCAGTACGTAGGAGTCTGTGTCATTTTTGTTTTTAAGGTAAGCTGCTATTTTTTTTCAGAGCTGAAAAGTGCAAGATGCTTCCTTCTCTTTGCCTGCAGATGTTTCAAAAAGCCTTTAATGGAAGAGGCCCAAAACTTTTTCAGGGATTTGTGAAGAGCCCCTTTGGGCTTGAATTTAACCTTGCAGGCTTGGAATACTAATACCCCAGGCAATTCCCGGTGGAGCTCACAACCCGTCTCACTTTCTTACGCGAGTATTGTGAAGACAGACCACTGCTGCACGGATTTAGTAGTACCCTCTGCCTTGTTACTACCTTAAAAAGAAGGATTCTGCCCTGTTGCTTGAAAGGAATTTCAAACAGTTGAACATCCCCTCTCTGAAATCCCCCACTTCTCAGCCGCCTCCTTCACTCATGAAAATTGCAAATAACAAACATCTGTTAAATCAGGGAGAAAAAACCAACAAATGCACATGCTTTATTGCAAAACCTTTTGGTTTTCTGGTGATACGTACAGTAGACTTTTTGGTTTGGTTTTTTTTTTCCCCCAAGTTTCTTCCTGTGAGAGTGGGACTGGCAAAGTCCAAGTGTCAGAAGTGTTAGTATTTCATTGTGTGTGCAGACACCTCTCTGTGCTATGGCAGGGCCATTCACGCTGTGCCAGGTGGTTTCTGAAGGAAGGAAAGCACTCTTTGCCTTCAGGTGTTAACTAGCCTTTGTTCAAATTAATGTGTGGTGGTGGTTTTTTGTTTTTTTTTTTTTTGTTTTTTTTTAAATTTTATTTACAGTAATGCCTATTGTAGAGTGCTCAGAATAGCAGCAGAGGCTTTTGTTTTTAACGTGCTATTTTAACTAGCTATTGTAAACATGTCAGCTGAGTTTTGAGAAGAGCTTCAATGGAAAGGCAGAATATGGTCTCTATAAAAATGTTTTGTACATAAACTGGAAAAGGAAAGGCAGAGATGCCTACATAAAAAGCTGGAAGGAAACAGACAGCGGTGGAGTGGATCCAAAGCAGGGCAGTGCTGGAGAAACTGGGGGTGGCATTCCACTGGACACTGAAGGCATGAAGGTTCATCTGAGCGAGGTGTCTGGGCAGAGCGGTGAAACCACCCGAGTCCTGTCTGGGTGTACTTTACAATGGTCTACTGATCCCCAGTGATCACCAGAATAAGTGACAGTCAGAGATTCTTCAGTGTCTTGGTGGCTTGGGCTTGCTTAAGCGTGTGAACAAACTCGGACGGTTTTAGTGGGCTAATGTAGTCATCCTATGCGCAAACACCACAAGGACTTTTCTCACCCTCGACCTGTTATGTGGCAGGAATTGCAAATAAATCACAAACGTCATTGCCTTTTTGTGTAGTGCTGTCATTGCCGAGTAAGCGGAGAACGTCTGGGTATCCGGGAAGGCTTGTTTTCACTTGTTTGGAGTAGTTACAAGGTGTCACCGAACAATTATTGAGACGAAGAGGTGACTGACTCAAGAGACAGTGGTGGTTTTAATGGGCTGGGTGTGGGATGTACGCTCAGCCCAGCTTGAACTCTGCCAATTTTGGACTCCAGTTCTGCCGTGCTTTCTTTGGCATGCTGTATTAGAGCTCTCATGGCTTAACGTGCACGACCCACTGAAGTTGTACTCATTGCAAACAGTTTTACAGGACTCCACCAGACTGTTCTGTGCCAAGAAGGTGGAGTTGAGTAGACAGGATTTTAAAGCTGCTAGTCCTCTCGATCTAATACGCAGCAGGACCTTCCCAAAAGGTTGGCACATTGCATCTAAGAGTGGATGGTGGGATTCAATGGTGGAGGATCTGAAAACCCAAAGGAAAATTGGAATCTGTCAGGCAAAACTGGACCAGCCCCCAGGAAAACAGGCAGTACCGCGTTTGCTGTCAGATCAAAGCCCAGCTTTGTTACAGCTGCGTCTGTAGCACATGCTGTGGTCATTCATGTATTTCAACATAGGCTGCTTTGATCATTTTCATCTACACATATATTTGTAATCAGGTAGTGGTGTTAGAATGTGTTATTTCACTCTGTGAAAGATGTCACCAGAAGAGAGCTGTGTAGTGCAGCAGTGCTCTGTGGCATAGACCTATTTTTAATCATAAATACAGTGACCTGTGGATGCCTAAAATCACGTGTAACCTTACCATGTACTAAGAAAAATGCATCTTACAAATGATGTGATTCTGCATTTTGTTGCTCCATACGTCCAGAGACAGCAAAGGGCTTTACAACTGGCATTGAGTTAGTCTTTCAATGCCTGTGGGGATATTCTGAGCTGCATTTAAAGAAGAGCAAGATAAGGCACAGGTAACTCTTAACTGTAGGCAAGAATTTGCTCTTTTTTCTTACTCCTTTGCTTTAACCACCAGTTTGTGCTGCTTCTGTTTCGAGTGACTTTTTCCATCCCAAAACAGCTGAACATACCTATCAAAAAATGCCCAGTGTTGTGAGGCTTCAAACTCTGTTATCTTTCCATGTTTCAGAAGAGGATTTTAAAATAAAGTTAAGCTCTGCTTTTAAACGGGTGACGGGCACTCAAGCTGTTTTTAATGGTATTGCAACAAAATTCACTCCAGCTGCTAGCGTTGTGGGATCATGCCAAAACTCACTTTCTGCTCATGGAGTCCAGTCCTTTCACTGCCACCGTCGTGCCTGTGTGTGATCATTCTCTTTTTGAAAAAAATCTATCCTCAGATTTTGGGTAGCTTTAAGAAAGTAGAGAACAAATAGCTGTCTGCTAGAAGGAGCTCAAACATGAAGGCGGTTGGCTAAATAGGTTTATGCTCTTGTATGAGCATGAACAATAAAGCTAATGGATACTGGATTGCATTAGCAAGAGCAGAGCCAGCAGGTCGAAGGAAGTGATTATTTCCCTCTTTTTGGCGCTTGTAAAGCCACATCTGGAGCGCGGCATCCAGCTCCCTCCTTCCCCCGTGGCAGACACTGACAAACTGGAGGGGGTCTGGCGGGAGCTGGAGCAGGCGGTGCCCCTGGGGCCGAGGGAGCTGCCTTCACCCCAGCGAGGAAGAGGGGGCTGAAGGGGTCCCAGCGCGCTTGTAACCACCCAGCTGGTGAGCAGAAGAGACTCTTCTCAGACGTGCGCAGTGAAAGGAGGAGAAGCCACACTTACAAGTTGCAGCAAAGCTGGATAGATCTAAAAGGATAAAAAGTGTTTCACGCTGCCCAGCAGACTCTGTTGAAGTTTGGTTGCAAAAAGCCTGGAACAACCTAATCTAGATAGATAGCCACGCTCTGAGCAGGAGGCTGAACCAGAGACCTTCCGAGTCTGCGCCCAACCAAAACTCTTCTGCCATTCTGCAACAGAGAGCCCGAGTCGAAGGTTGCATCAGTCACTCTGTAGTCCAAAAGTCTGCATGCTTTTCATGACTGATTTTGTTCTACGATGCGTATATGACAAACACGAAAGGGATTAATAGATGTCAGCCCTGAGAGCAGCAGTTTGTATGACACTACCAATATCGCTTTTATTTCAGTATCGCCATTTGACTTCATGGCATGCGGGAAAGGCAGAGGGTATTTGCTCAAAGTATTTACAGCCTAGTTTGCCATGGCACAAGAGGGGAAACGTTGAAGGATGACGTTTGTAGCAGAGGGACCACACAAGCTTGTCTGCATGGAAACCTAAAGGGAATTAATTTGTTTATCTACAGAGGAAGTTATCCCAGGATGCCTCTTTGTGTTTAATTCCTGAGTGGATTCGTCTCTCCTACAGTGAAGTTCCTCTGCAGGCGGGTTAATTTAATTTGAGATGAGGCATTCTCCTTCTGGAATAGGAACCCCAGGAGTTCATCAGGAATGTAATCCGCATTAATTCTGCCAGCGCTCATTGTATTAACCTTAATTGTAACGGCTGGGTGGTGTTCATGGGGGGGCAGCCTTTGTGCTGCCGGGGAATGCTATGGGGATTCTGCATTCCCACAGCTGCCGCTGCAGGAGAAGCGGGGTAGGGATGCTCCTCACATGGAAAAGAAGTTGTGTGCAAGATGCCTGGTCTGCTCTTAAAACGTTACTTCATCCCTGTTCCCTAAACATGACCCTGGCCCTAAACATGTGATGACTGAGCTCCTCCTGTGTTTTGTGTAACCTTTCTCCTCCAAATCTGCTTTTAACTCCTCTTTTTGTTGTTGTTGTTTTGTTTTGTTTATTTTTCCCAGTGCAGTTCCACGCAAGTTCTCTGTTGCAGTCTCATCTGAAGTTAGGCAGGCAGGGACCAAGTAGGTAGGCATTGGTTTCTCTTGAAACTCTTGTGTTTCCATAAAATAGAAAACCTCTTGTAGAAACCCCCTCCTCCGGAGGGAGGAAGGGAGAGCGGGGGTAGAACTGCATCCTTGTCTTCCTAATACAGGCTGCCAGAGTGGGGGGATCACATCTGTCGCCTCGTCTCTTCTCTGGACTGAGTTGAGGAAACGTGTAAGTTCTCTCGCTGTTTCCTGGTTTATTAAATGGGGATACCCATGTTCATCTTCTCTGAGAAAAAGCGTGAAAGCACTTCGAGCATCACGCTGTCCTTTCTGTGGTTATTTCTTTGCTAGAAGTTATATGGCTTGCGGCATTTAAAAACAAGCAGATGCTATTACTGCAGTTCAGTATGGGTTGAGAAACCAAAGATTTCTTTCAAGGCTGTCTTTCAGGTGTACACCCCATGGATCAGAAGGCAAAATAATGTTTAAAGAGTGAAAAATGTTTGCTATTTCAGAGGCCTGGTCCTCAGATGCTGGAAGCATGCAGAGTTTCCCCTGAAGTATGAAATGTTAGAAGACGTTGGAGGGCAAAAGAGCACTAACTGGTCAGTAACCTCGCCAAAATAAACTGTCAGATGTGCAGGGAAGTTTTCAGGGATGAAAATGAAGATTTGCTCTTTTGTAGATCCTGTGCGTGACGCACCAAGCACACGCACGTTGCAGTGGAGTTTGTGGTAGGGTCGGATTCCCGGGGCGTTTTCCCCCAGCCGCTCTGTTTTGCACCCCTGATGAACTCTGCGCCCTTGAGCAACTCTTGCTGCAAGCTGCAAAAGCACCCCAAGGTTTGGGAAATGGGATTTTTGAGTGGAAAAAATGCAATTGTATAAACATCAGTTTTGCTATCTACTTTATATATCTGTATCTCCATAGAAATAATAAAAATATATACATACAGAATATAAATATATATAACAAAAGTGATGGTTGTTTTAGAAAGGAGATGCTCTGTAATGCTGGAAAGTAGTCTATAAAAACTGCATAACTGGAGAGCAGTAATTGGTGTGTACCCTTGAGAAACCTACAAAGGAAAGGCACGGTTTGGAGGGGAAAAGAACAGCGGGTAGTGGGAGAGTGAAAACTTTTTGCCCCTTGTGCAAGAGGAGCAGTGTCCTGTGAGCGTAACAGCATCAGTGAGCTGTGAATGTTTGCCTGTGATGATCACAGAGATGCTAAGACAGCATCTTTTGGGAAGGACCCCCAGCTCCCCTGCAGTTTTTGTGCTGGTTTATGGATGGGGAAGTTTGCTTCTCCCTGTTACAAGGCGCAGCGCTTAAACAGTTCCCTTAACGCGCTGTGGAATGCCCCGCTCCTGAGACTTTGACTATCGCCTACCATCGCCTGATTTATGAAGCAGCGGCGTTATTCTGTCATCCTGCCTTTCCCCCCTTTCCCAAACCACGGCGGGCTCTCCCGGGCTGGGTAGAGCTGTTGGTTTGCACCCTGGCCCCTCGGGCCCGGGGCGCGCAGGCAGGAGGAGGGTTAAGGAGCGAGGGCGTAGCTCCCTGCCTGATGTCATGGAGGAAGGCAGCGGCTGAAGGGGCCCTTTGTTGGCAGCCGAGCCCCAGCAGCCCTGCCTGCACCCAGCGGCATGCGGGCAGCCGCCGCTAACTGCGGGCACCGCTGACTGCCCACCTTCCTTGGCTTTGCTTTTTCCTTCTTGGTTTTTGTTTTGTTTTCTTTTTTTTTTTTTTTTTCCCCCCCCTTTTCCCCTCGCCCCTCCTCTCTCCCGCCAAAAGAGTTGGGAAGGAGGGAAGATGGCTGGAGTTAACTCCCCGGGAGAGGAGATGTGGGGCCCCAGGATTTTCCGCCTCTCCGGCTTGCCCTTGTAATGGTTCTCAGCGCTGGATTTCTTAGACTTTTCCTGGATATCTTGTTTTAGACTTTTCCTGGATACTTTGTTTTAAACTTTTCCTGGATTTTTTGAGACTGACCGGATTTTTTCAGACTTTTTTGAGACTTTTACTGGATAATTCAACAGCGCGAGAAGAAGCTGAAAGTGGGGGGGGGGGGGGAGAGAAACCGGACAGCCGAAGCCAAACTCTAACAAATGAAAATGTTGGAGATTTGCTTGAAATTGGTGGGTTGCAAATCAAAGAAAGGACTTTCCTCCTCCTCCAGCTGCTACCTGGAAGGTGAGTACCCGAGGGGGCCGGGGTTTCCAGCGGGAGCGCAGAAGCCGGAGCCCGCCGATGGCGGGGACGTGGCCTGACCCCACTGCCGTCCCAGATGGGAGTTCTGGGGCCAGGTTTGGGGAGACGTTTGGTCCTGGCCAGGTTTAGGCTAGGCTTTCGCCTGGGGGGATGAGGGAACCGAGCGGTGTACGGCGGCATCCGGACCCCAGGTGACTTTCATTAACTGCAGTATACAAAGGGAGCGCGGCTCTACCATTTATGGTTGTAAAATGTCAAGTGATCTTATTGCCGAGCCCATAAACAAAGCCCTATCTTCAGGCCTCGGCTTTATTTTTTCAGCCCAGGCAAGGATCTCCCTTATTTTGGATGTGAGAGGAGGATGGTAAAACCAACTCCAGGCTCAGGAAGAGCATTTAGATGAGTCCATCAGTAAAATATTTTCAGCATGCGTTAGTATGCAATCTCTTAGTTCATTTTGGTTATCCCCTTGTAAGTTTGCTTTCCACAGGCATTCACTTAACTGAATTTTCTTGCGTGATTGCTTTTAAAAGGTGATTTTTGGGTCACACCCATGGTTATTTGTGGACACTGAGGTGTCAAACATATGGACCTGACTAATTCAGTTTGAAAGCCTTGGTGACAGAGGCACCATGCTGGGCTGGGGAACTTTGGGCTGAGGTCTTGCGTGGTGCTACCTCAAGCAAGTTCTTCACCCTGACGTGGCTTTGCACCCCACTTGCGTTACGGGTCCCTCCACACAGCCCCGGCCCCATCGCTGCGCTAGCGAGGCTGCGTCCATCCCGATGGGACGATCCGGGCTTCTCCGACTTCTTTTGTGTTGCTGGATGTTGCTTCAGTAAAAATAATCGGCACGCCAGGAGGACTGTGCTAACTCGTCAAATCAGAGGCACAAAAGGCAGCAGCTGACTTCCCAGGGCCTATCGCAAGTCGCTGTTGCTCAACTCTCGAATATTCAGTGGAGAAATGGTCCTCGGACATTCATAGGTTAGGAATCTCAAAATCTACAAATGGCTTCTAGTGGCAAACTCACTTGAAGAAATTTCAGATCAAGAGTCTGTTGTCATCAGATGCTTTTAGTGGGTCTGAAGAATTTTCTGTTGTCTAAAATCAAAGAACAGTTTTCAGAGGACTTTTTTTTAAAAAATTATTTAAAATTTCAGAAACCTAATGGTGGGTGGATGTGTCTGAATAGTTTTGATCTTTCCTGTGCGATTGGATTATTCTGTGCTCTCTGAAACCTGTTTGTGTCCCCTGCCCCTGGTCTGGCTGAGGCCGGGCCGGGCTGCGTGCTGGGCCTCTCCTGTCTGCGCAGCGCTGGGAGAACGGGCAGAGCCTTTGGGGCCTCTCTTCCCTGCAGAAGGATGATGTTACAAGGGTGTTACCCTGACTGTTTTTGCAAGTTTTCTCTTTTGTGTGTGTGCTACGACCGCTCCCCTCCTCCCCGGTTTGCAAGGCAGCTGCATAATCGGATTAGAGCAGTTTGACTTGCGCCGTACAGGCAGCATCCAGTTAACGCAATCGTTGACACAACGAATATTTAGTATTTCCACCTTCCGCTTTCCTGAGACTGTGTTTGCATATTTATTTTTTTATGAAGGGATGGGAAATGAGCATTGGAACAACTTTTAAATGATCTTCTCTCAAAGTAGCTCAATCTAATTTCTCAGCTCAGCATGTGGCAAAACGGCAGCCAGCATCCAAGCAGCACCTTAAAAGTGAACAAATGCGGCAACTGCAGCCTTAATGCTGTGACAGTTAGGACATGGGCCGCCCAGGACACACCGCAATCGACTGCAGGTCTCTTGGAAAGCAGGGGGAGAAGTAAGGATCTGTACTCAAGATGAGTACAGGGGGAGGTGAGGGGAAGTAAAAAAAAAAAAAAAAAAAGTAAGCTTTTATGTTATTCCTTTCAAAAGCTGAAGGTTCCCACATAGTAGTCCTAGGCAGCTTTCTTATTAAAATTATTGTGACGTTGAAAGCCCTGTTGAGGACTTTTCAAGAAGAGTATTGGTGGCTTGCCCCAAAACCCTGTACTCCAAGAGCACAAAAGAAAATACACTTGCATTATTACCCTTAAGAAGAGAACAGGTTTTTAGGTATGGATTTATTTATTCGGTAGCAAACACTTAAGCTTGCAGTCCCACAAAGGCCAGGCGGACAGATCAGAGAAGGACAGACTTCTGTAAGGACCACCAACCAGGGACCGTTGCTCCTGGGTCCATGTGAGCCCCGTGTGACAGCCAGTCCGTTCCCAGGCATGTCCTGCGGCCTTGCTGAAGCTTCTGAAAGGGTTAAGGAGATGATGGCGATATCGTTGGAGGATTTAACTCTGCTCTTGTTATCTTAGTTGTATGGGAAGCTGTTGAGGACGTGAGGCAAAGCTGAAAGTTTCTTGACTATAGTTGACTATGAAACCTGGAACGTAATTGCTTAAAGGATGAAAGGTCCATTTATTGTGTGGAAAACCAGTTGCAGCCAGGACGATAGATTAAATTTTATCTAATTCAATTTCTTATTTTGGTTTTCATGGGTTAACAAAAACACAACAGCGTTTGGCTGATGAACGGCATGAGAGTGTAACAAAACCAAATGTGTTTCTTGTATTTTTAAGCGCACTTCTTGAAAACATGGTGCTGAGGCTGGGTTTGATGTAAGGCTGATTTAGACACGTGTAGGTGTACATGTCTCTTGACTAAGTAATCAGAAATGTTGTTTTTCATGGTGGTCCTCTTCTGAAAGGCTTTTATGCTCTGCTGGTTTGCAGGAACGAGGGTTGTTTGCAGAGTCCTTTGTGGTGGTGTGGGGAGATGGCAGGTGCTGCGTCCTACTGCCAAGCGCTTCGCAGGGCTTGTCTGCTCGCTGAGAAAGTTCAGACCTTTTCTTAACCTGATCAAAAACAAGTTTAAACTGGTTCCTACGATTACTGAGCTTTCATACTGATGTTTGAGCCGGCCATTTTTCGCCCTTATTTCTATTCCCACTAGCAAATACTACTTTAAAACATGAGAGATCTGAATTTCTGTCATCTGCTTTCTCCTTTCTGCCTTTGCCAAACTGAATAATTCCTCACCCACTTCACACCAAGAAAGGGTAAAGAGTAGAAGGGAAGAGGCACAGCACGTACTGCTGCCAATCTGATCTGGAAAACAGAACGTGTCCATGTCCCAAATAGGGGCTGGAGTAGGCTTACTGCCTTTTTGGGCTTGCTCTGCCACCGAAAGGAAGAAGCCTTGTTTAAAATATGTCACTGTTCTCTGTGAAGTTTAAAATCTGCTTTGGAGGCACCAGTAAAGTCCTTTGTTTTCTAACTGAAATGATTTCTGTCCTGCCAGCTGTCAGATTGTCTTGATTTCTTTAAAGTTGTTTTTTTGTTTTTTGTTTTTTTTTTTTTAAAGCGTGTCTTGTTACAGCTAGAGCAGATCAGCCTGGGGAGGAGCAGCAGCCCATAGCCATTGTCCCGTTCCTGGAGAGGACTTTTGGGCACGTATTGAGCGAGACCCAAATCTGCAAGGCAGCGACTCCCCCTGCCCCGGTGTCGCTGGGATCGGCAGGCAGGGCTGTGGTCAGTCTCTTAGGAAGGGCGAGTGCATGAGGACGGCGTTGCTGCCTCCCACGGAAGAGCCTGCTGTTTATTTCCTCTCTTCCTTAGCTATTTTCTGCTCCTCGCCTCTTGGCCTCTCATCCACCATCACTCATTAGAGTTCTTGCTTTTAAATATGTTTTTGGCTTTGCGATGGCTTGCTAGTTATGTGCTTGCCCCAGCGAGTCTCGCCTGTCCCAGCCTTACTAAAAAATCTGGCTGATGGTGCTTGCGACCATTTCCCGTGGGTTGTGGTGAGGGAAGGCTTATCATTTCACAGAAACGCCATAACTGTCTTCAGACCTAAAACTGATCATCCACAGATGTGATTGTCCTTCCCTGGACAGTCTGGGGCTGCTGAGTAGAAGAGGGAAATTAAACAGTAGATCTCAATGATTCTTGCTTGGTGCTTTCCCTCCCCAGGGCTCAGAAGTGGGCAGACTTCACTACTTCTGCTCCTTTAAGAAGGAAACCAAAACAAAAACTGTAAAGTTTTCAGAAATACACAAGTGTTGTTGGAATTCACTTGGATCTAGTTACTTTCCTCTTCCTCTCCCAGAGGTTATAATCTAAGGTCAGGCGGCCGCTTAGTAGCAAGCAGATTTGGGAATAAAATCCAAATTTCTGCCATATCCACTATTCTGCTCCATACATCTACAACTGCGATTAGCTGGCTGGAGAGAGATGGTATTTACTGTGTCACTGAGGGGTTGTAAATGGAATAAACTCGGTGAATGAACTCGAGCGGAACCGGCAGGCTGATAAAAGAGCGAACTTTAAACAAAGAAAGAAAACCCCCAGACTCAAAAAACCAACACAAACAAAACCACTGCCCCAAAACCCCGAGGTGACAGAATCGTCTCTTGAAGGACTGGGAGAAGCCACATCAGGGGTGCTTAGGGTTAGAGAAGATAAACCACTGCAGTTGACTGGGAGGGCTGTCTGTGCATGGGCAGGAGCCATGGGTGGCCTTGTTCTCCTGTGTTTGCGTTCAGCAGAGTTGGTTTTTGGTATTCAGAGCGCCAGAGGTTGCTGGTGGCCGTGTGAGAAGGGGGCCTGTGGGACAAAGGCACCTCGCTCGGGGTGGGAATAGGATGGCTCGGCTGGGGAGACCGGCCCACCGCAGCGGGAGTGGGTCTGGCTGAGAGAGGCTGCCTCTGGTCTCGCACTTCTTTTAATGTCTGTGTAGAAGTACAGACTATCTTAAAAGTGATCATTTGTCCTTGTGCTGGCCGTAAGCACGTGGACTTCCAAATATCAGCTGAGAGCAGAAGCGACAGCGATAGCCTTTGTAGCAGAAGGTGATACAGCCTGGGCTGTGCAGTAGGGTCAGGAGAGACTGAGCAGGAGCTCACGAAAGGGATGAGTCTGAAATAAAACATGGAACCTCCCTTCTTTTTGGAAAGATCTGTTTACAGATTTTAATATATAAAAAAAAAACCCTGTATTCCATCAGGCACAGGGAATCTGTGAGGGCCACTAAGGAAATCCTGGGACAGAGAGGCAGCTGCTCCATCATATGTGCTCAGAGTCAGGAGTATTTTGGGTGTATTTAATACGCTTTTGGGTGTATTAAATCTGCATAGCTATTCTGCCATTTATCATCATTTCTCCCAGGGGAAAAGGAGAGTAGGGGGAATGTAGGGAAAGGAGAGGATTTAGATAGCATTTAGACAGCAATCTCACCTCTGCTGAGATTACTGGATGTGTTCTGCGCTTGCTGTCTCTAGAAACCTTGTGGAAAAAATGCCAGCACAGTTTGTAAGACCACAGGATGTTTGCTTTGTAGGGAGACAGGAGGTCTCTTCCTTCCCTCCGGACTGCCCCGCAGTCAGCTGTGGAGGAGCCGAGCGTAACTGTGCTTCTGCCTGTTTTCCAGCCCTTCCCTTAAATTACTAAGGAAATTTGCTTGCGTTGGTCTAGACCAGAATTCTTCGTATCTGAGAACTTCTTACACAGTCCCTAACAATGATTCATGACTTCATATAAACAGTAATTAGCAGGAGATAGCTGAGCTTATGAAACCTTTTAGTGTGCAAACATAAATATCTCCGGGTAAAAATGTAATTTAGGAGGGGGAGATGAAGACATTCTTATGGCTGATACCTCAAAAGAAAAGCTGCTGTTGTCTTATTTCGAAGTCTGCTCTGCTTTAATTAGGAGTTGTCATTTAGTTGGTGTTGGCGTTGCCTCGGGACTCCTCCCAGGAATCCAGGTGTCATCCAGAGCACGGTATGATCGAAGTAATGAATTACAGTCTTGCTGGGACACAGCAGAAGACAAAGTGGATGCGTGGAAGGAATCGCAGCGCGGAGAAAACAGATTGAATTACGCTCTCTTCCTGTCCCGTCACCGTGCCAGGATACCCTCCTGCAGGTACAGCAGCCAGGCTGGTTTATTAGCAGGAGTCTGGCCCATTGAAGAGCTCAGCAGTGCTGTAAAACTGTAGTTAGAACCAGCAGTAGGAGGTGAAGGAGCTGTACCATGTTGAAAAAGACCCTCAGTGTGTATGAACAGCAATGTCCAATTCCTGCTCTGAAGGACTGCAAGGTCTGGGCAAATTTACTGGAGAATAGCTGCTGACAGCCGGCTGTACGTGGCTCCCAGATGGACATGTCCTGTCGGCTTCTTTCGCTTCATGGTTTTGTGTCCTGAGTCTGCTGACAGCCTCCTCTTGGGGCCCAGATCTTTAAAAGTGTGTTTTGTCACGGTCTATCAAGCTTCTGCTGCACTCGGGTCACCACAACTCTGCTCTTTCCTTTACGCTCTTCTCCCTGGTGACTCAGGGCCTCATTCTCCCTTTCTTTTGCTGCCCTTCAAGCATCAAGTCACTGTCTTACCCACCTCAGTTCTTAACTTAGAGTCCCTACCTTCTGGAAATGCCAACCCTAACCCGACCCAGGAGCTGGGTCTTGCATCTCCCCGTCGTGCTCTCCTGCACGGCAGCGTTCGCACACAGCGTGCAGCTCCTTCAGGGTGCCGGTGGCTGAGCTGGGGGGTCAATTTGGAGGATACAGAGGATGCGAGCCCGTCTGTGTGCAGCATCCTATGTCCTCACTGGGGGACTTGTGTGGTTTTCCAGCTTAGCAAATTCCCTTATGTTTATTTAACAGCCCTTGCTCTTGCCGGTCCTTGGGTTTGCAGACAGTGATCACTGAGCCAGTGTTTGTAGCAATGTCATCGAGCAAAACCAGCCTTGCTTGATTTTCACACTGCAGCTTGTGGGTGTTCTTGGTGTTTGACAGTGTTGTCTCATGGTCTGAATCGAAGCGCGTACCTTGGCATCCGTGTGCAATGAGTCAGTCCCAGCATCGCCGCGGCCTGGGCACGAGGGAGGGATTCTTTCGAAGCGCTTGGCTTTCCTCCCACATCCCCATCCGTGGCCGTGCATGAGCCGTCCTTCGCTGGGCTGCAATCACACTGGAGTTGGAGGGGAGCCTGCCTTGGATTTCCTGCCTTCCTGTTGAATCAGTCCCCCGTGGGGGAGGCATTTTCCTTCCTAACGGAGTTTATGGTCCATCCCACCATGCAGCATGTACTGGTTTGTACGGTACTTGAGGGAGAGCATCACGGCGTTGCTCCTCGCTGAGGTTGTGTATCTGCTGCTTGCAGCTCTCTGCTGTCTGTCTGTTCCAGGTGTTCACTGATGGTGTAACTCCTTGGAGCATCTCCAGTCGCTGCAGCGCCCTGTGCTTGATAAGGGAGCTTAATGGGCTTGACAGGATCAAAGCGTTTTCATGGTAAAATGGTTATAGCTTAATTTTTTGAAAGTGGATTTTCTGTTTCTTTTCTCATTGTTCCTCTTGAAGCAAACCTAGGCTATTAAAATGTATTCTGCAGGAAACGGGAGGGGGAAGCAAGGATATAAAGGTGCTTTAAAAAACCACCCAACACACCACCACCTTTTCTGACTGTGGTGTGGCCAGTGGGATCGTTGAGAAAGCAGAATTATGTGGCTTCTCTGATTCACTGTGAAAATATATCTCCCTGTAGATATGGTTTGGCTAGGAAAACAGACCCAACAGTGTGTATACTTGCTGTTTTGCTCTGTGCCTGCATATATGATATCACCTTTTCCAAAGAATACAGTAGTGTTTATGTTCATAAATAATCACCCGGAGAGCCTTTACCAGGGGTGATCTGACCAGTACGTCGAGGACGCCGGATTGTCTGTGGGTGAATAGTGGCACTTTGACCACCCAAGCTTAGAAAATAATGGGATTTGTTATTGCTTGTAGGGTTGGAGGTTTGGGGTTTTTTTAGCATTTTCCCACTGGGAAATGTATTTTGGACCTGTCCCAATCCACGCTTGACTTCCAGACGTTTTCTGCTGTCAGTCGTATCAGTCCATCACTGGTTTACTGGTGCAGCTTATACTGGATTTCCAGAGCAAACAAGCAGTAGTGTAAAAGCACGTTTTGATGTGATTGCATCTAGATAGCAGCCCCTTGCCAGTGAGTATTACAAGTATAAAGAGAGAACTGTGCTCCCAGGTGACGCGATAACGTAGAAAACGCTTGGCCTGGGATTTCTCCCTCCAAAGCTCTGCTGCGCTCGCCTGTGCAAGAGAGATTCAGCAGAGCGGGGGGAGCAGGGGGGGCTGACGCTGAGTAGTGAAGAGCAATGTTGTGGTGGAAGGGGCTGGGTGCGATAGTGCCGTGTTTCCTGTCCCCATGGCCACAGTGACGGAACGGTTTGTGCGCGGCGCTGTGACCTTGCTCAACGAACTCGTCCAGATGGAAAATAACCCTTCAAAACCCAAGATTTCCACAACTTATTTTCCTGGGTTTGTGCCAGCACAGTTGCCCACGGGGCTGCGGGCGCAGAGGAATCGGGGACAGAGCTCCCTGGAGCATCACTGCCCCCGTCTCCTGAATTGGGATCTGGAGCGGAGGGATTTGCAGGAGCAACTGCAATAAAATTCCCTGATGGACTTGGACTTGCCTGATACTTACCGGATGTCACACACCTAACGTGCTGCAGTGTACAGAAGACTTTGGCAGTTAGTTTTTACTCACCTGTGAAGCTCGGATTTTAGGAATCTATTTTTCTGGAGATGTCTCAGGGTGCCTGAAAATGTGGAAGGCTCTTTGTGTGAAGTATGCTCGCTGCTGCGCTCCGGTTTCTAGAGCAGCAGGCAGGAGAGAGGGCAACAGCCTTATACTCAAGTAAGAAGAGAAATGATTAAAAATACTGTGAACAACAGAACTAAGTATCTCATTCTTAAATACCATGTCTAAATTCTGTGTCTTACAAACTTCACCCTGCCTGGCTCTCTGTGCTGCACATTCTGGCGATTTCATTTATAGGATAATTAAGGGATTTACCTTTTAAAGGTCTTGGGTTTGTTTTCAAATCTAACCATTTCAGCTGTTAGGCATGAGCCAAAGGATTTACAAGCAGCAAACAGCCTATGTGAGCAGCATTTACTGGAGGGAAGGAGAGGGGCTTTTCCTCTCCTGTGTGCCAGGGGAGGCAGGAGCTGGGGGCTCGGGGCAGGCTGGGGGACAGCCCTGGGACAGGAGTGTCCTGCCGATGTGGCAGGAGATTTGCATTGAAGAGCTGGCCATATCTGTCCTCCGACGCATGAGGAGCACACATGTCAAGAAACGGTGCAAATTAGAAAGTCAGTGTGCGTGGGTTAACCAGATGGCTTTTATCAGCAGAAATGAACCTGCTTTTTTTTCTCTCTCTCTCTCTTTCTCCTCCAGAAGCCCTTCAGAGGCCAGTAGTGTCGGACTTCGAGCCCCAGGGCCTGAGCGAAGCAGCTCGCTGGAACTCCAAGGAAAACCTTCTGTCCTGCCCTAGTGAAAATGACCCCCATCTCTTTGTTGCACTGTATGATTTTGTGGCAAGTGGGGACAACACTCTCAGCATAACTAAAGGTAAGGTGGCTGGGCAGAGCGATACTGGAGTGTGTGAGAAGGTGTAGAAAGAACAGCCACTGTGGAATAACTGAGTTATATGCTCAACCCTATGGAATTTTTTTTACTGTGGGAATTCTTCTTAAACAAATACAAATGTTTCACAAAGTCATAACCTTTTAAAAGGTTAAAACTGTCTGAAGTTTTTACATTGGGCAAGAAACTGTTTGCCAAAACTAAGGTCTCCATTAGTAGCAAGAATTTGAACTGAGAAATTAAACTAAGCTGATTTGAGAGGATGGCCTCTATCATTTTTGTAGTTCTCCAAAACAGTCCCTGTATGAAAAATGACTGTACAGATATAGTGTTTTCTTACTCAGTCCTTCTGTTCCTTATATGTACTCCAAGTCACATCTGCTTACCTTGCTAATTGAAATTATTTTTTTATTCTTTATCCACTCTTGTTCTCTCCTAGCCCCATCAAGCCAACTCAGTTCAAATAAAATTTGCTGGATTCATGTTTTTAAGCTCAAGCAGTATCGGAGCTGGTGCAGAACTGCAAGGGAGCCTAACGAAATCCTGAAGCATGCGTGTGACTTTATTTGGCTTTGAGGGGTCCACTCAAGCTTAAAGAAACACACATGCTCCCTGCTCAGTCAGATACCTGTTCTTATAGGAGATTATTTAATGATCTGTTAGCCAGAAAGAACCTGTCTTTGTCCTCAGCTCCCAGGTTTGCCATGGCTAAATATATTTTCTTTTTGCGCTAAGGTGAAAAGCTCCGTGTCCTGGGCTACAATCATAATGGGGAATGGTGTGAGGCCCAGACGAAGAACGGACAAGGCTGGGTACCTAGCAACTACATCACCCCAGTGAATAGTTTGGAGAAGCATTCCTGGTATCATGGACCAGTGTCACGTAACGCTGCGGAGTACCTTCTGAGTAGCGGTATCAACGGCAGCTTTCTTGTGCGAGAGAGCGAGAGCAGTCCAGGACAGAGATCTATTTCCCTGCGATATGAAGGAAGGGTGTACCACTACAGAATAAACACTGCGTCCGATGGAAAGGTAGGCTGCAGACTGTCCAGACTGCAAAAGAAAACCTTCTTGGTGTACTTTGTCCACTGACTGCACAAGGTCAAGTAGTAGCAACTGAATTAAGCAGTTCTGAACCCTGGTCGCAACATTCATCATCTCTAGTTACAATAAACTGTGAGATTCTGACGTGGCTGTGACAGAACAGTTGTACTCCTTTAGGAAACTTCTTGTGAGGTATGATACAGCTCAGCAGTGAAACACTTTAAGGTAGGACAGACTAGAGTTACATCAGAGCTCCCTGTAATAGCTGTCAGTAATAAGCGATTCTGAGGGTGAATTCATGTCCCACATGTTCAAGAGAGAATCTCTTTGACTGCCAGATCAGAAAAGTCAGCACCAGTTGCTAATAGTCCTGTAAATATTAGAAATAGAATGCTTTTTGCACTGTTCTGCAGTATTTTTAACTACTGTTTTGATTTCTCTACAGTATTTCAGCGTGATCATTGGAGACGGGTAGGCACTTTCACTTTTATATGGGCCCAGTCTCTAGTTTCTTAATTTATGTTTTTCTTTCCTAGATTGTTTTGTGCTGTAGCAATGTTGCAATGCCGTGCTTTGTGGGTGCTGCAGAGAAATGTTAGCATAAAAGTGTAGTTTTCCACAGATTTTTGTTTTAACTTCATGGAAACATTTCTACTGGCATTGAATTTCGGAAAATCTTGTTTTTAACGCATCTATTTTAAGCAGTGTCTCTTTAGATCCTGTGCAGAAATTGAAGTGTAGGTCTGGAGCATGGCTGCTGAGGCTCTTCTTGCCAGCATCTGGTAGATGACAGATTCTGTGCCGTTAAAGTACTTCAAAAGAAAAAAATAAAAAACTTGAGTATAGTAGTGGCCTACCATGGCCAATTTTCCTTTGTCCTGTGAGAGCTTTATTCTTCTTACAGCAATGTTGACAGCAAAATCTTTAGTATGAAAACATAGGGAACTGGTACATAGTGTTTCCTGTTTATCAGACTCATCACTCTAAAATCTTTAGTAAGATAAACAGCTTCTATTCAGTAATGAAATACCTTTTGTCTGCTTTAGCAAACAGGTTATAATCGAGACAATTCTGGCCATATTGTTTAAGGCAATGAATTTCAGAGTCATGACGCTTTGATTCTTCTTTTTTCCTCCCATGTAGACACACTCAAAATCAGTCAAAATCAGCACTGGGAAGTGCTGACGTGCAGCATCTTGGAGGACTGCATGGCAATCTGGAATATTATTCCTCCTCCTGCCTCTCTAGTTGATATTCCTCTGATTCACATTGATGCTGGCAGATGAGCAGTGCTCACAGTGAACATTTTGAACCCGAGCCTCCTTCAGTTGGTGTAAATAAGCATGTGTCCATGATGTGATAGCACATGTTCTTCGTTTTAGGTGTTAAAAGGTTTGGCATATGAAGGCTTTCATCTCAGCAGAGCTGTTTTTTCTTATCCCAAAAAACAGTTCTGCAGAGCTGCAATATTCTGTTCAGGTCTCTATTAGCCAGGTTCACTGTTCGTTTTCCACAAAGTTGCTTGAATTAGTGTTTTTGAGAAAAGGTGCAGGTCAGCACAATTCTCTGAAGCAGATCTGCAGCTGATGGTGGTTGGAAATACAAAATCAAGAAGTGGCAGTGACGGAGAGCTGTGGCTCCTGGGCTTTGGCTGTTCGTGCAGGGGCGAGCGAAGACATAGTCACAGTCATCCCCGTTGCCAGCACCCCTACAGAAGGGGCGGTTTGCCTCGTCCATGCATCAGGCACTGCAGTTTGCAGCCTGGTGTGTTAAACCACATCGGTTTCAATTTGCGTTAATGAGCTGAGCAGTGAATTGTGACAGCTTAGCGGCAGACGTGCTGCCCGCTCTGCTGCTGCTGGGCTGGGGGACGCCATGCTCTTCCAGCACCCTGTCCCCCACTGTCAAAGCTGAGGAGCTAGGAAGAGAAACAACTAATATCCCTGCTTTTTCCCTCTGTGAAATGGAGACCGTTGGAGCAGGTCTCCGGCTCTGAGCTGCTCGTGTCACGCTCTATTACCCGCTTCGCAGCAGAGTGTGGCTCTGCCAAAGGAAAGCTCTTACCTTCAGCTCCCTGAGCACCTGGGGCCTTCCCGGGCTGCTGTATCATTAGTCAGCCTGTCTGGGGAATTTAACATCTGCAAGCGCTGCGGTAAGGATGAATGGCTTCGGCGGGATCATATCCTGTGACTGAGAGAACACACCATCAGGGGAAAGAGCTGTTGGGGAAACGTGTGGAGCAACTGCCGCTCAGTACAGAGGTGTGGCACATCGCACAGCCCTACCTAGGCTTCTTCCTGGGGCAAAATTAAAGGGAGTAGGAAGAGATCAGAGGTGTGTATGTCTTAATTTTAGCACCATTCATACTGAATGCATTGGGGTTCACCAACTTTAAAAAATACATACATATCCACAGGGATTTTTTTCTTGATTTCACAGTTTAATGGCTCGTTTTTTCTGGACCACCTTGTAATGTTTTGTTGTGGTTTGGTTTGCTTTTTTTTTTTTTTTTTTTTTTTTTTTTAAAGGAAGGTATTAAAAGTGACCTTTCTTAATTTAACTGGCACCATGCAGCCAGTCATCTGGTAAACCACTTCCGTGGTACAGAGGACTTGGTTTTCCTGACTTGATAGTACTTGAGGCAAAGCCTCCTATTGAGTAACCCAACTGAATAAACACTGTTGTCCAGCCAGTTCTTCAAATCCTGCTATCCTCATCCTTAAGGACACAGGACACATGTCCTGCTTGAGTCTCTTGGAGCCTCCAGTGACTGAACTGCATGCAGACTCGCTCCTTTATCGTGAACTTTCATGGATTTTTTTTGTGTGGATGTCCAGTTTTGTCTGCTGACTTGGGGAGGGGGAATCCCAGCAAGTTTAAGGATGCGTTGAAGGTTAGAATGGGCCAATTTAATCACCTTGTAAAATATACTAGCCAGGAAAGAGAGATGTGATCTGGTGACAGAAGCTGCAGATGAGCGACTAACTCATACAAGCAGAGCCCCTTGGAACAGGACCGGTGTTAGTTTGACTGATGATATACAAAAATTGCCTGAATAATGTGTCAGCAACGTAGCCAGGAAGCAAACTGTGTGAGTCCCTGTGTAACCTCCCGCGGTGCAGAAACGCTGAGTCTGTTACCTCTGCATGAGGACAGATAGCAGCACCAGGCGGTTTTCTTGGGGGAAATTATCCAGCAAGCAGCTGGAGCTAAGGCTTGGTAATTGGGGTCAGCGGAGAAGGGATGTTGCAGTGAAGAGTCAGAGTGTGTGTGTGATTTGCTGGGCTGCGTCGGCAGCGTGCCGTTCATAGCTGCTCCTTGCTTCATCTTCTTGTGATACGTGCTTCGGATTCCAGATGAAAATTTATAAACGCAGCGTAACTCTGGTTTCCAGTAGTGCTGATGGGAAGTGAGATCTTCAGGAGTCAGTGTTGAGATGGAGTCACTGAGCAGTTAGAAAAATTCTGCCTACAGAATGAGCACGTTTAGCAGGTGGATTTTTTTAGTGTAAATGGAAAACTTCACATGTGTTAAGCCATGGAGTGTTGTCCTGTGGCCTGGACAGGGTGGTCCTGAGTTCTGTTCCCCATGCTGCTAGTGGGTTTGCTGTGAAACCTTTGGCCATTTATTTAGCTTCTTTCTCCATCTGTAAAAACTGTCACACAAAGTACAGATATCTCTAATTTCCCTGAGGTTTTGAGATCAGGAGATATAAGCTATTGTGAAAGCACGGGCAGCTTCCTTCTCCATACTTCTTGAATACTTCCAAGTGATCCTGGAGTTCAGCAGAACTTCCTATATCCATATTTATCTATTTTAGTCCTCAGTATAACGTGTGAGCTGCTCGTGCCACTGCTAGTACTACAAATCATTACTGAACAGGTATGGCTTGTTTTAAATTGTGGCTGTACTGGCTACTACTTGGGGATCCAAGCCATGCGGCTGTAAAAGCCTCTCTTATGTTGTCACTTTTCTGTTCTCAGGACGTCCATTTTTAAGGTGATTTCACCTTTTTGACCGTGAAAGGTGGTTTGTTTTGTTGGTTGTTTGTATTAATCATAGTGTTGAAATGAGATTTGGTCCAGTTACTTTACCAAAAGAATATTCGACTCATTTTGGTAGAGGGTGGAGAACCTTCTCCTCAGGAGGATGCCATTATTTTCTAGGGATAAAGTTTCCATAGGAGTGTTTTTTATCAGTGACTGTAGCAAAATCAAAACGAGAGTCAAGGGTGTAAAACCCTCTCCTCTGAATCCCCTTGCACATCCCAAAATGTACATGCTGTCACCAGCGTGGTTTTAGCTCAAGGGGCTTACAGACAGGTTGGTCGCTGTGGGTCTTCTCCTACTCCCCCAAGCCCAGGCCGTTTTAACCAAGGCTTATGATTTCCCAGCACTGAAAAGATAGGTTTCTACAGCATAGGTTGGCCCTTTTTTGCCAATTCTGACCCTGACAGTTACCATACGTGCATAGGTTTGCGGCTCATTCTCAGAAACTTAAGCAGGAGTTTGTGCAAGCAGGATGCTGAGGGGAAGAGGTACTTCCACCTGTCACTCTGACTTCCTTGGATGGTATGGCTGCTCTTTTCGCTCACCTTTGCAGTAGCGGCTGTGCTCTCATATGCTTCAGAATATTTGGTCTTCTCCAGTGCCTCTCATTCTCATTTTGGGTTTGTATATTAAACAGATGCCTGCGAGGGAAGAGCATCCCATTCAGGAATTGCCAGTATCCAGCCCAAAGACTCTGCTCAAGTTTGAGGGTGGTTTTGTCCCTCCTTGCAAACTTTTTTTTCTCTGCCAAATACATCTGTGGTTATGGTTGGATATGTTCGCTTACTGCTGGAGCTTCACGGGTGTGTTTTCTTTTTCCATCCAAAAATTCTATCTAGGTGGAAAAAGCAGAATTTGACCTTAAGTCTGGGATTTTTGGATGCCTGGCAACCCTGTCAACTTCCTGGCCTCCCAAAATCCCAGACGGATGGCCACTGCACACGCACAAACTGTTGAGCGCCTATTCAGCGAGTGGGTAGCATTTGGAAAGTTTGGTCCCAGCTGTCTGCATGTCATGTGCACAGCAGGACCGGTGCATCGCACTCATTTCACAGTGTGTGAACCAGACAGAAATCTAGGTGGCTAACGTGGTGCTGCTCTTCCTGTAAGGTTGTCCCTTGCCAGACCTTCCGTTTGTTGCGTCCAGCATAAGCTGTTGCACTTTAAGACAAAGATTCCTCCCTCTCCTCCAGGTATTATGAGCATAATTTTTAAAAATTTCTAGCGTTTGTCACTTTGCCTAGCAGAAGACTGGACTTGAGTGTGAAAACTGGAAATACAAAGCTCTGGTGGTAGGGAGTCACTTGTCCGTTATCTTTAGTAGGCTTTTAGGCTTAAAATGGATCTTCTGTATATATGTTGAAAAGGTAACAATTACAGGTTATCATGCCTGACAGCAGGTTCTCCTTCAGTGGTAATGATTTTACTTCTGTGTTATTGATTGCTGCCCTCACAAGAACGGAGCAGACCAGCCGTCCAAGTTCATGCAAAATGTTATGCAGAAGCTTAGGCCAAAAGAGGGAAGCCACTAGTTTGCTAGTGACACTTCAAGGAGAATTTAGGCAGGTGAAAATGTCATAATCCAAATAGTAATAATGGAGTCAAGACACTGAGATTGACCACTGCGTACTCTCCAGGAAGCATCCCGTAACCTCTACTGACTGGCCTTTTGAAAAAAAGACATTTCAAGCAACAACATGCCAATCCAGTGCTATTTGCAGCCATTCCTTCCATGTTGTTTCAGCGAAGCGCATGTATTTTCTCCTGAATCCATGCATTTCCCATGTAAGTGTTGATTGCTCTCAGGTCTGAGCTTCTGAGCTAGTTACAGAGCTGGTGGAGCTCCTAGTACTGCAGAGTGAGTAGAAGCAATGCAACACTTCCACAATTTTATAATAATGTCATTTCTACGTATGAATGCTGCCACATGCGTTATGTGAATGAGCTTTCTCTTTGTTCCCTAGCTGTATGTCTCCTCAGAGAGCCGCTTCAACACCTTAGCAGAGCTGGTCCATCATCATTCAACCGTCGCAGATGGGCTCATCACCACTTTGCACTACCCGGCGCCCAAGCGCAATAAGCCCACCATCTACGGCGTGTCTCCGAACTACGACAAATGGGAGATAGAAAGAACTGACATCACCATGAAGCACAAACTTGGTGGAGGGCAGTATGGAGAGGTGTATGAAGGAGTCTGGAAGAAGTACAACCTTACAGTGGCTGTGAAGACTCTAAAGGTAGGACTCAAGTCTGCGCATTCCTGTTCATCTTTCAGCAGGAACTGAGTTCAGGCAGGCTGCCTGCCCTCAGCCATAGTTATTGACAGTTTGGGTTGGTGACAGCCCTTCCTTTCTGTGCTGTAGGCTTGCAGTAGAGTATTTTTTGACAGGGCTTGATCCTATTACGGCTTTATGCGGTACCTGAAACGCTTGTAACTAAACAAAGGAGGATGATAACAGTGTAATTTTTCCTTTAGAACAGATGAAACGTTAGAAAAGTTAATAGTGCTGTGATGTCTCACATTCAGGGTGTGGCAAAGGTGAGCTGTTAGTGGATGAACACGCTAACACAAACCAGTGTATTGATGAAAATTGTGGACTGTGAGTCAGGCAACATACAATTCAAAGGCTGTGCTTCGGGGGTGCTTTACGTGTTTTGTGGCATCTTTCCCAACATACAAGCTCCCTGTGTACCTGGAAGTCTTAAGCAATTGCTCACAGCTGCTTCTTATCAAAAGATACAAGAGAAGGAAAAAGTGTATCCAAGCTAAAATATGTTAAAATTTGTAAGTGGCTTTAATGAGGAACTGGATAATCGGTTCTGTTTCTGGCTCTGCTCCCTGATTTCTGTGTCTTGGTTTCCTCATCTCTTGAAATGCAAATAATGCTCTGTGAGTTCATAAGGTCATTGCTTAATTCATTTATGTTTATAAAAATGCCTTGAGGTCTTCTGGCACCATCCGCACACATTGCATTTGATTGCTTAATAGAAGTTTATGCTAACTTGACACCATGTTCTCTCTCCTTGAAAGGGATTTGGTTTGGTCTTGCAGAAACAAACAGAACAGGGTTTTTTGTTTGTTTCTCTTTTGATTTTTTGCAATGGAAATTTTGAAGTGGAGAGAACTGTGTAGATGCCTTAGTGTCAGGGGAGGAACATTTCCTTGATTTGGGGAAAATATTTCTTCCTTAGGCTCCGAGCAGCGGCTGCCTCAGTATTTCTGGGTTGCTATGGTTGCAGAAAGTATTTTCATTTTGGCTTTTTTTGTACTCTGGAGATTCCTGTTGCTGCTCCCCAGCGGAGGAGAGTCCAAGTGCCTGCTTGCACAGGGAGCGGGTGACACCTAGTGTTATCCCTGCTCCGTCCAGCGCGCTGGGGACCACAGGGCTTACTGGGCAGCATCGCAGTGCGGGTGGAGCTGGGATGCGACCAGGTTGAACAGAATGCCTGTTTATCGTGAACAGGAGAGGCTGGTTGTTTCCAGGAACACTGACTGCTGTAACATCGCCTTTCCTGC
Source organism: Chlamydotis macqueenii (assembly GCF_036417535.1). NCBI lineage: Eukaryota > Metazoa > Chordata > Aves > Otidiformes > Otididae > Chlamydotis > Chlamydotis macqueenii. The sequence continues at coordinate 5,741,025 of NC_141575.1, read as the reverse complement.
TTCTGGTTGCACTGTGAGGATACCCAGCCTCTTCAGATTTCTCATTCTGCTCCAAACTGTAGCTGTTACTTTCATTCTCTTCTCTCTAAAACCCATCAACAGAGGCAAATGGTGTGTTATCCCATAAAATTTGTTTGTGCATAAAGAAAAACCTCAATACAGACTATGGTTGTTTCAAATATATCAAATAAATATTTAATGGAAAATGACTGAAAGTGGTTCATAACGTAGTATGAAGCAGCATATTCCACTGGGGAATGCAAGAATAACCAAGAAGAGAGTTGAGAAACACTTCAACCTGCAATTATGAACACTAAAACCATCTTTAAAAGCAAATTTATAATCCACCTTCCTTAAATCCATCAGTCCACTGCCTGACAGGTGGGATTATAGCTTTCTTCAAAGTTTTGGGAAACATTTTTAAATCACATTTATATCCTAGTTCTACTGGGGAAAACAAGCCCTCCGCAGCTTCTGCAGAAGCATTCAAATGACTCACTTTATTTTCCTCTGAGAAAATATTTTTCAAAACTTTATGCGGTGGTTCTTGTTCCTTCCCCATCTACTCCAGCTATTTCTATAAGAAAGATAAAGGGGAGGGAAAACTAAAAGAGAAAAAAAAATCATTCCAACTTCTTTTTGAATAGCAATGCTTCGGATCATCCATTTGTTGTTCGGTTTTCTATCAAGTGTCTAAACGTAGCTCGTAGCTGGCACAGAACTCTAGATCACGCAAGAAGGCAGTCAAAGCAGCACACGCTGTTCCTCAGTTGCATTTAAATGGGAAGTGCTAGACAATGTTTTGGTGCTTAGATGTTTCCCATTAAAATATTTCATTAGAAGCTCAGTGAGTTGCCTGGGACACATCAGTATTTATAAGTGTCTGTTATCCTAACACGACATGCTCTGAATTTGTGTTTTTACAGCTGATGTTGGTGGAGAGGGACGTGAGGTAGGCAGCGGCTGCGGTAACTGGGAGTGGGGCTGGGTGACCTGCGTGTCGTTGGACCCGACGCAGCCTGCTGTGACTGTGGCCAAAGCTTGTTCCCCCTGAGGGCCCTTTAATGGCTGAACTGTTGTGAGCTGGTCAGCTCAGCGCATTTCTTACTGCACACCTCAAGTTTGCATGCATTGGGACTGCCTCTTCCCCCCCCCGCCCCCATTTTTACCCCAGCAGAAAAGCTTGTGTTTTAAATTAGGCAATGTGCAACCCTGATGTCCCTTAACGCCATGGCATGGCCCTGTGCTCTGCTGGGAAAATATTGTATAGCCAGAACTGTTTTATTTCTTCTGTGGTTTTGTACAGTGGAAAGTGGAAGCTGGTTAAGCTTGGCCCTTTGCATGAGATCAGCGTTTCAGAGAAATCATTGTTACAGTAGTTCTCTTCATGTGTCCTTCCTATTAATTTGGCCACTGAGAGGCAAGAAGAGATTTAAAACAGTGGAACAGCCATGCAGAGGAGCAACCTTTCTGAGTTTGTACAGCATGCGTAAGATAAACGTGTGTTTAGGGTAATTTTGCAACCTGGATTATTAACCCAGTTTCCTTTGCCAAGGAAAACAGTTTAAGGTTCTGCTCACAAGGACCTTTGGGCTATTAGTTTTGACAGAGTGTGTTCAGCAAATCACAGCTGCCAATCAAGCTAATTGGCAATGAATAGTAAATGATTGAATGAAACCGTTTGAAAAAGGTTCTCGTTCCTAGCTGCAAAGCAGAGAGCTGGCTGGATCTTGCAGCGGCAACCCACTGTTATCATTCTCACCAGTAGCAGTAAATCTTTTCCAATCCTTCCTTAAAACACTTCGTCTGTGTAGCCTGTCAACTTTAATCCACCAATGGAAAAAAAAATGGATATAGAAAGAAACATTGCTTTAGGAATAGATCTGTATTTTTGCACCGCTTTGAAATGACCTTCCAGCCATTTGGGGCATATTTGCTTCAGAAAATATGTCTTCTGAGCAAGATTGCATCTTCCTCGGTTTTGTGTTGTGCCAAGCAACTTCACGGCGTTCAAGAAATAGGTAGTGACACATCTGCCCAGAACGGTTACGTCATGGGTCAGGCTCTAAATGCCAGAAATGAAATCGGTGACACCTCAGGCTTTTGATTACGGAGTGGCCACCGTCGGTCATGCCTCCCTGTCTGAAAGGGGGGATTTCTTGCTCCTACTCAGTGAAACTGAGGGCCCACATTTCAGCAGCTTCTCAAGCATTTGATTGTGGCATATCCTTCCTTTTATGTTCATTCTAGTTTCTTTTCTTTTCTGTATTTCTTATTTCATGTTGTCTGTTTTTTTTCTGTTAGGAACAAGCAGATTTTTCCTTTTCAGCTCCTGCGTGGTCCTGTGAGAGGCCCTTCGTGAAAGGGATATGGATTTTCTTGCCCCTAAAAGCTCCGTTAGAATAAGAATGATCAAAATATATGTATTTTTAAATCCTACAAAAAACCCAGCATTCCTAACTCCCTGGCATTGTGATGTGGCTACAGGGAAAAATTATCATGAAAGAACTGTGGCTTATGTTGTCAGTTTGCAGTTCTTTTTGTGTCCGCATACAAAAATCTGTTCCTCCTTTGTGCGTGCTGTCCTTGCCAAAGCTTTACCATTGTTCTGCAGGAGGATACCATGGAGGTGGAAGAATTCTTAAAAGAAGCCGCAGTAATGAAGGAGATCAAGCATCCGAACTTGGTGCAATTATTAGGTAAGTGATAAATACCAAGCAGAGGGATTTGAACTAAACCCTTGTGCAGTGATATGGATGTTAAGGAGCAGATAAGCTGCTTACCATACCAAGGCTTTAAATACAGACACTTATTGTCTGGCAAAATTCACAATTTGTACCAGTAATACATGATTTTTAATGATCTCGTCTCCCTAATGTTTAAGTTGCCAGAGCGTGAAGCAGGAAATTAAAACCCTCTATTAACCAGTTCCAAGCAGAACTCATTCTTTCTGTGAGCTCCACATTTCTACCTTCTAGAGGCATCAACTGCCCTAGAGGACAAAACCTGAAGATTCACTGATATTCTCAAACACCCGCTGTAAACTTTATCTTGGTCCCTAGGGGTGTGCACGCGGGAACCTCCTTTCTACATCATTACGGAGTTCATGACGTACGGGAATCTGCTGGATTATCTGCGCGAGTGCAACCGGCAGGAGGTGAACGCTGTGGTGCTGCTGTACATGGCAACTCAGATCTCCTCAGCCATGGAGTACCTGGAGAAGAAAAACTTCATTCACAGGTAGGAAGGACACTGAGCACCCCTGAATCTCGAGTACAAAACACCTCTTGATTTATTTTCCTGCTGTTCAGATTGTCATGGCATTGACTCAGATGCAGTTTGTGTCCTGTATTTAAGACACTAGTGCGTTACATTCTGATACAGTGCGTTAACCTGTCCATAGGATGGTCTCTTAATTGTTTGCCTGTCAGTGTTTCTCTCCTACCTTTGAAGCAGATGCAGATGAAAGACATACCAGGACTTCTATATTTTTGGACAAGGGCCTTAGATGTAAATGCTTCCCAAAGTGACCGGCTCTTAATGGACCAGATAAGCTGCTGCTCTTCCTTGATTCTAAGAGCCGTTAGAAACTGCTGCAGAAGCTCACAGCAAAGCCACCCTCTTAGTGCCTTCTGATCCCGTATTTGTTCTTGTTTGCTTCACTTTTTCCCCTGTTCTCTGCAGGGATTGTTCCCCACTATTGTCCAAATTGCATATTCACTTTAATAAGCATCTCTGCAGTCGTAAAAGTCTGAGAGACTCTGACCTTTAAGTGTGCTGCAATTATGGCTAGAGCTTTGCATTCTTCATCTGTAGAAGTGGCCTCCTAGCAATATAATGACACATCCTGCGCGAAGGTTTGAGAGTTGCTGAGTTTTATACAAGATGTTCTCTGTGCCATGGCGTGACCTTTCCTGCCCAATTAACTGCAATACGAAATTAGCACATGTTTTTTCATAGAGACAAATATGAAGATCATGTGTAAAGTTCTAAGTGCTCCTGTAAGTCATGTGTTACGTTTGCTGTTTAAATGCTTCTGTCAGTCAATAAAGTGAATGGTGATGCTGCAAATTAAAATTTCCAGCCTTTGATTTTCTCTATTGAAAGTATTTCATCCCTTCAGCCTGTAGGAAGGAACTTTAAAAAAAACTCCTTTGTGTGAATCCCATTTGTCTGCTCTCCTGTTTGTTTCATTTCCTCTCATTTCTGATGACCCATTTATCTAAAATAAATAGTAGCGTTTTTCCTTATCAGCCACCCCCATACCCACCTACCCAATTATTTTAAGAGTGTTGTCACAATTCACATCCATGGATTCAAATGTTCGGCTGTGACCTCATTTAATGAATCGGGAAGGAGGAGGAATTTGATTATGAAGGAGAGCTTTTATTTAGACACACATTGTAGTAATCGGCATTGGTAAGAAGGTATAGTCAAAATCACTGTGAAAATTTAATGGGCATCTAGTACGACATACTTTTAAAAAAAATTATTCTGATTGAGGAGAACAAGCAAAAGAAACAACAGTGTCTGCCTCATATCTAAAGATCTCACTAGAGCTTTCTGGTAGAATCAATTTTTAGTTCAATGTGACTTAATCTAGAAAAGTGTTTTTAATGAAACCTAATATTAGGAGAAATGTACTTCTGTGCTTTACATTTTTATACTTGTGAAGCATTTACGAGGGTGCTGATAGCATGTACGAGCCAGGGAAGTGGCAAAGGCAACTTGCACATCTCTCGCCTGTCAGGGTGGAGGCAGGTGAAAAAATGCGAGGAAAAGCTTAATTTTCTTGTTGCCCAGTGCTTTAAAAGTACTGGCAGCAGAGGCTACAACAGGTTCGAAAAGGCCAAAACGTGGTATGGAAAAGTTTCGTTGTAAAAATGTGGGGAGGAAGAAGAGCGTAGCTGGGAGTTAAACCTGGTGCTTGAGCAAGGACTGGAAAAGGAGTTCTGGAGAGTGACTGGTGTTGGCTGGGGTGACCAAAGTGCTAGAGGAGTGGGCAAGAAGTGAGGCATTGCGACTTCGTTTATTCAGCACTCGTCCTCAGCTATTGATAACTTCAGCACTGACATTTCTTTACATTATTTTTATCCTGAGGGTGGCAGCTTTTATTGAAAGTGAGGGGGCTTCTTCAAGCTTTCACTTCAAATTTAAAAAAAAAAAAAAAGTTTGGATGACAGTCTTACAGAGCTGGAATGGAAAATAACTTTCCCTCTTACATGTATGTGCATAACTACATCATTTCTGTGTAAGGCTGATCAAAATAATCACGTGCGGGCCCAGGTTTCTTTGGGAACAGCAGGTTTTCTTGCTATTGATAACAGTGAGATGGTAAAGACTCCTCATTGCCTGTTTTTGTTCTTGTTTTTAGGGACCTTGCTGCCAGGAACTGCCTTGTAGGGGAGAACCACTTGGTGAAGGTGGCAGACTTTGGCCTGAGCAGGCTGATGACGGGCGACACGTACACTGCCCACGCCGGAGCAAAATTCCCCATCAAGTGGACTGCGCCAGAAAGTCTGGCCTACAACAAGTTCTCCATTAAATCTGACGTCTGGGGTAAGAATTTGCATGTTTGAATTAATGCAGATTATATAGTCGTCTTTTCCAAGGCTGTGGAATGAGGACATTGTGAAACATTTCAGGAGGGAGCACCATTCCCTGGTTTGAGCCGTATTGTTCGATGAGCTTGTCGGAGGGCAGGAACTAATCTCTGCTAAGTCAGTCTTTGAGTGGAGCACTGAGGGTGCCGACCTGACTTTATATGTTTGAATTGTTGGCAAGTATGAAATAAAGGATTCTGTAGTGTTTATAGAAATGTATGAAATGGGGCTGGAGGGTACCGATACTACTGCCTTGATAGAGTTCTGGCGCAGAACTGTGAAGCAATATATTGTTATGCAGCCAGGAACTTTCAAACTACTTCAAGGAGGAAAGTGAGAATCTGGTTCATTTTATGTTTAAAAAAAAAAAAAAAAAGTGTGTATCTGTCTAGTGATAGCTCTAAGCTCGTCTTTCTGCATTTTAAAAGAATAATCTTTGGAATGAGATGAGGAGAAACAGAGGAAAAATTTGATGAGAAATGGTTATTGAAGAGCCCTGAGGTGCTAGTGATAAGAGAAGACTTAGCTAAATGGAGCTGCATTCTGTCAAATCTGACCACAGAAAATCTCATTGTACTTTTTATCAGCCTTTCTTTGGGTTTTATATCTCTGCCATAGCTGTTGGTCAAATTCTCAAAAGGGCCCGGTGACATGAGATAGAAGCTTGTGGGATGTAGTCCCAAAGGCACTTGGAAAATGTTATCCTGAGCATCTTCTATATAAAACCAACAGAGAGTAGTGAAGCAGCAGTGAAGTTTTCTGGAATTTGGAGAAAACTGTGTGGAGAGAGGCTTTATTTTGAAGAAACTTTTAAGTAGATGGCTGCTGCAAAATGCTTTATAGACAGGGAAGGAAAACCTAAAACAACCTCCCAAAGAGTATGTGATTGCGGACAAAGGGCTTGCTTCTGCTTTGGACTTGCACGTGGGTGCTGTTGGCTGCTGCTGGGTGTCTGCCACAGTCTCATTCCTGTTGCGTTTAAATAGTAAAGTACTTGAGGAGGAAAGATCCAAAAGGAGTATTGGGTATCTTTACTTAGGGTTAGCATAATGTCGCATAGTGAGAGTTGGGGCAGTGGACTTCGCGGTCTGATTAGAGCAAGCAACCGTCCCCGGAGGCCATGGCTGCTGCTGGGCATGCCAGAGTTTAGACACTTCCACCTCGCTGCCTCAAGACAGCAATCAAAGAAAATTGTGCACAGAAATGTCTAATGTAAATTGCCCTTGGTGGTGTTACCATGTAATGTGATGTGATTTCCCTACTTATGCAGAATTGTAATCGCTTTCTCTTCAGGTTAGGAACAGAATAGGGTGACTGAACTAATTACATGCAGGTTGTTGAACTGGTGTTGAGTCTATTCTGTGTGCCCGACTCCCGGGTTGGCTGCCTGACCCTGGCGCTGACCTGCATCCCCGCTGACTTCTGCAACTTGAATGCCTTGCCTGTTTCAAGACCCTTTTTGTGCTCTGTTTGGCTTTCTCCGTGACCAAATTGTCTCGCCCTCACCCTGCCGTGTTGGTACCAAGTGCTGAGACTTTCCCCTCACTGCTGCCTCCCAGGTTTCCCCTCTAGACCACACTGCAGCCAAACAAGGGCACCCCAAAAACACTGAGCTATTAAAGTGTGCCAGTCCTCTAGGGAGAGGTTGCAGATGAGAGGAGCTGTCAAATTGAGGGAGAGACTGCAGTGCAGCGGTGAAATGGTTTCAGCTAATCCACTGTGAAGTCTCTTAATTGTGCCTTTAATAGGACTTGAAGGATCTTAAGGCGTCCAGGTTTGAGACAACTGATACATTGAAAATTAGTCTAATTCTACCCTGTCATATCGCAGGAGACTTGTCTGTGCTGACGAAGAGTCTTGTTACGCTTCTTTAACGTTTAAGCTGCTGCTGAGCATGGGATCTGAGCCACCCAGAGCTGGTTTAAGTGTGCAGCACTGTTTAGTGACTACTCCCACTAAACATTCTCTCAAATTTAAGATGAAAACAAAGCTTATTGATTGTTTTTCTTTTTTTTTTTTTTTTCTTCTTTCTCCACTGCAGCCTTTGGCGTTCTGCTGTGGGAAATCGCGACCTACGGGATGTCCCCTTACCCTGGGATTGACCTGTCTCAAGTCTATGAGCTGTTGGAGAAAGACTACCGTATGGAGCGCCCCGAAGGCTGTCCTGAGAAAGTTTATGAGCTCATGAGAGCATGTAAGTGTTCCTCAGCCCTGCAAATCCTGCTTTTTAGCTCTGCAGAGTTGCAGTAAAAGTGCCAGGATCTGGCCACATGCAGGAAGGCACAAGAAACCCCCTGCCAGTTCCAGTGAAGGTGCAGTGCTGTGTAGAAGTGTGTGGTTAGAACTGCTTTCCCCAGAGGAGGAACATGCTAGGAAACCAGACATTTTTCTCTGCTGGGAGCACACAGGTCTGGGGAGACATTTGTTGTTCAGCTCAATGATTTCTTTGTCTCCTTTTTCCTGACAATTTAAAGAAAAACCTGTGCTTTAAGGATGAAGCAGGAGCTTTATTAGGCTTCTTAAGGGACTGACTGTTACTCTTCCACTGTAGCCTTATGGTGTGTGACTTAGTGTGATAGATTTTTTCCAGTATTACCTTGGCTCAGTGGTGGTTGCAGATACCCAGCACCCTTCAAATGAGTTTTCCGTGTCATTATTTTATCTCACCCATTTTATAAAAAAGGAACTGCAATAGCTGACTCCTCCTGGTGTAGTGTACTCAATGTCCAGTGCTGGCAGGAAGTGTTGAGTGGTGTTGTTTTTTCAGGCTGGCAGTGGAGCCCTTCCGATAGACCCTCCTTTGCTGAGATCCATCAGGCCTTTGAAACGATGTTTCAGGAATCCAGCATATCGGATGGTACGTCTGGGTCCCTCTTGGAGTGGCAGTTCTGGGGATGGGAGGAAGACTAACTGCATCCTTAACTCTGCATGTTTTTTGTAGGCTGCTTTGCAGTGCAACTCAGTCCTGTGTTATACTGCCTGGTGTAAATGACATCGAAAGCAGAGATGGGTTTGCATGTGGGCTTTTTTCTGTGTATGGGCATGCATCTGTTTTTAAAGGCCCAAACAGCTGAACAATCTCAAGGAACCTCTGCTTTGTGTTGTTTGCTTTTCTTTTGCACTATTAACTGTGAACAGCACAATAGTTTTTATCTTCTGTTGATTGTAGTGATTTTCTTCTGTGCTTTGCAGAGGTGGAGAAGGAATTGGGAAAGAAGGGCATGAGGAGTGTGGTGAGCAATTTCCTGCAGGCCCCAGAGCTGCCAACCAAAACACGAACATCGAGGAGAGCTGCTGAAAGCAAAGATGCCAACGAGAGCTTGGAGACTACACATGCTCGAGGCCAGGGGGAATGTGGTAGGTTTTAATTAAAGTCATTATTCCTTCAGGAAATACTGATGAAAACAAAATACATGTCCAGCTCTTCAGGAAAAGCTATATCTAATAACAGGTGCCATCTTTCTGTGCCAGTATTGTGTTTCTGCGTGACAGGCTGCTGAGTTTGCTTTCCTGGGTTCAGAACTCCTTTGATTATTTTTTGCAGAGGTAGGTTGTTAATCTTGGGACCAGATACAGACAGCAGCTGGTAGTGTGAATCCTTAACTGGCTGAGGGATTTGGCACTATACCTGCTGTTGCTTAGAGAAGCCCTAGGAGTTCTTTTAACGTAATGGCTCTTGCCTGCAGCTCCTTACAGACCAGAGCCCGAGCACAGAGCTCTCTGATCGTATCCTCTTCCCGTTCCCTGGTAGGAGCTATCAGTGGAATCTCGCACTGCATCCGAGTGCTGGGTAATCTGCTGTATTCAAGCCACATTACACTACCACACTGCATAATTTAAAGCAGGACGATTGCTTGGGTTTAGCGAGCACCGTAAGGGAGGTTTCTTCACTGTTCCATCCCAGCAGGTTTGTGCTTGCAGCACTGAAAAGTATTACTCTTGACAGGTACCAAATATAATTTCAGCAAGGGACAAAGAGGTGTTTGCAAAATCTTCCATGAAATTAAACTCTTTCGATCATTTTCTTCAAGAACTTAGCTTCCATTCTGAGGTAATAAAAGCAGTGGTAAACTGCTGAATGTATACAGTGGATTTGTATCTAGTTCATTTGAAAAATATTAAGGTAAAACAAAATATAGTGTTTTTTTCTGGCCCCTGTTGAGGGTGCCTTCTCTGACAGTTCATGTGATTGACCTTTTTTGTGTAATGTCAAATTCACCTGGCAGTATGTTTCAGTAGCAGATGTACATACATCTAGACGAAGGAGAGGGGGAAAAAAGAGGGGATGTAAAACGTTGGGAAAAGGAAGTATCAGAGACTTGGAAAAGGAAGGTCATTTATCGTGTATAGGAAATATAATTGCCTAGTATTACAAGCTTTGAAGTGAAATAACTTCATTTAAATACTTAAGGGCTTTGAGAGATTCAAGTGCAGCAGGAATAATATGATTTTAACATTATGCTGGGAATCATTTCACTCTTTATTGTGAAAGAAAATATTTCACATTAAAGTTTTATTGCAGTTTCCCCTTCAGTCTCCAGTGTTTCCATAGCAAGTCCAGCGGCTGGAAGGCGATGCTCAGTGCAAACTGCTAGTTTTCTCTGGAGCTCTGCAGCCCCATTGTGTCTAGACACAGCGAGGCCATGGCCTCCTGATGTGCTGTGAGAGCTCTTCTGGTTGTCCAGGTCCCCATCGGCTGTCGTATGGGAATGGTTTGACTGCATGTGGTCCTGTGGACGCGTGCTGTCTTCTCAAAGTACGCAGCTATTTTTCTTAAAATTCTCTCTCCTCAACCAAAATCCTACCCGTAGCATAATGATCACCAATATGTGACTAAGAAGCATTCTCCTTTTCCCTGAAGACTCTGCTTGTCTCTCTGCTTACTGCCTGCTTGAGCTGTAAATGTGTGTGCTGCCCTGAAGGCATTCCTGCTTTGAATAAGAACTCCATCTGAGTGCCTGGCCTGGGAGTGAGACCCTCTGTCAGTCAAATACAGAGACCTTCAGGACTCCCTATAAATTTCTTATAAACTACTATTCATTTTTAAATACCTCTTGTAAGTGGAGAAAGGGTCACCCCATCATTTTCTTCTGGAGCAGTGCTGCTGAAGGAGACTGTTACTGCCGCTTTCCTCCGTTACTGTACGAAGCTGGCCATCTTCACGGTGGTACGACCTGAAGCGTTCAGCTGTCAAAAGGCCTCTTGATTTCTGCTTGTGAAAAAGTTATTTCCATTCCTCACAAAGGACGACATGAGGGAAGGAGGTTAGGAGTGTCAGAATCTAAATGAACAAGGAGACTGGGGATGGGGGTGGGTTACGGAGATGCCTTATTAATTCAGAGGGTCACAGCACAGGGACTAAATCAAAGGCCTCTTAATATTTATCCTCTTTGCAGTGTGAAGTTCAGACAAGTCTCCAGATGTGAGGGCGGGGATGTGAACGCAATCATTTTGTGCTTGTATGTCGCTGTTTAAATCAGAAGCCTACAGGGAAAGCACTTTGGCAGCTGAGTCCTGTAGAGGCCACCTCATAAATGGATGTTTGCAGGATTAGGGGCCGCGTTCAGTGCGGCTGTACTTGCTTTGCTCCTGGTCTGACATTGGCTCTCTTTACAGAACCTTCACCTTTAGAGGAGCTGCAGCGGTTTGATGCTGGAAGAAACCCAATTATTCTGACTGTTGAAGCAATGCTCAATAGACTCTTTTCTTTCCCTTGCAGACCCTCTGGATCACGAACCTGCTATTTCTCCCTTGCTCCCACGGAAGGAGAGGGTGGCCTTGGAGAGCGGTTTGAATGAAGATGAGAGGCTCCTTCCGAAAGACAAAAAGCACAACCTCTTCAGTGCCCTTATCAAGAAGAAGAAGAAGACCGCCCCTACCCCTCCGAAACGGAGCAGTTCCTTCAGAGAGATGGACGGCCACTCGGACCGCAGGGCGGGTGGGGAGGAGGAGTCCAGGGATGCTGGCAATGGAGCTTTCGTTGCACCCCCCACAGACGCAGCTGACCCCTCCAAGTTTCAGAGCCCAAGCAATGGGGCTGGTGTCACCAATGGGGTTGTCGCTGGGAACTCTGGATTCTTATCTCCCCACTTACGGAAGAAGTCCAGCACGATGAGCAGCAGTCGAGGGGTGGCTGGTGAAGAGGAGAGTAGTTCCAACTCCAGCAAGCGTTTCCTAAGGTCCTGCTCAGCCTCCTGTGTGCCCCACGGAGCAAAGGACACAGAGTGGAAGTCTGTGACTCTGCCTCGGGATTTGCAGTCCACAGGACGCCAGTTTGATTCCTCCACTTTTGGGGGACACAAAAGTGAAAAGCCAGCGCTGCCTCGGAAGCGGGCAAACGAGGCCAAGGCTGACATTGCTGTCAGGGGAACAGTGACCCCTCCTCCACGGCTGCTCAAGAAAAATGAAGAGACCACTGATGATGTGTTCAAAGATGCAGAGTCGAGCCCTGGCTCAAGCCCTCCCACTCTGACGCCAAAACTTGGCCGTAGGCAACCTGCAGCCCCTCCTTCCTCCAGCGTGCTCCACAAGGACGATGGAGTCAAATCCAGTGCCTTAGGTACCACTGTGACGATGGACCAAGGTTCTGCTGCCAAACCCAACCCTGCTGGCTTTGTGGGGGCCAGCAAGGCTTCCTCTGAGGAGCCACGACTGAGGAGGCTCAAGCAGACCTCAGAGTCGGCCGGGAAGGACAAAGGGAAGTTATCGAAGCTGAAGCCGGCCCCTCCGCTTCCGCTCTCCTCGTCCTCCGTTGGCAAGCCTGGGAAGGTTTCTCACAGTCCCAGCCATGAGGCAGCAGCAGATGCGGTGTCTGGGCCGAAATCCAAACAGTTGACTCAGGTTGGAGATTCTGCGAGCAGTGATGCTGTCAAGCCAAACCAGTCAGGGGAAGGTGTGAAAAAGCTGGGGATCCCCTCTGTACCAAAGCCACAGTCCTCTACGAAGCTGCTGATGAGCACAGCAACCCCGGCTGCCTCTTCCTCATCTGTACCCTCTGCCCCGGGCGGGGACCAGCCATCATCTACAGCCTTCATCCCTCTCATATCCACCAGAGTCTCGCTGCGGAAGACCCGACAGCCCCCGGAGAGGATTGCCAGCGGCACCATCACTAAAGGGGTGGTGCTGGAAAGCACTGAGGCTCTGCGGATCGCCATCAGCAAGAATTCTGAACAAATGGCAAGCCACAGCGCTGTCTTGGAGGCTGGCAAGAACCTCTACACCTTCTGCGTGAGCTACGTGGACTCCATTCAGCAGATGAGGAACAAATTTGCCTTTCGAGAGGCCATCAATAAGCTGGAGAATAACCTACGGGAGCTTCAGATCTGCCCAGCCACAGCTGGCAGTGGTCCTGCAGCCACCCAGGACTTTAGCAAACTTCTCAGCTCGGTGAAAGAAATCAGCGACATTGTTCAGAGGTAGCAGAAGCCAGGTTGAAAAAATAAAAAAAAATAAAAAAAATTTAAAATTGCAATGGGCCAAAGCCAACTGTGTAGAGTGACAGCGTGTGTGGACTGACAAAAGACCGGAGCGTTCAGGTTAGGGCTGTGCAAAAGACACAGACTGGGAATGGATGCCCCAGCTCCCAAGGGCAGGGCTGTGTTCAAGAGGCGCTTTCCACCCTCTTAACTCGGATTCCCTGTGTTTCATATACTCGTAATCGTCTTATCTGTGGAGTTCTTGCCTTGTGGACTACAAGTCTAAATGCTGATGTCACACCATGCCTTTTTATTAATATTTTATTGTTCTGGACAGACTGTTATGACACTAAGCCAGACTAATGGACACTGAGATGCCATCCTCCTCAGGAGGACTTTCTGCTGCGTTTTTGTCCCCTCCCTCTGCCCCGCTGTACACAGGATGAGTGTTTGAATAGCAATATACCCGCTGTGTTTCTTGGGAGAGTTGCAGCACATATTCCTGGCTCGAGCCTGACATTTACGTGGCATTAGTGCAGCAGATTTAGTGCTTGGGAGGGAAGGGGGGGAAAATGGTTACTGTAAGGGTTTGTTTAATGAAAGAGTGCTACAAGTGATGTTTACCCAAATTGTTCCGATGATTCCACCTGCTGCCCTTTGTTTCTGTGTTTTTTCAGCAATTGCTCAGTGTTGTTGAGCCCAAATGAATTGCTTGGGTTCAAAATGTTGCAGACAGCACCCGCTAACGTAGCGGCACGGGAGCCTGTCTGTGAATCTCCCTCGGCAGCGATAAAGGACTGGAGAAGGCCTGGAGGAGGACGTTGCTGTCACGCTCTCGTGATGTCTGACATTAATCGGGCTGGCGTTTGGGGTGGGGAGCTGCAGAGCAGGTCTGGGAGCAGCAGGCTGGTGCTGAGCAAGGCATCGCTCCCTGAAAGACAGGAGAATTGCAGCAGGGGCAGATGCAGCTCGGCATGGGCTCAGAGATACCACTGTGCCTCCTGCAGTTGTTTCAGCTGAGCTTGCACATCGCAGATGAGCGAGAACTGCTGTTTCTCTGGCTGAATTTCCAGCTTTTTGTTCTGTGAGTGGAGATGGGACTTGGCTTCTGCCCTCCCGTAGAGACCTGTGCTTTGAGGGGCTGTGGTGCCTCCCTTTCCGTGCCAGTGCTGACTCCCCGTGAAGAGCTCAGATACCAGTATTCTGGGGTTAAAACCGTCACTACCTTGGTGCCAGTGTGGTTCCATCCAGCATCAAACAAGGATCTGTGAAGACTGCAGACGCTTCCCTTGGGTGCATCTCCCGAGGAAACTGCCACAACACGCTGACAGCAGGACTCCGGGCTTCCTTTCCAAAGTCCTGTGACCTTCCCAACTAATGCAGCACGACTGGGAACTAACTGTGACTTGTGACAATAGTGAAAAAACAAGGTTTAGGGCTATTAACAGTGCAATTTAACACCTCCTAACAGTTCCAAACAAGAGAAAAAAAAAGCATTTTCCATGTCCTGTTCCCCTGTAACTCTTGTGACCCCTGTTGTGTATCTTAAACACTAATTGCCTTCAATTGTATTTTATTCTGTTCTCTTTGGAGCTGTTTGTTTTGTATATGATTTCTAGTAGTTCACTCGTGTGTGTTCACGCCACTTCTCGCCCTCACAACCAGCCATGAGTTAACACATGACAAATGTTCAAAAGGAAATACACACTTCTGCCACAGGCTGCCTTTTAAAATGTAAGGAAAAAAACAAAAAACCAACCCACCCCAACCCTTGGACTGTCTCTTTCCTGGAGGTACTGTTTTTACTTTGATAACATATTGTGCCACTATATTATACATTTGTATCTCGTTATTACACACTTTTGTAGACTTGTCTTTTTTTACAGTGTGTAAATAGCTCTGTCCTTCAGCTCTGTGATACCTGAAGGGGGTTGTTTCCCCTTTGATTTGGTCCAGTACAGATTGTTTCTGTACACGACTTTCAATTCTTCCTCCTCTCTTTCTCTATTTTTTGGGTTTTTTTTGATTTATTTTTTATTCCAGTCTCTCGCGCGTAGTATATTTAAAAATAAATCAATGTTGACGAAAACCTGTGTTAGTCTGTTAGCGAAGCTTTTCAAACCCACTTACCTCCCCTTAGACTCTGCGTCCGAAAAGAGTGGTTCGCTGTTTGGGGGGTTCACTGGGGCTGGTGGGCTGGTTTCCATGTCCTTTTGATCTGGTTCTGAAAAGTCAGGAGGGGAAAAAGATGCACAGAATGAAGACTGTGTCATCACCTCTTTTTGAAGCACTTTGCTGTTGTCTTCAATGAGACTTAAATCAGAGATGGACTTGAAACTTTTCTTCCTGTTTGTATTCTGTAATTCAGCTCCTGTTGGTTTTCCTTCCTGCTCTGCTATGAAATGACCTGTGACTTTCTCTCCTCGGACAGCTCTGGCTGCTCCTTCCCTCATTTCTAGTTGTGCCCTGGGTGACGCACGCCCGGCGTGGTGCTCTGAGCACAGACCCAAAGCAGAGAGCTTCCCGCTCATCTCCCTCGAGACGCCGGGATGCCCAACGGCCACAGCGCTCGCTTTGCAGGTTTTCTGTCTAAAAATTTGAGATAATGTTGTTTCCAAAAGTCTGTCCTTATTTGCTGGTTTTGGACTACCTTCAGCCTTTCCAGCAAATCTTGAGGGAGGGACATAGCCAGGCACTAAAATGAGACACTGCCTTGGGTAATGACGATGCTGAAGAGCAAAAATGGTGAGAAGGAAACAAGGGCAGATGGAAGCGAGTGGTGTCCCCAAGGTCCCATAGTTGCTCAGTGATGTTTTAGGGTTTTAAGCCAGTTTGCCCAATTTCTAATCCCCTCAACAAGTCCCTGCTGAAATCCGTCGGTCTGGGTGTGGGGAACCAGTCACTCATGGGCCGTGGGAACAAGGCTCATCGGAAACATCGTCCTGCTGTCACGGCGATTGCGTCGGGCCGCTTCTCAATGACCGTGACGAAGATGAAGAGAGGAGCAGGAGGATGCTGTTGGCAAGTATAAATGTAAGTAATGGCTTGCACTTGGCGAGGCTCAGGCCGCTTTCCAGCAAGGTGGTGGTGCCCAGTGAAGTACACGCAGAGCTGCAAGGCGTTCCTGGTTGGTTGGTGACGATCACCCACGGCAAAAAGCCGTGTCCAGGCTGCTCGGCGTGTACACCTCTAGCATAGACTTGAGTATGGTGAATAGCTGTTGGCCGAGGGAAGATGGAGAAGCTGAACCTGTCCCTAGATGCTGGTCACCTCCATCCCTGCTTGCTTAGGGACCAGTCCATGGAGTCATGGGAAGGCAGAGGCCGGTTGACCCGGCTGCGGAAAGCCGTGGGATCTGCAGTGTGGGGAGTGAAGGAGAGGGGATGAAAGGCTAAATTTAGCTGAGTACAGTAGGAGTTGATTTAACAGATCGATGCATTTAACAGTTTGATTGCTTCAATTTTCAAGGCTATTGAGCTTGAAAGTGAGAGTGCTCTGGGGGGGAAATGGCTGTGTTTGTGTTTTTTGTTTTGGTTTTCGTGTCTTTGAAATTACAATGTTCACTCTTTTAAATATTCCTTTAATGTCATCCTGCCTTTTGTTGAGAAGCTGCTTGTCACAAGATGTAAAAAGTGGTCAGTGTTTTAAACTCATTCTTTTTCTCAAAAGAGAAAAAAATAAAAGCTGGGCTGGTGTGGCAGCCTGTCTTGGAGAGATGCTGCTGGACCAGCGGCAGCACCACCTGCCCCCCCGGGATGATCGGGGCCAGCTGACAGCCTCTTCCTTGTTCGACACTAATCCTTTCACGACTGAAAAGAGAGGAAAAGATACTTAAGCTCTGCGTCACCTCTGAAGAGAGGGTTTGTGGCATCACACGTCCATCTAAACGTAGGCTGGCAGGAGAGCGGGGTGGGCTTTTGGTCTGAGGGTCCCAGGTCGCTGGGAACGATGCTGCTGGATCAACCTGCTTCTCCAGTCAGCCCTGACGCCTTGGCATCCGCTGGGGTTTCTGACATTGCCTGGCGCGTGGGTTCGTAGGGCTGCAGGTCTGCCCGGGATGGAGGAAAGATGAGGAGCAACCTCCGGGGACAGAGGGGATGAGCAGGAATGGGGCCAGGGCAAGGACAAGGGTTGTACCCTGCTCAGGGAAGGATCACAGGGTGTTTTATGGTGTCCCAGCAGCGGTGGTGTTGGCAGCAAGTGTCTGCATCGGCTCTTGCTGGCTGGTGGTGGGGTGTAGGAGGATCCAACATGTACTTGGTGCTGTCCCTTTGCGGGTTGGCCTGCACGGGGGGCGGCGGTGCCCATGCCCCAGGCTGGACGTCCTGCCTTCCCTGCGTGGCCGTGCCGAAGTGAATCTGGCTCCTCGTGGTTCCGTGTGTGGGTGGGCTCCGAGCTCTCCAGCTCTCAAAGGTGCTGGGGGTCTGGGTGTTCCCCTGGGAGCTGCCCCACAAAGGGACCCGGGAGGGGAGGGATTGTGAGGGGATGCGGGCTCTCGCGGGAGCTGGATGGGAGATGTGAGGATGGGCTTTCCAGCATCCTGGGGGTTGCTCCTGGTGTGTTTCCCCATCCTTCCTACCAGACAACACCCCCAGACTCCAGGCAGTTATTTTCCATCCGCTTTTACCTCCTCCTCCCCCACCAGCCTCCACCACCAAGGAGCAGTAACGAGGAGCCCGGAGCGTTGCCTTTCCCCACGTGCACCAGCCACCCCGCTGCGAGCCGAGGGGTGCTCCGGGGGTGCCACGGGCCCTCGCCCACCCCACATCACAGATGGCCTGGACCCCCTTTCCTCTGGGGGGTGAGGAAGGTGATGGCACAGAGCTGCCCATCAAGGAGCCCTCCAGGCACACGGGCTGAGCCCGGCTCTGTCCCAGCCGCCAGGTAAGCGCTGTGGGAAGCTCCGGCTTTTCCTTTTCAGTTAGACAGAGGGTTATTGGGCTTCAATCAAAGGCCCGTTATACGTGCGGTTTTGTCATTCTGCTCTGAGCCTCTTCTTCTCTTGGACTTGAGAGCAGGAGCCCAGGCATCCCCACCGGCCCCACCATCACTCAGCGGGTTTCCTTTCCCTTCCCACAGCAGACAGTGCCACTTTTCCCTGCAGCGATCTGTCACGGTAAAGCCAGGGATTTACCAGCCCTCACGAACCCAATGTTGCTCCAAAACTTTCCCCTTCCCCCCTACCATCCCTTCTCTCCCACTCTAGTGCGGGTTAAATTGATCAGTGCGTATTTATTGATGGTTTGGACACTCGAAAGAAAGGGGGGGAAAAAAAAAATTAAGATGTTGCCATAGAAACATCAATAAAGCTCCCGTCTCCGCTGCGCGATGCGAGCGCTGCGCCTGCATCCCCCGAACCCACGGCCTTTGGTGGGGTGGGAGGTGAGAGGGACTGGAGGTGGGTTTGAGATCGGAGGCGGGTTTGGGCTCAGCCGCCTGACTGCCAGCGGGTTTGTAGGTCGCTGGCGTGGTCCCCGCGGTGCGCGATGGCTACTGCAGCGGAGATGGGGGGGAAGGAAAATGCCCTTCCTCTCCCTCACCCTTGCAGCCGGCACCGTTCTCGTGCAAGGGCCAAATCCCGGCATCATCTGCATCCCAGGCCCAGAGTCCCTCCCGTTCTGCACCCGTGGGACCGTGACCCACACGTAGCTCCCCGAAGCAGCCTGCGCTCACGCCTCCACCGCTCCTCCCTAGACCTGGCCGCCCCACGGCTGGCGTTTTCCCGTCCGTCCCAGCTCGCCTCCATTCAGCCTTCGCTGGCACCGCGCTCCTGCTGCGACAACAGCTCGCGCCGGCCCCGGCAGGGCCCTGTTAAGTGGCCTGTCTGCTTGATGGATATTACAATGCACCTCTCAGAGCCTGATTTTTATTTTTTTTTATTAATTTTTTTTTTCCGCCCAACCAAGTCCTGCCACGGTCTTTGATTTTGAGGGTACAATTTAGCACTTGCAAATAATTGCCCTGCTTCATTTTTACGCCTGCGATGCAGCGTTAGCAGTCCTTAGGTGTCTAACTTGCCACGAGAGCCAGAAGCCGGGTAGCTGGACCTCTGATTACGAATTTCTCTGCCTGCAGCAGCAGGCACAAAAGCAAACGTCATCGTTGGCATTGGCAGGGCTGAATCTGCCCGAAGGAGGAGAAGGCAGTCGCTGAAGAGCGGGGCTTTTCCTTCGCAGCTGTGGCCGCGCTGGCTTTTGGGGGCGGCGATGCCCCGTGCTGCACCGTCGGCAGCGGAGGGGACGGGAGAGCAGGGGGACCGGTGATGCCAGGGCAGGTTTCCGTGCTCGTGCCAGAGATTCCTAAGGACAAGATTTTCTTGAGCCCCGCTGCTCTGGCCTGGTTTGCACGCAGGAGCCGGCTCTTGTCAGTGGCATCGTGACGCTAAGCAGAATTTGCTGCCGGAGGGACTTTTCCGTAATAGGCAGGAGAGCAGCAACGCTGCGGCTCCGCGGAGAGCTGAGGGACCCTGAGCAAGGGACGTGAGATCTGTGGCAGGGCTGGAAGGGGAGCAAATGCCATGTCCCCCCTCCCCAAGGCAATCCCAGCAGCAAAACCCCCCAAACCCCTTTTGTCTGAGCAAACCCAGGTGAGGTGGAAGGAAAGGATGGGACGGGGTGACCCACAGGAGGTGGGGGGGGTCGAGTCCGGGGCCCTTATCTCCCGAAGCGGAAGGTGAAGCCCCCTTTTTTCCTGTTGTAGCCATTGAGCTCCTCAGCCAGGTTCCCCAGCGTGCTGCTGCGCTTCTCCCCTTCGGCTGACAGCAGCTCGGACCCCCGCTGCCTGTCCGGCCGCTGCCCGCCGCCCTCCTTGCCGTAGCCCCACAGCTCCCGGGCGATGCCCAGCAGCGTGCCCAGCTCCTCGCTTCGCCTCCGCTTGGCTCCTGCCCTCCAGCCGGCACCGGGGTCCTCGGCCACCGCCGTCGCTCGCCAGCTGGGCCGGAGCGGGGTCCCTTCCCTGGTGTCTCCCAGCTCCTGCCACTCGTTGGGTGGGAAGCAGGCCCCCAGGCTGAGGAGGAAGAGGCAGGACAGGGAGTAGGGTGCTCTCATCTGGGGGAAGCAGAGGAATGGAAAGATGTTGGTAAACTGCAGGGCATCCTCGGGCGGCAGCTAAAGCAGCAGCAAGGGGCTGCCCTGGGCCAACGCGCGTTCCTCATCCCTCCTGCAGCACCCACAGCCCAGCCCCACCACCCCTGTGCCCCGCAAGAAGACCCCCTCCAGCACCCCCGCCTCTCGTCCTGCAGCCTCCATCCACCGCAGCGGGGATGCTGGGGGGGGCTCTGAGCTTGCTCTGCCTCTCCCCCTCCTCCCTCACACCCGCTCCCTGCTCACAAATTGCAGCCCTGCAGCTGCTCCCCTGGTTCCCAGCCAAGAGCCGGGCTCCGCTGGGATGGGGGTGGCTGATGGGCTATTATCCGGGTGGGCTGATGGCCTCTGGAGCCCCCTGCTCCTCTCCGAGGCACCGCGGGAAGGACTTAAGTGCTCGCCTGAGCCGCCTCGCCTTCCCACGGCGCAGGGCCTGCCTGCGGTGCCTGGCTAATGCGAAAGTGGGGTAAGGTGCTCGACATCCCCCCCCCTGGTGCCTCCCCCCCGGCAGTGGGGTCTGCTGGGCAGAGCGGGAGGGGAGCGCGGTGCGGGGCGGCGTGCGGCGATGCACCCGGGGTGACCTGAGCACAGGCAGGGCTGCTCTGCCTCCCCTTCCTCCTCCCGCAAAGGCTCAGAAAGGGAGAAGGGATTTTTTTATCGTTATTGTTATCATTTGCTGCAGATGTCGCCTTGAAAGTTGCCACTGGTGATGGGGGTGAGGGTCTCTGCCCTGCGCTTGCGGGGTGGGGGGGGGGGCAGCTCCTATGCTGGACCCGGCTGAGTCGCATGCCCTCCCCAGCAGCCCCCCTGGCCGTGGCCTTTGCTTTGGAATGCCCCCCGCCTCATTTCGCGCCTTGCCGCTATTCTGTGCTCTCCCCCTTTGCACCCAGTTGCCCATCGCGGAGCCAAATCGCTGGGTGCGGCCGGAGCAGGGAGCACCTTCCCAGCATCGGCGCTGCTGAATCCCCTTCTGGGGGTGCTGGTGGGTATCCTGGCCCCAAGCTGCCTCCCCCCAGCCTTCACCCATCGAGGCACTCACCTCTCCACCGGGGCGATGCCGCCAGCCCTGGCCCTGCTCTGTGCCGCCCTGCGCCCAGACTGCGCTGGCCATCGCGCCTCGCCTGCCATTAAATACCCGCCGGCGCTAATTGCCGTCTCGCCCCCTCGAGTGGGTGGCCGTGGCCGCACAGAGCGGAGGCTGGGCTCCCAGCGGGGAGGGGGAGAACGGGGGCTGGCCCAGCCACCGCAATGGCAGCGCGGCCCCATCGCTGATGGAGGCGAGGCCTCCTTCGCTTGCGGCCTCGTTGGGAGGAGAGGCTGGGTGCGCGCCGTGCCGGAGCTGGCGGGGATGCTGGTGGGAGGGAGGGTCTCGCCATCCCCTGGCCTGGTGCACGCTCGTGTGCGACTGTCGGGGGTCCCAGACGTGCAGCTGGCACCGGCGGAGACCCCTGCACCCCCAAACCCACTCAAGGAATGGCTCTGCACGTGCAAATCCTGGTACTTCCCCCATCCTTGGCCCGTGCACGCAGCCCCCCGTGCTGAAGCGTGGTCCCCAGCGCCTGGCACCCAGCTGTCCCCTCCTGGGTCGGTCCTGCCCTGGTGCAGAGCAGGGTTTGGGGAGGGCAGCGGGAAGGGGCCCAGGGCACCGCTCAGTGCTCTGCCCGTCAGCACGGGGAGCAGGTCCCCTTGGCACCCAGACCTCCCAGGCTGTGGCACCTAGGTTTGGGCTGGAGCCCCCGCTGCCCCATCCCTGCCCCGCCGGCTCTCCCCCGCCCTCCCCGGCAGCTGCGCGGCACGGTTTGGCCAGGCCAAGCCCGCGACTGGCCGGTTCCCAGCGACGCCGTGCCGTGAGCCCTCTGCGTCGCCCGCAGCACGGCAGGAGCCGCGGTAAATCCGGTGCCGCTCGACGGCAGGTTCCCCTGGCGATGCCCCTGCGCCGCGCCGCGGGCACGGCCGCTGACACGCCTGCTAACGATGAGTTCCTTTATTCAGGAGTTTAGAAATCCACATGTACAGCGTTGGACACCACTCACACACAACCTAGACTTCACGGCACTGCTACACGCCACGGCCCGGCCCGGGGCTTCGCCGGGAAGTTACGCGGCCAGCCCCTGGACCCCTCGCCCACCCCTGCCCTCCCCTCTCCAGGGAGGTGTCGCCACAGACGGGTTTAGCTTAATCCGGGGCGGCCATGTGCGCTCTTGGGAACAATCCTGGGAAATCCTGCGTCTCGGCGTGGATTAAATACCTCTCGTGCAATTCGGAACAAAGTCGTTAGGGAGTCCCGGGTGACATGAGCAGTTACACGGGGGTGCGCGACCGACAAACTGCGCGTACAGCGTCCCTTTCCCGGCATGGAAAAACACCGGTGGAGGGGTCCGGGGCGGGGGACGAGCCTTCCCGCCTGGGGCACGGGCTCTGTGTGCCTTCTTGTCCTGAAGGCAAGTGCTAGAAAACCCAGCTACGGCTAATCCACTGAAACAATCGAGGGAAAAGTAAAGATGGGCATCGCGCTCGCCGCCTGCGCGGGACCCTTGCTGGAGGGGCCGAGGGCACGCGGGAAGCCCCTTGGCGGGTGCTGGGGGCTCCTGCTCTTGTGCTGGTGTGGAAAAGCCTCTGCCAAGCTCCCCCAAATCCCGTCGCTCGAGAAGCCCAGCCTGGCTGGCCGCTCTGGGCAGGGATGGAGCGGGCAGGGTGCCTGCGCTCGGAGCTCGTGCGCACCCGAGGGCTCCCAGGACGGGTCTGGCAGAGGGGAATGCTGCAGTGGTCCCCAACGCGCCCGTTCTCCCTGTGTCCCTGGCAGGACAGACAGACGGGGACCCCCGCAGGCGAAGGGGCTCGTCCAGCACAGGATCTGAGGCGGGGAGGCTGAAATAAGAGAGAAGCACGCAGGGAAGTACGAATCTGCCGCAGCCGGGAAGGTGAGCCTTGGATCTCCCCGAGCCTTAAACCCCCTGGAAATGGGGGCGGCAGGGCCCCATCCCCTCCCCGGGCGGTCTGTCTGTCTGGCCGTGTCCCGTGGGGCCTGGGTCCGGCACGGGGGCTCCGCGCCCCATTGCTGCCGTAGCACAGGCAGAAAATCACGCGCAGGGTGGCGAGGTCCTGGCTGTCCATCCCTCCCTGCTCCCACACAGCCCACTCAGGCTCACTTTTTGTTTTTTTTTTTAAACAAAACCCCCCATTTAAGTCCTTCCAGGGAGCCAGAGGGAGAAGTCAGCCCCACACCCCGTGGCAGCTCCTCCTCGGTTATCAGGGCCCTGCAGATGCTAAGCCCCACTCGGGGCTTCTTTTTGCAAAACCTTAATGAGATTTGAAGAAATGAAAGGCTTTGAAAATCTGCAGGTGCCGAGCCAGAGCACAGCTCATCCTGAGTGAAAATGAATGCGAGTCCTTGGGCTGGGAGCGAGCGGGGGGGGGCTCGGGCAGGGGCACGTGGGCATGCTGTCCAAAGTCAAGGGTTTTGGGAAAGGTCACAGCTTTTGGACGGTGAAAGTCCGACAGAGTCTGAGCAGGTCTGGTTGGGAGGGAGGAGCTGTGAAACGCAGGCAGAGCCGTGCCGGGAAGCGAGCCTTCCTCGCCTCCTCTTCCTCCTTGCCACGCTCGCTGTTTCCCCAGCGCCGCCAAAACGCCTCTGTGCCGCGCTCGGTTCTGGGTGCGCGTCCCTGCGGCACCGTGCGTGCTCGCTTTGGGGTGCCCCAACCTGCCAGGAGGCTCCAGGAGCCAGGACGGGGATGAGGACGGAGGAGTTTGTGGCCGTCCCTTTCCATCTGCGTTGCTCTTGCAGGGGGGAGAGGCGGGCGTTTCGCAGACCGGAGAAGGAATCACCGGCACGGTCGGGCGTCTGCACCGGCTGCAACCCCGCCGAGCCCTCCCCGTCCCCAGTAGCACCACGGGATGAGCTGGAACCGTGGAGCAGCAGCCCCGTCCCTGTCCCAGGGGCTCTGCGGGGCTCCCCACGGCGAGCGTCCCCCAGTCCCTCACCAGCTCGGCCACGCTGCTGCTGGGTGTCTTGTACCCAAAGCGGAGGTGCCCAGCCTGCTGCGTCCCTTCCTCCCTCTCTCCAGGCAGCCCCTTCCCCTCCTCGCCAGACACCGCTGGGCACCGCTCCCCAAATCCCCGCAGCTCGTTGCCCTCTCTGCCGCAGCGGTGGGTGCCAGCTGCGGGTCGCGCTCTGGCCAGGGGATCCATTTTGGCTGCACGGGAGCCATGGCAACGGTCTGAGGATGTTCATGGGCACCCGGGAGCAAAAGCCGTCCTCCCCAGGGGCCTCCAAAGATGGGCCAGCCCTCGGGGAGGATGGCAACTGAGGGGGACGGGGCTACAGGGAAGGGCAGGGGGCTGGGCACAGGGTCAAGGGGGGCTCATGCCATCCAGCTAATTCTCCTCTCGGACCGGCCGGATCTTCATCTCGGTGAACTTGAGGGAGTACTGCCAGCCAGTCCAGGAGGACCACTCGATGCCGTCGGCGTAGGAGCTGTGGTGGCCCCTGAGGTACTGCCCGTTGAGGTTGGAGGTGTGGCAGTTGCGGTACCACCAGGCGCCGTGGTAGAAAGCCGCGCAGTTGTTCTCCGAGTGGTCATTGTCCAGGTCCTTGGTGGTGAACTTCATCCCGTTGTGCTTCAGGAAGGAGTCTCCTGCCACCGGGAAACAGGAGCCATGATGGGCCCTTCCCGCCCCTCACCCTGCCCTTGGGCTGTCTCCCACCTCGAGGGGCTCCCCGGGCACCCCAATGGGGCTCCTTTGGTGATGTAGAGGGCACTGGTGGTCCCCAACCCTGCAAATGCCCACCCGCAGCTGCTCTCCTGCCTCCAGCTCCCTGCGGCTGCAGGGACGCAGCCAGCACCACTGCCAGTACCAGAGGATTTGGTGGCCGTGGGCACCCCCCGCCCCGAAGGACCACGGGCATCCCCCCATCCCACCGCCATACCTGCCGTCCCCGAGTAGTCAGCGATGGAGACGGGGTACCCGTCTTCCTCGGGGTCGACGGAGAAGAGCCCCACGCCGAAGCTGCCGTAGTGGGCGAAGGCGGTGCCGTTGTCGAAGTCCTCCAGGTCGATGCGGAGCTCGTAGCTGCCCTGCACCGTCAGCACGTGGATCCGCTTCAGCCCTGCGGCGGAGGGAGCTGGTGAGCGCGGGGAGCCCTGCAGGGACGGGGCGGCCCTGGGGAGGGGGTTTGGGGGCGGATGGGGAGCGGTTCCCACCCTCCAGCCCTTGCTGCACGGCCAAGGGCATCTGCTCAGCTCGCAGGTGAACAGCCCCATGGCTTCCCAGCCATCCGGTCCCCATGGCCGTCACTCCTAGGACGGCGCCTGCGCTGGCTCAGGGGGTCTCAGTGTCCCTGCCTTTGCAAAGGAAACCCTGGGCCCCCCCTCTCCCCACCCTGGACTTTGCCATCCTGCCCCACGCACCTAACCAGTGCTCTCCCGTCAGCTTCCCGAAGCCGTCCCGGTAGGCTTCCCAGCCGCGGAAAAAGTTGACAGAGCCGTCCTCCCGCCGCTGAAACACCTGGGGAGATACACGGGGCATCAGTCGTGGGGCTGTTCTGAGCCTGCGCACCCCGAGTGGCACCCCCTGCTCCCCACCCTGCTGACCGCCCCTCCCTGCCGCCGCCTTGTTAGACACGGGTGCAAATTAAACCTTTTCAGCTCAGTAATTACACGGGGACAACCGCGAGCAGGTCCCCAGGGAAATGCTGGATCATTATCTGCGGGCTCCCGGGGATCCGTGAGTCGGTTCGGATAAAACCCTTCCTCCGCCTGGAAATGGGAGCCGAGCTCGGGAAACTCGCGGCGTGCTCCTGCGGGAAGGTGGCCGGTGCCCCGGGAGGGGTGGGCACCCCGCGCCCAGATGGAAGCAGCCTGGGCTCTGCAGTTACGTCTAGGAGCAGAGGGACGGACGGACGGCGTGACCGGAGGTCTGTCCCCGCAGCGCGTGCTGCTCAGGCAGCCTTCCAGTCCAAGCCATCCTGCAAACGGCGGGATGCTCGGCGCCGCGTAAAACTGCGCTCTCCTGGGCAGCCGCCCGGTGATCGGGCATCGTTCCTGTGACGGCCTCGTTAGTCATCCCAGAGAAATTAACTGCGAGGCATCGACCGCCCTGACTCCAGCAGAGCCCCCAGATCCCAGCCAGATCCCCGGGGCTCAGCGCGGCTTTTCTCCTCGGAGCCTTTCCCTTTTTGTCTCCCATCTGCTCATCGGCGTGTCGTGCCCTGTGTGTTTCATCCCCTTTTATCCATCGTTTGAGGTTTGATTTATTGACAGTGATCTAGAAAATGCTGCTCCGTGTCCAACCATTTGAACTTAATTAAGCCTCCAGCCCTGGATTAATTGCATTAAACTTGGCTGAGCCAGCCTGCCCGACTGCCACCAAGCACCGCGCTCCCGCGGCCGGGGTGGCTGGGGCGCTCGGTGATTTAGGAAGAGCCGCCCCATGCGCCGGCAGCCGAGGGGTCAGAGCTCCCTGTCTTCGGGGCTGGGCTGTGCCACCGAGCCAGTTCACCCCAATTCCAGCACCCCGGGCTTGGGCAATGCCACCGAGTCCCTGCGCCGGCTGGGAAGCCGCCGTGCTTTGCTCCGTGGTGAGGATGCTCTGTCGCAGCATCCCCAGGCTGCTCCTGCCAGTGCAGGGTTTCATCCCAGTGCGCGGAGGAGACCCAGCTCGTGAGCTTCGTGCCAGTTTGCAGGCATTTTTTGGGCTGTGGGTGCCTGGCGCAGGCTCCGGCGTGCTCCTCGGCACAGCACGGCTCTGATCCTGCTGTACTTACCTTCTAGAATTAGAGCCTTAATTTTTATCCCATGCGTTGAGCACTTGAGAAGCTGTGGTTAAGCCCGTTTAAAGGGGCTTTCTTCAGGCTTCCCGGGAAAGGGGGACAGCGTGGCTGGACGGGGGCCCGAAGCTGATTTTCCCCGGTCAACGGTGGCTCCGGTGCTGCCGCGCGGGGAAGGCAACAGAAGCGGTGGTGCTGCTCCCTCTTAATCGGCTTTGACCCGCCACTGTAAATAGGCCAATTGCCTGAGTGGTGCCCAGGGAAGCGTGCGGGGTGCATCGCCGTTGGCATGGCTCGGCACGGCTCAGCATCACCCCAGCGCTGGAAGAGCCCTCGGTGCCCCACTGCCCACCACGCTCAGCGCCAAGAGGCTGGGAACCAGGTCAGAAGGGCTGGTGGGTGCTGGAGGTCCTGTATCCAACTGCGTCTCCTGCTCCATCCTCATCATCCCTCATGCATAGTCCCTTCACTCATCTCTCCTGCGTGAAGGCAGGGAAGTGGGAGCCTCCTCCTTGCCCCCCGCGCCGGGACACTGCAGGCGCTGGGATGCGGCACGCACCGGTGACCCCCGGGCTCGCTGTCGCGCTGCCAGCCCTGCCGTGCTGCTCTTTTCCTCCTCATCAAATATGCATCACCCCCTCTTAAGCAAAAAGGATTTCCTTCCCTTCTTTAAGGCAAAGTTAAAATATTTATCTCCCCCGCTCTCCACCTCCCCGAGTCGCCCTGAGCCCGCGGGGCAGGGACAGGCTCCTGCAAAGGCACCAACCCAGAAAAATGGGTTAAAGCCAGAGGAAAGGGGGAGCGCCAGCCTGTGCCTGGCCTGGCGTTGGCAGCGAGGGAGGGCTCTGTGCCCTCTCCCCACAGCCCCTGATGCCAGCCCCCACCGAACCCCCAGTGAGCTCCACACCCCACCACAGCCGCAGCCCAGGGAGACGCTCGACCATCGCTCTTCCACCCCCGCAGCGCTCGAGCTCCCGGTCAGGTTTTTGGCATCTGCGACACAGACCCTACAGCCTCAGCCCTGCGGGGTTTCTCCAAGCCCCCATCACAGCGGGGAGATCATCTTCGGGTCCAGCTACGGAGAAGATAAACCCGGAGCGTCACAGGAGCCAGTCTGTGGGAAGTGCCGATGCCGTGTGATCACCCTCCATCACCGCCATCCCGGCTGCTCCTGCCAGCAGACGTGCCTCGTCCCCGTTCGTGACCATGTGTAAATCACATCTTTTGGGAACAGCACCCATTTCCCTGGGCTCGTCTCACCCGCTGCCTTCGGCTCATCCCAGCCCATGTGTGAGCGCATCAGTGTCTGTTCAACTCCCCAGCCCGTGCTGGGAACCTCTGGCAGGTGGCAAGCAGGTTGGGCGAGGCCGTCCCTGCAAGCGTCCCTGGCATGGCAGGTGCCCACAAAGCTGGAAGCCTTCACTTAACATCACCATGGCCTTCGTCCTGCCAGCACAGCCTTTTCTTCCGCAGCCTTCAGCTTCCCCACCGCTTCCCGGTACACGCTGTACATGGAAAATGATGCTGAGGTGGCCGGAGCCGTCGTGGCACCATTGCTCCCGCGGCTGAGATGCTGATGCCGGGGGCTTTGCCCTGGCTGGGCAGCGATGGAGGCTCAGGGGC
Source organism: Chlamydotis macqueenii (assembly GCF_036417535.1). Classification (NCBI taxonomy): domain Eukaryota; kingdom Metazoa; phylum Chordata; class Aves; order Otidiformes; family Otididae; genus Chlamydotis; species Chlamydotis macqueenii. The sequence goes on along the minus strand of NC_141575.1, from coordinate 5,712,536 downwards.
GCCGGGAGGAGCACAGGGCTTTTGCAGACTTCCCAAGATGACACCATGTGAAGAGGCAACTTTTCCAGGCCTCCAAGGATGCCGAGCCTTCCCTGCCCTCCGTCGCCCCGTTATTACTTTAATAAAGCGCTGGAGGTGAGCGTCTGACGGGGGAGTCGGGGTCGGGCTGGGCAATGACACGGCTGCAGCCCCGGGGTGCTGCGGCAACCGCAGTCAGTGCTGAGCGCTGGCTGCAGATGCTCCCACCGACCCGGACCCACACCCAGCCGGATGCAAATGTGGCCCCGCTGCTGGTGGGCAGGACCGAGGGGGATGTTGGCTGCCCCGGGCTGGCTGCAGCCGTGGCGGGGATGAGAGGTGTTTGTTGGGCTGAGGGCTGTGCCTTGCTCAGCCTTCCCGAGGAAGGGGACGGGGAACAACCAGGGGACCCTGCCTCTGGCGAGGGGACAGGGTGATGCTGCAGATTTGGAGGTGAGTGACCTTGGCCAGGTTTCTCCCTGACAGAGCGTTGTGGGGACTCTTCCCCCTGCCCCGTTCCCAGTGGTCTCCGAGCCGTCCATGCAGGGTAAGGCTTAGCTCAGCTGCTCCCAGGCTCCTGAGTCAAAATTGATTCAGCTGCTGCCATCGCTTCCACCCACCCACCCACATGCAAATAAGCCCAAATGTCAGGAGTAATCGCTCCAGAGGAGGAGGAGGGGAGGGAAACTTCCCAGGCTCTGCAGCAAAGCGCTCAGCCATGCCACGGCTTTCCCGGAGCCCGGGTGAGTCAGTGCCCCAGGGAGCCCCTCTGTGTCCCCAGCCTCGCAGGAGATGGCTGAGACACCCCCCCTGCCGACCCTGGGGGCATGTTTGGGAGCCCGCGCTACGGGAGCCTGGGGTGGGCACCCTCAGCCCCGCTCCGGATGCGCCCATCTCTGGGATGCTGGGATTTGGCACCTGCTTTGGTTCCCCTGCCCCAGTCTGGGCAGGGCAGAGCTGGTGCTGCCCACCCTGCTGCCAGAGCCCACGGTGCTGCTGGGTGTAAAAATCATTCGCTTTGCCCCCTCCCTGGCCCAGCCGGAGCCCTCCTGGCTGCAGCAGCTTTAAATAAGCCTCTGAGCGTCTCGCTAATCACCTTGGGCTGCTCTTCAGGCAGCGCTGGAGCGCGGCTGGGGCTGGCGGAGGCTGCGCACGGGGCTCGCGAGGACCCTCCCCACCCTCAGGAGCCAGAGGGGTCCCCCCTTTTCCCTCTGTGAGCCCCCCCTCAGGAGCTGGGGTTGCCGGGGCTGGGCTGTGCCTCAGTTTCCCCACTGGCGCTGCTGGTGCTGATCTGTGCGCAACAGGTTGCTCCTGCCCGGGGTGGGCTCTGGGCAGGCTGAGGCTGAAGGCTCTTCAGCCCACCAAGGGCAGGGGGGCTAAGCTCCCTCCTGGCACCGCTCAAAGCTGCTTAGGGGAATCAGATCGTCGGGATTTGTTTCCTAGAGCGCCCAGCTGGAGGGGTGCCGGCCGGCTCGGCTCACCCAGCGTGCCCCCCCACCACTGCCCTGGGACCCCCTCGCTGCGCTGCCAGCACCCCGAGCGATGCCCTCCTGGGCAGGGGCTGCTCACATCCAAGAAGTCCCCGGGGTAGGGGGGGCTCCAGGTTTGGGGCTGTCAGTGCTGTGTCCCCCCGGCTCCCTGCCCCCATTACTGTGATTACGGGGTGGCTGCAGCCGCCACGGCAAAGTGAATCGGACAGGGCGGCCGGGGAGCGAGTGAATCAGCACGGCACCCCTCTGCTACACGAGGCGAAACGCGCTGGGTTTGGGGTCCGTCCTCAGCCCCAGCACCAGCTCACTGGGACCACCAGGATGGGGCCAAGTGCAGCCCCCCGCCCCACAGTGCAACTGCAGTCTCCCACCCCGGCGCAGGGACAGCCCGTGGGCGGCGGTGGCATCACCCGGAGCCCCCCCAGCGTGGTGGCAGCTCACCGTCCAGCCGCCCCCGTCGGTCGTCATGTCGCAGTAGACCTGGAAGCCGGCGGGGTAGTGCGTGGGGAAGATGGAGTAAACCCCGTCCTCTTGCTGTCCGCTCGCGTAGATGTCAAAGCAGTCTCGGGGCCGGGAGCCTGCAGCATGGCGTTGGGATGGGGTGGGACGAGAGGAAAGCTGGTTAATTAATGAGCTAATTTAATGTCTTGCCATTTCTTTCAGGCTCCCAACCTTGCTGCCAGCTCTGGTTGGTGGCTTGGTGCTGCCTTGCTCTTTCCCTCCTTTCTCCTCCGATGCTCAGGGCGCGCGGTGCCTGGGGGGACGTGGCCACCACGGGGACCCCCCCGGCAGCTGGCAGAGACGGAACCCCGCGTCCCCGTATGACGGCAAGGGCGGCTGGGACCCAGCCGGGGAGGAGGGAGCTGATGCCCGGAGGCAGCCGCAGGCAGAGCGTGGGCACGTGCTCGCAGCGCCGGGACGGTCTTACTCAGCTTCACCTTAACCAGACAGAATCACAGACTGGTTTGGGTGGGAAGGGACCGTTACAGCCCACCCAGTCCAACCCCCCTGCAAGGAGCAGGGACGTCTCCAACCAGATCAGGTTGCTCAGAGCCTGGTCCAACCTGGCCTGGAATCTTTCCAGGGATGGAGGATCAACCACAATGCTGATGAACGTGACCGGGTGGGTCTGCAGGGGCACGCAGTGGCTTTTGTGCTGGCTTTGCAGGCTGGTTTAGGGACAACTGGGGGCCGCATGGTGAGAAACACCCCTTCTAGGACACAACTTTCCATCTGCCCCCTACCCCAGCTCCTTGCCAGCCCCTCACTATTGAATCCCTTCTCCAGGCTGGTTGTCTCCCTCCCCTCTTGTCGAGAGCAGCCCCAGTCCCGTCCCTCTCCCCAGGGACCACCGACGGGGATGCCGTCTCACCGTTGGAGCAGCCCCGGGGCCGCGCTCCCCTGGCCGGTGCTCGCTGCAGGTCGGCCTTGAGCCGGGGCCGGGCGCCGCCGCGCTCCTTCTGCAGCGTGTCGAGGACGTCGCTGACGGAGCTCACCAGCCGAGCCATGTTGGTCTGGCTCTCAGAGAGCAGCTGTGGGCAGGGGGCACAAGGAGGGGATGAGGTTAAACGTGGTCGAACCCCTTCCAGCCCCTTGACCACCCCACCCTGAGGATGCTCTGCCCGCTTCCACGGCTGCGCAAACACAGTGAGCAACACTCCCTGCCAGAGTATGGGCTGGTGGGGACCAGGTGGAGACATGAAAGCCGGAGCAGATCCCATCCAGCATCTCCAGTGCTTTTTGGCCTGGGGTCAAGCTCCAGACAGTGCCTATTGCTACCAGAGCTGAGAAATCCTCGAACCTGGGTGCGTTGGTGCCGCCACCCCGCGGGATAAAGAGCATCTCTGGGCAAAGGGACAGGATCGTGGAGGTGGCAGGAATAGCCGTGTCCTGAGACAGCCGCCAGCTCTCCGTCGTCCCCCGAGGTGACCCGGGCCAGGCGAGTGATGCGGGGAGGCTGCAGCAGAGCGGCAGGACGGGGAGTGAAGCGAAGCAGTGGGGATCGAGCGGCTCTGGCCGGAGGGGGATGAGCACCAGGAGGGACGGGCACGGAGCCGAGCATCCAGCCATGCCCTGGGTCTTGCTACGATGCCCAGCAGACCCCCGGTGTGCACAGGTAAGGATTTCAACACAGCCTGTGGGCTGGGAAAATTTTGGGACTGTAAATAAGGGCTGATGGCTGTACGCACTGCCCTTGGGATGGTGCTGTACTGTGCTCGGCTCTGCTCAGAGCCCCCAGGCTGGATCTGGAGCCGGGGGACCCGCAGCGTGGGAGGCTGCACGCCCGGCTCGCCGGCCCCGGGGCGGTTTGGCAGCGAGACGCTGGCGGCCGATGAGATGGAGCTGAAGTTCTGCTTCCAAACTTGAACTTAAACCTCAGCTCCTTCTGCCGGAGGTCTCCCCTGGGCACTGTGGGCAGGGACTCCCATCTCACCTGGATGAGCCTGCCCTGCTCGCCTTGCAGGGCGCTGAGCTCCTGCCCCATGGCGCTGTGCCCCTTCTTGAGGCCGTCGCAGTCGGCGCGCAGCTGCGCGGCGTGCGTCAGCAGCTTGGCCACCTCGTCCGCCACGCTGACCAGCAAGGCCTTCTGCTGGCTCTTGGCAGCCTTGGCCTCGGCGTCGTGGTCGGTGACGGCGCGCAGCAGCGAGGTCTGCAGCCCCTCCAGGCGCCCGAGGGTGCCCGCCGCGTCGGGGCAGTTGGGGTCGATGAAGATGTTGATGCGGGAGCTGTCGGCTTTCTCGATGGTGACCAGCGCGTTGGCTTCCTCGGGGTTGGTGCTGATGACGGGGGGCGACTCGGTGACGGGCGTGTGGTAGTGGTTCATGAAGAGGATGGCACCCGTGACCGTCACGGCCAGAAGGACGGCCACCGAGAGCAGGACGGTGCACAGGATGTACCCGCAGCTCATCCTCTGCGGACAGAGAGACAGACGCCGTCAGGACCCACCTGGATGGACCCATCCCACTCCCCTTCATCTGAGAGGTGGGTTCGGGCTTTGAGGGGGTCCAGCAACGAGGGAGGTGATCTTGGACGTGGGGGTGGCGGTGGAGGAGGGGACGCGGGGACCCCGGGAGCCCTGCGGTTCTGCCGGGGACGCAGAGGCCACGGGCGAGAGCTCAGCGAGCGAAAGCAGCTAAACCCGCTTGGGAGCCGAGGAATGAAATAATAACGAGAGCGAACGCGTGGCGGCCGCCCGCTCCCGCTGGCATGTTTTATTTAAGGCAGCGACGCTCGGGCGGAGCAGCCCCGGCTCCCAGGGAGGTGCGCGCAGGGCTCCCTGCTGCCCTGGGCACAAATGTGGGGGGAAAAAGGGAAAACACCCCCAGTGTCCCCAGGGAAGCAAGGGGGCGAGGGCAGGCAGCGGCTGTCCCCAGCTGTGGGTCGATGCTGGGACCCGGGCATCGTATGGGGCACGTCCCAGCTGCAGGGGCCACGCGTCCCTGTCCCCCTTGTGCCCTCGCTGCCAGCCGGAGGGGAGCAGAGCTGCTCCCAAAGCCCTTGGGCCCATCCCGGAGCCTCCCGGCGAGGGGAGGGGGGGGTCACTGTGGGAAAGGTCTCCGAGCCCCCTGAGCATGGGGACCTGTCGGCTCAGCGCACCCAAGCTGCTCCGTGCGCACCAAGAGCCTTTTCTCCTTGCAAAGCGTGAAGTGCCAACGCTGCCAGGGTGGAGGGAGCGAGCTGCGACCCAGCCCCAGCAGCCCCCCGTCCCCCCCCCGCCTCCCCTTCTCATTACACCTGCGGGACAGAGGCTGTGATTTTCCCCTGACCCCGGCCACGGCTGTCACAAGGAATTGCAGGGCTGCCAGAAAGCTGCAGATTCGGAGAGACAAAGGCTACTTTCCCCAGAAACGAGGGGAAAATTGCTGCATCTGCAAAGATTTCCCGGCCCTGTCCCCTCCCGTGCACATCCATCTGGAGTGACACCTTCCTTCAAGCACCCTTCACTTCATCCACGCTCCTGCAAACATTTGCATTAAGGTGACCGCGGCTGCGGCGGGGCTGGCTGGGCAGGGGCCGGGGGGCCGTGGATGTCCCCCAAGTCCTGAGGGATGCTCCGTTTTTGTTTTGTTTTTTTTTTTTCCCAGCCCACGGAGCGAGGCTGGAGATGGAAGAGGCGCTGGGTTGAACGGGAAGCCGCCCTGCAGGGACGTCGGTAAGGAGGCAGCCGCGGGCTCAGCCCTTCGGTGTGTGTTAAAAGGAGATGTCAAAGGCAATAAGGGGAGCTTTCAGCAAGCAGAGGGTCGAGGAGTTTGCCCTGTGTTTGTAAACGTGGAGCCCCGGCTCGGGGGCACGAGGGAGCAGCAGGACGGCGGCAGACAGTGGTGGGAGATGCTCATCGCTGACACGTGGGCATGCGGGACTGGGGCTCGAGCCAGCCCCTCGGCACCCCGCGAGGGCAGAAGTGACAGCAGGGATGGCTGGTGGCCAGAGGCCGACGTTGAGTGGTTTGGGATCCACGGGGGGAGCAGGGACCGTGTCCTCGTGGCCGTCCCAGCTACCACAGCACCTTCAGCTCCCCAGCTCTGCACCCTCTCATCCCGCACGCTGCCGCTCCCCACCATGCTGATGTCCCCGCCGGGACACGCCGATGGGCTGCGACGGCCGAGGGACCCGGGGAGCACAAAGGGTTCCAGGAGCAGAGCCGTGCACGGCCAATGCCCTGTTTCCCACAGCCACGCAAATTCCAGCCGGGCTCTAACATCCCAAAATCCCGCAGCCCTGCCCCGGAGCTGCATCCAGCTGTGTTCCAGCCATCAAACCCCAGCATCGCTGCCCTCCCGCCGGCACCGGGAACTGGGGCAGGAACTGGGGGCTGATCCCCTTCACAAGTGACCCCCTCTGCTTGTGACCGCAAGATCCCGAGCGGCGGCAGCTTTATGAGTCCCACGGCATTTTGCTGGCGGGTTGTGTTACCTGGCAACCTGCGGTGGGGAGAGGAGGGAAACGCTCAGCTAGTGGCACCAGCAGCACTCCAAACTGGGGTGGGGGACCCCCAGCTCCCCCCAGCACAGCAGCTCCCAGCACGAGGCCCTGCAGACACCTCGGCCGCGCGCTCTGCCCCATCATGGCCACGGCCCTCGTGGCTCCAGCCCTCCCTGGGCTCCTGGACCTTCTTGCCAAGGCTTTCGGGCAAGCACAGGACATCTCACCATTGACCATGTGGCAGCTGCCCCAGTTCTTGACGTCCCGCTGGGGACATCCATCGGGCTGCGGGTCCCGATGTTTCCAAATCACTCCTTCCTAAGGACAGGAGAAGCTGGGAGGTGCTCGGGATGAGCAGAGCTTCACTTGCCATCCTGCTCTGGAGCTGGGACTGGAGCTGGGGAGGGAGCCCCAGGCAGGAACCGAGGCACTGTTGCCTCGCCGATGCCAAGCCAAGCCGAGCTCTCCGTACCCTGCGCTGGCTCCGGCAGTATCTCTACGCTTGGCCGCCGTGCCCTGTGGGAGCCAAGTCCTCAGTGCCCCAGCCATGCCGTGCCCATGGGCTGCCCTGGGGCTGGGGGTGCCTGCAGCCCCAGTGCCCATCGTTCCCCATTTCCTCGGCCAGCTGTGAGGGGCTGTGCTGGGCATGGGAGACGGCAGCTCCGGCACACGCAGCCTGCAGGGAGGGAAGGATGTGGCATGGCTTGTCCCTGGGGCGGCCGGAGCAGGGCTGACCCCCGGGGAGCACGGACGGAGAGCGGTGGTGGGAGAGGTTGGGCTGTGCCGTGGGATATGCTCTTGGAGGAGGAGGAGGTGCCCTTCGCTCCTGCCAAAGCCGCTGCTCTTTGCCAGCTCAGCAGGCAAGCTCTGCGCTGCGGGATGGTGGGCAGTGATCATGGGCAGCCCTGGCTGCTCTCCCCCCAGGCCATGCCCCCCGGACGGGAACGAACCAGAACCAGCACCCCAGTACAAACCAGCACCCCGGGTTTATTTCTGAGGCAGGTTGACCCTGCGGTTTGCATTGCCCAGGCTCGACCGCCGGGGCAAACTTCAGTCCGGGTGTCCCCACCTTACTGCCGGGGTCCGCACAGCCCTGAAGGAGCCCCGGGGCAGCAAGGGCCAGTCCCCTGCCCCCAGGCCACCGCTCACTCCAGAGCTGCTCAAGCCGCTCATTTTGCATCCCGGCTGCTCGCCCTGCGCTGCCCCTCTGCACCCTCCCTGCCTGCCCAGCTCTGTGCGGGGCTGCAGCCCCCTGCTCACCCTGGGGCAGGGGCTGCACCCCAGCCCCCTCCCCTGCACCCCGCTGCTCCCGGAGCCCTCCATCGCGCATCGCTCGCTCCCCGCAAGCAGGGAGGCAGATGAGCTGAATCCCAGCTCCCGTTACCTGCTCTCCTCCGTCATCCAAAGCCCGTCTGCTACCGCTTCTGCAGCGCGGCGCGTTTCGTGGCGCGGGGAGAGGAGAGGAGAGGGCTGGCGAGCACGCCGGAGCTGGCTGCACGGGTGAGCAGGCAGGCGGGCTGGGATGGGGTTTCCAGCTTGAGCTTACGGGAGCTGGGAATCCAGCACAGCAAACTCTGTGGCTCCTTCTCAACCCCCTCCCCGCATGAACCACGGGCTCTGGGCTGTTGTGTCCAGCCCAGTACGGGCGGTGGGGCTGGATCCATCCTGCCCAGCTCATCCCTGGGGCCATGGAGGGGCACAAAGCTGGGGGGATGGCAGCAGCCTGTGTCTGGCCGGCCAGCATCGCTCGGACCCCTGCACGGAGGGTCTGCTTGCTAGGGAGGCAGCAGGGAGAGGTGAGCAAGGTTTCTCTCTCCGAGGGGGTCTGGGGCCTCCTGTGCCACCCGGGGTGGGCAGCCCCTCTCTGGTGAGGTGAAGAAGCTGTTCAGCATGAATGGGCTGACTGGGGGGAGAAGGGGGCTGGGAGAAGGGTGCGCAGAAGGGAGAACTCAGGCAGAAGTCGCTTTCCTGCATCGCTGCGGGTGGGAGGGGGACAGGGAAGCAGCAGAGCGGTGGGTGAATGGGTCTCATGGCCAGGGCCGTCTGCTCCCCCTCATCCTCACCCACGCTGGGACGCGGAGGGTGGGCAGGCACTGCCAGCGCTCTTGGCTCCATCCCTTGGCTCCCAGTCTCCAAGGCGGACTCGCTTTCTCCCAGCTCTCCCCAGAGACACTCGCCTATACTCCGCACCCCAGAGCACAGGGTGGGCAACCACGTGCCCTGGCCACGTAGCCCACGCCTGGGCTTCCACACCTGCTCGGCAACCGGAGGCTGGGCAACTGGGTGCTACCTGTGAATTGGGATGGAAGAGCTGGCACACGTGCGGCGGGCTGTGCAAACAGGCGCCGGCACGTGCCGGATCGCCCGCGCTTCGCCGCACCCCACCGCAACGCCAGCCTCTTCCCCCCCAAAAATCGAGAAGGGTCCTGGAGGTGAGGAGAGGGCCAGGCGGCTGGGAGCCCCTGAGCCAAGAGGGGTGGGTCCGGCTACAGGGTGGAGGGGGGGGGGCTGAGATGCAAAAATCCCCCGCACGGGGTTATTTAAGCAATTTGTAGGGTGCAGCGGTTCATCGGTGGCGTGCGTGGCAGCCCCGCAGCATCGCTTGCTGCCTGGCAGAGGGGCAGCCCCGGTGCTGGAGGGCGAGGGGATACCGGTGCGAACCGATAAAGTCAAATATTTGGGGGCGGGGGGATAAGGGGAGGCAGCTCGGGGGGCTCCGCACATCGGGGCTGCTCACCCCATGGGGAGGAAAGCTAGCTGGAGGGAGGATGGGGGGGGCATCGGTGGGACCCCAGGGCTGGTCACTGCCCCCCATTGCCCCCTATTTCCCCCCACTGCCCCCCGCAGCCCCGTACCTGCGATTTCTCCTGCTGCCCGTCCTCAAGTTGCGCGGCTCCTCCCACGGTTTTCCAGCGCTCGTTCCCCATCGCTCCACCAACTTCCAGCCCGAGTGCCCCGAACACCCCCTCACCCCCAGGACCCCCTTTCCCCGGCAGCGCAGCCCCCGGCCCGGCTGGCCGCGGCGGGAGGACGGGCGGCGGCGAAGGAGGAGGAGGAGGAGGAAGAGGAGGGAGGGAGGACACGGGCACGGACACGGGGGTGGATCTTCCCTCCTCGCCCGCCCCGCTCCCCCCGCCCCTGCCCCCCCTCCACAGCGGCTTCGGAGTCACTCCGAATCCGACCCCCCGCGGCCCCCCGGGGCTCCGCAGCTGCCCAGATGTGGCTGCACACCTGGAGGAGCGGCAGCAGGTAAGGCAGGGGATGGTGCCAGCGGGTCCACGGGGGTGTTTGAGGGGGCGGGGGTAGGGGGCAGGTACTCTGGGGACCCACTCACCCCCTTTCCAGAGCTGCAGCCCCGCTTCAGCACCCCACGCTGGGCTCATCCCACCAGTGGGCAGGGAGCTGGGCGGGATGGGGGGGGAGCATTTGCATCGCGCCCCCCCATCCCAAACCTTGGTGCCCAAGCGTAGCCAAAGTGCTAGCAAAACCCAGGCGATGGTGGAAAGCTGGTGTTGGCTGGGGGAGGCAGAGACCGGACCCCCAGCACATGGGGTCACACCGATGCCCACTGGAGCATCACTTGCCCAAACCCCACCATTCCCAGCCCAAAGCAGCGGTGCTGGCCCTGCGTGCCGCCAGCTCCCGCGCAGGCCTCCCTCCCCGGCCTGATTTACCGGCACCTCTCCGGGCACGGATGTGGTTTGCTTTACCGTACCTTTGCGGCACCTCGCTTAAATCTTTTATTTGCTGCTTGTCTGACCTGCGGGCAGGAGCGTTGCTAAGAGGTTCAGAGGAGCATCGTGAGCAGCCGTGGCTCAGCTCCGTGTTAATCTGGCTGGGGGGAGGCTGATTTCTCTCTCCATGCAGAGAAACCCCCAGGAAACCTCCCCCCTGCGCGTCCCCCTCCCAGCACAGCAGGGCTGGGGGTTGCTCCAAACCCCCCTGAGTCTCTGTCCCAGAGGCTCAGCTCCTGGCTGGGACCCCCCAGCAGCTCCTGTGCGGCTTTGCTGGGGCGGGGGCTGCCTCCCTACAGCAGCGGCCCAGGCGCAGGGGTGGCAGGTTGTGTGTGCTGGGGGCCAGGGGTCCAAGCGGCTCCTCTCCAGGACACACAGTCTGTTTTGAGAAGAATGGGGTGTGTGCTGGCTGGCAAACGGTGCTCCCCGGGAGGGGGAGAGAAGCTCAAGCAGTCAGAACCCGTGTGTGTGTGTGTTGTCTCCCAGCCAGGTGCAAATCCTGCCTTTGGCTGTGGAGATGTTGTGTGGATTTACCGGTTGACGCTGATGGCCAGCAGCCTAACTCCTTCCCCACGGACGGTTTTCAAGGGCTTCCCTTCACAGCTGAGACCGTCCAACTCATTCCACCAGTGGGGTGTTTGACGTGCCCGTGCCGCTCGGCTGTTCTGGAAGCAGGAAGCCACAGGCTCCCAGGAGGCTGTTTTAGCTGAACTCCAAACAATAAAAACTTATCATTAAAAAGAAATGTATCTTGGCTTCATGTGGCCTGGCAGCGCAGGGAGGAGTGATTCAGTGGCTTGTCAGCCCTGGGTGTTGGGCACGCCGAGCTGCACAACTGGACACTCTCCAAGTCCAGCAACTCATTTTCTGCAGATGGAGCCGGGACCGTGCAGCGGGCTGACATTTAATTTGCAATCCAACATACCTTGACATAACCCACAGCCGAATTGCGGAGGCTGGTGTGGGACGGGATGCTCGGGAGCACCTCGGGCAGGGGTGTGCGAGCGGGGCTGGCCACTCACAGCCCCTGCCGTGCGTGGGGTGCCCCCGCTGCGCCCTGACCCTGGGGTGCCTGTGAGGGTGTGGGTGCAGGGTCTGGCTCGCTAGGTCCCAGTGCCATTCCTGGTGGCCAGGCTGGCGCGCGGCTCTCTGAAACGTGGCGATGCGGTGGTGAGCGGGATGCAGGGTGCCTGCCTGGCCGAGGGGGCTGTGTTTCTGGGAGCCGAAGCGATGCTCACGCGGGCCGGGGGCCGGCGAGGATGCTGGCCTGGCTCACCACTGACTCACGCCGAGCTGCGTCACCTCGTGTTACCCATCATGGTGTCCGTGTAGTTGCGATGCTGGGGATTTGGGAAAGGACATCCCTTGCTGGCCAAGCCCCCCATGGCTCCAGCCCTGCCAGCCCCGACAGCCCAACAGCCCTGGATCCAGCCCCATGGGCTGCGCTGGGAGGGATCGGATGCTCAGGGTGCAGCCATGCACCCAAGGATTGGGGCATGCATCGCGGCCGGGCATCTTTGGGCACGGGCCCTGCAAGGGGCTTGGCTGGGTGGGGAGGGGGCTTCTGCCAGCAGCCCAGCCCAGATCGATACACAAACGGAGGGGATGATTCATGTCTCAGGCTGTGGCCCAAGGGCAAAAACGGGAGAGATGTTTGATGTGAGGATGCCGGGCCTGCGGCTGCGGGTCCTGCCGGGAGCTGCTCCTGGCGGCGTTTCCCCTCCCCAAGCCGGCTCTGCCCACGCTGCCCAGGGGTCCCGGCTTGGCCTGGGGGTAGAAAACGACTGAAGCAACATCAGATCAGACCCATGCACTAAAATGAGTCTTTAAAAAAAAAAATCAGACATTATCTTCTATTTTGTGGTCCAAGGCAGTGAGCAGAGCTGCGGCAGTGGTGACCAGCAGGCGCTGGGCTCAGGTGGGCTCCATGCCCTCTGCAGGGGTGGGATCCTCCAGACACTGGGACACCAGGACACAGGGCTTGGTGGCACCTTACCCCCCTCGTTGTGTTCAGCCAGCCCTTGGTCTGCATCCCCAAGATATCACGGGGACCAGAGCTGGTGAGGGGACTGATCTCCCCCCGAGTCCAATCCAGCGAGGGGCTGTGCAGGGCAGAATCACACCGCTATTCACCATCCCAGACTTGGAGCGGTGCTGGGGACGGGGAAAAGACTGACCGCTTCCCGAGGAGCATCCTGCGTTTTTCTTGGCAGGGTGCCACCGGAGGCAGAGAGCCATCGCTGCGCGCACGCGGCGTCAGACACCATCATCATATTAATAATGAAAGGGCAGCTCCTTCAAAGCTCTTCGCCCCTGCGCCGGCGAGAGCGTGGAATGCAGAGGAGGCGCGTGAGCCTCATCCCAAGCAGCCGTGGGGAGAGCGCTGCCATGCCCAGACGGCCAGTCCTCTGCCGGGCCACTGGCCTAGGGTGACAAAAAACGTGCCGGGTCCCCCCTGAGCGCTCTCCCTGCTGTGAGTTTGGCTGCTGGGGGTCCCTGTGTGGGAGCAGGACAATCCGCGATGCCCCCCAGCTCCCGTCCCCATCACTGAGCAGCTCCCTCGGCTCCCCATCCCACGGGGAAAGGCCATTTCGGCAGCCGGGTAAGAAGCCTCTCTCACAAGAGCAGAGCGCTCTGTCCATCATTTAGCGACACCGCTCACTGTGCCAGGGCCTTTTCTTTCCCTGGGAGGAATCGATAGCTCAGACAAGGAGACAAACTGCCTGCAAAGAGGTCTTGGGCTGCAGCCAAAAGTGGGTCCCTGGCAGCAGCTCCCGCAGCATCGCTTCTGTTCATCTCCATGCAAAACCTTTGGGTTTCCAAAAAAACCTTCTTTAACCCTCTTGTGCAGAGCATCCCCGAGCCTGGTCGTTTTTTGTGAGGGTCTCAGCAGGACCTGACTGAGGACTGAGCATGTCTCATCTCTCCTCTCTCTGCCAAACCCCCTTCTCCGCCTTTCACCCCGCTCAGGTGGCCGGAGCCAGGAGGGTTTTGCTATGGATGCCCCGATCTGGGGAAGGAGTCAAACCCTCTGTGGAGCACCCTGTGCCCACTCTGCACCCAGCCTGTGCCCACCCTGCGCCCAACCCATGCCCATGTGCTCTCCCTGGCACCGCTCGTGTTTCAGAGGGTCCCAACCTGCAGCAGTGGCCTGGTGAGGGGGAGCCTGCTGTGCCCCCCCAGCCCTTCATGCCCAGCCTTTCTCAGGCTTTTTTTTTTTCCCTTTTTCCAAACACAACAAAATCCTCAAATCCTCCACAACTGAGAAACCTCTTTTTGTTCCTCTTCTCCCTTTGCTTTCTGCCGCGGCAGAGTATCGATTGGAGCTGATGCGCTGTAATCCGCTGTTTCTGTGAAAAGTTGGCATCCCGGAGTCCCTGGAGGGGCCGAATCCTGCCCCTGCTTGGGTCTTGCTCCTCTGCCAGGCTCAAAGAGCAGTGGAAAGGCTCCGTCCCCTCCATCCCATCCCATCCCATCCCATCCCATCCCATCCCATCCCATCCCTGCAAAGCTAGGGGCTAAACACTTGGTGGGGTGGATGGTGCTGGGTGGGAAGAGGCTCCGGTTTGGAGTAGAGCCGGGTTGGATCATGCTGGGATAGATGTCCAGAGCGCTGGGCATCTGAGGGAACGCTTCTGCCCTTCCGGTTTGGCAGAGGATGGTGATGGGGGCCAGCTGCGGGGCTCGGTGAGGGGCTCAGCGGAGAGGAGTGGTTCAGCTTCCTGGCAGCCAAGGAGGCTCAGCCCTGCCTGAAAGGGGCTCGCTGTGGGGTGCACGGCCTCCGCTGTGGGGCAGGATCCCGGCCAGAGACCCCTGCCAAGCCCCGCTCTGTGCCAGCAGCCCCCTCACACACTCCCCCCCCGACTCCACCGCACCGCTGCTCCGTCTGTGCTCAATGATGGCAAAGGGACTGGAGCTCCGGAAAGCAATGGGGGAAAAAAAACACCCAACCAAAACACCTCCAAAAAACACAGGCAAGATTTTAATTTAAAACCTCTTCCCGCATGAAAAGCAGCAGCCTGGGCCATCTGGAGGAACATATGCAGGTGAGCGGGAGGTGGCGGTGCCTCCCCCAGCTCCCTCGCCTGTGGCAGCCCCACGAAAGGGTTTTTGGCTGGTAAAAACCAATCCCAGCGGGGAGCTGGGCCCCCAGTCCCAGCCTGGGGGAGCCCCGACTTTCCCTCCCGAGCTACCAAGACCTCTCTGCTTTAATTGTTGCTTTTGCAGGAAAAACGTTTATGAATCCCAACGCAAACTGCAGTAGTGGCCGAGTTTATTGCGAGAGATGAATTCAGTGGTTTAATGGGAACTGCAAGAGCAGGATGGGACAGCATCGGTCCGGGGCTGGGAGCAGGAGGGCCAGCCCACACCCACCCCTAACCCCCGGTGGTCAACGAGACCCAAATTAGCAGATTTTCTCTCAATGAAACCCAAATTAGCAGATTTACTCGTCGCAGAACTCCTCCATCGGCTGAGCCACATCCAGCATCCTAAAGCCCTAAATCTGCTGGCAGCTCCCCGGCGCTGCCTCTGCCCACCCGTTAACCCCCTCCCCAGAGCCCCCCGCTTCCCAGGCAGCACCCGGCGCTTTGAAGGCGTCACTGCCACACCGGGCGCGAGCAGGGTCTTTATCCAGTGAATAAATCTGCAGCGGTACCCGAAGGATGCTCGCGATGCTCGGCCGGGCTGGTTGGTCAAGACTCGGAGTTTTTGATTCCGGGTGGCACAGAGAAATCCTCAGGTTTCTGTATTTTGACGGCAGGGGTTTGGTTTCTAAACATCGTGGTGGTTTGGAAGGTTTCATCCTCCCAACTTACGGAGATGCTCGGAAAAGGTCAGGGAAACCCCAAATCACGGCCAGCCCGCGCAGCTCCCGCCCGGCGTTGGGAGAGGCAGAGCAGGAACCAGCCGCCTCCGATTTCAATATTAAATCAATTACGCCGCTTCTTGGGGAAGTGGGCGAGAGCGCTGAAGTCGCTTTCCTCACCTCCCTGCGAACGAAAATGTCCTTGAAAGTGCAAAATCACACACGGTGTGATGCCTGCTCCCGGGCTGGAGGGCGTGAAGCTGCTCCGTGATGGTTGCCACTTTGGTTTGGATGTCCAGTGCTTCCCTGGTTTTGCCTTTAGAGATCAGAGGGCTGGAAATAGGGGCTGGAAAAAATAGTGGGTTTGTTTGCTGAAAAATAACAGTTGACATGAAAAAAAAAAAAGTATTTTCTTAAAAAAAAAAAAAACTGTCTTAGGCTGGGAAATACGTCCAAAGATCATGTTCCACTGAAAGGGATAAATCTCTTCTCTTACTTTAATGTGCTTTGTTGGGCTTTATCTGAAACACAGTCATAAAATTACCAAATTGAAATTTTAAATGGGGGGGGAAGGGGGGAATATCTGGAGGGTTTGTTGCTGCTTCTATTTTCTTATTGCCAAATAAAATACAATTAAAGCAACATTTTATATGCCAGCCAGCCTAGCTAACATTGGTTTTCTGACGGCACTTTTTTTCTGGCAGCCAATGAAAATAAATGATGCAGGATTACCAGCGAGCATCCAGCCTCCGTGGCTGGAGGGGGATTCAGAGCAGCAGGCATTCGAGTAGGAAACAGAGGGATTTTTAGTCCTGCTGTAAGTGGAAATCTCCGGGGACGTTACCCGCAGAGCTCTCTGCCGCCGCCTGCAGCGATGCTTTGCCTTTGCTGCTCTCCCAGTTCCCACCAGTGCTTCCCAGTCTAACCCAGTCCTTGGCACAGCCTCTCTCGAGGGGTGGCAAATTAACTCAGGACCCCCCCTCCAGCACTTTTGGGGTGGCCCTGGCTGGATCAGCGTGGGGCCGTTCCCCCCGTGGGGCTCACTCCTGTGCCGGCGTCTCGGCTGCTGACTGCATCGAAATCCCCGTGGTAATTGGATGAGGGCATTGGTTTCCATGAGAATATTAAATCAGAGCCCCAGCCCCGACGCGGGGCGACACGCTTGGGAATATAAAGACATGGTAGATCACATTATGGGTGGTGGGGGGGGTTATTTCTCCTGCTTTAAAGTCAAAGGTATCACAACAACTTAGCTGTCACAGAGTATATTGGACCATCTCTTATTGATGGGAGGGAGAGGAACGGGGGGAAGCTGTCTCTGCAGAGGGGCTGAGCGCTCGCAGCTCGTCACAGCGATGGGCTCGCAGGGGGCTTTGGAGAAGCCGGCTGAGCCGGCTTCTCCAAAGCCCCCTGCGAGCCCATCGCTGTGACGAGCTGCCAGTGCTCAGCACCTCTCAGGAAAGCGCCCAGAGAGTGAGCGCAACCCTAGACTGTTGAGAGTCACTTAGCAAACGAGGGGGCTCCCGGTTATCGGTTTAGCTGGGTCTCCAGTTGGGATGACCATCTGGTGGCATCTGCTGCTGCTCAGCTGTCACCCAGCCTCCTGGGGAAGGGGATGCTCAGGGCACCTCGAGGGGGACGTGTCCAGGGACCTAGGAAGGGTTGGGGGCAGCCATGCTGGGCACATCCCATGGCTCTTGCCATGGTAAGGACGGACGGACGGACGGATGGACGGACGGACGGACGGATGGATGGATGGATGGATGGATGGACGGACGGATGGATGGATGGATGGATGGATGGACTTCTCCCCACCCACAGCAAGGAGGCAGGGGAGGACAGACAGACAGATGTGCCTCGTTAGCCAACGAGGTGGCCTCAGGTGATGCTAACAAGCCCATTAAGGGGGTTTATCAAGGGAGCCCACCGGCTGGCAGGGAAGGCTGCCAGTTTTGTCTGAGATGCTGCTTTTGGGCTGGGAGAGCCTAAGCTCCTGCTTGTTAATTAGAAAGGCTTCCAGGAGGTTTGTACTGGCTGGCCTCACTCGTGAGCAGCCGTAATATGATGAGTGATTAGGGACTCCGAAGCTTTTTAGCGGGTATCATTAAGCGAGTGATGAGCCCAGGCGGGGAAAGGGCCTTTTTGGCTGCGCTGGAAACTGGCTGGTCCTGTGCTGACCTGGCTTTTCCTCCTATCGTGGTCCCCGAGCCCCGACGAGATGGGTGAAGCACGTGTCCTGGGGACAACAACGGCTCAGCTGTCACCCTGTGTCCCTGGGCTGGGTCAGATCTGGCGTCCTTCAGCTCGTCTGTGAGATGATGAGCTCGTGGCCATGCATGAGTGAAGCTGGGATCTCCCTATTTTCACTGCCTGCCAGGTATTGAGGAAATTCGGGGATGATTAGCTCTGAAAAGGTGGCTTCCAGGCTCTTTGTGTGTCAGGGGACAGGGTGGTGATGGCTGTCCTGGATGTTGCTCTGGGAGCACCTTGCTTCTAGAGAGCTTGTTTCCCAATTACGGGGTTTCCTCACTTGTCCTCACCATGGCTGGTGGGGGAGCCCTCTTGCTTGAGGGGCAAGGTCTCTGTCCCCTCCTCCTGACGCCCCTAAGGGCTGGGGCAAGGCAGGGAGCAAAATCTGTCATATTTTCTCTGCCCTCCCTCGTCTTTTCCCGTCTGCCTTGGCAAAACTTCACGCAGCTCGGCAGCGTCCTGCCCCGGTGCGGTCTGGTTGGCACCGCTAGCGCTGTATTTACGGCAGTGTTAATTAAATACTTTCTGCAATCAGTGCTGCGCATGACCCTGGTCCCCGAGCTGGCGCTGGGCTGTAATGTGCCATCGCCGAGCGAGAACACGACTGCCGCCATCCTGGGGAATTTCTAACAGAGATTTACTCATCCCAGGCCTCTCATTTCTCTGTTTTGTGACATTTTGCAAAGTTCAGGTTTACAAAATAAGCCAGCGCACAGAAGAGATGTTCCAGACGTTATTTATACTGCATCTACCGTTTCCTACTCGATGGGGTCTTCACCTCATTGAGAGCAGAACCCAGGCAGGGGCTGCTGGCTGCCCTTCCCGGGGCTAGTCCCCTCCGCCCAAGGGGCTGCTGCTTTTGGGGAGGACCACCCCATCACCCAGCCCTTGGCACCGAAGATCTCTGCTCCTCGCATGCCTCTGTGAGCCAGGAGAGAGGCAGAGCGCTGTGGCCGTGCCGATTGAAATGCCCACGGCGTGTACGGCTCAGCCTGCCTCTCATCCCTGCTCCAGTCCCGGGGTGAGGGATGGGGTGGGAATGGGAGGGAGGGAGCGAGCAGGCAGAGCTACTGCCCTGGAGAGGGCAGGAAGGTAAGGCTGCTGCGGTTTCAAAGGGTAAATTGGGATGCTCAGCTGCTCTGCTTTTAAAAATAAGCCTGGGCTAAGAGCTGGTGGGGAGGCAGCAGGCTGCCAGCAGAATCCTGTTAGCGTGTGACAGCCTCCCAAGGTCTTGACTACGGGCAAGAAAAGCAACTTTTGGCAGATCGCTGGTGGCAGGATCTGCCCGCTCCAGGAGGGCGAGGCAGTGTGTGTACTGAAACCCGGGGATGGGGAGCGGGGAGGAGGGGTCCGTCCCGGTGGGGCGCAGACGGCCCCGGAGACTCGTCCCTCCTGCCACGGGGATCCACCAGCACAAAGTGGTACCCGGTGCCTCTCTAACTGTTCCCGTTTAACCTGTGCCCAGCTCCTGTGGGCTTTGGTGGTGGGACCTGGGGAAAACTGCCGAGCTGAGTGACCAAACCTCCTTCTCCACTTTTTCCTTAGAATGGACCTGGCCAAGGGAGACCTCGTCTTACCCAGTGCTATAGCAAGGTCAACTCATCCCTTCTGAACCAAGCATGTGCCCATCTCACAGCACTGGCCTGGGGTGCAGCCGGAGCCAGGGGTACCGACCCCAGCCCCACGGGATGGAGCCACCCTCAGCCTCATGAGCGGTGGAAGCAGGTAAGTGGGTGGTGACACCCAGTCCCACACCAAGCGCCCTGTCCAAACCCAGTCGTGCTGCCGCCTTTGAGCTGGGCTGTGGAAGGTGGGGGCCATGGGCTCTGGCATACCTTGCTCCCGCTCCGTGCCTGCCTTGTCAGGTCTGATCAGGAGGAGGATCAGTCGGCCCTGCGCTCTCTCTCCAGATTTAATTAACGGGCCTTTCATCTCTACCCTGAAGGAATCTGCTATCTTCTGTCTTCTTAATTAACGTTCATTAAGCAAATCAGAAGAACGTTTTCTTCTCACCGCCTCCACCGTTCTTAACCCTTGCGGGGTGCCAGGTCCATGCCGGGGCAGGAGGAGGCTCCTGGCCTGTGACGGCAGGTTTAGGTGTCACCACAGCCTTGGTCATCCCGTCTCCACCATGCTTGGGCCACTCCTGGGGCAGTGGGTGAAGTCTCTCCAGGTACAGAGGGCTTCAGCTGAGGTTGGGCTCTGCTATACCAGCGGGCTGGGAGCAAATCCCAGCTCTGATTGCTCTTATGGACAGCGTTGTTCAAGCTCATCTGTGTCCCGGGAAGACAAGGGGTTTCCCATAACCAGCTTTAGCTCTTCATCCCATCCGGGGCTGATCCCATCCATGGCCGGGTGATGCACCTGTGCGTGAAGGTTTTGCTGTGAGAAGCCACCGTCCAACCCTGGCAGGCATCGCAGTGCAGGGGAGATGATCAGTGTCTTCTCAGAGAAAAGGGGATTATTTGGGGCTGCCCCTGCCCCTTCTCTTGCAGACTGAAGTTAGATCAGCCACAGCAAGGTGGTTGTCGGTCACCAGGACTGGGAGGGGTATGTGCAGAGGTGGGGTCTCCTGCCTCCTCAGTTTTCCCTTGGAGATGACCCAAGGAATCCTGACCGCAGGGAATTGCTGTTCTCTGTGCGTGGGAGAGGAGCTGAGCTTTTCCAGCTGGTCTTTGGTCCGAGTCACTGAAGCAGTGCCAAGACCACGAGCTGGGGCCAGATTGTGCCCAGAGCACTCATCCCATGCATGGCAAGTGTGGGGCATCTCCTGGGACAGGCAAGGGCTTGTGCCCAGCACCTGGCAGGAGCCTGGGGTGCAACTGAATCCATCTGGGGACGTGCTGCTCCCACACCGGCTGCAGCATCCCCGCTGCTGGGCATGGCGGTGTCACCACCCATTCCTGTCAAGCTCCGGCCCCATCGGCTGTCTCCCCATGCCATGCTGGAGGAGGAGGAGGTGGGGTCAGGATACTCATCAGGTTTGCTCAGATCCACTCTGCATCCCACAAGCAGCCCCTGAGCCCTGGTTGCGTGGTCTTGTTGCTCTCTAAAGCAAATAAAGCAGACTCCTCTGCAAGAGGGGATGGGCTGGGCAGGGAAATCATCTCCTGGGTGTGTGCAACATCCCGAGGAGGAGGTGGCAAAACCATTACATGAGAAATCCTCTCCTGCCCAGAGGTTGCAGCCCCAGCAGCAAAGGGAAAGCAAAACACCTGGAAAACCTCATCTCGGCAGGATGCAAATCCCCTTAACACTGGTGGTGGAGATGCGCAATGCAATTATCGAGCTGAAAACCCTTCTCTTTCTCCCCAGAGGCTGACAGTGGGCTTGCCACCGGCTGCCCGCTCCCAGGCAGCTGATGCACATCTCGGTGCTGGGAAATTCGCCCTTCCCAGCGGAGCTGGCTCCGGCTGTCAGAACCCAGGTCAATATATGGTAATGGGGCTTTGAAATGGTGCTGCTGCGGGAGCCGCTGCCGAAGACTCTGATTCACAGCTTCCCTCCGGTGCTTTCTCCCAGCAGTGTGCATGGGGAAGGAGAATAAAATAAATAAGAGTAGAAGGGAAGGGGAGGACGCGATCTTAAATTACAAATGAGGGCTAAGTTTCCAGGGCTCCTGCGGGCAGTGCAGCTGGGTGGCGCGGGGGGTGGAGGGGCAGAGGCGGTGGTCCCCTGTGCACCCCGCTTTTGCAAACATCCCCTTTTGCAGAGGAGGGGTCAGGGTCTGCCTGGGAGCACGGCACCGTGCTGTCCCCATGGGTCAAATCTGGAGGGTGCCACTGAGGGATCCCCTCTGGCACAGGCTGTAATTAGTGGTACCCAAGAAGCTGCTAACAAGATCTGGTGACTGTCTGATTTTGTTACCCCATGGAGATGCGATGTGCCCATGCCCTGGTCCAGGGGACTGGGCTGCCCTGTGGCAGCAGGCAGGGATGGGACACCCACCCATGGGTGTTGGTGTGGAAGCATTGGGGGGTGTCAGACCCACAACCCAGGCTGGCATGAGTGGGGGAGCAGTGTGGTCCCCATAAAACAGTGTTGGGGGAGAAAAGGGTGCTGGGTCTGCCTTTCCTCCACCTCCTCTTGATTTTGGGGCTGTGAGAAAACTGGTGACCCCCACCAACTTAAGGAAAAATGCACATGTGTTGTGTGGATCACCACGAGCTCATCCCTGGGGCTGAGATACGGAAGATCTCAGCTCCATCCATGCAGCCGAAGGTGCAAATCCCCTCCCCATCCCTGAAGCAACAGGGCTGGGTGCACCGTGCTGGGTGGGGTCCCATCCTGCCCCGCTCCGCACCCTGGGGACCAGGGTGGCCTGGGGGAAGCCCAAATTCTATAGGCTTGGGCTCGCACACGAAGTTTTTGACATTTCCAGCAGCTTCCACAAGATGGACCTCGGAGCGAGAGGAGGTGCCCAGCAGAGGGACCCATCCCATCCCATTCCATCCCGTCCCGTCCCGTCTCGTCCCGCCTGCTCTCTCCATGCCATCCAGAGGAGGCTCAGAGTCCGGCCAGCCGAGCCCCAGCATGGCACGGCCTCCCGGGCTCTGTCTGCTGGCCCTCCTGGGGCTGGGGCTGGGGACAGGGGGCTCGTCTGCCTGCTGGGACCCCCGGGGTCAGCCCCGCCGCTGCATGCCCGTCTTCGAGAACGCTGCTTTTGGCCGGGCCGCCCAGGCCACCAACACGTGCGGTTCACCCCCCGAGGACTACTGCCTACAGATGGGCGCCCGCCATGCCGGCGCCCTGTGCCACCGCTGTGATGCCGCCGACCCCCGGCTCCACCACAACGCCTCCTTCCTCACTGACTTCCACAGCCAGGAGGAAAGCACCTGGTGGCAGAGCCAGTCCATGGCCTTCGGTATCCAGCACCCCAACTCCGTCAACATCACCCTCCACCTGGGTAAGTGCCGGCGAAGGAAACCAGCGGTGGGCACATCAAGACCTGGGTGCGTGGCTGGGGAGACGGACGCTCCTGCATCCCACAGCTCCTGGCTGGGTCAAAGGCAGGACCATCCCTGTGGGTTTTTAGGGGGTGCAAGGAGGGGGATGCCCTCTGCGAAGCGCTGAGGGTAAATCACTGAAAAGACCTGGGGAGGGTCTGCCCCATCCATCACCCGAGCCACGGTCCCTTGCGGGGTGAGGATGCTGGTGGCTGTGCTTGCTGCTGTTTCCCAGCCAGCCGTGCCTAGGGTGTTTGCTCTCCCTCTTTCCTGGGGCTGCTTTTTACCGATTATGCAAGTTTGCAGAGCCGGAGGCAGGCAGGGGGAGGCACAGACCCCCCCCCACGAGAGCCGGGGTGAGCACGGTGGGTGCCCAGCCCGTGCCGTTTCACCCTCGTGCATTGCTGAGGATGCCCGGCACGCCTCGGTGGGGCAGAGCTCCGTGCAGCCCCCGGCAGGTCTCCCCAGCTGGGATCCGACCCTCTGCGTTATAAATATTGTGCAAGCTGCCTGCTTGGAGAGTACTTAAACCCATGGGGCATGTCTGGCATTTTAAAAAGGATTTTTAACATTTTCCTGCCATCTAAACGATCCTGGCTATTGACCAGCCCTGTAAAAATCTTCATTTTCTGCTGTCTCCTGCCATCTGCATGCCGAAGCGGGGTAGCGAAGGGGCTGCAGTCGGAGCCGGTAAGGGGACATCTGAGCGCTGATGTGGCACGGAGCTGTGCTGGCGGGACCCGGGGTTGGGGTGACACTGGGGGGTCTGTGCGTGCCCCGGCGGGGACGTGGGAGCTGCCTGGCTGGGCAGAGGTCGCCTCTTTCCCAGCCCCCTGCCAGCAAGCGGACATCTGGTCCTCATCCCCGGGCCGGGGCTGGGCTCCCCGCCGGGCATGAGAAGTGATGCTGGAGCTTGCCATCCCTGCTCCTGCTCCTGCCAGCCCCATGGAAGGGGATCTGCCGGCCTCTTGCCCACTGAACGCAGGCTGTCAGGTCAGTCCAAATTCATTTGTGCTTGATCTGGGGCATAGGCAACCCGAATGTAACCTGCATGGCTGAGCAAGCTGCCTCTGGGCGAGTTTGTGGCCACCGGTCCCAGCTCGGCACACAGATACGTGGAGGCTCCGGCATGCCGATGTGTGCGGCAGCCCCTTGTCCCAGCCCAAACTCCCCAAGCCTCAGGGCTTGCTTCCCACTCTCTTAATTTTCTTCTGGCTCTTCCCCGGCTCCTCTGCGGGCCCCTTGGACCCACACTCAGGTTTCCAGTGGAGTTTTGTCCCCGTGACTGCCCTGCTGTGTCTGTCTCCCATTAACACATCCAAGGCCGTAACGTTGCACCAAGCTCATCTTCAGCCCCGGTTCCTGCATCTCTCCCAGAGCTGGAGCATCCCCCTGCAAATGTACCCTTCTTCCTGCGTGGTTCATTTTTCTTGCCATGCTAAAAGTGCCATTTTGGTGCCCAGCTCGCTGCTTTCTGACCTTTCCCGTGGCCATCAGGCCCCGTTCTTGTCCCAGCTGCAGACCTTTTTATTGCTACCTTGATGCTTTCACTTGGGCTATGGAGGAAAAGCCCAACCGGCCCCTGCAGCCCCTTGGGCCGCGGCCCGGGACGAGCCCTCGCTCATGAGCTTCACCGAGTAATTGGGTTTTTTAACCCACGTAGCTTGTCCCTGCCAGCCTGCTCGTCTGCTCAGTCCCGAGTCAGACGTAGGTTCTGCAGCAGGGTTACCTGGGGAGCTTATTAAATAAGATATCCAATGAGTGGGACAAGACCTGTGTTTACCTGCACGCTGTTGATTGGCGTTAATTAGATTATCCTCCTTAAAATCTCTCTTCTCTGCAAGGTTTCAGTCGTGCCGTTACAGTGCATCGGACTCGGAATGGATCGATAACGGCGAGCGCCTATGGCCATTGCGTTTACCCTGTCAGATGTCGGGGAGGAACCCAAAATATTCGCAGGCTTGCAAAGGCAATCGCCACCGAGGCTCCTTGGGCAGCTCCGAGTGCCAGCGGCTCTGTTCAGAGTGTCCGTATCGGGCAGTGGCTCTGACTCTGATTTTCCCATGGGATGTGAGCCTGTAGCAGGCTCCTGGAGCCGAGGTTCGAGGGGGCCGGAGGTGGCTGGGGACACAGAGGTGGTGTAACTGTCCCACACGCTCCTCTCTCCTCTCCAAAATCCTCTGCCTGCAGCCCCCGGTGTGGTACGAGCTGCAGTTTGGGCTCTGCGGGAGGCAGGTGAGCACTTTGTTTGGAGGACAGCCCAAGTGGGAGAGCATCCTGCGGGTCCTGGTGCCATCGCCCCCCACCCTCAGCCGCCTGCACACCCTCCTGGCCTCCCCATCCCACTGTGTCCCATCTTTCCGAGCAGGAAAGGGGAGACCACCACCCTGGATTATTCTCTGGATTTTATTTTTTTGTTGTTTGTTTCTAAGCGGAATTTGCTTCATTAAAACGCCTGTGTGAGAAAAGCACGCGCTCCCTCGGGATGATTCCCCCCGGCAGCGGGTCTCCTCCATCCCAGCTGGAGGCACCACTTGGCTCTCCCAACGCAGCCACCCCCCACCCCTGCTCGGGGCTGCTCGGGGCAGGGGCTGTTTATTGACAGAGCGCCGAGCTCCCTTCCTCTCCCAGAGGAAACTGCGCCGGGAGGCGATGGCCCCGACCTCGCTGTTTTGGTAGACGTCCCCCTGGGACTGTGCTGTCTGAGAACCGGCGCCCGCTGGGCGTTCTCTGCACCGCGGGGTGCAGGGTAGGGGAACCCCCGCTGCCGCCATCCCGGAGGGAGGTGAATTTGGCGGGGAGCGCAGCGGCGGTGGGACAGCCTGGTTGCAGCCCCATCTTGGCCCTCGCCACCTCCAGGTGGGCTGCGAGTGGGTCCGTGCCCCTCCGCGGGCGCTCGGCCGGGTGTTCCCCGCATCCCTGACGGGACACAGCTGCTTTTCCCAGCACCAGTAGCTGGGCTGCCTCGGCTCCCCCGCAGCAGTCGCAGCACATACGCGACAGTATTCATATGGGCCCAATTAAAGGCTTGTTTTCCTAGTCCCGAAATAACCCCTCTAGCATTCCCAACTCATTATCTTTTCAAATAAAGCCAAAACCTTGCAGCTAATTGTTTTGTGCTGTCAGGAGCAGTGCTGCTATGGAGCAATCCAGTCTTTGAGCTGCTCCTTCATCTCTGGCAATTAGGCGGTTCTGATGTTCACTTTGGTGTTTTCTTTCCCCCTTTTTGCTCGTTCTTTCAAGCGCTTTCAGAGCTGCGCCGGCTGCCCCGGGGATCGACGGCCTCTCTTTGTCTTCATCCCGGCAGAGGCGGCAGCGATGCCGGGTCCCGGCATGCGGCTCTCTGGGAAGAGGCTGGCCTTGCCCATTTCCACCTCCCCATCCCCGTGGCACCGCTGGCCTGGGGATGCTGTGCGGTGCTGTGGGCCTGGCTCTTCTCCAGCACTGGTTAGAGCCTGGCTTTGCAGCGGCTCCTTGCCTGTGCAACCCACCTGGTGCATCCGTGCCACGGGTGGGTGGCTGTTGTGGGGCGAGAGCCGATTTGGGGCTGAACGGGGTGCGGGCTGCATCAGGGGCAGCTGGATGGTGATTTCTGCTTTGCACAAAAAAAAACCTCCTCTCTTCGCTGTGGCATGGAGGGGGACGGTGCCCGCGGTGGGACTGGGGGGATGCCGGCCGCCGCGCAGGACAGAACTCCGGAATAATTTCAGCCCTGGCATAGGCTGCGGCGCCCACCGGGCGGTCAGGAGAGGGTGACGGCGTGGCGGGTCTGTCCTCAGGCAAAGCCTACGAGATCACCTACGTGCGGCTGAAGTTTCACACCAGCCGCCCCGAGAGCTTCGCCATCTACAAGCGCAGCCGCCCCGAGGGGCCCTGGGTGCCCTTCCAGTACTACAGCGCATCCTGCGAGAAGACCTACGGGAAGCGGCAGCGGCACTACCTGCGGCCGGGGGAGGACGAACAAGTGGCCTTCTGCACCGACGAATTCAGCGACATCTCCCCGCTGAGCGGGGGCAACGTCGCCTTCTCCACCCTCGAGGGACGGCCCAGCGCCTACAATTTCGACGGGAGCCCCGCGCTGCAGGTGGGTGCATGGTCCCCCGGGACTGGGCGCACTAAAATGCGCCTGTGATGCCCTGCAACCCCGTAGGAAGAGGTGCAGGATGCATCCCAGCCGGAGTGGGGAGCTGGTGGCCCAGACCCCTGGCCAAGGCACCTTCCCTGTGTCCCCCGCAGGAGTGGGTGACCGTCACCGACCTGCTCATCTCCTTGAACCGGCTCAACACCTTTGGGGACGACATTTTCAAGGACCCCAAGGTGCTGCAGTCGTACTACTACGCCATCTCCGACTTCTCCGTCGGCGGCAGGTGAGGGGCAACCGCGCTGGAGCAAGGGGAGGAGTAGGGGGACCTTCCTAGGGCTGTGGGGCTGGGATCTGGGGCAGCTGCTTCCCACCTCGGTCTCGTCTGGATTGCACATTTGGGGCAGACTGCTCAGACGTGGCTTCCTCCATCTCTAAACCGGAGCTGGCGGTACAGACGGGTAACGAAACCTGGAATCCTTTGAGCTGTGCACAAAGGAAGTCTTCCCCCCCCCCCCAGCTCTCTCCATTTGCCACCAGTTGTATTTGCTTTGCCCCCTCCCAGCCCCATGGCTTTTAACGGCACTGGGGCTCGTGTTGCTCCTCCTGTGCCCCTGCTTGGACCCTGGGTGCCAGCAGAAAGATGTCCCGCAGCCACAGAGGCTGGTGGAGGAGCTTGGAGTTGGCATGGCCATGGCCAGAGGAGCTGGAGCAGCTGCCAGTGGGATGGGGGCGCTGATGTGGGACAGAGACGTTGGTGGCACCCACCTGCTGCTGCCCGCAGCCACGTGCCCTTCCCTGGCTGGGAGGAGTGGGCGATCTCTCCATCCCAGTGAGAGCTGCCTGCCCTGGGCAGTGGGGCCATGGCTTCTCCCAGCTGGCCGGCAGCCCCCGTCACTGTCATCCCACCCCCTCGGGCCCCAGCAGCTGGAGCTGGTTAGCGTCTCACATGGGCCACCCGCAGCGTGTGACTTCCCAGGTGGCCGGGAGCATTTCGGGGACACGGCGGGTGGCCTCAACACTGGCACAGCCTGAGCTGCTTTCCGCCCCACGGCCAACCCAGGCGAGCCGGCGCGGCAGCGGGGCCACATGCCGCACAGTCTGGGCACCGTCCCACTGCCGTCCGCGCCGGTGCTCGGAGCAGCTCATCCATGCGCCGGGGTCTTGCTGCAGGTGCAAATGCAACGGCCACGCCAGCGAGTGCGCGCCGGATGAGGCTGGGCGGTTGGTCTGCGTGTGCCAGCACAACACGGCCGGCACCGACTGCGAGCGCTGCCAGCCCTTCTACCAGGACCGGCCCTGGGCTCGCGGCACCGCCGAGGCCGCCAACGAGTGTCTCCGTGAGTATCGCCCGGGACGGCTCCGCGGTCACGGTGTGTGGTTGGTCCTGATGGGCAGCACTGGTGCTGTGTTGGCGTGTCTGGCAGTTCCTGCCCTTCCTGATCGGGTAGGGAGTGCCTGCTCTGTTCTGCAAGGGCAGGGAGGGAGGATTTCCCCCCCCAGGGGTCCCCTCCACAGCATCACCCCGAGAATCCCCTGACATTTCCTCACCCCACGAGCGCAGCCATCCGTTCTCTGCACGGTGCTGCACCCACCTCCGCTCCCAAAGGCAGAGGCATTGCCAAAAGCTCATGCCGCTGAGCCAAGCAGCCCCTCTGGCTCATCCAGCCCCCCAGGAGGATGCTTGAACCTCTGGCTGAGCCCCGTGCCCCCCGGGAGCCGCTGAGTTCAGCTGACCACCCTTCCTGCTCCTCCACAGCCTGCAACTGCAGCGGCCGCTCAGACGAGTGCTTCTACGACCGGGAGCTGTACCGTCGCAGCGGGCACGGGGGCCACTGCCGTAACTGCCGCGACAACACGGCCGGGCCCCACTGCGAGCGCTGCCGGCAGAACCACTATCGCTGGGAGCAGCAGGCTGCCTGCCAGCCCTGCCACTGCCACCCCGCAGGTGTGTGGGGCTGCGTCGAGACGTGAAAAACCCCTGCCCTGGCCAGGGCTTGGCTGGGAGGGATGGTTTTGGTCAGTTCTCCATTGCCCAAGGTCTCCTTGTCTTCTCCCTCGTGCCTCTCCCTGGCTGGGGTTGAGCCTCAGGGCTGTCCGGGGTCCCTGCAGGCTCCTTGCAGCCCCAGTGCGACAGCTCGGGCACCTGCCTCTGCAAAGCCAACGTGACAGGTTGGAAGTGCGAGCGCTGCAAGGACGGCTACCACAGCCTCAGCGAAGGCGGCTGCAGGTGAGGAGGAGCCCGGCCGCGGGCAGGAGCAGCGGGACAGGACTGGGGCTCACCTCACACCTTCGTCTCGCCCCATCCAGACCCTGCGCCTGCGACCCCGCGGGCAGCGTGGGCACCTGCGACCCCAACACGGGGCATTGCACCTGCAAGGAGAGGGTGGAGGGACACTTGTGCAACAGGTAAGCACTGCGGCCCCGGGATGGGGACGGGACCACCGCCCCCCTCTGGGCTGGGATCAGTGCCGGGGCTCGGTGGTCAGTGCAGGGCAGGCATCTTCACTCGTATGGGGCATTGCTGCTTCACCAGCCCCTACACATGACCCTGGCAGGGGCTCTGTGATGGGGATTCTGCTGGATTGCTCCCTGCAGAGGCCATGGCGGGCTGGTGAGGCCATGGGGCTGCATCCCTCTGGACCACTGGGACTGGGCTCACTTGCATCTGCCACCATTGTCCCCCCTGGGATGCTGCTGTGGTCCCCTGCGGCTCTGCCTGCCCCACACCACCTGCTCCTGTTTCCTCCCCATGCCCAGGTGCCAGCCGGGCTGGTTCAACCTGCAGCCCCACGACCCCGCCGGCTGCACCAGCTGCTTCTGCCACGGCCACTCCAGCGCCTGCAGGGCGGCAGATGGCTACGAGGTGACCCAGGTCCGCTCCGACTTCAGCCAAGGTACCAACCCCCAAGCCCTGGGTGAAACAGTATACAGCTGCACCAACTCCAGCCAAAAAACTCTGGCAGTTTGGGAAGGCTGGAGCATCCTGCTCCGGGGCTGAGCCATGCCCCTTTGGGGCTGAGTGGTGGTGATGGAGGGTCATTTCTCCGGTTTGCCTTTATTTTGCTGTTAAACCTCTGCTTTTGCCCCCAGCTCTGTGGGGACGGGCTCTCCCTGGCTCCCCTCCGTGCCAGCCTGTTCCCAGGGCTGTGCATCGCTTAGGGAGGGCTGGGCACAGCCTGGACTGTGGGAGCACCGAAAGTCAGCTCAGAAAGATTAAAACCTAAAATGATGGAGCCTGGTGGGGACTTCCCCCTTGTTCCCTCCTCTCCCCATCCCGAGCTGGGATGGGTCGGGGCAGACGGGGGCCAGGGGAGCGGGATGGGGTGCTCTCACCCAGCTGCAGGCAGGGCTGCGCGTGGCAGGGCTGGATGCGTGCAGGATATTTGGAGAAACCCTGCCATCTGCCGCACAGCCCGACGTGTGCAGCCCTGGCTGCGGGCACACCGCGGCCCCTGCTCGCCGGGACCCCCGCCTGCACCCCGACAGGGTACGGGCACCCGATGGGGCGCACGGGCCAGCGAGCAGATGAAGATGAACGCGCCAGGCGCGGGTTTATCCCGATTGCCTTTAAACCGTGCTGCCAATTCCTGTGCTGCTGTAACGCCTTCCGCAGCTTGGAAACCGAGCCAGTCTTTTTTTTCCACCCTTCGTGCAGACGCTCCTTTAGGGCCAGGTTTGGCAGAGCCTTGGGCTGGGCTGGGAGAGGCTCGGCTCAGTCGGGCAGCGTGGGGCAGGGTGCAGCCACCTGCCTTCCCAAAGCCCTGCTCCCCAAAGCCCTGCTCCCCGATCCGCAGCTGAGCTGGACCAGCTGGAAGTTTCCCGCACTGGGTGAAAGGGTCCAGATTTGGGATGGTTTGATAACCGAGCACAGCCCACTCGAGAGCTGGGGAGGCATTTCCAAGTGTTCATCCTGCGGGCGCCTGGGGCTAGAAGAAATAGCAAACCCTGGGGAGCGGGGGGGAGTTTAACTGATTTCCGAAGGAAACCAACTGAGTGCAATTACACCCCATCTCTCCCTGGGCTTCCCGCGTTCTCCAGCCCACAGTAATGTTGGAACTGCAGCACAGGCAGCGGGGCAAAAGTTTAAAGATATTAATTTCCTCTAAATCTAAGAAAATAAACAGATCTGGGGACAGCTAGGGCCACTCTCCAGCGCGTGAGAGCACAGAGCCTGAGCGGAGCAGGGTGTTACAAAGCGCTGGCCCCTTACAAGGCTCTGGAGAGTCTCAGAAGGAGGGACAGAAGCCCCCCAAAAGCAGCAACTCACCAGTCCTGGGCTGGTGGGGACTTGCTGCTCCCTTCGCCCATGCACTGCCGCTGTGTGCCGCCATGCAGGGCTGGAGGGCTGGGCTGCCGCGGCTCCGAGCACCACAAACCTGCCTCTGCGCTGGGCTGACGGGGAGATCGTCACCGAGTGGGATGGAGAGGAGCCGGTGGATTTTCTTGCACCAGGTATTGTGGGTGCTGGGTCCCCGGGGTCCTGCTCTGCCATGGGGACCCCCTGCTGCTCTCATGGGATATCCCACCTCTAAGCTGGTGCGTGAGGTGCCGGGCTCCAGCCCAGAGCTGAGTGTGTTTCGATAACCTGAGGCAGTGGGGGGCTGTGGGCTGGGACCCCCAGAAGGCAGGTTGGAGCTGGCCCTGCTCTAGAAGGGTGACCGTGGCTCCCAGTGCTGCCAGTGGGAACGGGACTGTGCAGGGTTTACATCCATGTCCTACAGACTTTGCTCCTTTCTCCTCTCGCAGAGAAGTTTTTGCAGAACCAGCGTCTCAGTTACGGGCAGCTCCTGTCCCTGCTGCTGGGAGCGGAGGGGAACGGGACGGTGACGAAGACCGGGATGCCCCTGCTCCGGGTCCAGCTGGTGCTGGAGAGTGAGGGGCTGGAGATCACCATGTCCAGCAGCGAGAGCCAGCCCCAGCACGGAAAGCAGGCTGTTGTCTTCAGGTACCCATCCTGGCGCTTTGGGGAGCCCCAGCTGGGTTTGGGACACAGCGTGTCTGATCTTGCTGTGGGGTTCAGCCCCACTCCTTGCCCCCCTCGGGGAACTGCACCCCCATCGCTGCACTGGGGTCTTGGTCAGGGAGCCGAGCTGTCCTGCGGCACGTGGCTGTCAGGCTGGTCCTGTCCTTCCTTCCATGCTCCTTCTCCAACAGGCTGCACGAGGCAGAGGAGGGTGTGGAGCCTTCGCTGTCGGCCTTCAGCTTCCAGCGCCTGCTCTCCAACCTGACAGCCCTCCGCCTCCGCGTGAGCTGCGGCCCCGTGCAAGGTGGGTGGCTCCATGCAACGTCCCCATGGGGACAAAGTTGAGATGGGGCTGGGGACATCAGAGCAGCATCAGGCTCTCAGGGACGAGAGGCATTGCAGGGGGTGTGTTTGGGTAGGGGTTGGCTCTTCTCTGCAAACACCCCTGGGTTCTCCAGGAGGGATTTTGGAGGCTCCCATGCCTGTCTGGAGCATTTCCAGGCAGGATGGAGAGAGCAGGGCCGAGGGATGCGCCATCCCATCCTCACACCGCCCTCCTCTCTCGCAGGCAGGCTGTCCCTGAGCGAGGTCCAGCTCACGTCCGCTCGCCCCGGGCCAGGGGCACGGGCGGGCTGGGTGGAGGAGTGCACGTGTCCCACGGGCTACACCGGGCAGTTCTGCCAGTCCTGCGCACCCGGCTTCAAGCGGGAGATCCCCTTCGGCGGCCCCTTCGTCAGCTGCGTGCCCTGCGCCTGCAACCAGCATGGGGACTGCCACCCCCTGGCAGGTGCGCACCCCTCTGCTCGTCCCGGGTGACAAATCTGTGTCATTGCTTGTTTGTGAGGGACGCTGGAAACCAGCTGTGAGGCTGCCATACCCCTAACTTGCAAGTTGAATTCCTTGGCTGGTTAGAGGGACCGGGTTCGTAACGCACAGAGATAATCAGCGAAACGCAGTAACAGTGGTAATTTATAATAAGAGGGGTATTTTTCATGGTTCGTTATGACCCTAAAGGAGGAGAAAGGAAGGGTGCTGGTCCTCAGAGGAGCGGGGAGGCAGGGGTCAGGGCAGGAGAGAGGCAGAGGGTTTTGCCAGGATGGGTCCCACAGGCAGCACTGCTGCCCTGGGGAGCAGAGCAGGACTGGGCACAGTCACCTGCAAAGTGGGGGTGAACCTGAGCAGAGAAAGAAGTAAAAGAGCAGGAAAATACAGTGGTGCCAGGCTTGTGGGAAGGCACCAGAGGAGCTGGCTCTCGTGCTGCCAGCCCAAGCCCTGCTCTGCTGCCAGACCCAGCTCGGAGAAGTGTGACTGTAACAAGGACTGCGGCTTGAAGGGAGGAAAAAGCAAAAGCAAAATCTTCAGGGTAGCACAGCTGTGTTTGGGGTGGTTCATGGGCTGTTGAGCTGGCAGGCAAAGCGTCTGGGTGGCTTTAGTCAGGGAAGGGGGGCTGGATTGCAAACCACTGGCCTGGAGCTCGAGGTGGCTGCGTGCATCCAGCGCCAGCCTCGCTGCTGTCAGCACTGGGGAAAGGCAGATCGGAGCTGGGAGAGGCTGGTGAGATGCTGCCTTGCTCTCTATCCGCCCCTGCAGAAAGCAGCAGCTCTAGTTAGTGCTGAAAAGAGCTTGGAAAGAAAATGATGCATTTGGTACCTGGACGGGAGCCCCTGGGGCTCTGCGCTGGCTTCTCCCCTCGGCGAGGAGCGACAATAGCGTACGGCCGGGATGGAAGAGGCGTTGAGCACAGCGAGTGCCCCGTCCTGCCAGCGGAAACGCGGCAGCAGCTCTGCAAATTCGCCCTCATCTCACAGAGCTGGGGCTGGTGCCATCGACCGCATGCTTCCCGGGGACAGGGCCAGGCTTTTGATGTCCCAGCCTGGGTGCTGCCAGCCCGCATCCTTCCTTTAGTTTGTTTTTCCACTCCTTCCTGCCGCCTGCTTTTCCTTTCTTTTCCATCATGCAGAAAATGGAAAAATACCCATTCCCTCCTGCGCAGCCTGCCTGGTATGACCTGATCCCACAGATCACGGAGAAAAATCCTCCCCCTGGCTCCTTCTCTCTCTCCAGTCAAGCAGAGCTTCTGCCTGGAGGTGGGGGGTTCCTTGAGCATCCTTCCTCCTCCTCCCAGCTGATTTTGGAAGGCTGTGACTCACTGGCTCGGCTCGCAAGGAGACGCTCGCTCCCCGCTGGGTGCCGGTCGGCTGCTTGTGTTTTCCATGACAGGCTGGAAAGGATACGCCTCGTCGCTGGGAAATGTGTTGTGGATTATCGCAGGCGCCGACAGACTCTGCGCACATCGACGGCGCTGCCTGTGTGCGCCAGTGCCGCCTCGTCCCTGCGCCGCGGGAGAGCATAGGGCTGGTGCTGGGCCCCCAGAGTCCTCTCCAAAACCTTTTCCCTTGAGCAAGGATGGGGCCAGGAGGGAAAACGTTATGAGTCCTGGTTGGTGATGTGCAATCCCAGTGTGATCCATCAGCTGGAATTGCGCATCCCTCTCGGCACCCCGCGGTGTGCCATGCTCGGGGCTTGGCTCTCGGCCACTCCCGTGGGCCCCATTGTTACTGGAGGCTGGGTTTTTGCAGACCCTCAGCTCCGTTTTCCTCCCCGCAGGGCACTGCCAGTGCTTGCACAATACAGAAGGTCCCTCCTGCGAGCGCTGCAGCCCTGGGTTTTACGGCAACCCCTTCGTTGGGCGCTTGGATGATTGCAAGCCATGCCCCTGCCCCGGCCGCTCACCCTGCACCGAGATGCCTGGCAGCGGGGAGGTGGTCTGCACCCACTGCCCCCCGGGACAGAGAGGTGAGGCTGGGGGCGGGCGGACAAGGGGGCCGTGGGCAGTGCCGGCACGGCCAGACCCTCTCCACATTTTCACCTTCCCCAGGAAAACGCTGCGAGCTCTGCGACGATGGGTTTTTTGGGGATCCCCTGGGGCAGAGGGGCCCTGTGCATCCCTGCGTCCCCTGCCAGTGTCACGGGAACGTGGATCTCAATGCCGTGGGGAACTGCGACCCCGTGTCCGGCCGGTGCCTGCGCTGCCTGTACAACACGACCGGCGAGCACTGCGAGAGGTGTCGGCCGGGCTTCTACGGGGATGCGCTGGCTCCCGACCCAGCAGAGAAGTGTACATGTATGTACAGCCCCGGGGGCTGGCCCTGTTCTCCTGGGTCCCGCAGCCAAAATCCTCCCAGGAGTGGAGGCAGAGGATGGAAGGAGGATGCCCAGCGGTTTTAGGGGCTGATGGATCGTCTGGGTTGGCCCCAAATGCTTAAAAATGGCCTTTGCCACCTTCCTCAACTGCCATCCTTCCCTGGAGATACTCTGCCTTGCAGGGGCTCAGCCTATTTGCTGGTGGGGGATGCAGCCCCCGTGCCCCATTCCCGCTGTCCCATCTGCCAGCCCTGTGCCGGGATGTTAGCTGAATTTTGTCTCCCATAGCTTGTGACTGCAACCCCGACGGCTCAGCCCTGGGGCTGGAGGGCTGCGATCCCAGCACGGGCCAGTGCCGCTGCCTCCCGCACGTGACGGGCAGAACCTGCGGGCTCTGCCAGCCTGGCTACTTCGGCCTGCAGCCCGCCGTGGGGTGCAAGAGGTATGTGGGGCATGGCGTGGGGCTGTGAGGGGACAGCAGTGGCTCTGCGTCCCCAGCTCTGGTCTCTGCTCTTTGCATCCCTTCGCTCGCTCATCACCCTCCACCTCTCGGTGCCAGCTGCGAGTGCCACCCGACGGGGTCACGGGAGAGCAGGTGCCACGCGCTGACGGGGCAGTGCTCCTGCCAGCCAGGTGTCACGGGGAAGCAATGCGACCGATGCCACCACGGCTTCTTCGGCTTCTCTGCCAAGGGCTGCCGAGGTAACGGCGACAGGGACTGCGCCTCGGTCCCAAAACCGGGGCCGGCAGCCGTGGCGTGACACCTTTCTGCCACCCTTGCAGCCTGCAACTGCTCCCCGCTGGGCTCCGTCACCCCGCAGTGCCACGAGAACAGCACCTGCCTCTGCCGCCCCGGCTTCGTGGGCTACAAGTGTGACCAGTGCCAGGCCAACTTCTTCCTTGACCCACCCAGCTCCCGCTGCCAGCAGTGTCCCGCCTGCTACGGGCTGGTGAAGGACGAGGTACGGGCTGTGCCCTGACGCGGTGGGCGCAGCGTCCCAGCCCCCGCGCTGCCTCACCGTCCCCCCGCGTCTCGCCTGCAGGCTGAGCGGCTGAAGGCCAGGCTGCAGGACATGGAGGAATGGCTGCAAACACCAGGCTGCGATGCCCACCCAGGCCAGTCCCTCGTACTGGGAGACGCACCCCGGGGAGATGGGCTGCCCAGTCCTCACCTCCTCCGAGGTACGGGGAACATCCCTTCCCTTCACCGTGAGGGGAACCCCACATCACCCCTCTGGGGACCCTCTGCTCCTGCCGGGTGCTGTGACAAGCTGGGTGGGTGCAGGGAGGTCCCACATCAGCGCTGGGCTCAGCATGGGCGATGGGGTGACCGAGAGGAGGAGGGCAGCTGGGGGGCCATGCCTTTTTGTACAGGACAGAGCACCACAGGGGTACCTGCACCCATGGAGCAGCTGTAGGGGCTGAGCACCAGCAGGCTTTGGGTGCTGCATCCCTGGGACCCTCCTGAGTACCCGGGAGAGACCATCTTCCCCTTTTATTAGCAGGCAGAAGGGGGGATGCTCGGCCATGGGGCAGCCCCACAGGCAAGTGGGGAGCGCCGAGCACCTCCTTGTGCTGTTTTGCAGGTGCCCGGGCTGCCCTCTTGGCTCAGGTGGGGCGGCTGGCAGGGGCTCTGGGCATCGTGCGGGGACATCTCAGCAATGCCAGCCGGGCCACCGGCTGCTCTGGCCACGGACCCCCCAAGACCTGCATCCTGCTGTCGGAGATCGAGGCCGTGCTGCAGTCAGCCCAGCGGGAGACCCTGCACGCTGCCGACACCCTGGCTACCACGGTGCGGGCTCCTGCTGGCCCCGGGGCTCCTGGGGGGTTGGTGGCCATCCTGGGGGGCAGTGGGATGTGCAGGACTGCTGGGGTGTGATGCGACCAGCACGGTGGGCGGGTGGGAAAGCCTGGGGTCCGCACGGGTACAGCCCTACTTGCAGCTGAGTCAGGAGGAGCTATTGCCCTTGCTCGCTCCTGTTTGCAAACCTCCTCCAGCCCTTCGGGAGGTTCTCATTGGTGCTGGGCTGGTGGGATCTGGGGGTCCCTGCTCCCTGCCGGGGTCTCACTGCTGCTGTTTGTGTTTCAAGGAGATTCCCCAGGAAATCCCTCAGCAGCCCACAAACTGGAGCCGCCGGGCGCTGGAGGCCCGGGCGCTGGCCGAGAGGTACGCATGCAAGTCCCGCACCGTGGGCTGTATCGGCTGGGATAGCCGCTGTACCGGAACCCTCCTTCCCTTCCCTTCCTGGCTCTCTGCCCGTGGAAGGCAGTGATGGATGGAGATATGGGAGCCCTGAGCCTGGGCTTCGCTGTCCCCGTGAGCCTGACCCTGTCTGATCCCGGCACACGCAGGCAGAGGAGGCTGCCTGCCCAGCTCGGGGTGCAGGATGGCTGCTCCTTTCCCAGGAGGCCAACCCCTAATATCATCTCTCTGGGTGCCCCTGTCCCTGCAGCCACGGGGATGCTGCAGCACAGGTGGAGGCGGTGGTCGGGAGAGCCCTGCGTGCCGCCAACGCCAGCTCTGAGCTCCTGCAGAGCCTGCTGGAAGGGAATGCGACGCAGGAGGCGCAGCGCGAGCTGGAGGCCGGGTGAGGGGCTGGCAGTAATGGGGGGCTGGCAGCAAGGAGCTGGGTGGGAGGGCACCGCAGCCCCTTGCCTCCGGCCAGGTCCCTGTTTCAGGACTTGGTCACAGTGATTTGGCAGGGACATGCTGAGTCCTGTCAAACTCACTGCAAAGTGGAGAGCCAGGGTGCTCCGTGCTGGGGTGTTTCATGCCTTTTCACCCAGTGTTTCCCCCTGCACCTATGTCCAGGGCCAGGTCCCAAGGCATCATCTCCATCCTTTGAGGGACCAGAGGGCCTCAGGTGACTGTGGCGTCCTGTCCACGTAGGTACGAGGAAATCCAGCGGGCGCAGGAGGAGCTGGGCGCTGGCGTGGCGGAGGTGGCAGCAGAGGCCAGGGGAGCTTTCGCTGCCGTGCAGCAGGCAAATGCGGACATGGCCGAGAAACTTCTGCAGGTGGCTGCACTGGGGCAGGTGAGCAGCGTCCAAGCGAAGGCTCCTGCTTCCATCCCTACCTGTTGGACAGTGCTGCCTCCTGGGCTGGGAGATGCTCTCGCAGAGCTTTTGGCATCCCTGACCCCATAGCAGGCACTGCCGGCACAGGCTGGAGCCCTGGCACAGGACCTGGCAGCGCTGGAGCAGGCAGCGGAGGCACAGGAGCCATCGGCTCGGCGAGCCGTCAAGGTGTCCCGTGCTCTGGCAGCCAGATTGCACCAGGAGCTGCAGAGGACTCGTGGCTTTGAGGAGGTAATTGCTGCTCACTTGCATGGGTATCTCTGAAAAACAAGTGATGGGGACCCCCTGCTCCAGCTGGAGCTGGGGGGGTGTGCTGGGTGCATCCTTCTCCTGCCTCCCACCTGGGCACAGTGGGGTGGGTGAGCCTCAGCCCCTGTGCTCCAGCAGCTGGAAGGACCATGCCTGCAGCCAGGGAGTTGGGAGCAGATGTTTTGGGAAACATCCGCCCTTGGGCTCCTGGATCACCCAAGGAGCTTGCACACCGAGTGGGAGTGGGCTGGGACCCATGTTTCCCAGCTGGATGCAACTCTCCCCCTCCTCACCCTCACTCCTGCTCTCCTCTCCCCAGCTGCGTGACCGGACTGGCTCTGCACACAGCACAGCCAGCTCGGCCGTCTCGCGTGGAAAAGACGTGCTCTCCGACGCAGAGTCCCTCCTGGCCAGTTTGAAAGGTAAATGGCACCAGCTCAGCCACAGCTTGGCTCTCGCCACCCTGGCTCTGGGTGACAAGGGGAGAAAGGACTAGTTTGGTGATGGCCAGGTTGTCCCTGCAGGCATGAGGAAGGTGCTGGGGCATCGGAAAGGCCAGGCTGCCCTGAGCAGGAGGATGGCACTTGTGCGGGACAGGGCGATGGTGGAAGCCCAGAGGAAGATTAAACAGGCAGAGAAGATGCTGGGAAACTCCTTGTCCATCTCCACTACAGCCCAGAGGATGGCCAGGGAGGCTGAGCGAGTCTCTGGGGAGAGCACCAAGGTCTGAGCAGAGGGATGTGGGGTGCAGGGAGCCCGTGCCAGGCTGCGGGGCGCAGTCGGGCTGGCACCTGTCACAGCAGAGCCCAGCCTGTTGCAGGGCTGCAAAACTCCCAAATACAGCTTCTGCTGCCCCTCCAGTGCAGACCAGGAGGATGCACCTGACCAGGGTGCCAGCTGCAGTCCCCCTCCGTGTCCCCAGGTGACTGTCCCCATCTCCATCCCTTTGCAGAGGGCACAGGCTGTGCTGCAGGAGACCAAGCAAGCCCGCAAGCATGCCAGCCAGCTCGCCACACGTGCCAACGAGACCCAGCGCGAGCTTTCCCAGCAGGAGCGTGTAGCTGAGAAGCTCAGGGGGGACCTGGAGGAAGCACACCAGGTGAGTCAGGTCCCCTTGGGCAGGTTGTGTCCTCCAGAGCCTGGTAGGGGCTTTGCTTACAGCTCAAAGCATGGGGAGCAACTTGGCTTTTGGGCTCCACTGTATGGGGAGTGCCTTGGGGACATTCCTGGGATCCCCTTCCCTTTCCCATCCAGCCAAGGGTCAATGGTGTCCCTGATCTTGCGTGTCTGTCTGTGTTGGAAGGTGGGGACAGAGGTGAGTGAGATGGCAAAAAGTCTCCAGGAAGCCCGAGGCTCACTCATCTCAGACATCAAGACCCTGAATGACCTGCTGAACAGCCTAGGTGAGACCCAGATGGGAGTGGGGTGCGGGTTCCTGGGGAAGGGCCAAGCTGTTGGGTCTGGGGCTCTCCTGTTCGCTGGTGCTGGGTCTCCTCCTCGCTGGCCATCCAGGCTGAGCTGGGTGCCCTTCAGCTGAGATTGCTCAGGATCTTATCAAAGCTTCTCGAGGGCTCATGTCTTGAGGAAAGCCCTCGTGCAGAATGAATTGGGGCTTGCTGGATGTGTGTGCTCATGCCTGGTGTGGGGACACTGATCTCCCTTGGCATCTCCAGAAGGAGCAGGGCTGGATCAAGGGCTTGGTCCCTTTGGAGCGGAGCGATGTGCTGGGCTAGGTTCACTCCTTGTTGCTGGTTGGTTTTGCTCCAACTCCCCCTGCTTTGATCATCTGGGTACATTTCTGAGTGCTCTAGGGCTCCTGCATCTGAGAAAAGATTTGCAAAAGGGTGGAAATCATCACCCACCTGTAAGAGAGAGACGTGACTGGAGCCACAGTCCCATTTTCTTATCTGTGATCACTGGGAAGCTGCACTGCCTCCATGCCCCGCTGCACCCACTCCCTCCAGTTTGCCTAGTGCCGAGGGTCTGAGCCACTGGAGCATGTCCAGAGCCTCTCCTGCCTAACTCTCTGCCTCTGATCCATGTTCTCTCCCCTTGGCCAGGCAACTTGGAGCAGGCTGCGGAGGTGGAGGTGGTGCTGAGCGCCGGGCGGCTGCAGCTGGAGCGGCTGTGGCTGCGCCTGGCCGCGCCGGGCACCCTGGCTGGGCAGCTCAGCCTGCTGCAGGAGGAGGCGGCGAGGCAGCAGGAGAAGATCCAGGCATTTGAGAGTGACTTGGCTGAGATTCAGGCCAACAAGCAGAACCTGGAGGACATTCTGCGGAGCCTCCCCGAGAGCTGCCCAAAGTGACAGTGACGCTTTGTCCCACTGTACAAGGAATGATAGAGCAAAGGACACCCTGCGTTTAACCAGCATCCATCCTCCCCACTGCTCTTCATACTGCCCACCATACGACATCACACCTCAGCTCCTTATCTGCACCAGTTCAGGCTCAGCGTCCCGAGCACTGTGTGGCACAGCTTCAGTCACCAGCTCTGCCCTTGGGCTGGGGGGACAACCGCCTACCAGGGACCTAACAGGTCCCTGTTTCTGTGCAGGAGACAGAGCTATCCCAGGGTTGGTCTCTCATCATGGAGTGCACTGTCGCAGATCTCCGTGCCAGACGCATCCCTCCATCCATCTTTCCCCACTGCAGCACAGTGCACTGGGGAGGGGCAGCTTATCAAGTACTTAACGTACCAAAGCCGTAACCCCTGCTGGTCCCTCCTGCCCCAGGAGGAGATAAGAGAGGCTGTTGCACACATGCTGGAAGCTGGTCCTCCTGCACAGCACCCCGCAGTGCAATGCCCATGATGGTCACAGAGGTGCAGAGACGAGTCCCAGTGAAACCAGGCTGAGAGAGGAGCTCATGGGAGGGCGCGCAGCTTGCCTGCTTCCCAGGGGAAAGGGAGCTTGCAGCAGGGAGGGCAAAACCACAGCCAAGCAGCAGCAAAGCTGGACCCTTAACCAGCTCCTGGCAGGCACATGGGCCATCCTCTGTGTGCTGCAGGACAAGAGCAGCTCTGCTCCTGCTTTTCCCCCACTCCATAGCAGCATAAGGTTGCTGCTGCCCACAGCTGTGGTCTTCATGACGTGTCCCAGGTACAGACCAGCCCAGCTGCTGGCAGTGCCAGGGGCTGGGTTGCACAGCAATGCACTGGGCAGGGAGGTGGGAGAGCTGTCACTTGCAGCTGCATCACCCCCCGGTCTCACATCACACCCACCCACCCTCCCCACTGAAGAGGTCTTGAGCTGGCTGGTGTCACCAGGCTGGACGGGAGCAGCTGGACATGGCCAGCTCCTGCCAGTGACACTCCCACGGGGGAGCAGAGGTCAGCGGCTGTATCGCCTTTAAAGGAAAGGCATGTGCCTTCACCCTGTGCTCCCATGCGGGTCCGGGGGCCACGCAGGCAGCTGAGCCGGGTCCTTGTTCCGCCCATCCTGCGCTGGCTGTGGCCTGACTGCAGGTAGCGGTTGAAGTCACTCCCGTAAGACCAGAAATGAGGCCACAGGCTGGAGCCCAGTTCGCTTTTTAATCTGTTTTACCTGTGGTGTTCTGCTCACAGTGCTGGAAATCGGGTTTGCTAAATTCTTTTGTAACGCTTTATGTAAAACTGTGGCCATAGACACTGGATCCCCTCAGCGTTGTTTCTGGCCGGTCCAGCGGTCTGGAAGCGACTCAGGATTTTCCTACAGTGGACAAACCCATCTCCCTCCTAATTCTGCACGAAAGCTGCC
Source organism: Chlamydotis macqueenii (assembly GCF_036417535.1). Lineage (NCBI taxonomy): Eukaryota > Metazoa > Chordata > Aves > Otidiformes > Otididae > Chlamydotis > Chlamydotis macqueenii. The sequence continues at coordinate 5,671,118 of NC_141575.1, read as the reverse complement.
CGAGGAGTGCGGTGCCAGAGCTGCGGTGCTGCAGGAAAGTGATGGCGGGGGCTCCTTTCTCTCTGCCCAAGGACAGCTCTGCAAAAGCAAAACCAAGTAGCGGCGAGAGCACAGCGTGCTCCGGCTTGGCCGAGAGGCAGGGAGCCGCAGCCACTTACCGAGTCCCTGGGAAGACAATTACAGGTCTCCAATCAACACACAAATTTGCTGCTGTTACAGAAATGTCAAGCCTCTGCCTTGTGCCTGCTGCCGAAGACGTGGTTAATCCTCCCTCCCGCTCTCCCTGGAACTCTTGTTTTTTTTAGCTGGTGACACCTGCCTAGAGCTGTATCCATTAAAAATTCCTAATGTAATACCCAGCCGCCCATCTGCCTGAGTGCGCGGCAGCAGGAGGGGCGCAGGCTGTACCTGCGCGGGCTGCTTTCTCAAAGAGCAGGGGTCGAAATGCAGCGTGAGGCAACTATTTGACGCTTCCTATGAAAAAGAAAAAAACCCCACACTTTAGTAGAGATGTTTAACTAAAAGGTGTCAAGCTGAGATGGAAGGGGGAGGGAGGGGGCTGAACACAACCGCCCGCAGCAGATCCTTGGCCGTGTCTGCCCTGCGGTGGACGCCTTCTCCTGCTGCCCGTGCTCCGGCACCGACTTGTAAGGGGTTGTGCTCTACTGCACCGCGGAGATGCTCCCCAACAGCACCTTGCTGTTCTTACTCTGCACCTTGCAGTTCCCCAGCCCGTCCCGGGGCGGTGAAGGGGTTAACGGCGGGGGCGGAGGGTCCCGCACCGCCCGCCCGGCCTGGCCCGGCCCGGCCCTTCCCGCCCTTACTTAAGGCGGCGGCGGGCGCGGGGCGGCTCCCTGAGATGGCGGCTCCGCGCCGGCCGAGCGGCGGGGGGCTGCGGCGGGCCCCGCAGGACGGGCGGCTGGAGGAGATCAACAAGGTGGGGCTGGGTCCCCTCCGACCCGGGGCAGCCCCGCGGGGACCGGGCGGAGGGCTCCCAGGGGCGGGATGGGGCTGGGGGGCTGCCGCGGTGCCGGTGCCGGCGGGGGACGGGGAGGAGAAGGCAGGGGCAGGTGGATCTGGCGTTGCCCGCTTCGCCTGTGCCCCGCCTTGGAAGGAGAATCCGGCTGGAGGAGGCCGGGGGGTTCGCTCTCCGTGCCTCCCACCCCTGGGGCTGCCCTCGCAGGCGGCTCTTCCCCCTCCAGCGCCCGGCAGCCCGGGCAGGGCCGTGGGTCGGGGCCATGGCGGCCCTTTGGGAACGTGCTCCAGCAAGAACAGGACCTATTGTTCTCCCGGAGGGCTCCAACCTCCCCTCCACCACATCGAGCGCTTCGATTTCTTCTCCCAGGAGCGAGGAGCGTTGGCCGCTCCCAAGAGTGGACTCAAGCTTTTCTGGTTTTTAATGGTGGGGGGTGAATGGGGAGCCTGGGATGGTTGGACGTCCCGCAAGCCTTGGGCAGGGGGAACGGCAGCAGGAACGGATTAGTTCAAAGTACGCTGGGCTGTGTGCCCTTGGTGCCGGGATCAAGCAAGGTCCTCTCCCCGGAGCTTCGGGCTTGCCCCATCCCTTGCTTGGCATGGTTACGGGGGCAGGTCCGTTGGCATCCCTCCCGGCCAAGAGCGGTTCTGAGGGTGAAAATAAGGTTTTAACCTTTACACAATCACCGATGGGTTTTCTGGAGCCATTTGTAGGTAGGTTTGGTCATCACGCGCTGATATAGCCTTGGTGTTACAGGTGGAGAAATCAAAGAGCTGCACAAGATGAGACGGTGGGCTTGCCTTGCCCTTGCGTTGACTGGGCTGTGAAAAGGGCCAGTATGTTCCTCCAGGAAGGGGTGAGACAGTGGAGGTGAAGTTTATGTAGGTCACTGGAGAGGGAATTAGATCATTAGAAACCAGGAGGTGCTGTGGAATAAGAGCAGAAAAAGACGTGCTGCAGCATAAGGCGTAGAATGAAAGCACATGGCTAAAAAGGAGCTTTTGAAACCTGCGGCTGGAAGGCAGACACCGCACACCCTGTGCCAAGGAGGAGCTTAGGTAGGCCTAACGTGTCCCCTATAGCCAAGGCAGCGTTGACCCCATTGCTGCAGTTTCTGCTGCTGGAGCGCTGTCCTCCAGCATCACTCAGGCACAGGATGGATAATGGAATCCTTCAGCTGGTAGGAGCTGTAGGATTGAGTCTGGGAAGCTGTGCTGCCTAGGACACTGCTGAAGTGCCACTGCTGTGCCCCAGGGCTGCTCTTCCTCCTACGCAGCAGGCAGGTTCCTGTCTCTCCCCTAAGTAGCCATTGCTTCTGACAGGCTTTTTCTCTGGGTAAGGTTTGAATGACAAAAAATGAAACTGCATAACTTCTCTCTGATAGAGGTGGGAGCTGCTTGTTCGCATCCTTGCTGCTCCATGTGTTGGATCAGTGCTAGGAGAGGGATTTGAGCGGCTAGAAATCAAGCTGTAGATAGCACGGGTAGTGCAGCCCACGGATCCTGAGCAGCCGTTGCGCTGTAGCGGCTCTGGGCAGCAAACCCCGTGCTGCTGCGCTTGCTCTGCCAGCTCTGTGCAGCAGTGCTGGGGCAGTTCACTGTGAGTGGGCGTGCAGTGAAGCGGCTCACGCCTCCGTCTGCCACAGAGGTGAATTGTAAACCTGGGCTGATTCTGTGGCTGGAGCCAAAGAGGGGGTTTCCTAAGCCCTGAAGAGCCCCAGGGCTGCAAACCAGGATAAAGTGCTCCTAATAAAACCTATCAGGCCGAATTCCTATCGGGCTTAATCTCATTGTCTCATCCTAACACTTAGCTCCCTCCCAGCCCTGTTTTCCTGGCTGGTTTCTGCCCCAGAGCTCTCGCTGGGATAAGGGTCCTTGGCAGGCAGCGTCCTGAGTGCACACGTGCTGCTGAAGGACAGCTGAGTCCTAGTATTGAATTCTCCCTTCCAGCCTGAAACGCTCCTCTGGGATCCCCTCTTGGCCGTTTCCCCTCTTCCTGGGGAATGGCAATCACATTGTTCAGCCTCGTGCATCAAGGTGGCAAGTCTAATCCAGCACAGATTAGTTTCAACCTAGTTTTACCCTCTAATGCGCTGGGCTGGGGGGAAGGAATTCAGCCTGCTGGAGAGCAGGTGCCTGCTTCTCCCATCCAGAGCAGGTACGAGCATCCCTCAGCAGGCAGAGTGGCTGGTGTCGAGCAGCGAGAGCTTGGCCTGCAGGTTGGAGATGTCTTTTTGGAGAGCAAGGGAGGATCTGGCTTTGCTCAGGTTGTCTTGCAGGTAGCTGAGACTTGCGTGGCTGAATTTATTGGCTTAGAACAGTCTCTCTGCCCAAGAAAGGCTGTTCAGGGCAGGAGCGGGGGAGAGGTTGGGGCTTATTTTTAAGCAGTTCTTATTAATAGAACATGCTCCTTAAAATCAGAGCTTTAGCAAAGGGCTCAAGGAGGAACTTCAGCCACTCGGGCTGAGTGTGAGTCACTGGCCCTGGGGACTGGATTCCTGTGTGCTATTGTGAGTGTTTGCCTTATCGCACTCACAGCCCTGCTCGCATACAATGTGGAGGGTGGAATGCCTTTGAAATATGCTCTCCTGTTGCTTCCTTCGGTCTGGAGCAGAGCTGTGACGCTGGTGGGCTGTCCAGTTCCCCTCCAGTTGAAATGCAAGGGGACTGGGTCTTGGGTGTATGCACAGTGTCACCCACCTTGCTCTCCTGCATTGCTGCCAGGGACCGTTGGGCCCCTGGGCACGTGTCCCTCAGCCGCTGTGTGTGGATGTAGCATTCCCTTTGGTCTTCTTCATTTCTGTGCTGCCTCTTGCTCCTGGAGAAATACAACACTCGGCTCTCGCGTCCCATGTCCTCCTGGTAGGTGCAAATCGTCTGCTGCTCCTGCAGGGCAGGAATGAAGCTGTGACCTGTTGGCCAGGGGATGCTCTGGCCCTGTTTTGGTTCTCAGTGATGTTTGGCAAGTTCCTGCTACAGAGGCTGTTTGGTGGCAGTAGGTAACACGACTCTGTTCTCTGGTGGCTTCTGCTGCTGGCTGAGCCCAGGTCTCAAAGCTGAATTGGGCCCTTTGTGTTGGGCTGGCAAACAATACCCCTGGGTAGAAATAGCTGAGATAAATGAAATTGAGTTGGCAAAGGAGAACGAAAAGAAGGAACTGGGAACATTGCTTTTCACCACAACTCTCAATTTGAGTTGGTGTCCATGGTGATAAGGGAAGTCCGTGTCACGCTGGTTTAGTGGGCATGGTCTCTGGTGTCCCATCTGGAGTTTGTGAGATGGGAGGAGGGGATGACAGTCACTTCTGTTCTCCTGGGCTTCTTGCAAAACCTTAATTCAGCTGCAGATAAGACTTGTCAAAGCAGTGGTTAACTGGCAGTGAAGGTTTGAGGCATTTGGACTCCCTGGGCAGGTCCAGGTTCCCCTGTCCCGGCAAGGAAGGAGGGAGCGACTCCAAGCATGTGGGGTGAAGGGGCCTGGAGCATGTGCTGCAGAGTTAGGGTGGCAGGTAGGAATCAAGCCTGAAAGGCTCGGGGCTGGCTGTAGTATCAGGAACCAGGCATCAGCTTGGGGCTGCAGTGCTTCTGGAGCTGGCCCAGCAGCCAGACTGGCACAGCTCATCGCACCTGGGCTGGCTGGTTTCAGTCTTCCTTCTGGAAGAAATGAGACTGTGCGCTGGAGGGCATTTGGGTTACGGATGGCTGTGTGGACCTCCTGCAGTCCTTATGTCCTAGTGCCTGCAGACGGGGCTTCTCTGAGGGAGGGTGGTCTCATTAATCACAAGTGCTGCTGCCCTGGTACTACCAGTGTTAGAGATCCTAGTCTCTTGGTGACCCACTCCTGCTTTCCTTGTGAGCTTGGAGAACGGTGGTGAGGAGCACGTGCCCGGAGTAGGGAACAGGCTCAGCCCTCTATCCACTCTAACCCCTGGAGGGGTTTTATCCTGGACAGGCCATGCATAAGCTCTGCAGATGTTAATGATTTGTACACCAAAGAATGTGGTGTTGTTGCCGAACACAGATCGAGTCATTAAGCTGTGCTGGTCTCGCTGGAGCTAGGCAGTGTGGGAGGGTAGAGACCGGGGCAAGACCATGCTGCTGACAGCTGTGGGCTGGGGGGGGTGTTGCTGGCAGGGCACAGTGGCAGAGCTGGCTGTGCAGGTTGTGATCTGTGAGTACCTGAAGGTTTGTGAGGTGGGGCTTGGGACAAGTGACCAGAAGTCACCCAGGATTTCCTCTCCAGCCTGAGCAGGGTAGGGGGGAAAAAAAAGATAGACATTTTGAGAGAGTGAGACCCTGTTCCTTTCCCCAAAATACCTGTCCTCTCTTGGGTGCGTGATGTTCTGCAAAACTTGCCTGTTCTATTTGCTAGCCATCAGAGATTATCCAAGAGTTTCAAATCTGAGATCAGAGTGCTTTTTGCAAGGAGTAGGAGCCCATGCTGGCAGTAAGTGCCCGATCCACGTGCTGTGCGTGCTTAAGCAGAGATGGGGTGCGCAAGAAGAGGGGGGTTTCATGCAGTTATTCCAAAGGCACATGGGGTCTAGTCCTCCCTCAAGCTGTTGATGGGAAATGTGAGACAGCGGAGGCATTCCCCTTGCACTGGAATGTTAATGGCAAAGTGTGGAGGCGTTCAGCCCATTTTCAAGCCTCCTGGCACTGTTGCTCAGATGTAGCTCTCTGGGAATTGCATAGGTCTTCTGGGTAATGCTGCATTTGTACATGCCCTCTAGGATGTTTTCCTTTATGTCTTTAACCTTGGGGATACTCTATTTTTTTTTCTTGTTTTAGGAATTTCTCTGTGACCCAAAGTTCAGTGATGAAGAAGATCTGGAGGAGAAGTTGGCTGTGTTCAAAGGTGAGAACTGGAGGGCTTCCCTGTCCTTTCAGCCTGACTGTTTGCTCAGGACTTGGATCTTACCAGCCTGAGATTCTCTACCAAATACAAGTGACTGAGCTGGGATGGATGCCTCCCCCTTGCTTGTGGGACTCAGTGAAACTCCCTGGAGAGGTGGTTTTCCCACACGAGTCGTCGTGCTTCCCCCACTTGCTCTCACAAGGCAGGGACATGTCACCCTGCAGACATTCTGCCTGGTGGCTGCTATTACTGCAAAACCCAGGGGAGCAGCAAAGGAGGGTGGTTTCTGTCTAGATACCTAGACAAGCTAGCTGGTGCAATGGACGGTGCAGAAGCTGGATTTTTTTTTTTTTTCCAGTGAGTAGGGGGACCTCTTCCCACAGACCAGAGGTCTCAGCTGCTTCCTGAAGGAGTTGGGGACTTCCTCTCCCAAAAAGTTTCTACAGTCTGATCTGGTTCTTCCCAAGCCCTTTGGTACCTGAAACAACAGCAGTAATGTGTCTCCAGTCCTGGCCAAAGCCTAAGTTCAGTGGGTCAGCAGATCTCTGGGGCTTGGTTTGGGGCCATTTGCTGGGATGGAGGATAGAGAAAAAGCCTGGGGTCCTCTGGAGCTTGTCCCTAAAGTAGTTACAGGACAAGATTTGGCAGGGCTGTTCTGGGTGCATCCACTTTTTCCAAGCAGTGGCTGAAGGCGGTTGAGAAAACATGCCTTTTGCGTCACAGTGCCCTCAAGGTTTGTCCTCAGCCTGGCTCCAACCAAATAAAGCCTGACCTTGCTTTTCATTTCAGGCGTTGTCTGCTGTGTCCCTTTGAATTTTGGCTTTTTTGGAAGAAGCTGGCTGGTGTTCTGTGATCCCTTACCCTGCTGGGCACAGAGGAGCCTCCTGTGCTCCCTGTCCTTTTTCTCTTGCCTTTTGTACGGCTTTGGCTTTTGGCTGCAGCCCCGCTTTATTTTTCCCATCACAATTGGGGCTCTTCAAACATTGCAACTGTAGGTCACAGGCGCAGAATTCCCTGTAACGAGAGCCTTTGGCATCTCCTCCTGCTGCCTCGTGAGTTTGCCTCCGTGGCCTGTCCTGTTCTCCAACGCCTCCTCCAGCTCCTCCAACAATCGGCTCATTGTGTGATGATGGGGGGAGTGTTTCTTCCCTGCCATCCTTCTCCCTGTCCTCCCCAGCCGGGCCTGGGGAGCCCCCGTGCAGTGTTTGTGTAAATGCATTTGTGAGGGGAGGGACCACGCGTGGTTTTGCCACACCAAATCCCTGCAGCTGGGATGGGAGGGAAAGATGAGTGTGTGAGTTGAGGCTCAGAGCAGGATGATGAAAAGCTGCCTCGGTTCTCTGTGCGTTTGGCTAAGTGTCTGCAGAGAAGAAAAGAAAACGTGCTGGGCACAGACACGGCCGAGCAGGGTTTGTGTCCCTGAGCGCATGCTGGGGTGCCTGACCCCCGCCCAGGGAGGTGGCAGTTCATTTGCACAGGGTCATTACAGTGGGGCAGAGTGTGGGGAGAGCCAATTCCCTGTCAGGCATCACTTTGGCCCCTCAGCACATGCGACAGCCCCAATTTCATCTAGGATCAGTTGCTTAATGCTTGAAGGAAGACGTTTACTCCTGTCTGAAGCATAAACAGCTTTGGTTTGTACGTGGTATTCCCGTAGGTCTGTCCTGTTCAGCTCATGACAGCAGTAATCCACCAGCTGAGACCCAGGTGAAGACATGCCAAGCCATTCCTCTGCCTCCTGCCCGTAGCTGCCCATCAGTCCAGTTAACCTGGGACTTCCTTTCAGAAACACAGGTCCTGGGAAGGCTCCGATGTGTGAAATATCCCCTCTTCCCTTTGGCTTCTTAAATTAGCCTGCCACTTCTCTGTTCACGCTCATCTGCTTACTGGTGTCCCTGGAGCAGAGGCAGAAAGGTCTTTTCCCTTGTGGGGAAAGGAACACCCTGGGAGCTCTCACTTAATTTGAGCGTCCTCCGAGGCAGTTCTGGGGAGTGAGTGCTGACTGCAGGGCAAGTAGAGATTTCTCCAGCTCAGCGTGGATGGATGGTGGCAGCAGGCATCTTGTTCTTCTCATTTAGCAGAACTGAGCTGATGGGGGGCCCCCTGCGGCGCTAGGAGCTGTACGGTCTGAAGAGACAAATCCTTGCCTGAAGAGCTTAAAGTCTAAATGGGGAACAGCTAGCGAGGAGGAGTGGGGGAGTTAGGAAGCACAGGTGTGCTGCTCCAAAGGTCAGAAGCAGCACAGGACTGAAATTTTGGTTTTTCTAACTCAAAATCCGTGTTCAAGTGACCAGCTTTTGTCCTGCAAAGCTAACCAGACCTTCTTGAGCAGGCTTGGCTTTTCTCTGAGGATGCTGGAATTGCCCCATTCAGCAATGTTTGACAGCAGGCTGGAAGGGCAGATGGCCTGCTCCGGTGTAACTGTGCCTAGGCACGGTCTCATCTTCACCCTCTCGATGTGGTCCTTGAGCGTCTCTGCTGGCAGGGGCTGCTTTGGGAGTGCAGCGCAGCGTTGGGAGGACTGTAGAGTCTGTCCCTTGCTATTGCAGGCGACTACGTAATTTAATCCCCCTCCTAATCCGATCAGGCTTCATCTTGGGAGTGTTCAGTGTTTTGTTTTCCTTGCTACTCCTTCTGGGAGGCTGTTCCAGAGCTTTGTTTTTCTGGCTGGAAACCTTTTAACGCTATTCCTGGCTAGCTGATACCTTGTTCTCATGCCAGTGTTTTCCTTCAGCGTAAATGAAAAACAGCCACAATTAAAGAGCACTTATCTCAATTCCAGGGCTCTAGAGTTAAGAGTGCTAAAACCAGGTCTTGAGATGGTCTCTCTCTGAGCTGTTTGCATTCAGCAGTATATCAGTCTTATCCCTGAATCTTTCATGTCCTTGCTCTAAGCAGGCAGTGCTCCAAAGCCCTGCGTACCCCCTGCTCCGGCATCCTGCTAACTTGCTTCTGTGTCTCTTCCAGAGAAGTACATGGAGTTTGACCTGAACAACCAAGGCGAGATCGGTGAGTGACTCGGGGATGCTGGTGCTGGGCTGGAAGAGCAGCAGCCTGCTGAGGCGGTGTTTGCTGCTATTTCTGTTGTCTCCCTCTGCTCTCGTGTTGCTGAGGAGGAAAACCTGTGGGCTTTTCCCCATGTCCAGCCTTGCTTGGATCGTGATTGCCAGCCAGGGGCTTCCTTGGCTCTCCAGCTCCTGCCTCTCAGCTTTCTCAGTCTCTCCTCACCTGCTTCAAGCTATAAGCTCTTCTCAGTTCTTTTCTCCTTCTGAGTCTCTGTTTAGCTCCTCCACTTCTTTCTTCTCTAAATGCTTTTTTTTCCTTCTCTCTTTTTCTCCACCAAGGCCTTTTTCTCAATACTCGGCATTTCCAGAGCTGGGAGGCTGCAGAGCTTGGACAGTCCTGGATTTTGCCTGACTTGAGGCAGAAGCTGTGTAAAACCATGAGCCCTTCTAGTGTAGAGAAGGTCTTTGTTTTGCTAGGAGGGGAGTGGAGGGAAGCAGGGGACTTGGGTGTGAGTCTGGCTCAGCTGAGCTGCCGTGCTTTGAGCCCAGAAAGCACCAGTTACGTAAAGATCCAGCCTTCTGCAGGCCTGGAGCTGACACTGAAGTGTAATCACTCGCACGCTGTGCCCTTCCAGGAGGCTGCTGCCTTGTTCCCCTCCTCCACCAGTCCTTGAGCTGAAGTAAACCCTGTGGGGAGCTGGAGGAGGCCCGACTCAGGGCTTTGCTGCATTTCCGGGAGGGAAGGGGCCCGCAGGTCTCAGCTGGCGGCAGAGCAATGGAAGGAAATGGCCTGTGGCGATGGGCAGGGGCACTCGCTCCCCACTGCGTGTTTGTCTCCAGCTTTAACCCTGGTGTTCCTTCCCTCTTCCCCATCCTTGTGATTCTTGGCACCACGCTCTGAGCTAGAGAGCAGTGTCCCCACGTGTCTCTGGAGCACTTGGAGTGTTGGCCCTCTTCTGCCTGTGTGGTGCTTTTATCTTGAGCTGCACAAATGGGAAGTGATGCTCTGTACTGGGCAGTACAGCAGTGGGCTGTACTGGAAGGCTTCTCTTGGCTTTCAGCAACAGCTTAGTGCTGTCAGCCCCAGAGCCTGCAGGTGAGGTGGTCTGAGGTGGGAACTCATGCCCTTGTCCCTAGGGTTGGTCTGTGCTCAGTGTGATCACCTCTCAACAGCACTGATTGCCTTGCTCTTGCAGATTTGATGTCTGTCAAAAGGATGATGGAGAAAATGGGGGCTCCAAAGACCCACCTAGAACTAAAGAAGATGATCTCTGAGGTGACTGGAGGGGTTAGTGAGACCATCTCGTACCAGGACTTTGTCAACGTGATGCTTGGGAAACGCTCTGCTGTGCTTAAACTGTGAGTGTCCCTGGGAGGGAGCGGGGAATGAGCTGGCATGCTGGGGAGCTGGGAAGCAGAAGTTGTTCTGCCTGGTAGAGGTGGAGCTGTGCATGTTTGGTGTTTGTGGAGGGGAGACGAGGACCCTTGTGAAGGTGGAGTTTGCAGAGAGACATGAGAGGATGGAAGAGCCTACGTCTGGGCTGAGCGGTGGCGAGCACTCACAGCACAGCTGCCTGCTGTGTGTTAGCACAGGCGTCCTCCCACGTGCTCCGTGTGGAGCGATTCTTCCCCTTTCCTGAGGGTGTGCAGGCACTCAGCGCTGCAGGACTTCTTCCTGTCTCTTCCCTGTGGCTCCTGCTGGCTTTGGGGACACAGGCTTCCCCTGTGAATGGTGGCAGGACTACAGCGGTGAATGGCAGTCCTGCCAACACCAGCAGTGCTGGCTCCTGTTTCCCGCAGGATGCTCCCTCCCTGCCTGATTTTGGAGAGACTGGCAGCAGATGGAGAGAGGACACATGCTTGAAACAGCTGGCTTCTGCTGGGAGAGGTTTTCTGCGGTACAGGCTGCCAGCACCAGCCTCCCACGGCCCCCTCTGCCCTCTCAACAGGGCTTTGAAAGTCCTGCTGTAACAAATGGCTTCCGAACACTTGTTTGGCTCCATCTCCACCCCATTGAAGCCTGGTTTTCCCTTTCAGAGTCACAGAGGCTGGCCCTGCTTTTGTCTCAGTAACCATCATGAATAGGAGCTGCTCCTCTCTATCCCCTTTACCCCTTTCTGAAGGCAGCTTTAGAAACACAGCCAGCTTTCAGGGCAGGTTTAGAGGAAGGATCTTGCTCCCATCTCTCACATGGTCCTTCCAAGCTGGTAGATGCTTGCTAGCAGTGAATGTCTCCTCTCCCCACTGAGTGCCTCGTGTCTGTGTATTGAGATGCTCCTCTTCCAAGCATGCACAGACTTCTGACACCCCTGTTCCACCTTTCTTTCTCCACGGAAGCAGGCTGAGCTTACAGCCTGTCCTGTATCTTACTTCCTTCCAACTGCAGCAGCTTTCACAGATGTCCCTTCTCTTGCTAACAGACACCCCATTGTCTGCTGGGCTCTTTAGAGCAGGAGCAGAAATGTAGAACTCGTCCCAAGAGCAATACAGTCCTTTGATCCGGCGTGGCAGCTGGCATTCCCAGCGTAGCTGCAGTCCTCAGGGAGGAAGACAGCGCTGGTGGTTGCAAAATGCTTGGGATTCTTCTAGCCAGTGCCTTGCTCCTTGTCTCTGCCCTCTTTCCTGGCTGTAATTGCTGTTGCTTGCTTGATGTTGGCTTTTGAATGTTCTGCTGTGTGCTTATGTACAAGGTGGGCCAGGGATGTTGTTTGCTTTTACGTATCGGGAGCACTTGGCATGCAGCGTGTGCCCAGGGGATTTCCGAAGTGGCTGTCTAAATAAAACATGCTAATCCTCTGGGCTCCGAGAGGAAAACCAGCAGAAGCTTTGGGAACTTACTCCTGGAAGCTGCTGGAAAAGCAAAGCTGCCTGCCAGGCTGGCAGCACTGCCCTCTGTCTTTCCCTCCTCTGTCACTTGTCAGTTGCCCGTTGCATAGGAAGCAGATGCTATTTTTCAGCAGATAAGATATCCGCCCCCCACCAGTGATGGGTGAAGATGCACCTGCTTTTTTTTTCATTGGTATTACCTGTTGTGTTTTGCAGGGTCATGATGTTTGAAGGAAAAGCCAACGAAAGCAACCCAAAACCTTCTGGTCCGCCTCCAGAGAGAGACATAGCCAGCCTCCCTTGAAGAGGACAGGCTGAAAAATGGGCACTGTTTGCTTTGCTGGTCTGTAACAGAGGTTACCTGTGCTTTGTTACTTTTTACTGTGGACAGTCCTAGTTTTCAACTAACCTGCCTTAGAGGAACAGCAAGGGAAGCTGGAGACCCTCAGCTCGTGTCTTTCTGCTGCGTCCCTTAGCCGACTTGATTTGTTAGACAGAAGCTGTAGCGCCAAGTGTAATGTGAGACCAAAAAAAAAAAATCCTGTGATCTTATTCTTTCCTCTGCCCTTCCTGCATTTCTCAGACGAGGAGCTACTTTCATCCCAGTGTATGGATTCAGAGCTGTGGTTGTCACGACAGGTTCCTAAAGGGCCTTGCTGCCAGACATTGAACGCTTCTCTGGCAAAGTCCCCGACGGCAGCTTCATGGGTGCAAAGAAATAAGTGCCTTCTCTGCTCCATCCTACGCCTCCTGACTTTGGAGTAGTTCTTCCCCTCCTGACCTCACCAAAACACAAGTCGGGCTCCCACCTCTGTGGCCTGGTCGCATTCTAGGTGAACGTGGGAAGGTGCATGGACACCAGAGATCTGCCTGAGGGGCCTTTAAGCTTGGAGGTGGGCATGGCTGACTGCAGGGACAGCTTCTGTCTGCTCCGTGGGTTCATCCTGCAGTCAGATCTCGGTGCGTCCCATGCCAGCCACTGCCAGTCAGGGTGATTAAAGCTACCTTAGGGGCCCCTGTCCTCATAAATCTCTCCTTGGATACGATCAGGAGCGTAACCTCTGAACGGGCAGTTGTCTGTCCTGTCCACTGAGTGCAGAAACAAGCCTGCTGTTATCCCCGTGCAGGCCCCTGGGAAGTCCTAGGGGAAATTAAACCTTCAGGTGAAAGGAAGCTGGGTGGCTAAACTGTGAGCCCTGCCAGAGCAGTTGCAGATGAGGATCTGTCCTCGTGCAGCTGCTCTGTCCCTCTGGTTTTTGCAGACCTCCCTGTATGTGTCTCACCTTGGTCCCTGGGGCTATCGGGTACGTTTCCCTGATGGGGAAACCCTCAAGCCTGCAAAATAAGAATGGCTGTAGGTGTGGAGTATGAGCTGGGATCCAGATGTAGCTGGGACTGTGCTATCCACGCTCTGGTTGCTGCGGTGATTCTTGCTCTATACACAATTTCTGGAATCCAGATGTTTTCTCTTTGCCCTTTCTCTACTCGTCTCTTAAATGTTCTTGGCAGCTTTTAACTTTTTTTTAAATCATGGTTTAATAAATAGATTTTTTTTTAAAAGGAAATACAGATGATTAACTCTACTAGGCTGATTGTTCCTGCCAAAGGCTGCACTTTTAAATAAAAAAAAAAAAAACATTCTTACTACTGTTTGTGTGAAAACCAAAACTGTAATGGAGAGAAAAAAATATGAGCAAAAGCAGCACCAGTCTACTTTAAGGACTGAAAATAAATCTTCTGAAGCGGCACTGTGTGTCTGTATTTAGTTTAGCTCCCCTGAAGCTGGGTCTGTATGATTGGCTGCAGATTAAGTGAGCAGGTTTCCAAGTCTGTTAATATAAACCCTTCGAAGAGATCCTAGAGAGATAGGTTTGGGCTGTCTTGGTCTGATCTGTATCTGTAATAACTGGCTGAATGCCACAGAGCTTGTGGTACGAAATGCAGAGGCCACCTCCTGAAAGCTGTCTTTTTTTTTCTAATGTACTGAAAGAAAGCAGGTGGTGGTGCTTATTTTAAGGAATAACTTGTTTATCAAGAGCAGACACTTGTAATGCTTCTCTTGAAAGAGGTTGTTTGGTTTTGTTTTGTTTTGTTTTTTTTTTTTCTTTTCATCCTCTCTCCTCTTGCAACAATTGCCTGAGGTTCTTGTCTGATGCGCGGTATCACAGCGGAACCTGGGGGAATGCCTGGGCACGCTTTTTCCGTGTGTTCCTCGAAGGGACGGAATTGCCCTTAGACCACAGCCCTGTGTCTGCTTTCTGCTGCCTGTTCGCCCCTGGGAATGCACCTGCTTTGCCGGGCTGGGTGCTGTTCCGGCAGAAAGCGAAGGGAGCCGGTGACAGGAGGGAAATTTGGATGTGGTTTGCCACAGCTCGTGCCCCTTGCCCGAAGCCATCGCTGCTTTTGTCTCTGTGGAAATCCTCGTCCTTCTGGTCCCGGAAAAGCCAAGCACAGCCTGCTAGAGCTGGCAGCAGCCTTTCCCGGCCGTGTGCTCGTCCCCAGAGGGCCGTCCCTGCGCGCAGGGCCCCGGGTTCCGCGGCTCACCCACCCGCGGCTGCCAGGCGCACGGGGGGGCGGCCCCGAGCACCGCACCCCGTGCTCCCGCCGCACCCAGGCGAGGGTGGGATTTGCTTGGAGCCGCAGCGACACTGGATTTCCGCTCTGGAAAACGGCACCGAAGCCCCGACCGAGGAGCTGGCAGCCACGGCCGGTCCCCAGCGGGGTCTGTCCCCTCGGGGGCGGCCCCATCCGGCTCCATCTCCTCAGGGCTGAAAAGGGCGGGCGGGTGCGGCCTTCAGCACCTCCTGCGACCTCAGAACATAAGGAGAGAAGGGTTTATAAAACGCAGCCGGTTGCTCAGCCTCGCCGTGAGGGGCAGGCGTTCGCCCCCCCCCCCCCCCCCCCGTCCCCCAGCCCGCCGCAGCCGCTGGCCGGCCCCTGGAGGACTCCCGGCGCGGACCATAGAGAGCGGTGGCTAGAGCGGCCCCCGCCGGAAGCGGAAGTGAGCGCGCTGGCGGGCGAGCGGTGGTTTCCCGGCTGTACGCGAGGCGACCGGGGAGCGCGGGCCTCGGGGCTGCCGGCACCGCCATGGGGGACGATATGGACGTGATCCCGGAGCGGGAGATGAAGGTGAGGGGCAGGGGAGGAGCGGGCGGGCTCTGGAGGGGCGGCTCGCGGCGGTGGTGGGGCGGCCCGGGCGGTCGGGGTGTTGACAGGCTCGGGCCGGGGCTTTTGGTTTGGGCCCCGACGGGGTTGGCAGGCTGGGGAGGGGCGTCCTCTCGGGCCGTGAGGGGTACGGGGCTTGGGGAGGGCTTGGCCTGGGCTACGAGGGGTATGGGCTGTGGAGGGGGACTCGGCTTGGGCCGTGGGGCTGGCAGACCGATGGCGGGGGGAGTGTTGGTTCGGGTCACGGTGGGGGCTTTTTGAGGCATCCTTGCAGGCCTCGTGAAACACTCGAGGACTTCCGCAGAGTCTGGTCCAAGCCTGTGGAGTGCAAGAGGATGGCGTGGTCCGTGAGGGACGGGGGTCTTGATAATGCCTGGGGGAGAAGGGACAGAACGTGAGCGTTGGAGGAACCTTATTTTGTGAGAGGAGTGGTGTATTTCTAACTCCTCTTGTCAGCGTGCCTTCTGCTGGGAGCCTCCTGGTTTTCGGAACTGCGTGTGTGGTTGTCCGCTGTGGGACGGCGTAAACTCCAGTCTTGCAGTGTGATGCCAGCCTAGCCCTTTGTTCTGTCTTGAGAGTGTTACTGTGAGGCTGTATGAGCAGGGATGTGGGGAGGAGGATTCCTGAAGCCCATGTGGATCTCTGTGCAGCTGCTTTCTGCTGAGGCACTTTCAAAAACAAGGGAGTTGAGCTGTTTGTTTTGCAGGAGGTTCTGAGTTCCTGCAGCCTCCTCAGGTTGCAGGAATGTACTTACTCAGTGCTTTGGCAATAATTTGGAAATAAAACTCAGAATCTTGATTTGAGTTACTGGCAGTAGATCCAGTGGTGCTCAGTTCAACAGTTGTTGCCTTGGGCAGAGAGACTCATTCCTAAGGGGAGCCTCAGGTTTTGCATGGTAGTAGCGCAACTGCTGTTTCTTAATTCAGTTTGTGGTTTTGGAGTTTTTATCTCTTACTCTGCTTTTCTGTTCCTCCTTTTACAAAAGGACAGTGTAAATTTTGAGAGAAACAAGTGCAAAAAATAAGTCTGGTTATACAAAGTAGTTGCTGCGGGTGGGTGGAAGGAACAACTGTGTTGTTCTGACACAGATGTTCTGACATCTGTTCTGTGTGTCATAAATTACAGCAGCAAAGATGCATCAAGCAGATGTGTGCTTTGTGACAACAAGTTTTGTTCACTTTTGTTGTATCTCTGCTTTGTTCCCTTCGCTTTCTTTTTTCTTCTGTATCCGTTGGCTAGTTTTGGTGTGCTTCTGAGAAGGTTAGGTGTCTTGGACGGATTCAACTCCCGCAAGTTTTACAAACATAGGTGCTGGGCAGAAGAGAGATTCGGCCAATGGAAAAAATGCGGTGTGATCTCTGTCTTTCTGAGATGAGACAGAAAATGTGATGAGATGGTCAGTGACGGTGCGGGTGTGGACTCTGGCTTGGCAGGTGTTTTGTGGCTCTCGTGGAGAGGCTTTTCAGCTTACTGTGTTAGAGGAACTGAAGTAAACTGTTCCTCTTCACCAGCGTATGTACAGCTGCTTCTCAACTCTCTCACAACAGGATTTCCAGTTCAGAGCAATGAAGAAGGTCCGCATCTTTGATGCCCCTGATGATCTTCCCAAAGAGCGCTCCAGCCTCCTTGCGGTGTCTAACAAATATGGACTGGTCTTTGCTGGTGGAGGAACCAGCCTGCAAATCTTTCACACTAGGAATCTTCTCATGCAAAACCAGCAGGGAGAAGATCCCAATAAAATTGGTAAGGCACACTTATGTCTCATGGTCTTCACAGAGACAACTTTATGTGGGGTTTTATTACATGGAGATATTGTCTTCT
This sequence comes from Chlamydotis macqueenii, assembly GCF_036417535.1. Taxonomy (NCBI): domain Eukaryota; kingdom Metazoa; phylum Chordata; class Aves; order Otidiformes; family Otididae; genus Chlamydotis; species Chlamydotis macqueenii. The sequence continues at coordinate 5,654,469 of NC_141575.1, read as the reverse complement.
GATACAGTCCTTGTCATGCTCTTTCATGCATTTGAAATTACCGTGTTTTCTTGTGTGAGAAGGCAGGCACAATATTTGCTGTTCCTCTGTCTGAAGTGAAGTACAATCATTGGGAACACGTCACCAGGATGCTCTGTGCTAGCTCCTGTGACGTTCAGGTTTGGTCACCTGTGTTCACTGCCATGCAGCGAGGCTGACTTCTCCTTCCTGAGAATCTACCTTGCAGCCACGCGCTCTCTTGGTAGCCAGTGTCTGAGCTGTGGACCTGTGCGCACATCAGGGATGTGTGTGAGTGGAGGGCCAGTGTTCGCACGCTGAGATTAAATGACTGTGCTGCGATAGAGAAAGCCATCACTGTTCCACCACCTAAGTGCAAAATAGTTTTTGTTGTCCTTTGTAACAACCCATGATATTAATGTGCATGCATAAGTAAAACCAAAAATCTGTCCACTTATTTTTCCTCCAGGTTACTGAGGAACAAAAGCTGAGTTTTCTTAGGAATTTGTCAGCGCTTGCGACTGTGTTGATAGAGATGAAAGGCTTTGCTTTCGTTCAGTTTCTCTACATCTTAGCTTTGACAGCTGCTGTTAATAGGATTAGTGATGTTTGCGTAAACTCGTAACGGAATTGCTTTACAAGAGCAGTTCTTGCTATTTAAATTTGTCACCTTAATTCCGTCTTCCTTTCCTGTTGTGTTTTAAGTGGAGAATGTTCAGAGCACCTTGGTTCCCGTGAAGTTTCCCGTGCAGCACCTGGCTCTAAGCTGTGATAATCTCACGCTGTCCGTCTGTATGATGTCCAGTGAGATCGGTTCCTTCATTGGCTTCTTTGATGTCCGCACATTCTTAAATCAGGTAAAGCATATGCAAAGTGGGTTTGGGTTTGGTTTTGGTTTTCCAGAATATGGCAGGAGGAGGGGTATAGCTTGGGTGGGATTTTCTGTCTCTCTGTGGGAGGTGTCTTGTAAAGAAATTGTTCGGTGAACTCAAAAGCTGCTTCATATTTTCATCAGTCATTGATTTATAGGAAGATCAAAACTACTTTCGTTTATGGCTTTGGGAGAACTTGGTTTTGTGCTCAGCTTTGACCGTCTCATGTATTTGTCTTTCCTAAAAGGCGAAACAGCAGAAACGTGCATTTGCTTATCACAAGCTGGCCAAGGACTCGGGAAGCGCAGCAATGGTCAACGACCTGAAGTGGAACCCCGCTAGTCCCGCCATGGTGGCCATCTGCTTGTCTGATGGCAGCATCTCCGTCCTGCAGGTCACGGACTCTGTGAAAGTGTATGCCACGCTGCCTTCTTCTGTAGCTGTTACCTCTGGTGAGTGGATAGTGTACAGAATGTTGGACGCTGAAGAGCAGAAGGTGTAAAAAGACAGGCTGTTTGTCTCAGGAGGAGCTTTCTTAAAAAAAAAAAAAAAAAAAAAACTCTTCACAAAAAGGAAGGATTTAAATTCCTTGAGATCAGAAAATGTTTTGCAATGTAACTGCTCTTTCCCAGTTGATTGGAGAAGCTGCATCTTCTGAATTAGTCACATGTGTCCACCTGTGGTTTGTGCTGTCTCAGGCTTGACTGTCGTTTCGAGGGAAGCATGCAAATAAGAGTCATCATCTGTTGGGTTTTGATGTGTGCAGTGTTGCTTTCTCTCTGACTGGATGACTCTCTGTTTGTTTAATTCAGAATTGTGTCTTTAGGCAGGGGGAAAAAAAATGCAGTTTTAATTTATTGGTCCTGCTTTTGTAGGGCCTTGTAACTCTCCAGTTCCTTAGTGCTAATGGAATTCTCTTTTTGCTTAGTGTGTTGGAGCCCAAAGGGAAAACAACTGGCTGTAGGGAGGCAAAATGGCACCGTGGTGCAATATCTGCCTGTAAGTATTGTTGGTAGTAAGCCCTTACGTCTGCTCACTGGTTTGCAGTATGCTATACTTTCTTTTCCTTGCAAGCTGCAGAATTTGGTCAGGTGACGCGTGGTGTGAATCATGTGAAGCTGCTCAACCACATACAAGTGTTTTAAACCAGTGCTGCGTTGAGTTTAAGGTTTGCACCTGCTGCCGAAAAGTCATGATTGCAGAGTGGCATGTGATGAGTGTTAAAGAGTGGATGAGTTGCTCTAAACCAGTTCTCTTGGCTTTCTGCAAAACTTGCAGTTGGCTTTGTTTGGTGTCTTTTTCTTTATATTTAAGAGTACCTTTTTTTGCAGAATCTGCAGGAGAAGAAAGTAATCCCTTGTCCTCCCTTTTATGACTCGGACAATCCTGTTAAAGGTACATCTTTTTCACTTGTTTTCTTTTTTAAAATATCTTTTCTCATTCCTCCTATGTTGTTTTTAGTTATAGGGCTGTATACTGCACTGCTTATGTAATTACAATGTGCTTTTTAAAATTTTTAAATTTTTTTTATAATATTTGGAAAAAATAATTATATGCATTATCTCTGGGTTGTGTAGAAAAATTACCAGTCAGACAGAGTCTTTGTCTATTTCTAGAATGTTTTAAATACGCATTTTAAAAGCTATTTTTTGCTGAGAGTACTTGTGATAGTACTGTCTATCGCACTTTATCATGAAGATTTCTGGTTATAAATCCTGTTCTCTTATTTTGTGTGCGTTTCATCTCATCATTTTGATTCTTCAATAAGATGTCAAAACAGTAAGTATAGAAAAGCAGAAACACTTCATTTGGATATGCCAAAACACCATCCATGTTTGGAAACACTGGCCTGTCTTGCCTGTGACTTTATCAAGCAAATCAAATGTGTTCTTTTGGTTTGTGTTTGAAATTTCTGGGATCAAATAGTTTTTCCTGCTAATAACATTGAAGTTCTGCAAACAGTTCATTGAAATTTTTTATCTTGGTAGTTTAAAAGTTAGTGATTCCTTATTTGTTTGTCATTTACTTTTGTGTGCTGTGCACAGTTAAAGTCAGCATAGAAAGAAGTGTCAGTCTGAAGTGTTTCTGGCTCAGGTATTTGTTTCCTTCTCTTTCAGTTTTGGATGTTCTGTGGATTGGCACGTATGTCTTTACTATCGTCTATGCAGCGGCTGATGGGACACTGGAAACGCCTCCAGAAGTGGTCGTAGCCATATTGCCTGTAAGTGGCAGCTAGTCACAATGACAGAGGTGTTTGTTGCTTGTTTCTTACAATGGCAAGTTGCTTTTGTTATTCACATTGGCATCATGTAGAATTCAAGTTTGATACTACTGTAAATCATTTTTTGAGGGTTAGGGAGGATTGAGAGGAGGAAGTAGTATCCACTTGAAAACCAATCAGTAACCTGTTCTCTGCTGAGATCAAATTATGACATGAAGACTTCTGGTCTCTGAAGTAAACACTTGGGAAGAAAACCTTACCTAATGTAGAGTCCTGATATTTGTGTGTGTGTCTGTGTATTTTTTTTTGTTTAGGTTAGGGAGATTTTTAGACCTGATGATATGCTCTTATTTAGCATCGGTTTATATGTTGCTGGGAGAGTTGAGATCTAAATTCCCTGGTAACCTCTTTACTGTTCCTTTATCTTTTGGAGGAGGGTTTTGGTTTCTTTGCTTAGTACTTTGTTCTTCAAGTGATCTCATGATACCCGTTCTCTTTTGAAGTACGTGGCAATTATTGGTATACCCTGATGCGGTCATATTTATGGAAGATTAGTTGATTCTGCACTGTAAGGTGAATTATCAATATTGGTCTTACAGAAAAAGGAAGAGAAGCGACCAGAGAAGTTTGTGAATTTCATGGAGCCTTGCTATGGGAGCTGCACAGAGAGGCAGCATCATTACTTCCTCAATTATGTTGAGGAATGGTGAGTGGCAGGAATCATGGCAAGGTCTTTCCCTTGTTACGTGTGTCTGAGTGGTCAGCGCTTCTCTGTGTATTGTGTTCCTCCCTTTTGTAGACTATGTAGTACCTGAATATGAGACAAATGAAACTGTTATTTTGAAAAGGCTTTGTGGAAGTACAGCTAATTTCTCCGGCATGCTTTATCTCCATGCCAACATACTCATTTGTCTGGTGAGATTACGTATTATTGTTTAAAATCTGTCACAACAATTTCCTTTGAGATTTTAAGTCATAGGTTGAGTAAAGCATGGCTTCTGTCTCACTTAATTGTGTGTCTGTGTGAAGGAGCTACTCCTAACTTTTCAACAACCTGACTCGGACCATCATTGTGGCTGATGTTATAGTACCTGTCAATTCAGTGGTTGGCAAAGGGCTTTAGCCCCTGGTGACTAGTTTTAAAGGGGAAAAAAAAAAAGTTCTACGGTGATGTAGCAAATCATATTACCCTCATCTTGGGAGCAAAGTCAGTTTCATATTGTTATAACTGTATTCCTAGTTATCAATTTGTATAGATGATAATGAATTGCGGAGCTGAGGACCTTGCCATGAATTGTCACATTGATTTTAACCTATTTGTGGCCATGCTTACAGGGATCTTGTTCTGGCAGCTTCGGCAGCTTCCACAGAAGTCAGCATTCTTGCTAGGCAAGGGGATCAGGTAATATTTTTATTCCTGTTGCACTTGTGCGTATGTACTTTGTCTTTCTGGAAAATCTAAGCAAGTATAACCTATATAAGAGCTGGAATACAAGGAGATGGTATATTTTTAAAAAACACCCATAAACCAGACAAAAACCTTTTCTTTTTACATCTGAGTTGTAGAGAATCCTAAGATAAACGTAATTCTTAGATGAACAAGAGATCTGAATGACACAAAAGAGAAAGGATAAACAGAAACACAGTATGTTGTGAACCAAGTACCAGAAGTCTGTTTTTCATTATTCACTTGGCAGTCTCAAAATTTGGTTAAGCTCACTATGATAAAATGGTTCATGTGAGATCATCAATTGAAGTTAAACATTAAAATTGTCTGACCTTAACTCCAGCATGCAATCGTGTGAGAAGTCACACACAAGTCTCTTCTGGCATTTGTTAATCTGACAAATTTAAGTAGATACTCTCTAGCTTTTTTGCAGTCTTTCAACTGTAGTAGGCTAGAGTTCTGAAGAAGGCTGATCACAGGAAGCCGTAATCAAAATAATAATCTTTTTGTAGAACTGGGAATCGTGGGTTTTGGAGGACTCCAGCAGAGCAGAACTTCCCGTGACAGATAAGAGCGATGACAGCCTGCCTGTTGGCGTTGCTGTAGACTACACCAGTAACATGCCTATCGTGATCAGTAAGTCTTGTTAGTCTTTCTTGTGAAATAGTCCAACAATAGCAGTATATGAGATCATTTTGAGGGGCAGCCTGGTGCTCAGGGTTCTGGGAGGCTGTTCTGAAAGGGAGACCAACACGCATCCTGCCTTTTTACACGAAGCCCACAGCACGTGTGGCCTTACTTCTGTGTAAGGATTCAAGTGGCAAAGCGTTAAATACAGTTCTTCCTCAAAGCCTTCAGCAGCCGGAGGTACTACACTAACAGACATGGCGCACAAAGCGCCTGGGTTACGTCTGTGTTTCACAGAGCCAGGATAATAGTGAGTTTAAAGGAGCCGTATTCTAACACCAGGGATTTCAGACTGCCTACGAGGTTTTCTTTATTCTTACAGCTTATGGCGTTTTGCAGAACTGTTTTGTATGAAGTACATTTGCACTGATCTAACAGAGACATAGGTTAGTTTCAAAGCCAGAAAAAGCAGAGATCATTGAGGTGAATGCATAGGTTTTAATTCTGCATTAAAGCACAGGGCCTGTACTGACTGAACCCTGCTGTGCTCTATATCTAGCCACTCGCTTTATTGCTGTGCCTTTCGTGCTGCCTGAAGGCTCTTCAAAGCACCTTGTCAGAGACTGAAGCTGAAGAGCTATACATCTGGGCTATTGTGTTGTACCTTAGTGAATTTTGAAAACTCTCCCTTGAAACTCAGAGACAGACTGAAATAGAGATGCCTTCAGGCAGAGTGGAAGGTAGTCAAGAGTTCCTAAAGAGCACAGGAGGGTGCCGATTAACTGAGAACTTTACCTGAATGAAAACCTACAGTAGGGAATTGAGGTCAAACTTTGTACTTCAATGCAAAATTGAATTTGAAGCATTTTCTCTGTTAAACTATACAGTTACTGGATTAAGGAATCTGTCTATACAGCTTTTTTTAAGCCCATGTTGTGCTGCCTTGGAGGTTTTAGAAAGAAAGGTTGGAGAAAGGTTTAGAAAGAGGTTTTGGAGAAGCTTTTTGCTAACACATTCTCTGTGTTCTCACAGAGTGCAGTCAGCTCAGTTTTGGCTGTACGTTATTCTGCTTGGCAATTCACAGCAAGTTTGGATGGCAAAGAAACCACTTTTGTCCTGGAGCTTGTTCCTATGTGGAAATGGCGCTTCCCCAACATGCTTTTCCTGAAGAACCAATAGGCAGAGAAACATGGCCATCCACTGCACTGCCTGACAAGCAAAGCACCGTGATTATAGCAGATTTGTTGAGGTTTTTTCCTTAGTTAAGCATAGTTAAACCGTTATAGAAAATCTTTTTGAAATATAGGTAGTTATTTGGGGCCTTTAACTGTGCTGAGAATATTTGAACTGAAGCAGAGTCTAGGCTCAAAGCCGCAGCTGCACAAAATGCAAGTATTTGATATCAGGTTCAAATCATCAGGATATTTGTTTGATGTTGGCTTTCTTTAAAGTTAAAAAGCTTCCTATCTAGTGATTCTCTTTCGTACTTTAGGTATGTGAATATTAATGGTATGACAGGACCCCATGGAATGTGGGGATTGCTGAAAGACATAGACAATTGAAGGAGGAACAGCATATAGGTGAAAAAAAAAAAAGGAAAAAAGCTTAGCACAGGAATTCACGGTTGAAAGTTGGGCTTTGTCATTCAGGAGATGGCATTTGATTGCCAAAGTAACTCTTTCATCTATGAATTTATGAAACATTAAGTCAGGAATAGGAGGGAATAAAGATGAAAAAAGAAGAGAATTGGGTATTTGTGGAAAAGCAAAGGAACAAAGATGCAAGTGAAAGCAAGAAGGGAGAAATGTAAGAAATACTGTGCTAAGCAAGTTGCATGAAAGTGCTAATGCCAGCAGGAATAGAACAGGAAACATTTGCTGCAGAACTTACATGTGTGATCTCTGGCAGATGATGAGAAGACCCTTGCTCCAGCTCCAGTTCTGATGCTGCTCTCTACGGATGGTGTGCTCTGCCCGTTCTACATGATTAATCAAAACCCGGGGGTCAGATCGCTTATTGTGACCCCGGAGCCGTTGCAGTTAGTAGGAGAGAGAGTTCCAAAATCAGCAGGTAAGTGCTCCAGCAGGTTAGGGAAACACTTGCATTTGTGAATCTTTGTCATATTCATCCCTAAGTTTGGTAGTCAGACATGTATGTGGTCACAGAAATATATATATATATTTTTTTTTTTTTTTTTTCTTTATAATTATAATGGAGAACAGTTCTTGGGTGTGTTGTGCTCCTAGGACTGTTTTGTCTTTTGCACATCAGTGTGAAATTTTCTAGTCCTGTTCACTATACAGGATCTCGGGCACTTTGCAGACGATGCACTTAGACTCTACTGTGCAATCAACCTTTGGGGAACAGGTCCAAAGCTATTCTGGGAGAACCTTTGCCCAGCTTTAGGGTGTATGACTGAAACTGCAGCAGTGACTGCAGGCTCTGCTTGAGGACAAGGATCAAGCACTGCGTAGACCCGGAGCACGGTCTGCATGCTGCAGAGAGATGATGGTTTTCCTTCATATATTTTTGCCACAGGGGGCCATGATATGAACTAAGGTGTTTGGCTGCAGCAAAAGCTTGTTTAAACAGTAACTTTCTGCAGCACTGTGAAAATTGTGTTAGCAGGTGAAGAGGAGTAGTTTTATCTGGGTTATGTATGTGTTGCCAAATGCAATGTGAGGTAGGCAGTTTCCTGTGCTGGGGTGGGCAGGTAAGCTGATGGTTTTGCTTGTCTGCATGCATGCAGTAATAATTGCAAACCCAGCGTTTTCTTCTCTAGGCCCAAATTTGCTGCTTCTTCCCCAAACAGAATGCTTTTCTTTGGCAGCTTGCCTCTCTGCAGCACTGGCTGACTTGTGTGCTGACAGCCTGTTTTATCTGAGATGGCAGGAACCCCATCAAGATCAATGAGAAAGGTGAAGCCTTTCAGAGGAAATTCCAGACAACGTTAATCTAGACAGGCTGTAATATTGATCGTGGCTTGGACTTTGTGCGGTTTCTGTATCACTTACTGGGTTTGGGGACTGGAAGCCCAGCTCTGTCATCTCTCTGTGTGTCCAGTGAGTGAGCTGGTGATGAGCTGTCCCTATTAAATAGCATTTGGCCTTGCAATGCCTTCTGCCATTAGTCAATGCAGACAAATGAGTCTATTCCTTCTCCGTTTGTCTTTCTGCAGGAAGTAGTGCCACAACTCCAACCACTCCTCCAACTTCTTTAAAGCCTGACACGGTACCAAGTGTTCCTCCTACTGTGCCTGCCTCAAGTCAGCCTCCTGCAGGGAGTGGAGCAGCTGCTTTTTCCTTTATGCCTTCATCTGTGAAGACGCCTGGCGCTACGGGCAGTGATCCTCCACCTTACCCCTTTGGCGCCGATGCCTCCAAGCCAGCCCTGGCTCCCAGTCTGACCGGAGCAGCAACATTCTCTTTCTCCCCTGCTTCTCCTAAGACATCCATGACTCCTGCTCCTTCCGTAGGCACCACTACAACTACTGCCACCTCCTTTTCGTTTGGATCCATGAACTTTAAGCCAGCTGCAGACAGCTCACCTGCACCAGCGCTCTCCACAGCACCTGTTGCACTGAAGTCATCTCTTGCCCCTTCAGCTTCTTCAGTCAAAGTGAACCTCAATGAGAAGTAAATAGATACAGTAGTTCTTGCAGTGGCTGAATACTTGTTAAATTGCTCCAGGTGTGGACAGTGTATGGTTTCTGTCTTGCTGCCCTGACAGGTGTTCCCCGTGCTCCCAAGAAAGTGCTGAGGAAGCCTCTCTCTATTGAAGACGTAGCCGTCTTGGCTGTGAAAACCCTCAGTGCTTCCCATGCTAGAGGTTTTGTTCATGGGCAAAATATTAGTCAAGGGATGATGCCAAAAATTAGACTGATGATTTTCCAATTTGACAGAGACCTAGTTTTTTCTCATGTCTTTGCTTCATAGGCATCAAATGGTAATTCCATGCCTTATTTTGATGCAAATCATGGTTAAAGACTCTTGGGGAACACTGGGATTTGAAGTCCTTTATGTCTGGGAGTGGTTTAAGGTGGTGGTGATAGCACAAATTTCTTTGACTGTTTGTTGAAGGTTCCTTACCCCTAACCTAAAGAGTAACTCGCAGAGCTGAGGGACAGATGTATCCTTAGCTGATGGATTTCTTTTCCACTCGGTGTTCAGTGCAGAAGCTGCCAGACCTTTTGGGTTTTGTTCTTAAATTGATGCTTAGTCACTGAACGCAGAATCTGAAATCTTCAAAGCTTGTTCATGCCAACTGAAAGAAAACTAGTATTGATTAGAAACTGTGCAAAATGGATTTGAGTGATGAATGTTGTCAGACTGTGTATACCTACTTTTCCCTCCAACTCCTGAGACTTGCTCGCTTTTTTTAGAAAAAATGGTTTAGAACATAGAACGATGTTGATTGGAGCTGCTTTCTGTGGAGAGCAATTTTCATGTAAATGCCTCATGAGAAATTTCTGATGGTTCAAATGATTATTTTTTAATTAGAAGAATCTTTATTATGGCAGGATCTGATGGTAGCTCTTATGGCTTTTTAGTTTTATATTGTGTATAAAGCAAATTTTGAATTGGCTGAATATTTAAATTGGCTGCCTTGAGGAGCTGAGTTTGCAGATGAATGGAAATTAATATTTTCATGCAGAATTTCTGTTTGAGCCTTGCTGCAAGGATAACACTGAAGGGCAGCTCAGATTTACTGTAGTTGGTGCTTTGGTAAAAAATACTGGGGTGCATTTTGAAGCAGGGTAGTACTTTTTGCTGGTATTTGGCTTTTGCTCACTGGTTTGGTCTATGGTAGCAGTCTTTGTCATTCTGCATATTCAGAAATTATCCTGAATGGCTCCTTCCCCCTATCTCCAGAAGCTACACTTGTAATTTTCTATCTGGAGCTTGAATTGTTCCTGATCCCAGATCAACCCTAAATAATTAGAACTTAGTGCTTCATTTTGGATGGAGGGAAACAGCCAGGACCAGTTCAGCGCTGAAAAAATGTTCTGCATTCCCTTGCAGGTTCTCTGCTGTAGATGCCTCTTCTCCCACTACCAGCAGCGGTCAATGCACTTCCACAATGTTTTCATTCTCAACCACTTCCAAAACTGCTTCTGGAGGTCCTCTGAGCCAGTCCACACCCGTCGCAGCCTCTCCTTCCACACCACTGAAGGCTTCCACCCCTGTGCCCACCTCAGGTAGGAGTCTGATGCTTATTGTTGGGAATAGTGTGTTACAAACAACGTTCTCAAAGTTTTAGGACATAGCAACCTTCATTTGGCTGCTTTCTCTTGTTTTTCCTGCTGCTTTTACTGATGCAGCAGACCTCCTGATTTGCACATCATAATGATGTGATGGACTTAGTACTGAAGCTGAGAAGTTTTTCCATTTGTGCACTTTTGTTCCCCAGAGAGCCGTATGTGAAATGAATAAATTCCAATTTCTTAAGTTCATCCAGAAGTCTGGCATTTCCAGTGCTCTATAGTGCAGCTCTGATTATGAATATTTCTGGGCAGTAACACAAATCAGTGCCTTATCCTACCTACATCTGGAGTTGCTAGAGTTCAAAATGGTCACAAGCGAGTTTAAATTAGATAGCATTCATTTGTTGGCAGAATCATATTCCATCTCTCAAATTGTTGTGTTATTGCGGGTTTTGAGATCCTTCAGGAGTGATACAACCAGATATTGGAGAATGACAGTTGTTGGTGTTATTAGAGAGATTGGGTGGGAGTGAAACAGCACCAAGGAAGGTGTGTTTTTGCACTGGGGCCCATACCACTGTTGCTTTTGGATTTGACAGTGATGATTATGGTTGTGCCTGATCACAACCTGTTTTTTCAAGCTTTGTGTAAGTCCAGTAAATCATTGTTCCTCTTTTTAAATTCCAGTGGCACGTCCTACTCAAAATATGTCTTCACCTTCTTTACTACAGAAGACAGCCAAAATCACCCCTTCTGCAAAGCAAAGCTCTACCCAGGTAACGGGAACTTGAATGGATTTTTTTAGAGGGTGAATATTTTACATGGCCCATGAATTCATTGGACTGAATGACTATTCTTAGGTCTAAGTATTACGTAGCTTTTGACATGAAAATAGTAGCAAATCTGTGGGACTAAAACTGTGTTCTGTGCATGTCTTTGGAGAGCTATGTTTGATGTATGTTTTCATGATCAGAGTTGTAGAAACAACTCTTCCTGTTATGGAAATGAGGGTTCACAGCTTTCCTAGCTAATAAGCAGTCGGGAGATGCCTTGACTGTGAGACACCAAGTTTGTTGGATATTAAAATCAAAGCAGTAGTACAGAGCAGCACACAAAGATTTCCTTTGCTTTCCTAAACCTTTAGCCACATATCTGCAGGAGGTCCACAGTCCTACTTCAAACGTGCACATACCAGTCTTGGTTTGCTGTGGAGCTAGTATTTATGCCTATGACAGCTGTCTCCCTGCTGACTGGTGTCTGAATGGAGTTTCTAACAGCAGGCCTTTTTTGATATTCTAAGCTCCCTGTTGCTAAAGATATATCCCTAATACTGGTTTTGGGTTTGTTCTGGTTTTTTTTTTCCAGGGCAAATTGGCACTTCCCAGCACAGCTGTAGAGAAACAGAGCCACCAGTGGAAGGATTCAGACCCTGTCATAGCAGGAATCAGAGAGGAGGTGAGATTTTTTTTTCAAGCAGTTTTCTTCATTTTAGAAGCTGTAAGGCCAATGTATAGGTACACGGATGCTTATTTTCAGTTCATCTATGTTGTGATAGAAAAATTTCCATTCTGATTCCTAAGATAATCAGCCTGGTTTGTAATTGCTCTTTGTGTGTCCTGTTCAGTCATCTTTAATTTCAGTCGCTGTGCCGGAAAAAATGAATATTCTTTCCTGTTAGTGTTCAAGAAGAATTTCCTGCTTTGGCTGTAAAGTAACAGCTGTTTATGGTGTAGTAGAAACATTATCCAAGAGCTGCGGTGTTTGTTCCAGACCCTGCTGTGTTTCAGTGGCTGCGCTTTCTTCTGCTTGGCTTTGTAGATTGCACATTTTCAAAAGGAGATGGAGGAGCTGAAGGCCCGGACTTCCAAAGTCTGTTTCCAAGTGGGTACTCCAGAGGAAATGAAGATGTTGCGAACTGAGTCAGATGATCTTCACACCTTCCTCTTGGAAATTAAAGAGACAACAGAGGTGAGCAGAGTATCTTCAAACTGTTTAACTCCTCAGCAATGACTGTTCCTCACCTGATGTTCCTACTTAACCTGCTAATGCTGAGCTGATGTAGATCAAACATCTGACTATGCTGCTTTAACATGTGTGACACTTGCGTTTGTGCTTTCATAACTTGCAGAAGCCCTTGTTCTAGAGATGGCAATGAGAAAATGTTACTTTGTACCTTGTCCCATCTGCTCTGTTTCTATTTGCAGTCACTTCATGGAGATATTAGCATTCTGAAGACAACCCTGCTGGAGGGATTTGCAGGGGTAGAAGAGGCTAGAGAACAGAATGAACGGAATCGTAGCTCAGGCTATTTACACCTACTCTATAAGAAACCTTTGGATCCCAAGAGTGAAGCACAGCTTCAGGTACAAAGCATGTCAGCTAATTTCTAATCTAGAGCTTTAAATAAAATAAAACTGAGACTTGCGTGTGCAAATGCCCAGCGGTTTTGTTCTTCCGTAGGTATTTGCTATTTCAACATAGTCTAGTAAAAGTGATGAGTTTTGTTTTCCATGAGTTTGCAAGACGTGCTGAAAATCCTCTCCTAAAGCTCCTCTGAATTGCTGCCGTTTGCAGTGATGATTCAAAACTCCTGCTGAAGGGAAGTCGTTCACCTGAGATCCAAGTCTATTCTAAGCTTAGAATGCAACTCTTGACATCCTGTTCCTTCTCAGCCTGTAGTGTTTGCTCAGGGATTTCAATTAAAATAATTTTTTTTTTTCCCCCAACACTTTGTAGAAGAGTTCTTGGAATTATTTTTATCTTCACAAGTGCCTTACGGAACAATTTGATGATTTATTATGACTTACAGAATTGTGTGGTTAATTTCATGGGTGGTGGAGCATAAAGCTAAATGATATTCTGAAAGCTGGGGCACAAAGGAAAATAACCAGCAGTACATAAAGAGGCTTTCAAAGACATGAAATAAACTGGAGGTGAAGCACTCTTTTTTTTTTTTTTTTTTTGTTTTTTTTTTTTTTTGTTAGAGCTCTGGTGATGAGAGGGCTATTTAACCCTAAGCAAAATAGAGTTAATGTGCCCTATAAATGATACTTGGTCTCTTATAAGCTGATGAGTTCCCCTAAGAAGTTTGACTGGCAGGCTGAAGACATAATTGAATATCATCTTTGTTACAGTAGGTATCAAGAGCGTGCACACAGACAGTTACTAGAAATCAGCTCACGTGAAGTAATTTCTTTTAGATCTCATCTCTAATCTTCACCTAGATTCTGTATATTGATTCAGTGTCTTAATTGCATGCCTGCTTTGATGTCCAGTATGTCTCTGTGACATTGCAAGCTTATGCTTGTAACTTCAGAGAGATGACAATCTTGAAATGCTTGTTTCCCTGATCTAGAGAAGATCATGAGGAAAGAATAACCGAGTGGGAGAGAAGATATGGATTGGAATGTAAGGAGAGAGCTTTCAGGTCAACTCTCTGAAGGCTAATGAGACAGCTCTAGTTTGACTCTGAAATTTTGTTCATTCTTCATCATCCCCATTCTCCTGGGTGAGAAAAGCTCACTTAGTCAACTTTGTGCATTAGTTTTCAATGAAGTTTTAAAGATCCTGAGGCTTTTCTGATGTCCAGCCGTATTGATTTGCTGTCCAAAGTGTTGCTGCTATATAATGCACATAGCTGCTGGAGAGAGGAAACCTGTGCTTGGTTGTGTGTAACACTAAGCCCACAGCAGGACTGGATTTGGTTTCAGGTTGGCTAGGTCACATTAGAATTTCATGCTGTATCTTGAAAATAGTTGCAATGGAATTTTTCCCAAGCTGTGTTGCTTGGCTGCTTCATCAGTGTATTTAGGTGAATGTTCTGTTGAGATGAGCTGAAACCAACTGCAGTTTCCATTTCCATTGTACAAGATTGGAGTTCAAGACATATTCGTGCCGTGACAGGCTGGAGGGATGACATTAATGAGACTGAACACTGGTTTTGTTTAGGGAGCAGGGCTTGAAGCCAGAGGTCTCTGGCTTAGTTGTGCAACTGTGGTCGTGGATAAGTCACTTAGTGGTTTTGTTTTTTTTTTTTTTTTTCTTCTCTTTCGTACCTATAAAAATCAAGTTAATTCCTTGCCTTAATATCAGAGTTGTGAGCATTTGTGAATGCTTTCATGAATCATAGTCTGTGAATCCTAGAGCTATGGGAATAGCCTGCAAAGCTTTGATCACCTTTAATTGTTAGAAGTTTCAACATTGTAAAATGGGAGCAAATGAGTCATCTTCTGTAAATGAAGTTTGAAACAGGGCTTGTTTGCCTGATGTTTGTAAAACACTTTCTGTAAAGACCTGGCAATGTTTTGCAGACATTATGGAAAGTATTATTTCTAGTTGAGAGCTGGGATAAAATGTCCAAGCCAAGCCCTGTGGGTACCCCGTTGTTTGATAAGTAGATTTTCACTATGTTAGGTTCTGTTGTGCTAATAAAACTTTCCAGGCAGAAATATGGGAAAGTGCTGCACGGCTTGGACTGAATGAGAGTCTTCAGCTTCTTCAACTGAAACTGAGATTTCTGAAGTGAATTAAAAGCTGACTTTATTTTACATGATAGGAAATTCGACGCTTGCACCAGTATGTGAAGTTTGCTGTTCAGGATGTGAATGACGTTTTGGATTTGGAGTGGGATCGGCACCTGGAACAGAAGAGAAAGCAGAAGTAAGTAACTGAAACTGGAATACAGATAACTGTAAGGAACATGTCAGTTAATTGAGCTTTAGTCTCTAATCAACAGACAAAAGCCTTTTTCCATTTAGCAGTATAATCTTTTTCAAGGGGATTTAGGAATAAAGCTTGACTAAAACACATAATGGGAGCTATCAGTTCAGACTGTTTGGCTTGATACGTATTACAAGCTTGCTGCATCTCTGTGTACGGTGTAAGTAGTGCTTAGAGAAAAAAGATGTACAATAAGCTTTGTAGAAACCAGATGCATCCATTGGTGGTAGCTAATGAAACCTTACTAATAAATAAAACATCTTGAAGTAAATGAGCTAAATGAATAAACTTGGAGCGTATCCAAAGGAGAAATATGCATTTGAGATTAATTGAACTGCTTTGGTGTTCAAACCAAACCATGTTTGGCCTCATGGAGTAGCTAGAACCACTAAACTCCTTTGTGTATATGTGCCTGCTTGTGGCCAGATGTATTGAATGGTCCTTATGCTTGGCTCTCGATCTGGTGTCTTAAGGCGTCTGACAGTTCCTGAGCGAGAGACTTTGTTTAACACCCTGGCTAATAACCGAGAAATAATCAATCAGCAGAGGAAGAGACTAAACCAGCTCGTGAACAGCCTGCAGCAGCTCCGACTGTATAATCAGACATCCCAGTGGAGTGTTCCCAGTGATACATCTTCTCTTAGCAGTGCTCAAAGGTATGTGAAACACAAGTTCCTGAGTGGTGTTGACACTCCTCCTCTCTTGCCCCAAGCAATGCGCAAGGGCGCATCCTCCAAAGAATGATGTTTTGTGGATGTGGTGTGGGAGGACAGGAAGTCCTAAAAAAATTATACTGAACTGTGCCCAGGTAATACAGAAGCTCATTGGTTACATTCTGTGTCACACTATTTGCTTATGAGAAATATCCCCTAAAAGTTTTATGATTTTTTTTTTTTTTGTAACAAACAGGATAATAGAGCTTCCAGGCAGAGGTACTGCTGGTTTTGTCTGAATTCAGGGGAAGAAATGAACAGCTCTTAGAGTTTCCAAAATAATTAGAAGGTGCATGTGTTTAAATAGCACAGTATCTAAAGGAGCCAATTGTTTTTCCAGATTAGCCAATGTTTCTAGTGGCTCCTTTGGCCTCCATTTGTTCCTGGTTTGGTTGGTTTCTTTCTGCTGATCATGGTTTTTCACTGCTTTGCCTTGTCCTAGTTTTGATAGCGACCTTGAAAGCCTGCGCAATGCCTTGATGAAAACTACCTTGGAATCACATACCAAACCTGTGCCTAAAGTACCTGGTAATTTTTTTTCTTTCTTCATGGCATTCACACCATAATTCTGAATTACTTTTTTTGACTTGCAGCTTGATTATAGACTAATAACTGTTTTTGGTTTTTCAGCTAAATTATCCCCTGTGAAACAGGCACAGTTGAGAAATTTTCTGGCAAAGAGGAAAACTCCACCAGTTAGGTCTACAGCTCCAGGTAAACCTTTAGTTACCATAGAATTCTGAAGTGCTTTCTAGGAGGGTGGCTTGCCTGCTTTGGGAATCAGTCCTGAAGCTTTTGGCTTCTCACTCCTCCGCCCCTACTTCTTATTTCCTGTTCCCCCATCTCCTCTCAGTAAGAATTTCCTTCAGTTACCATCTTGTTGAAGGTTGCCTTTCCTGGCAGTTCAGAAGCCAGATCTTATCAATGCAGGATTAAAACAAGCCAGTAGAAGAGAATCCTAAAATAGGGTGTGTCTGTCTTAGCTGTTAGGCTGGATGGTTCCCTCAACTTAATACACACGTGTGTTTTTGTTTCTGATACTGCAGCAAGTTTGTCCCGATCTGCCTTCTTGTCCACAA
Organism: Chlamydotis macqueenii; assembly: GCF_036417535.1. Taxonomy (NCBI): domain Eukaryota; kingdom Metazoa; phylum Chordata; class Aves; order Otidiformes; family Otididae; genus Chlamydotis; species Chlamydotis macqueenii. The sequence continues at coordinate 5,637,591 of NC_141575.1, read as the reverse complement.
GATATTATGAAGACTTGGATGAAGTCAGTTCAACATCCTCAGTTTCCCAGTCACTGGAGAATGAGGATTCACAGGCAGTGGACCAGGAAGAAGAGGCTGCTCCAGTCCAAGTCCCTCGTCATGCTCCCGTCGTCCGTACTCCCTCTATCCAGCCTGGTTTGATGGCTCAGTCTCTGTCCTTTGGGAAACAGCACCTCTCTCTGGGTACTTGACATGAGTTGTTTTTGCAATGTCTCTCCTGTTCTCCATTGCCAGTGCTTCAGGTCCTGGAGAAATGAGGTTACAGCATGCAGATTTACATTGCAGGGTTTCCAGAAGCAGTTAACAGAGTGGCATTGAAACCTCTTGAACTTAAGCTAAAGGCAGTAAAATTTCTTGACTCGCTGACTGTGTTTTCCTGGTAGCTTGTTTCTTTCAGATAGTACTGACCATATGTAGCGTTGTGTTGCCTTTAGTAATTTTTTTAGTAATTTGCCTTAAGTTGCCATTATTTCTTAAAATAATGCCCAAATATCAGGAAACTGAAGTACTACTGTATTTGATTAGTGTGGCCAAGGTTAGGAATTCTGAGCCCAGTGAATCACAGCAAGAACTATATTTGCGTACACTGAGTTTTCTTTGTGCAAGAGAGCTTTTTTTTTTTAATCTCTGTAGCCAGAGAGAAAAATAAGGTGTCAGCAGCAGTGTCTGTAACAGCAGACTGAAAGTCATCTAATGCATTGAAGTGACAGCTATTGAGACCTACTTGCTAAATTCGTTGGGATATACAGAAACTGCCAGGGACAGATTGTGTTGATTGTTTAAAAGGCCTGTGTGTCAGTCTTGTCAGAAGGAAGCTGTGTACTTAAGAGGAACTGTAGTTCAGGAAAGGCTTTCAAATTGCCCTGATTTGTAGCGATACAGTGAACTGTAATATTTTTGTTTGTTTGCTTTTTTTTTTAGTGCCTACGTCTTCAAACAGAATCATACCACAAGGGGCAGACAGTACGATGCTTGCAACGAAGACTGTGAAACACGGAGCCCCTGCTCCCACTGTCACTGTTCCAGCACCACAAGCAGCTGCTGCAGCAGCTCTGCGGAGGCAGATGGCTAACCAGTCCCCAGGTAAAAGGATGGCTAATTGCCCAAGGGACCTCTGAGAAGTTGAATGTGGCTTGCACAGGAATTTACTGCTCTCAAAGGAGAAGATCGTCAAACAGAATGTGACGCGGATCTGTATTTGTTGCACCTCTGAGCTATCCACTGTTTCTTTGTCTTTCTTCTTTATAAGCTACTAGTACAAAATGCCTGAGAAACTCCCACCTCAGGTCTATTTGTACCCCTTCTCATTTGTGCAGTGGCAGAAATGTTGATGACTCTTAGGAGATCCTGGCATGGCAATTGATCAGGGTGCAAGAAACTGTTGGAGAGCAGAGAAGGGATGTCACTGGCCTATATTAATAGCTCTTCATTATTAGCTATTCAATTACAGATCTGAATTGTAGAACAGTTTTAATATTGAAAAGTTAAAGGTGAATTGTTGAATTAAGCCTTGGATCTGCTTGTAAAGTTTTGAATTGGAAAGGTTCCCCAATTTAAACTTTTCTTGCTTGGTTTTAGGCATTTCTTGGTGCTTCTCCAGCCTGTAGTGTCAGTGCAGAAAAGAAACAAAATTCGGTTACTGGTAGAGGAATTGGATGAGTTTATTTTCCTTGCCTAAGGACAGTGTAAGTGCAGAAAGTGGACTAGTGACATGAATTCTGACAGAGACTGGGGTGTAACTACACGGGTCATTTCTGTTAACCTGAGATGTTACAATATAAGTAAGGGAAAGTTTGTAAGAATTATTAGATTTAGTCAGCTGACAAGGAAAAATGTACCCATTTTATAGAAAACTATCCACTTCTTTGGTGTCCTTGTTGAAGGCTGAGATACCAAACGTTTTGGGCCAGATACATCAGATACCTTTGAGAAACTTGCACTGATTTCTTCTGGAGTTACTCACAGGCACAATATTGAATGAAATGCTTAATATGGAGATCATCTTTAGCTCTTTTTTTTTTTTTTGTCTTTTTTTTTTTTTCCCCCCTTAAAGCTGTAAGCACTTCCTTGACTGAATCAACTCTGAAGAACGTTCCTCAGGTGGTGAATGTGCGAGAACTCAAGACTGGTGCATTGACTCCAGCTGTCTCTGCGGTAATAGGGTGAGTGGGTGCGCCCCTGCTTTCTCATAGCCCTCAGTAGTGCTTGCAGTAGAACACATCTGCCGGTGGGGAGCAGTAGTAGTATTTCACATGGTCAGGCTATGTAAGACCTGAAGTTGATACATTTAGAGAAGTGTTGGGTTTGTGGAATGACAGGAAGAAATGTTTTCTTTGCAGGTCATTCAAGGATTTGCTAATGGCTTGTCCTGAACAAATGACGAGACCGTTATTAACCTCCTTCTCCATTAGTCTGTGAAATGCATTTTAGTGCATCCCCTCCTTTTGGGATCCAGTGGTTTTACTGCTAATATGTCCTTTGGATCTGATATCTCTCCAGTCACTGCCTCTGTTCTACCTCCTTCTGTGAGGGAAGTGCACCCCGCCATCTCTGAGTGTGGTCTGTGGCCTTAAGCTGTGTGCAGGTGTGTTCCTTCTAGTTCACCATCCATTACAGAGAAAACCTTCTCTGGTGTAATGCTACTTTCGTCTGTTCCCAGATTCACCCTCTGAGGGAGGAAGAACTGTACTCTCGCTTTTCTGGAAACCTGTCTCAGATTTTTTTTACATCAAAATTTTGACTGAAAGGTTGAGCATCAATAGGGGCCGATCACTTCAAAAAAATACAGACGTGCAAAGCTGTCTTCCTCATGAGTAAATTATGAAAGTTGTCTCCTGGTATTTAGCCTTGAGTTTGTAAAGATTTCTTATGAGTGAGCTATAATACTTGCCTTTTCTACTTCTCTGTCTCCTAAAGACAACAGCCAGCTCAGCTCATTCCAGAGATTTCTGTCTTATCACCAGGCTCTGTCACCAGCCACAGAACCTAGTCCTTTTTCCTGTCCTCCTAACAACCTTGAAACCTCCTTTGCTTGGAGTTCCTGCCATTGTAAAAGACCAAGATAATGCATAGCCACAGCTGGACTGGGGAGGCAAGGGCACTACTGAAAAGTCTGAGCAGAGTTGGGGTTACTGCATAAAGCAAGATAAGCTCACTCATATATCTGATTCTAAGTCCACATGGAGTTATCCAATGCTTTATCCATGTAACTGTGAGCTATCCGTGCAGCTGCTGGAACAATTTATTTTGTTACATCATTTCTGGTTTTCATACTCTTCACTGTCAAAGAAAAAAGGTGTAATTTCTTTGATGCAGCTTTCAGAAAGGGAACGAAGTCTCACAGTGGTGGGCACTCAGCTGTGACCTTGAAATTTACTTCATGGTTTCTTCTGCATTTTAATTGGACGACGACTTGGAGGCTTTTTCCTACTTTATTTTCTCCTAAAAGTAATAAACTGAGAGGGGAAAGGGCAATGCTATGTCTTTTGAAAGTAAAATGTGCAAACAGCTCTGCTTGGAAAATTTTGCTAAAAGCAGTATTACGACCGGGAAGAGCTCTCCACCCTTTGTTTCATCATAACTATGATGAAAAAAGTAAAGAGTACTGGCTGTACATAGACAAGGACATGAGTGAGCAATACATATCTGAGATTGGTTTTCACTTGACCTGTCTTGCTTTCAGGTAGTTTTAGACTGGCAGTATTGATTGATCTCTCTAATTTATAGAGCACCAGCATCAAGCTAGCTTGATATTTTGAAGGCTTTTTACGATCTTATTTTATAGCTGACCTCATAAAAAGGTACTCTCTAAAAAGTCTACCCAAATGAACCTATGCCTGCCAGTCAAATTCAGCACTAAAATAAAGAGCATTCACCCAGCAAAGTTAATTCATCAGTTTTTGCTACTTCAAACATCCCAGCTCTCTTTTGCTGCTGCAGCACACTCTCCGGGTTGTTAAGCAGGAATGATTTTTCAGTTGTTATCAGTTGGCCTGTAGCTCAGTGTGTTGGTGGTCCCGGTCCAATTACCCGTACATAGTTCTTCAGTGAAAAAAAGCCTTCTCTCCCCAGTTGAAATCAAAACCAGTAATTTCATAGTCTTCTCAGGGAAGCTGTGGGTCAAGTGATCTTGAGACTTTTCTGGGGAGAAGTTCCCAGCCTATCCTGAATTTCAGACCTTCTGTTGTTTTCTTCTTTGTTCAGGTTTTGTATGAACTTGAAACTTACAACTTCCTAACACGAACTCTTTCCGGTGCTAATCTGAAGTTTTCCTTCTTTGGTTTACTTTTACTCTGGGCAGAGGGCACATCCAGGGCATGTAACACAGAGAGAAGGAAGGACGTATTAATACTGCAGAGCAGAGAGTCCCAGAGAGTCCCAAAACCCTATGCAGGACCAAATGGCTGTGCAAAATCACCGTTTCACGCGTGTATCCCCTTCCTTTGGAATACAGTAGGAAATTTCTGTGAGCTGGCCTGTAGCTGACCAAATAATAAACACAGTTTGGGAGTTCTCATGCTTAGGAGATGCTCAGATTCACTCACTGTCTGGGATTTGCAGGCTCAGCCCTTTCTACCATGTAGAGATTGCTGGTTGCCTTAGGGAACACCTGGCCTGAGTCAAGGTGGAAAGAGCCTGCTAGGGTAAGAGAAAGCTGGCCTTTGCCACCAAGAGAATGCAGTCAGTGTTGAATTTGTTCTGCTTCTGAAGGTTTCTGTTACTGGCCTTTTAAGCTGCTGAACCTGGTGAGCCACGGACTTGAGGAGAGCTGAAACTGGATGGCTAGTCCCAAGTTACGGTGATTTCCTCTGTTAATGATCCACAGCATGTAGGTCACCCCAGAACTGCCATTCTGCTGCAGTTGTCTGTGGGCTCTGATGTACAATTTGTTCCATGGTCAAAATTCCCAAACCCATAATGTAGAATATAGGTTAATTTTATCACAGTTCTTACTAGGACTTCATTAATGTTTATACTGCACTTCGAAGACATGAGGTGCTTCCCCCAGCACCCCCAGCTTTGTCTCCTTGCTCAGCATTTCTGAGAGTTGCCTGTACTTGTCTGGGCTCCACACTGTAAAGGAAGCTTCTTAAATGTGTTATCCACTAGGCAGAAAATTGTAATCTCCTTACCTGCTGACTTTTTGTCAACTCCCTGTAAAATAGAAAGGCCTGACTCTCTCTTTAGAAACAAGAGTGTGTGAAGAAGACTTGATCGTTTAAGTCTAGAGCTTTAAACACATTTGCAGACTTCCTTTGTTAAATGTGGCTGATTCATTTAAGAGGTTTATTCTGTAATCAGATTTGTTCATTTGGAGTCGTGTGTGGAATCTTTAATAACGGTGGTTGTTCAAGACTTCTGGAAGCTGTGCTTTTTGAAAGGTGAGGAAGTCCTCTTTTAGACTAGTCACTAATTTAAGCTTTTAATTTTTCTTTTTAAGATCGTCTGTACCTCACTCCGCAGCCCAGGCAGTCCACCAAGTTTTGGCAACTGTTGCTACAAATCAAGCTAAACAGGTATCTTGACAGAGAACCCTTCCCTGTGAAATCCTGTACCTGGGCATGCTCAGCACAGTTTGGGACTTTAATGGTTGGTGAACAGGCCATCTAAAAATCTCTTTTCACAGCCTGTCCTGCATTCTTGGCAAACCATTTATTTATCTGTGACCTCCACAGTGTGATACCAGGCATATTTTTGTTGTGTCTTGCCTTTTCTCTCTTTTGAAGACTTGCAGCTTTCTAGTGGCCACAGCCTTGCAGCAGTAAGGGTTACAACTAACAACAAAAGAAACTGTATTAGGTTAGGTTTATACCTAAATTTCACACACACACACAAAAAAAAGTGCTAGGCAATCAAGGGAGAGAGTGGTTTACCTGTCCTGTTACTCTACTTACATCATTTCTTCCTGGTCGACAAGCTGCTAAGTTCCCGCATCAAAAAACGTCTCTGTCCCCTGGAATTACCGAGCTGCTGCCTGTGGAGGCTTACTGGCTTCTGCAAGACACTTGTTGGAAGAGTACTGACCCTGTTTTTAAGTGTCAAGACATAATAGCCCCCCATTGAAAGGCACTTCTAAGTGCTTTGACCACCTTTCTCTAGTTTGTTATTAACTCATTGCATGACTCTCGTGATACCAAACCAGGGTCAGAAGGACCTTTGTTAATGGACAGACTGCGTTGACCTGAAGTGGTTTTGTGTTTTCAGACACCTTTAGCAGCAAGCTCACTTAAGGGACAGACTCCACCTTCCGCTGTGTGTGCACCCTGTCCTATGGTGTCGACATCTGGTCCAACATCATCTGGCAACAAAATCTCAGGTAAGTTGTCTTTGGTGGAGATGGAAATAAGGCCTGGATGTCTCCTGCCACCTGTCGGGGGGGGTGATCCAGAAAATGAAGACACTGAGGAAAAAAGATCTGCCTCCACTGAGAGGTTGTTGTGCCAGCCTTGAGAGAGAGAATTTGAAAAACTGAAGTACAGAAGAGCAGGAGAGTGGTTTTGTGTACAGTCTTATGTTTTGTCTCTCTGCCTGCATCTAGAATTCAATGATAAAATTCCTCTTTCAAAGTGGGTTCAGAATGTTTAACCCTTAACAAGAAAAGTTTAAAGAGCATCTACAAAAGTCTCTGCTGTGGTTTGATAGCAAATGAAGAGCAGATATCTATGCTGTTTTGTTTTTTAAACATGAAAAGTTGTTGCATTTCTGCAGGAAATTGATTATATCCTGAAATAACAGAAATAGTTTGAAACAGCCTGAAATTAGCTAATTCAGGTACTGGGTCTATTGAGCACTGGGCTGCGTGACCAGTTTCAAAGCCAGTTCAGATACTGTGGTCTGTTGCACACAGCTTAGAAGCTTCTAGGGAATGGTCAGTTTACATCATTCAGTGCAAACGGGGGAAGAGGAAACTCTTAGGGAAGGAAGGAATTGATTTTTAACATGTATTAGATAATAATGCTTGCATTGGACATGGTTTTATAAGCCTCTTGCATAAATGCCTGAAATCCGTCTCTGTTGCTCTTCTGCCTTTAATCCGTGGATGTAGGTTGCCTCTTAGCCAGGGGTAAGAAGCAGTAAAAATAGCTAGGAATCATATTTGACTTGGCAAATGCTTCTTAAATTTTGGTTATTGAAAATGTCAGCTCTTGAATTTGATGGCACTTCTGTTTTATTTCAAAAAGAGTTTTGATTTGTTGATGAGAGATTTCACTAAAGATTTGTGGATTTATTTATTTTTTAAAAATATTTATTGTCAAGATGGTGATGCCTGTCTTAGCTTTAAGCAGATATATGTTATTGCTTTAAGTCTTTGAAATAATTCTTGTGTTCTCTCACGTTGTAACAGTAGCAGGAATGTTTCACTGCACAAATATCAGATCTGGTAAAAGTGGCAAAAAAGCTTTATTTCCAGTTGATAAGGCTGCAGGCTGTATGTGCAGACTATTCCTTTCTCTTTGATAGTTGAATGACAAGGTGCTTCTTTCTTATTTATAATGCTTGTTCTTGTAACTTACAGGACAAGGGACAGTAAAAACAGTTACAGCTGTGACTTCTTCTGCAGCGACATCAGTACCAGCAACAACTGCACAGCTTAACAAAGCATTCTCCTTTTCTTCTGTGGGGTCTGTATGAACATTGACATTTATTTGTAGTTGACATTAAATGTAAGTGTATCAGCTGTTAAAGCAAGCTGCATAATACTGTCAAGTGGGACCTACAAATGGTAGATTGGGAGTGGTTGGGGTTGCACCGGAGTTCCTGGAAGACCTTCATGTTTGTGGAATCCTACTTGAGTAAGGTCTGAAGGTCTGTGAGAATTTGACACAATATTTTGTTGCTTTGAGATTTTTTCTGTCTGTAACTAATCAAGGAGAACAAGAGTAAGTAATGACTGGCTTTCTTTTCAGGTGTATCTGTAGTGAGCTATTGAATAAATAATATGCTGTGTGTACCGTTATTTCTAATGATCAGGTGATGATTTATGGATAGAGCAATATGACTGTGGTTAAAGCACCCACTCATGGTCTGATACATTGGGTTCACTAACTGCCTTTGAGTGCATGTCACCACTTCTCATAGCGTCAGAGAAGAACGTTTATGTTGTATCTTGTATGTAGGGGTTTAGGAAGAGGAAAGAGGCAGACCATAGCTAGTTTTAAACCTTGTTCTTTATTTAGTGAACAAAGAGCTGTAGCAGGCAAATCATTCCTAGCAAGTTGTGCAGAGGCAAGTGAGAATGAACTTTGGCTTTACAGCAGCTGGAGAAGAGGTATAACACTGTAAGCTTCTGCTCCCAGAGAACAACAACAATTTGAACACGGTCATATTAACACTTATCACCTCTGAAGATGGATTCCAGAGAGAATGATGTTGGGTTTTCTAGCCTGGACATACATACGTGGGTTTCAAATGCTGGCAAGGTTTGAGAGACAGAAGTGCTGGAATTCCCAATTAGGACTTGAAATTTGTGCTGATGGTCAAACTTGCTGAATTTCTGATTTATTTTAGTACAACAGAACAAGTTCCATGTTTTGGCTTGAAAAGTAATCTGTTCATGAAGGTGACTAGTGAGTCCCCATGCCATCTGGTGATTTCTGTTAATAGCACAAAGCAAGGTCTACGTTATGAACATATAGTTATTCTGAAATCTCTCTTGTGGAGTGTTTTCTCAGGGATGAGAAAAATATTTATTTGATGGCATCTTATGTTTGAGGAAGAGGGATGACTCCTTAGAAATTATTGTTTGAATTTCTGCATGTTTACCTATCTAATACTCAAGTGAATTTCTTTTTTTAAAGTGGGTAACATTAAGTATTTCAGAACACATGTACTTTCAAGTAGCTGGTTTCTTTCAGTCTTCACCATTTCTCTGCAGGTTTGTCAAGTGGATGTTACCCAAATGCCTTGCTATATTCTTCAAAAGGCTAAAATAGTCCTTTTGAGAGACGGAAATTCAGATTCAAAAAGCAAACAAACGCTGCCTTTGTCCCAGGCTGCAGTCCCTCAGTCTATAAACCATATGCTAAATACAGTGCCATTGTCAGTGATGTCTTAGTTACATGGCCTGACTTATGTATCACCAGCTGGTCTTTGAGAATTGGAGAAAGCTTAAAAAGCCTCTGGGAATGAAGGTCTCTGAAGGACCCCAGTGCTCATTATGAAAGATCACAGTATTTTTGCAAGACAGAATATTTTTAGTGTGAAATACTCCTGGAAACTTTTAATTTCTGTCTTGCTATGAGCGATCTCCTTTTTGACGGGTGGTAGCATCCAGTTATTCCCTTTTGTACGTGCACCGTCTCTTACCTTTGAGCTGTTTTAAATAAACTCTAGTTGCCACTGTGGCTTCTGCTCTTGCTAGTCTCCCAAAATTCAGGGAGGATTTGGTGCATGGTGTTCAGCCTACAAGCTGAATGGGGATGAAATACACAGCAGAAAGGAGGGTGGGGAGGGGTCAAAAGAACTTCAAACTCTGACTCTCTTTAACACTTTAGAAGCCTTGTCCAAGGCAACAAATGGAGCCCAGTCTGCATGCGTGCTTCTCTCGGCGTGTTTAGTTGTTGGAGAAACTGTTCTTGTGCCTGTGTGTCTGACTTTGTACAAGGCTGTACTGGAAATCTGAGTCTCCAAGTTGTGTTAATCATGAGGTTGGAAATTTCAACACTTTGAGATAAGTGTCATTCTTTCCCTTTCTCCTCTTTCCTCCTAGGTCTGGATTTAATTTTGGTGTTGTCACATCAGCTACTTCATCACTGACGCTGCCCAGCCTCGTTTCCTCGCAAGGTTAGTTTGGAAGAGTGTGCAAACAACATTTCTTCGCTGCTAATGGAACACTTTCTCTTCCTAATTTGTGTGGTTCTTCTTTTATATTGCAGTAGTTGCAATAACATTTTATGCTGGATTATGCCCTGTAATGCACAGAAATCTAGGCCATCTGCCTTTCAGTTAACAGTAAGCAAAATATTTGCTGCCAAGAACATTTAGGAGGTACTAGTTTATGAAAAGGATAACATCTGTAGTAATTTCCTCTGCTGTCTTTAATGTGTAGATTTTAATGTTGCCAAGGTGGTATGACACAGAAAGCTGTCATTAAGTGGACTGAGCGTTTAGTAATGGGAGGGGAATTGAGATGGCTTCGTGTTGCTTCTGAAATTGAGTTGGCTGCCCTTCCACTTCATAGGTAGATTGTATTTGTCCAGTTTGGGAAAAGGGGAGCAATACCTCTGCTTTATAATATCCTTGAAGCTTTCTGCCTCTAATTTCAGCCTTGCAAAAGAGACTGTATGGTCAAAAACTCACTTCCAGCATTGTTGGTTGCTCTAATTAAAAATATCACCTCTTCGTACAGATCATGGCTTGTTCATATCCTTAAACCATCACAGCCACAGCAATGCTACTAATGCTCTGATGTTAAGCAGAGAGAACTAGCTCGGCTTAAAATGTGAAGGTTCAGTTAATATAAAAGCTTAAATAATACTGATGAAAGGAGGAGTGGGAGGTGCAGGAGACAAACTTGCAAACCACAGCATTGTGTGAGGGCAGTTACCTCTGCTCTGTGAAATGGTAGGAGCACCTTTGCCTCTGATAGCTGGTGATGGAAGAACAGAAGGAATTTCAGTGCCTCAGGAGGAAACAAATGCTGTATTATTCAGTGTCGGTTACTAATACACTTAAATATATTTATAGGGCAAAAAACAAGGATAACACCAGCTGTGCTAAGAAGCTTTTGCTCTTTGTTTGATCTCCATGCAGATTTCCTGTACCTTGTCCAGATCAACCCATAGTCCAAACACCAATGCAGGGTCTTCAAGTCAATATTTGTGTCTGTTTGGTGCTCAGAAATGAAATGGCAATACATCAAACTAGCTCAGTCTCCCTTAAAACTTCAGCGGTTTCACGCTGCTGCGGAGCTGCTTTGGCAGTTAGATTTCAGAGTTTTTCTCTAGTCTTTCAAAGCTGAAAACAGGTTCCATAGAACCTGGTCAGTGGTCTACAAATAGTTGAATTTGTAAAGAAAGATCTGAGTCTGTAGAAGGCACAAGTGCCAGGAAGTATTCTTATGACCCAAACTCTGTTCTGAGCCATTGATTTAAACAGAGTTCTGCAGTGAATGTCAGGAGTTGTTTAGCTGAACCAGGTAAGAAGGAGTGAAAATGCTGTTAACAGCAAATGGCCTGTAGTAACCAGGTCTTTCATGTTTTTATCAAACTGTTGAAAAAGAGATAGGAGCCAAAGGCTGACATTGTCTGTACTCAGAGAAGTATGGTTGAGTGGAAGCTAGGACATGAAAGTAACAGTGTTTGTCACTGCAACCCTAGCCATAAAGGCTTCAGATGTCACTGTTGCCTCCTGAATGCACATGGAAGTGGCAGTTAGCTGATGGTTAGAGGCTTTGGAGTTCTGAGGCAAGAGCACTGTTTCTCTAACAGTCTGTGAAGCACTAAAGCATACTGTTATTGTAAGAATGATAAATGTGCTTTGCATACTGTAAATAGATTTGTAACTTCTGTCTCTCTCTCTGACAGCCCCTGCTAAAGAGTCCACCCAGACCGATTCATTTTCACTTGCTGGAGGTTCCAAATTTGGAGTAGTCCCTGAGAGCTCCTTTGCTTTTGGGTCCCTCAAGCCAGCAAGTGCTCCAGGAGCCTTAGTAGCAAATAGCTCCTCAGCAGATGGCACCCAGTCAAGCAAACCTGCTGCAACAACATCTTCAGTTCCCTCGACAGCCTCTAGCAAGTTGGATATCCCTCCATCTAAACCAGGAGATCACTTGTTTCAGAGCAATCTAGCTGGGGAAACTCTTGGGAGCTTCTCAGGACTACGGGTTGGTCAAGTAGATGATAATACCAAGACCACTACTAAAGCACCATCTACCAGTGTTGCAGGAGCACAGTCAACTAAAACATCTACAGTACCTTCTGGGTTTACTTTTGGTGCTCCCTTGTCATTAGGAAAAGCTGGAGAAGTTGCTTCAACGTCAGTCACGTCGGCTGGCACGGCATCCCCGTCCATCAGCACTAGTGCCACAGGCAGTCTCTTTGGCAATGTCCAGATAACCAGCACGGGGTCTTCTGGGGTATTTAATCTTGGAGGATCTGGTGGCCACAAACCTACCTTTTCATTTGGTATTCAGCAAACAAACAGTATGAGCACATCCACCTCTACCCCTTCTACTCTCTCTACTTCAACGTCCCTCTCATTTGGAAGTTTTTTGAGTTCGTCACAAACTGCTGTCCTCACTTCAGCTTCTAATAAGGGTGCAGGGGATGCCAAATTACCGTCTATGCCAGAAAAGCCATCTGAAAATGAAGCTGTAGCAGCTGGATCTTCACCTCCAGTGATGCAGTCACCACAGCCACAGATCCAGCTTTTGGAGTCCGCTAAAGAAACTGCTTTACCCCAGGCCACAGCGGGGGACACCGTGTCCGCAGGTTCTGGCACCGCATCGGCAGCACCTCCCCCTGATGCCATTGCTGTTCCTGCCTCCACAAGTGATTTGAAGGCAGTGGTGCCTCCTGCCGTCTCTGCATCTGCCCCACCAGATCAAAATGTCTCAGTGACAACCTCTGCAACAAACATTGCCTCTGCTGCAGAAGCAACAAGTGCATTGGCTGCTACCTCTGATGTTACTACGAGTGTTCAGAGCCCAGCTGTTGGTGCCTCTGTGTTTGGCCCCACTTCTGCAGGCTCCTCGGTGTTCTCTCAGCCTACAAGTTCCAGCTCTTCTGGCTCAGCATTTAGCCAGCCTGCTGGTGATACAACTGCCAGTCCCTCCACAGCACCTGTTTTTGGACAACTACCAACAGGTACCACTGCATCCTCTCCATTTGGGCAACTCGCCACCAGTACCTTGTCCACTGCCACCGCTACCACACAGGCTGCCAGCTCAGGATTTGGTACTTCTGCTTTTGGCACCACCACTACAGGGGGCTTTGGTCAGCCAGCCTTTGGCCAAGCACCAACCTTTGGGCAACCAGCGAGCAGTTCTTCAGGTGGTTTTACCTTTAGCCAGTCTGGATTTGGGACAATGCCAGCCTTCGGCCAACCAGCGGCTTCCACAGCAGCCTCGAGCAGCGGCAATGTTTTTGGAACACCAGCTAGCACCAATAGTGCCACCTCCTTCTCCTTTGGACAGCCATCTGCCAGCACTGGAGGTGGGTTGTTTGGACAGAGCAGTACTCCAGTGTTTGGGCAGAACACTGGCTTTGGACAAGGGGGATCCGTCTTCGGCAGCGCTGCTGCCGTTACTACTACAACGTCATCGGCTGGCTTTAGCTTCTGCCAAGCTTCAGGTAAGAGCAAACTGCAGGGAGATGTGATACCCCAGCGGTGCTGTCTGACTGAAGTACAAAGAGCAGTGTATCACTGGGGAAAGTAGGATTATTTTTTTTTTTAGTGCCTTTTTTTTCCCTTCCCTATGGCACTTGATGGTTTTTGGTTTTTTTTTCAAATTGGTAAGAATAGGAGCTGCAGTGTGAGGGGGAGGCTAATGTTGGAGACAAAGAAGCTTTTGCTCTGCTTTGCTGTTCTGAATAGCTTCTGAATGTCGCCTTGTCAATCCAATCTTGCATTCATTTTATACTTCCACGTCTACCTTGACTTAATTTTGAATTATGTATTGTCCTGCCTGTTGCAGAATAAGTGGGTTGGATTCAGCACACTGGAAAAGATCTTAAACTCATGTGTTGTTGTAAATTGTTACTCTGAAGTAGCCAGGCAGCTCTGAGGCCATAATCAAGGCAGTGACTACAGAGGCAGCACTTCCCTCAGTGGGCTGCATTGAGTACGTGCAACGGTGGATGTATGGCCAGGTAGAGTCCTGTATCACGATGGGATGGCAAAAAAATCTGTTAAGCCCTCCAAGTGATGGGTTAGCAAGGAACTAATCTCTTTAAATCCGCTTTTGTGTTTGGAAACATCTCAAAATTAAATATAGCGGTAACTCAACCATCAGCTACCTGTCTACACAGTTAAATTGAACGCTTGTACAGACCAAACCTTCTTTGTCAGTCGCCTTTTGTTCTCCACATTGCTGCGATATATTGTTGTGTTTTTTCCAGCGCTTTGTCTGTGCAATCTTCAGAGAACTCCCAGGGAAAAGGACGTAGTAATAATAGAGAACGTGTATTTCCAAGGAAGAGAAAACTAATTAGGCTCATTTAATTAAAAATGATGGCACTGTAGGCAAATTGCTTGCTCGTTTTAACTACAGTAACAGAGAATAGTTAAACTGGGGGGAGTGAACTCTGCTTGAGGAAGGTGTTTCCAATTATAGAAATGTAAGTTTTATTACAAAATGCACATTTAAGTGAACTGGGAAATTTTTTTTAATCAAAACATTTCATTATCTATAACGGGCATCTTTAGGTAACAAAGCTCAGATCCCCCCTACACAGGGGAGATCAGAATGCTACAGTACTTGTTCATGACTTGCAGCATTATAGCAATGCTAACAGAATCCAATTCTCTTACATTGTTAGCAACAATCCCACAAGTGAAAACGCCTTATATTTTCTGTTTATTTTTGAGTTGACTGAAGAGAAAAGGAGAATGACTTTCAGATAAACTTTCAATGCAATTTATTATTCTGTGTGTTGGTGCATACTTTAAATTGTCTAGCCTAGATACATTTGGTAACATCATTTTTATCCCTGTGTTTTGGCGTGGGAGACATGTCCTTTCCCTGTTCTGGACTAGTGTCACCTCCCTGAATTGTCTTACACTCTAGTAATAGTTCTGGTGATTTATTTTCTTTTCTGTTCTTGGCAGGTTTTGGTTCTAGTAACACAGGTTCTGTGTTTGGGCAAGCCGCTAATACTGGAGGCACTGTCTTTGGCCAGGCAAGTATTTATTGCTTTTGTAGAAGCAAGGGACTGTTACGTACAGTGGACTTGATCAGGGTTCCCTACCTATTTCCGATCTATTTAAAAAAAAAAAAAAAAACACCAAACAAACAAAAAAAAAACCCGAAAAAACAAAACCAAACAATTTGACATGCTCAGTAAAAAGTGTCCCAGTCCGTACCAAGGATATTTCCTGTTGTAGTGGGCACCAAAGCAGCATCTGTGTGAATGTTTTGCAAGGGGTATGGAGAGAGAAATGTTTTATCATATGCAAGGCAAGACAGAGGTGCAGTAAGTCACCTGGCTTTATTCCATGCTAAGTGGAAAGTGGACAGTGTAGGGCAAGTTTCAAAGACATTGTTCTGTACTGTAGACAGGGTTTAAGAGTGACATAAATAAAATTTCATTGCATTATCTGTTGGAATGTAGTTGTTTGCTGGTTTCTCAGCCCCTTCGTACATTTAAGGAATACGCCAGACAGAAGACTCAGCCTTGGGGGAATGTGCTACTTTGACTTCTCTTAAATCCCTCTTTTGTCCTTTTTATGTTCCAGCAGTCATCATCTTCCAGTGGAGGCTTGTTTGGAACTGGAAGTGGCGGGAGAGGTGGGGGTTTCTTCAGTGGTTTGGGAGGAAAGCCAAGTCAGGATGCAGCCAATAAGAATCCCTTCAGTTCCTCCAGTGGAGGATTTGGATCTGCAGCTTCCCAGAGTAAGTGAACAAAACAAGAATACAAAATGTGCTGTGATTTCCATCGGCTTTTGCGATCCCATCTGCTTTTCTGGTGTTAGTTGTCTTTGAGTAAATTCTGTGTTAACATGAAAGACTTCAAGGGTTAGCAGAGACAAAGGGTATGCATGATGTGTAATCTGGAATTTTTCTTTTAGGTTTATGGAAAACAAGTAGAGAAGCCGTTGAAACAAACAAGCAGATGCAAGAAGTGTGAAGAATATCTGTATTCTGTAGGGAATTCTTGGCCAAATGCTTCTTTAAAATTGAATACTCTAAATTCCTGTCACTGAATTTATGCATCAGAATCTGTTGAAAGTTAGAAAGTCTTAATTATTTCTCATCTGCCCTAACACTGTAAATATTAAGAATCTCATGCTCGGGTGAAACCAAGTTAACAAGTGCATGACGGATGATGGTTTCTTCAGCTTTGTTTTTAAAATGACTGTCTTTGTGCAGCACACACAAGACATGTAATCAAAATTTGCTGTAATATATGGCTAGAATTTTTTCAGTTACGTGACGGTAGTAAAGAAAAGTATGTTCGGTGGTTGATTCGGGGATGTAGTTTGTTTTGGTAAGGAAGCAGAATTACAGAGCTCCTTTTATCAGGTTTTTATCTGTATTTGATAGACAGGGTGAGTCTCACAGATAAATTCTTACAAGCATCATGAAAGCTGGGTAGATGAGAAAAATTGTATCAAAGCCCTCTTTGGGAGGAGAGACTCAGCACTTGTCCTTTCCTTTGCTCCAATTGTCAGCTAAAAGACATCGGTCCACATGTGTGGTTTAGTTAAATCAATCTGTATGTGAGTTGCCAAACCACCCCTCCCACATGTTGCTTCTTGTCCAGCCAACCAACCTAACAAAAGGAGGCGTGAAAGGTAGTTAAGGATATATTAAAGCTAATTCCTTTGCAGCAGGGACTTTAAGGGACTATTAGAACTTTTTTTCTAGAAGCTATGAAGGATTAACTGTAAATGCAAGAATCAATCAGTGTCTATTAGTGTAAAGATGGGGGGGTTTTGTGTGGGTTTTTGTTCCCCCCCCCCCCCCCCGAGTCAAGTTAAAAACACATTAGTCTTGAGTTTTCTGGGCTAACAGATGTTGGTAATACTCTAAAATTTGAGCTGAGATGCATGTGTGCTATTGTCTGCTGTAGCAATTAGTTTGAAATACTAGCAGGCTCTCGTGCCTTTCGTGTGCAGCTATTGCAGTGCTGCAGTTGTTACATACATTTGTATGTCACAAAAGCTATTCACAATGATTTCTTAACTGTGCCTTTTGTTTAGTGACTGCCCAGCTTCGTTGTTTTTTCACTTATGACTTGGGTTTGGCAGAAAGGGAAAGCAGAAGGGGTAGAGTCCAGCGGGTAGAAGGCACGAAGAAGGAGAAGCAGTGGCTAAGTCATAAAAGTAGGGGAACAAAGGAAAGCTGTAAAATGAGCTGCAAGTGGCTAAAGTAGCACTTCAGCTCTTGGGAGAGCAAATCCATTTCTTTTATTACATCTTTAATGATCCTTTGGGATTAATGGTTGAGGTCAGCTCTCTAACCTTGCTAATTTAGTCCTCCTTCATTGCAGTGCTGGGTTTTGTGATGAAATAAAACAGATGGTTCACCAGAGAAAAGCTTCGGTTATTCTGCGTCCTGCCACTAGATGCTAAAAAAAAAATCTGTGTAGCCATGTGAAAGGTGAAAACTTGAGTCATTTCTCAGTAAGGCTGAAAAAGTTTGGCTCCTACTTTAAGGAGCTGTCAAATAGTTACATTAAGAAATACTGGCCATTGCCAGAGTGGCTGAGAATCTTTACTTTGTAGTGGACTGATAATTTGTGTTGTCAAGAGAGACTGATTCTAGCCGCTGTGATTTCTTACTTGAGGGGTTGTCTGTTAGTGACTGCAGCTCAGGATGCAACTAAACCAATAATCCATCCCTGTGATTTGGTAGATTGCAGCAGTAAAGGGTTGTAGGCTCCATCAGATCCAGGATGGCTTGGTGGAACTACAAAGCCACATAGGAATAGGGGAAAACTCGGCTACTCTATGCAGAGCGCTGTTCCAGTGTCGTGTTCGTGTAGTTCTGGGGGGTTGGGGAAGTAAAAGGGGTTTCCATTTCTCCTGATCCAGTTAATGAAGTGTAACTTAGAATATTGTCTGTTATGAGCTTCAAGAGTATTTTCATCTCCCCAGATTCTTCTAGCTTATTTGGAAACAGCGGAGCAAAGACCTTTGGATTTGGCAGCTCATCTTTCGGAGAGCAGAAGCCTACGGGCACTTTCAGTTCTGGTGGTGGAAGCGTGGCATCTCAAGGCTTTGGGTTCTCCAGTCCAACCAAAGCAGGTACTTTAACTCACCCACTATGAACATCCATACTTATCTGTGAGATGTTTAGTAGAATGCTCTACCATTTAGATGCCTACAGCCTGGACGCGGTACATTGTACAGGAATTGTCTCTGAACGATAAAAAATTAATTAACAATTTAGTGAATGGGACTTCAGCTGGTGGATTCAAGGCAGAATTTACAATCTCTTGTGCAGAAAAGCATCCAGTGAACTGCATTTTCAGGAGTTCGTTCCAGAAATTGCCATTGCACTTCAAGAGCAGAGAGCTGTGTGAATTAGTTCTGGTCTTATGTACCATACGATGAAGAGTACAGAGTATGGAATTAAATAATTTTTTCCTGTTTTAGATGCTTCCTTGGAATATTACCTTCCAAACTTCACTCTGGGTTTTGTAACCCTTTTTGTCTCCATTTCTTCATGTGAGTGAATGCACAGGTGTCTACAGTAGGAAAGCTTCCTCATAAAATTCAAATCAGACATGCTTCAGGTCCTTGTCTTTTTAAATCAATTTGACCTGTCATCATCACTTTCTTCTGTGGTTGAGCTGTTGTTCTCTCTATCAATTGAGTTAATTGAATAAAATATTGGAAATTTCACAAAACCTTTTTACATTTTACTGTCATCTGCCCAAAGAAAGAGCCATAAAAGTGGTAGTGACTGTGATACGTTCATTAGAACTGAATGCCAAAAATGGAGGCCCAAAGGGTCAGGCAGAGCAAAGCTCTTCTCCTCTGTCCTCAAACCATTCATGAAGATAGGTGAATGCTGAAGAAGACGGGTGTTCTGCTCCAAGTCAGTTCATTGAAACTTCATCCCTGGGGGGAGTAGAGGCGACTTGGTCATCCTTGAAATTGTCTTGAGACAGTGGTGCTCAGGAGCCACCACTGGAGAAGCCATAGTTTGAGAGGAAGCACTTTCTGCTTGAACAGGAGCTGTGCTCTCATGTTAGGGAAGTGGCTGAGAGCATAATGGTGATGCTATCAGATCCCGTAGCCGTTTGTAAGGTGTCTCTCCTGGTTAATAGTGGCCTGAGTTCCTTGCCTCAGGCATACCTCCCACCTGGTATTTTTGCTAGAGGAGAAGAGCAGCTTTTCTTTATTTTGGTTTAAAAATTCTTGAGATAGGATTTCCAAGAGACTTCTGGAAAAGGCACATCCGCTGACACAGGGCCCCTCAGATCCTTCCTCCCTCTGGTTTTGTTTGCTAAATGCTGAAGTGAATGGTGTGTCGTCTTCTCCCAGCTGCAGTGGAAGTGTTTACTTGATTTGAATCCCCCTTTGTCCTGGTTTCACTGCTTACATTTCACTTTCCTTTCTCCACTATTTGTTAATACGCATTGCAGAAGAGAGCGTATGCTGAGCAAAGCTTCAGCCCCTATGATAAATACCCTAACTTCCTAGAGATAGAGGTAACGAGGTATCTGATCTGTGTTTAAATAATTCAGGCCTGGCGTTTATTTTTTTTCCAGACCTTTTGTGTTTACAGCCAAACGATATCCATTACCTTGACATGGACTGGAATTTCACCCAGGGTATTAGAATGTGTGGTGGTATCCCAGTGCTCAGCCCTCGTCAAACAAAAGAGCAGGTGTCCTTCGTGGTCCACACTGTCAATTAGAAACAGGCCAATAATATCAGCAGATGAACATAGAATAAAATCATAACTATTCAGAGCTGCAGAAGGCAGCTAAACCCTGAACAGAAATTGCCAAGAGCAGAGTTCAGTTCTTGATTCCCCGCAGGAAGCGTGCAGTTCCACTGACCTGGCATTTAATCATTGCGTCTTCGTTTCCACCCCTTAAACCAGCATTAGATAATACCTTACCTCCTGAAACTTTTTGCATTGCTGGAGCACCTCAAAAACAAGCTTACTCTCTACTCTCTGATGTGAAGAGATGAGGGAGACTTGCCCCTTGTATTGAGGAGTTCTTCCAGTTTAAGCACTTGCATGCATCAAGTTCTGTCCTCAGGACGCTTGTGTGTCCTTCCAGAGCTTTAGATTAGAAGCCAGGGTAAAACACTGCAACCAAACCACAGCAGCAAATGTTCATGAAGCTGACTTTTCATTCTTCATTGTTGTATGCAGTTCATTTGGATAATATCTTGTTTGAACGGTGATGAGCAGAGCTTCACTTTAAAACTGACTACATAAGCTAAGCTTTTTTTTTTTTCTGGTAAGAAGTGCTAGTTTTATGATAAAGGATGGATGTGTCTGTTTTTAATAATAAAAACATTAGCCTGTCACCTGTTGTGTGTATTTTTAAACAGCTTGGTTATTGTGCATGCTTGCTACCTTACAATTAAGATACTGCTCTTTTTTCTATAAAGCAAGTAGAGATTCCCTCACAGTGTGCAAGCATGAATGATACATTACCGCCTTTTAGTACAGCTCTTGGGATCGAGTTGATCTTGTGCTCAAATGTTCAAGAGACCTAGAATGTGGTTTTCTTCTGCATAGTCTCTTAATTGAGTTGCAGTTTTTTGCACACATTCAGGCACTGTTTTTATCCATGTGTTTTGTAACAAAATACCCTGCAGTTTGGAAGCGTTGTGCAGTTAGTTTCATAAATAACGGTGTGTCTTTGTGTAAGATGAACAGCCCCATTATGGAGATGGTCTGCTTGGAAATCTAGTTTTTGTTTTCTTTCTGCATAACTGTTTACGTGATGTTCTTGTCCATTTTTTTGCCTCTGTTTTGCTCAGGTGGCTTCGGTGCTGCTCCAGTGTTTGGCAGCCCTCCCACTTTCGGGGGATCCCCTGGGTTCGGAGGGGTGCCAGCATTCGGTTCAGCCCCAACCTTTTCAAGCCCTCTGGGCTCAACGGGAGGCAAAGTGTTCGGCGAGGGTACAGCAGCAGCCAGCGCCGGAGGATTTGGGTAAGCCAACCCAGGGTCCAGGGTTTGGGAAAACAATGTTCTTGCATGACAGAAACTATTATGCTTCGTTACCTCTGTATTAACGTAAAGAATATATTCTGTGATTGATTGCTAAGCTGTGTCCTTGGCTTGTTTGTTTGGTTTAAAAAGAAAAAAAAAAAAAATTAAAAGGCGTAAAACAAAGAATTTAACCACAAAGGAAATAAGGTGTATGATCTCATTTTAATGCTGAAACTACTATGTTAAATCTTTAGCTTTAGACTTCCGGGGCGGGGGGGGAAATATGAGTCATCTTGCAAGTGTCTAAGGGAATGCAGGAGTATTTTCTGTGTGCGTGCTTAATGAGTTCAAATCTAGGCCTACAAACTATGCCTAGGAAAGAAAATAATAAATATTATCTGTGGCTGTCTAGCCACTTTATCCACTTGTGAGATTTAGGCTAGAGATAGGAATGAGAATTCAATGGGTTCTCGCACCTTTGGAGGGTGGGAGGAAGCACTTGTAACAGCCTGTGCTCCCAGAGCGATCTGTGTTTATCCCATACTGACTGTTTTTACCTGTTTCTTTACTCCTTCAGCCTGTGCTTGGCACCAGAGTAGACAGCACTATATTCCTTGTTTTGTTCAGCAAATACAGAATTCCAAAGCTTGCAAAGCAGCAGCTGCAGTGGACAGCAAATGCACTTCTTCAACATTGCACAACCAGCAAGGAACTCGCCTTTGTGCCCTACAATTACATTCAAACCAAATAGACCCAGTTAAAAAAAATAAAAACTTCCACTGGAAAGAGGAAACTGAATGTCTTCCCAATCTCAGTGTTTGCATATTTTGCAAGTGTTTGTTTCAGTTTCAGGAGGAACTGCCTCTATGTAAGGCACGTTAGAACATCCAGAAGTGTAACTGGTTAATTCCCCATGAGTTAGGCAGATACCCATCTGCAGGGCACCCCTGAGGGAGGTGAGGTTCTTCTGTGTCCTGAACTCTGGTGCAGCAAATTAGAGAGTCCCTTTGGAAAGGGATGCAGCTTAATTAACGGGTGCACAAATAAGGGTGCATTTGTGGGGGCAACTTAACTTCCACTCAGCTGGTGTTTTGTTAGGTTCCAACTTTCAGCCATCGTGCTGGAGGATTTTGGACTGAAACTGAATGTGCTCAGTGACGATGGTGGAAGCTTAAAGATAAATGAGATGCGGAACAAGCAGCGTGGTGTTGCAAACAGAGGTCTTGCATAAGCAGTCTGCAACTCAAAGATAATTCAGTGGCTTAACTTCTGAGAAGTTTTGAGAATTTCTTTTGTATTAGACAGGTGCAGACTCAGTCTGATATTTTCAGAGTTCTCTGAGGAATTTGATTTTGATTTTAAAAAAAACTTAAGTGTGCCAAATTCCCCGGCAGCTTTACAAAACTCCAAATCTCACCACAAAATTTTGAGCAGTAGTTTAATTCTGCAGTATAAGGTGGTGCCTGTGCAGGACTTCCTTTCTGCCTTTCTCTTGAAGTAAAACTTTGAAAATCCCAAATCCGGAGAAGTTACTTGCCAGTATGTTGTGCAATATTAGCTCTGAGTTCCTGAGAACACCTTACTAACATGTGACTCGTTGCTACTTTAATTCTGAAAAATCTGTATCACTTGATAAAGGACTTAAGTATCAAAAATAGAAACAACTATACTTCTTCAAAGTCTGCAATTCAGACTTTTTGTGAGCAAATAATGTTTTGTTTTCATAAAGCTCAAGTTCCTCTCAATTCTGTTTTGTATAGAAGCTTTACAAAGGACCTGAAAATCTGGGCAAGATAGATTTGGTTAAATTGTTACCAGGCAATAACTGTATCTCTTGTCTTTTATATGGTTTTTAAAAAAAAGTCCATAGCTTAAGCTGTTTCTCTACTGCTACTGTGCTTAGCATTTTTCAGCAGGCACGTTCTAGTTGCAGCTGAAGGCAGCAGTTTGAACCACGCGTCTCCTTGTTGCTATTTTCACCTCCACTTCCCTTCCCTGGGTAGACATGAGTTGTGTATTTAGTGGCCCCGTCCTGAGGCGATGGAGCACTGTAAAACCTTCCTCTTCTCAAATGCATCACCCCACCTTGCTTCTTTTTTAAAAAAGAGTTACAAAACGTGTTCTGCCCTTGCTGAGGAAACAGCGTTTGTGGCTCTGAGCTGCAAGGTACCTGGGTCGAGAGCCAAAGGGGATGGTTAGCAGGGCCAAAGACGCGAAGGCACCGAGCTGCCCGTTTACCTAATGCTGTGTATGGAAGTAGCGTGTGTGGTTGACAGTGTCTGGGATAGGAGAGGTGATGTCCTTTACCAGGTGAATTGTTTGTCACACCGCTACAAGCATTGTCTTTTATCTGGAGAGATATGTTTTGATGTGGTGGTTTTGTTGGTTTTTTCTTTTTTTTTTTTTTTTTTTTTAAAGTCTACTAGATCTCGATGGATGGAGAGGTAGGTTAATGTGCTGTCAGTTCATATTTTAAGTCAGAAATGACAGGAGCTAGCATGAGGCACAGCCTTGCAAAGCTGCCACACTGTTTCACTTGGCCAGCTCAGGGAAGGGCCGGCACTGGGTTAGTACCAGTAGCATCGCGCACTTGCGTAGCTTGTCCTTTGAAAATGTTGTGTCTGCATTTTGCCCGGTTTAAGTTAGAGAAACACTTGAAGCTTGGCTTTTGAGTGCACCTCTTATGTTAGAACTGGGAGAAGTGTATGTGGAGGGAGGGCAGAGAACCATAATGCATATCGTGGTCTCGTTAGTGCGTCATGCTGATAGCTCTGCGATGCCTGGTTGGACGGAGTGGGTGGAGAAAGGAGAGCAATTTCCATACGTAAACGTGTTTCTTATTTCAGTTCCCAGAAGCAATTAGGGAAGTAATCCAGAGGTGGTGGGCAGAAGTGCCAAGTAGGGTGCAGATCTTCAGGAAAGCCCTGGAACTGTGTGTGGTTCAAAATGGGCTGGGGAGAGAAGGGAACGGAGAAATCTGCAGGCGGTTTACGGGTCTAGGTGGGCAGTGGGTAAGGTACCGTCTGGAAGCTGGGGGTCTGGGCTCTGCTCTGTGCCCTGGCCGTGAGCGGCTCGTACCGATTCTGTGTGTGTTGCCCTGTTTGTGAAACAAAATGATGCTGTACTTTTGAGCTTAAAGGGTGAAAACTACACACAGAGGGGAATTAATATATTTCATTTGATGGCTGGAATGATATTTCCAAGCATTTGAAAATGTACCCTGTGTAAGCAGGAACATATTTACCTTTTTGCCTGGTGTACTTTAAGAAAGGGAGCTGAACAAATGTTTGTATGTACAATAGTCTTTGCAAACCAGAAAACCCGTTTCTAGAATGAACAATTACAATTATTCGCATCGGGTATTCTCACTCTTTTGATGTATCCTTGTTAAGGAGCGCACTGTTATCGTTGTGGGTATGGGGACAAACTTCCAGTGTAAGTGAGAAGATGCTTGCAAACACCCATTTTCTCTTTAAACTGCAGGTTTGGTGGTACCAGTAACAATACAGCATCGTTTGGCACGCTAGCAAATCAAAATACCCCAACATTTGGATCGCTATCACAACAGGGTAGCGGTTTCGGCACACAGAGCAGTGGATTCTCCGCTTTTGGGACGGGTGGAGGAGGTAGGAGAAGCTAAAGTGTAATGAACCTAACAGGACCTGCGTCTCCAGTTTTCCCTGGAACTCAGGTGTGACTCCTCAGCTCTCTGTCAAAATCTGCCAGATCCTGCTGTGGGGAAGGCACCACGGCCTGGCAAATTGAGCTGCAGCGTGGGGTGCGGCATCTTCTCAGACTTAGCTCATAATTCCATCACTGATTCGCTGTGTGGCACGTCAGTAAATCACTCTTCCTCCACACTCCTCCTCAGATTATTGCTTTTCACCCCTTTTTGTGGAGTTGTTCTTTCTTCTCAAAGAAAAATATTGAGAAATAATTATTATCTCCTCAGTACCATATGCACGGGTATCTCTATGCAAGTTTTTCTCAAAAGAACACACACTGCAAACTTGATCTAGAACACCAATAGCCAGTTACTAGCTGATGTAATTCAGTGAAGCTGCAGTGATGTACACAGGGCTGAGAGGAGAGCAGAGCCTTTGAGAGAGGGTACGCTCATTGGTGGTCTGCCTGTCACCGTTGGCTTGCATTAAGCACAAACTCCATCTTCAGAAAGCAGCCCTCTGTTTTCACGGAGAGGTGAATAAATCAGGCACATTGTGTGCAGCTACTGCTAATGAATGGCCCTAGCTGATCAGCGGTGAAAGCAAAGCCCTCTTAGGAACAGAGGCAAGTCACTTTTCTTCCAGCTGGAGATTTGACTTTCATTGTTTGCCCATCTCTCTTTCCCTGGCCTAAGGCAGGAAATAAATGTTTTTCAATCTGTGTGTGGGAGGGGACATTTACTACAACTCTTATGCATTCGTTTTACCTTTTAACAATTCTTTTTCTTATCTTGCATTTCTTTCAGGGTTTGGTTTTGGATCATCTAACACGTAAGTACCATTTTGTGTCTAACTCTTCAGTAAAAATACAAATAGAACCCAAATGGAAGAGCTGAATGGTTTACAAGAGCAGGCTTTGAAAGTAGCAGTAACGTAGTTCTGATTTCCTTTTTAGTGGCACTGCAGAGAGCTCTGAGTGCAGGCTCTGAATGTGTGCTTTCCAGTGAGGTTCATCTTTCCTGTAAGAGAGAGTTTTCAGGAAGATCAGGCTCTTTCTCCACGGCTGAGGCACATGATGGGTGTGCTCAAGCTGTGTGTGTGAATCCAGTAACTACTCCATCTATCAGGTTTAAACAAGGAGTGAAATCAGTCGGTGCTTTTCTGGCTGAGCTGAGATGCTGATTTACGGTTAAAGAATGGGTCTAAGATCTGAGGTTAACTGTCATCCACTCTGCAACTGGCTTGCTGGATTACTTTTAGCACGTTTCTTAAACCTTGTTTCCCTATCAAGGGAAATTGGAAGTTTGCTTGAGAGAACTGCTGAATTAATACTGCCTGAGGGAGACTAGCACTCATTGCTGTGTTGGGTTTTCTTTTCTTGCTCCACAGATCTTCCTCTGGATTTAGTGGATGGAGAAGCTAAGAACATCCTGAACTCTCCTGCAGAGCTGTGCCATAGCTCCTGTGTTCATGAGTCACCTACATGATCAATATCCAAACAACTTTTCTTTTAAATAAGAGTTCTCAGACTTTTTTAAAAAAAAAAAAAAAGATTTTGCTTATTTTTATGCAATACTTGTTCTCGCTCTATATTAAACTATTTTATCTGCCCTGATGTTATTTGTGTTGGAAGGGTTTATCTGCCTGGATCTAGAAGAAGTAGATGTATGCTGTGGTTACCAGCCCTGTACTGGACTTAGCTTTCTGTTCCTCTCTTGCCTAGACAAGGGAGTAACTCAAGTTGGTTCCTCATATAAACCGGCACATTTTTCATTGACGAGAATGATTATCCTGGGCTCTTAAGAAGGGGCTGAAGTTTGCCCTGCTGATTTTAAGTATAGGATGGGCCACATGCTTATCTCACTGAAGTGCTAAAACTGAGTCATGTGTGAGCCAGAGGCTTAGTGGAGAAATAGGAAATTGAGAAGAAGCTGGCAGCGTGCAGAACACGTTCCCATGGCAGTAACATTCAGCAAAGAGGTGGGAAGTAAAAGCTCTCTTATTTTTACCTTTCTGTAAATTTTACAGAACTCAGAAAATGGAACTCAGGTTATAGGGAAAACTTCTGGCCCTTGAGTTAGAAGTGCGACCTCCATCGAGAGGCATCAGTGAATTTGCGGCTTATGACTTTGGCTGTTGGATTCTACTGTCAGCTACATTTTTTTTTTTTTTTTTCTAACATGTCTGAGTTCATACTTTTTCCCTGTAGCTCTTGGCTTTAGTCAATAACGTTTGTGAAATTCTCATATGTTTATACTTGAACATACTGAGCAAACGTTTTAAAGAATGCCCTGAGGGCGTTCTGGACAAACACTTTTTCTGTTTGATGCGTCTGACCTCCATGAAGCCTTTAAATGATGTAATGGCTTTTTGTTGCTCTGTGAAAAATGCGTTTGAAATAACAGCGTATGTATTAGCTGAATACATGCAGATTGGGTGGGTTTATCTGGTTGGTCCTGTTGGGACATTCTGGGGTACTTCTGCTTTTTTTGTTTTCAGCAGAAACACTCTGACGTTTTGGTTTGGGTTTTTTTTTTTGATGACAAGTGTCATTTTCTGGTTTGGTGGGCATATGGTCACTTTTTGGAACTGTACATGGTTGGTAACTGCTTGTTTTAATGTCCAGTGTTATAAACTAAATACTTAAATCTACCAACAGTTCCTGAAGAAATGGCTTTTTTCAAATCACCCTCAAAAGTTAGCATTTGACCTACCTCCTGTCCTAGTTGTGGAAAGTCTTCTTCCTATTTCTGCACCTGGGAATGACATTAGGTTCCCTTTAAAAGGGAAGACCAGTGAAATACGGGGAATATAGCGTACAAGGAGAGCTTATTTGGAGATGGGGAGAGGCCTTGCAAGGCTATAGGCTGCAAGGGTTTTACATACGCCCTGGCATGTGGCTGGGTGAGAGACCGCTGTTGTCAGGGGTTTGTTTATAACCTCGCTTCCCCACAATGGGACAGGGCAGGCACCAGCCATCCTGCGGCCACAGCACCAGAACAGAGGAGAACATTTTCTGAAATTTGCTGATTTTGGAGATGGAAGAAAAAGCTGAAGGTGGGTTGAAGTGTGCCCTCCTGGTATGTTCTCCTTGACTGTACAACATTTCCTAAGACCTAGAGGTGATACTGCTGTTCTGCTTTCCTTCCTCTTTATAAATAGCAGCTGGCCCAAATCATTGACCTTAAATTCTTTGCATTAATCTCCCCTCTCTGTGGCATGCGACACCTCCTAGCAAGGCTGTATCAGCTGTGCTCCCCCAGATAGCTAATAAACCTCTTGCTATGGAGAAGATTGGCTTGGTAAGAATGTGATGTTGGCATGCTGAGCCATTTCAAGTTTCTTTTTTGGAACGATGGGAGCAGTTGGGGGTTGTCCCTGCTCTCTGCTGCTTGGTACCTGTTTAACTCCTTTACCTTCTGCGAGAGAAGGACCATTAGATTGCTCAGATCCTGGTTGAGCACGCATTTTCTGGCAACGCGTCTAAAATCATGGATGAAACAACCTAGCCCCTGAACTATCTGCCCTTGAGAAACGGGTGCTGCTCCTGGTTTCCATAGTAGCTGCTGGAGGAGCTGAGCAGCGTAGCGAGGCTGATCGTGACCACGAGCCTACAGGAATATGCACAAAACGTAGCGAAGTCGACTTTGAGCAATCTGCATTTTCATTAGATGACTCAAGGACTTGGCAAGCGCGCGTGGCGCTGGGTTGGTGGCTGCCAGAAGCTGTTACAGTCTGTCATCTGTGTTAGGTGGCCTGTGATCTCATGGCCTCTGTCCAGTTTTCAGTGGACAGATGTCCACCAAAAAATAAAGCTACTAACAGAAAGCCCTTGCCCTGGCAGACCTGGTAAAGAAGCCAAGGACTAGCTGGGCTTGGAGCCCAGCAGTTGTTTTCAGGAGTTGTGTTGTTTGTGCTGGGTAATCCTCAAATAACCAATAGCAACCGTTCCGGACCCACTCTGACGGAGCTTATCAGTTTGTCTCTGCTAATGTGGTTGTGCCTTCCCCCCCCCCCCCCCCCCCCGTCATTTCGGTATGAGAAGAAATTTTCCAAGGCTTTTATCAAAGGTGGATTTTTAATTATTGCTAATGTAAGAACACACTTATTTTTCCCCTCCCCTGGGACCGTGCTGTGGCCTCGAGGCAGCGGGAAGCCGAGTGCTGGTGATGCTCGGCTACCGCAGAGCGCTAACGATGGTGTTACGGACTCCGTGGGCAGAGGGGAGCCTGAGGCACAGCGAGGATCTCCCCAAACCCTTGGAGAGACCAGGCTGGGGATTTCTGCTTCCTCGAAGGCTAAAGGGGCAACAAAGAAAAGAGCCTTTTTCTGGAAAAGGCGCAAAATGTAGCTTTGTCACAAAGAGGTACAAAAAGAAAGGAGAATTATTTAATCTCCTGTTTTAAAGGTTTTTTTACTCTGTCATGCTTGGTATTCCAGAATACGGGTGTCTTGCAGAGTACCAGTTGTCTCAGCCATACCCCTCCATCCACATCTGTCTCCTGGGAGCGAAGGACACCATTTCTTTGGCCCTTCTGTGGTGCAAGAGGCGACCAGAGGACAAATGCCGGCGGCATTCTTCTGCTGTCGAACCAAGGAGAGGACCGCAGGGCTGAAGTTCATCCCGTGCTGCTGGGTTGTATCCCTCGGCTGGCCTCGTGGCTGCCTCCCTGCCTGAGCGGTGCCAGGGGCAGAGCTGACATGCTGCTGACCAAAACCCTGGCCATGCTCCGCGGGAGAAGCCAGATGTGTTTCTGACATGGCCGTTCCGCTCCCGGTGGGCTTACCAGCCTCAAGAGCGAGCTGCCGCGGTGTCTGTGGTGTGGTGAGTCTCGGGGATGAGTAGGATCCCTGCGAGCTGGTGGAAGTTGGAGAAGTACTGGTGAACATCTCGGCCCCTTGCTCCAGCTGCTGGGAGCGGGGAGCGCGGCAGCGGAAAGGTGAAGGTAGGCAGTGGCACCACCTCTTCTCCCACCCCTTTGCCCAGGAACGGAGAGCGCTGGTCTCTGCCCCTTGCCAGCAGTCCTGCGCGGAGCTGCCTCCCGCGTACGTGTCCCTGCCGCCGCAGGCCCGGAGGCTGAAGTGACATGTTATTTATCCCTTCTTAGTTTTCACGCGTCCTGTCCTTGTGCGTTCCTTTCGGCATTGCTCACGAGGAAAAATAATCCTGGGTGAGGCTTTGGCGTGAGCGTGACTGGTAGTGCCGCGGGAGTGTTTGTTCCTAGACTGATGTCGCCTTGAGCCCCAGGGGCGAGGAAGAGGCGGCCGCAGCTCGGTGAGGATGAGCGGCCGTCGGTCGGCAGTGAAACCAGCCCTGTCCTTCCTCCTCCTCGCAGCAGCGAGGCCCCAGGGTCTTGCAGCCATCGAGAAAAGACCGGCTCTTCCTCACCGAGGGATGAGCTTAGCTGTGTTGGTGCCTTTTTTGGCTCCAGACACCTACGTGTGCCCGTGGACATCTGTCTCGGCCCCGCGGTTATGCTCGGCGCGTTTCCTGTCTCGCAGCGTCCCCACCTCGTTTCTCCACAGCTGCCAGTGGGTCACAGAGCTCCTTCTCTGCCAGCGTGCCCCAGGCTCCCGCTGCAGAGCTGGGATTTCTCCATCCGTGCCTTTATCGCGCACGGGCACGCTCTGTGCTGCCAGGGCCCCTATCTGGACTCGCGCACGAGATAAAGATGAAGCCGCGTGCCGCTCAGCCCCGCTGCGGAGGCGGCACTGCTGCTGGGCGCGCGCAGCCGCCGGCAACGCTCTGGCCTTGGGCCGCGGTCCTGCCTCCTCGCAGCGGCCCGGCCCGGCGCTGGAATACTGGCTCCTCTCTCGGAGCAGGGCGCTGGAGTCTGTTGCTCTTTTTTGAGGGGAAAATGTGGCGCAAGCCCGAAGTTGGGAATCGTAGGGTCGGACCTGACCCTCCAGTGCTGCTGTCCTGCGTTTGGACGTGGTGCCAGGGCTCTGCACCCCATGGCTTTGTGGGAACCAAGGTACAGAAGTGTTACTGGAGGAAAATCTTGATGCAGATTGTTGGAGGAGTTGTTATAGCTATGCGCATGCCACACACGACATGGTATTTGATTTTTTTTTTTAATAGATGCTTCAAGGTGCTTCAGAATATTTGCTTTAAAACTTGAAAATATGAAGGACTAAGCTGAGTGCAGCTGCTGCACATGAACAGCTTCAGAAGATGTGGGATAGAAGAAATAGGAAAGAAAACCTGATTTGCATCAGCAGAGGGAAGTCCCTGCAAAAGGTTTCAAACAGGGACTGTGGAGGCCAGGGGGTTTTTCTTCAAACAAAGGAACCGTTGCCTCAGTCTGCTTAAAACTGAGGTTAGAAAATCACGGAGCCAAGCAACGAAACCTCTAGAAAGGTGACGTTGATTTCTGGCCTCAGCATTCATAAATGCACTGCAATGAAGGACGGAGGTTGGTGTTCCCTGAAGCACCAGAACTGGGCTCCACCATCACCCAGGCTCAGCAGCCGCTGTCCCTCCCACCGTCCTCCCGCTCCTTCCCAGGAGGCTTTCCGGTGTCTCCGTGCAGGCTGTAAGAGACCAGGCGCCTTCAGCTTTTTCAGGGTGTCACCCAAAACAGCTGTGAGTTGGCTGGTGTCCCCTCTCCACCCCTCCCTCCCTTCAAAACTAGGACATCTAAATTTAACCTGCTATCAACAGATGATGCTGGAGACTTTCCACTGTAGAAAGGAATCCCGCTCGGAACCTGTCCTCTGCTCGGGCTCCATCCCTGGACATTCCTTTGCTCAAGCTGTGAGCTCCCCAGGTTTGATTCCTCCCCTTCCCTGCACCGTCCGCGTTCGTGTCACTGCCACGTGCTGGTGGAGCTTCCCAAACACCCTACGCGGCTGGTCATCTTTTACGTGGGCACACGCTTCGGTGGGTTGGGGATGATAGTCCCAGGTCTCCGGTGGAGATTTTGTGGGCCGTGGTGCCAGCAGCAGCGTGCAAAAGGCTCTTGAGCTGCAAAGGTTGGCTGCAGCCTTTGAGGGACCTACCAGGCTTGGAACGGGCTCTCCGCTCCAGGCAGGACGCAGGGGGATGCAGGGAAGGGGGGACAGGGGTGTGAGGAACCCCTTGTTGGGGGACACCCAGGTAAGGGCCCAGCCCCAAGCGTGGTGCAGCTCCACCAGCAGATGATCTTGCAGACAGAGAAAGTTTTTTTGTTTTGTTTTTGTTTTGTTTTTTTCTGCTTTTTGGAGAAATCTTGATGCCTCTTTGCCAGCTGGATCAGAGAGCAGCAAAGCTACTGGAAGTGAAACAACCTCCCTCTCCCTCCCCCTCCAAAAAAAAAAAATTCTGTGCCTGCTTTGGGGCACGGCTGGTGGGAAGGGAGCCCATGGTGGGATCGGCCCAGGGCAGGAGGAGCTGGAGCCCAGACCTGGAAGGTGCTGGGATCCGGCCCTGTGGATTAATGGCTTAGCATGGGAGCTGTGCTGGCCGCTTGGCCAGGCACCTCCCTTCTCTCTGAACCTAAATGAGAAAATTTAGGGTGGGGGGAATGAATAACAAAATGCAGCGAAGTATTGGAAAACTGGTTGCGTGCTGCAGCAGCTTTAACCTCTCATTTGCCCGCGTCTGCAAGGGCAGAGCTGCTCTCCGCTGCCCGGGCCCCGGCGCTGGCTGGGGCTGCGTCGCGCCAGATGCGTTATTCACCGCCAAAGTCTGACCGGGCTTCTGCTAAATAAGCAAACGGCGTCAGGAAACCGAACGGTGCGGAAGTTCAGCTGCCGCCTGCGCCAGCTCTGTCCTGCCATCACGAGATGCACGACACGCTGGTAATGAAAAATGCAGGATGCTGGCTGGTGTGTTTAACCAGAAACCTCCACTGGTGAGTTTAACCAGAAACCTCCACGCTCTGTCTGACGCGGTGTAAGAGCCGAAGTGGAGAGAAAAGGCACTCGTGGTAAACAGGGTGTTTATCGCCGCCTTGAAACGTGAGCGCAGAGGTGGTGGAGCCACTCTCTGAAAAACAGCCACCGCCCAAACGACTCCAGGCAGACGCGTTTGAAAACTTCACTTTATTTCTCTGTTTATAAAAGCAGGGTTTTGTTTTTTTTTACATCTCTGTAAGTGTCCAGTCTCGGTACATCTTGGTTTTGTTTTCACAGTATCTCTGCAAGACCAAGGACGGTTCTTATTGCTGCGCCAGGGGCCGGGGCAGGAGGACGGCGGTGCCCGGGCTGGGGCAGCCCTGGTCTCGCCCCCTGCCCCTGCACCCAGCCTTGCTCGCCGCTGCGCCGGCTCCACGCGTCTACCCCTCCCCAACACCGCTCGGTATCTTCGCTGACTCTCCACCGCGCTCATCTCGGTGTCACGGGTGGGAAAGGAGAACCAAATGGCCGTGAGGCTGGGACAGCCCCTGCCCCGCTGCTGGCTGGGGGGGCAGAGGGTCTGAGGCTCGCCCAGCTGCTTCCCACCCTGGAGCACTACGGGATTTGGAGAGGGATGGGCAGGCTACGGTCTGCAATGGGATGTCAGCTCCTGTGGCGACTCGGGGCTGCGAGAGCTGAGCACTGTTGCTGGGAGAGGTGAGGCAGAGACAAGCTCGGGTACATCAGCATCCCGTGCTGGTGCCCCATCACCTTCCCAGCGTAACCTTTGTGCATTCCTGGTTCTGCAAAAAGCTGCCAGAGAAGGAGCTTTATGTACCCCTGCAGATTTTCCACCTGACTCGGTGCAGGATACCCCGGCTCCCCAGACATTTACGTTCCCGCCGGGACCCTGTCAATCCCCGTTCTAACCAGTATCAATAGTGATGTCTATAGCACCCGTTATTCCAGCCACCGCTCCTTTTATATTCCATCTGTCCCCGTCAGTTTTATAATGAAGCAGCATTGGAAAAAAAAACATCACTTTTAATCACAACGCACGAAATCTCCAAAGAGGCAGCATCACTCTTTAACGCCGTGTCTGGTGATGCGGATGGAGGCGGAGGGGCACGTCTCAACCCAGGCACGGGATAAAGGCATTCTTTGGGAAGGGAGAAGTCCATGCAAAGCCGACCCCAGTGTGAAATCTGAATTTCGTATTTACTGCTCAGCTGGGTCTGTTCAGTGCAGCAGGACCAATTAGCCAGGAGGTGACTATCAAATTGCGTGGATGCGTCCAGTCCACCAGGTAGAGGGAGGAGGAACCAGATTTACTTAACGCACTGGGAGACTAAGTCGGACACACAGCTAAGTCGACAAGGACGTAGGTGTTCCCTGAATGCGGTTTTTGGTGACTGAGAAGAAATCTTTCCTTGGAATTCCTTCGTGCAGCTAATTAAGACA
This sequence comes from Chlamydotis macqueenii, assembly GCF_036417535.1. Lineage (NCBI taxonomy): Eukaryota > Metazoa > Chordata > Aves > Otidiformes > Otididae > Chlamydotis > Chlamydotis macqueenii. The sequence goes on along the minus strand of NC_141575.1, from coordinate 5,603,838 downwards.
ACTGGGTCTGATTTCTTCGACCCATGCTGACATCAGTGAGAACTGTAAGTACTCAGCACCTGGAGACAAAGTGAATACCAGACACAGACACCCCTTCCGCTCCCACCCGCGGGACTGCCCCCAGTGCAGCGAAGCGGCAGCCGAGATGCGTGCAAGCGTTGGCGGCTCTTCGCCCAAGCTCACGTTTCTGTCCTCTTCTGCACGTATTGCCTAGGAGAAAGTACAGCCGAGTCCCAAAGGGCTGTGCCGGCAGAGCTGGAGTTGGGATCTGGATCCGTGTAAGAACACGGAGTTTCATACAGAGAGCGACTGTGCAAGTCAAAGTCTCCCTAGCTTCATCCTTTACAGTCCCAAAGCATGGATTTAGGCACCCTTTGGCTCGTGGACTTGGGTTGGATCCAGTCCCTTCGTTTGCAAGCTGCTGGTAATGCCGGGCTGCCTCCCTCGGAGATCGGCCCGTCGGAGAGCAGCTCTGGACGTCGCTGCGAGGAGGACGGGGGTCTCCCCTGGAAATGGGGGTACGGCTGCAGGGACCCAGGATCCTTGCTGGCTGGTTTGAGGCTGTCATGGAGCAGGGAGGGGATTAACTTCTGGGCGTGCCTTCCCCAGGCAGGTAGTGATGTTGGACCTGTTGCCGAAGCAGACAGTGTGGCTTTGGAGAAGTGAGGAAGGAGAATGTCTTGCTGGTAACGTCCTATGTGGAGAAATGAAGATGGCAATAGCAGCTAATCGGTGCCTCTCCAAGGGGAGAGCCTTTCGAGCAGCGTGTGTGCGGTTGTGAGACCTGTTCGGACCAGCTTAGGCTCCTACCTGGCACCCTGAGCTCTCCTCAGCCCCGGCTCTTGAGGCAGATTGTTATCGAGAGGAAGAAACATTACGGAGGAGCTGCGGAGGAAGGGGAAGTGATCTGCCTCAGGCCGTGCGCTGGAGCAAGAGCGCAGATCCGTCCTGCTCCCCGTCCTGCGCCCTGCCCTCCAGATGCCACCTCCGCTGCAGAACTTCCTCTGCCTGCAAACCGTGCCCCCCCCATCCAAACGGCTCCTCTGCGCCGCCTTCCTCTGCGGGAGCTCGTCTGGTTATCTCTGCAGCTCTGGACAAGGTCCCTGTTAAAACCTACAGGTTCCACCTCCGGCTCCAAATGCACCTTACTGGAGCATCTACTCACAAGCCTCGGGTGTTGCTCCGCTTGCACCTTCTTGCGTGCAGCCCTTGGCTACGTGGGTGTTTTTGTCGTAACCAGGCAGGTACAGAATCACCCGTGGTCCTGTCCGTACCCCATTCCTCACAGTCATGTAGACCATGAGGTCATTTGGAAGAAAATCATCAACGAACCCCAATGCGATTTGTAATCGAGGGAGGAGGAGTTGTTCACAGCTTTTGCTGCCCGTGTTTCTGTTGTTTTCAGATGTGGCTGTTCCTGAATTATGGACATCGCCGGGTAGACTCGGTGGATAAGATCTGCCCTTGCTTAAACCCATGCATCTCCAATGACTTCAGAAGGATCCTTTTCATATCCTGCTCTTCTTACAGCACCGTCATTTGGATTTCATGGGAAAACGGGGCAACGGAGCTTCACCCAACAACAGCCACTGCACGAGCCATTGGCTCTTACGCCACGAGAAGGTGAGACCACGTGGGCTACCTGGGCAAACACCCGCGTGTCCGAAAGAGAAACATGGTGGGACATCCCCTCCTCTTGATTTGTGTTGACTCCCAGGGCCCCAATTCCAGCTGTGAGGTTATCCCACGTTGTAATGCCAATGGGAGACTGAGATCACCAAGCGTAAGCAGCATGAGCTTTGCCTGCTACCCCTTCGGCGAAGCGGGGAGACGGCCTAGTAGCTCCCACCCATGAGACATCCTACCGCAGGTTTGTTATTTGCATTGCTTTGAAACTGAGATGATTTCCATGCTTCCTTCTTCCAGGTTTTAAAACCAGGAAGATTTTATTTTTCTCACGCTTCTTCCAATTTCATGTCCTTTCCATCCATCAGCCCGTGACACAGTGACAATCTACTCCTTGTTCCAAAACTTTCTCCCAGAAATTCTGTAGAAAGGACATTCTGCCTGGTGGTGGTGGTGGTGGTTTTTTTTTCTTTTTTTTTTCTTTTTTTTTTTTTTTTTTCCCAAACATAGCTTTAAGGCAAAAGTTTGGCAATGCAAAGCAAAGTCTACATAAGGCCGCATGACTTGGATTTGCAACTCAGAACCTTACAGCTAAAAAAAAAAAAAAAAAATCCTTATCTTAAATAGTCAACTTTTTTCTCCAGGAACTTGCTTCGTTCTCAACCAAAAAAAAAAAAAGAGACTCTTAAAATCCCAAATAAAATGTTCTTATTGTTCTGGGCAGTCTGGACAAGCTAATGAGCCTGAAGTTCAAACAGTAACTAAAGTAGGGAAGGAAAAAAAAAAAAGCTATCCGGGTAGACATCAGTGTTAGTTTCTTCCCTTAGGAATCCAGTGATGAGACAGACCCCGGTCAAAGGTCTCCTCTTTAGCTTTAGCACAGTGAAATCCGTCCCGATGGGAGAAGGTAGAATGGTTGCATTTGTTGAATGAATAAAAAGTGCATTTTGATTCTGCTCAGATTATACGCGTGTATTCTAATACCTAAGTGATTGTTTTGCTTCGTTGGTTTTTTGTTGTTTTTTTTTTTTTTTCTCTCTCCCTTTTGGTGCCGGGACGCCAGGTTTCTATTATCGGTGTTTCGGAGGTATCACCACGAGTGGTGGTCCGTCCTTTGGCCTCCACATGAGTACCTGAGCATCGTTGGCGTTGGGTTTGACAAGGGCACTGGGTGGTATTGGCTCATTCTTGCTAAGGACCTGGGGCTGCTCTTGAGCAGAGGGTTCCTGCAGCTTGGCACGCTGCCCCAAGGGTCTGCTGGGATTCACCTCGATGCCCAGCCTCATGCGCCATTTGATAGTCTGCAAGGTCACCATTTCGTTGGTAGCCGTGTTGGTTGCCACCAGCCAGGTGGTGAAGCTTTGATCCCGGTGAATGCTTGTGAGTTTGGCCACGTTGCTCTCGCTGACGGGCACGGCCCACGTCACGCTCGGGTAAAAGTTGTCGTTCATGCTGATGTTGAACTTGGATTCCTTCTTGGTGGGACCCACGATGGTGCAGGTTTCTGTCGTGTTCCCGTACCAGGGATAGTTCACTCCGTCTGAGTCACTGATGGCCTGGATTTTACCATCCAGGAGATCCGGAAGCTCCCAACTTGACCTGCCGTAATCAACAACAAATTATGGACAATGCATTAATAAATTAGCTTAGAACCATGCTGGACTTCAAGGAAGGAGAGAAGGAGCTGTGAATGATTCCCCCTTTAGCTTTTACTGGAATTTGTGCCTTTCACGCCATCCTGCCGAAAGAGCTCAGCCCTGCCGTTAAAACCGCGTCTGCAAATTTCCAGGACTGATCAGGTAAGTCTGTCCTGCCATTAAACACCGCTGAGGAACCCCCACCTGGCAGGGCCGGGGCTTTCCTCCCAGGGACCGGTGGTACCTGGAGCGGTCCAAACCACGTGGGTGTTTAAGGGCGCAGAGGGTAGGTGTCCAGGAACGCTCCAGGGCTGGAGAGAATCCAGTGCTGTAGCATCTCCTTGGCTGCCTGGGCACCGCTGAAGGCAGGGGCCGCGTTCAGGATCTCAGCTCTTGCGCTGGCGAGGGCAGGGCTCAGGGTTGAGTTTTTCTCTCAACAGCACAAAATCTCCCGTGTCAGCAGAACGGGCGAGCTCCGAGCCGGCCCTGGGGCCGAGGTCACAGAAGACCTAAGCGGTGGAATAAGATGGAGGACTCAACTGGACCATAAAGCTTCCCAATGCCCTATTTTGTTCTTTCTTTTCAGTCCCTACCTGCACACACCCATTTCCCTCTGGATAAGCCCCGGGCCCTCCCCGCTGCCTGCCTCCCCCGGCCCCGGGACGGACCCAGTTCAAAGGCTGCACGCCGGGCTCCGCGCTGGGAATGGCGTTACGGTAATCGGAGAAACCGAGCCCGGCCAGCCTGTAAAACCGCCTGAGCCCGTCGTCTGCGCGCCGCGCTTGCGAGATTGACAGAAAGGTCAGTCTTTCTAGCAGGAAAGCAAGTGCAAACGCTCCTCCGTCACCTTGGAATGCTGATGCACAACTGGGGTTTTTGGTTGTGGGGTTTTTTTTTTAATTAACTTACAATTTAATTTTTAAGACGATATTTGCCTATAGAAGCAAACTACTGGCAATGTCTGGGGTAGAGAAGGGTGAGATATTTGCAGAGTAAAGCCACTGGGATGGCATCACCATAGACCGCGTGCTCGGTGCGTGCCGGGTATTTTAAGGACGTTCTTGTAAAAACCTGTCTGGTCGAGGTGGTTCTAATTCACCCTCTCCCTCTTGCTTACGAGCCATCACCGCCCACAGCCAACGTCCCCGCGGCCGATGTCGCAGAAGGGGCTGTGCGGCAGCAGCTGGCTCCCAGCGTGGCATTTGCGCCTGACCCCGCCGCGGGGCTGGGACGCCAGCCTGGGCACCGGCCCCCCGAGCCCGGCGGCTCCCTGCTGCGGGCGGTGCCACGGGACAGGGTTTATCTTGGGAGGGAGACGGAGGGGACGTGCTGGGGCTCGCCAGGGTAAGCGTCCAAGTCTTTAAAAAGAGCCTGGTGCTGCGGCTTAAAATAGTCCCTCGAGTGAAGCGGGGGCTGCGGCCGGCTCTGAGGCAGCTTTGGGATGAGCGGCTCTTCTCCGCTGCCCAGGACTAACGTGACCGTCTCACAAGGCTGTTCTGTTAATTAGTTAATGAGCATGCAGTGCCTCCATGTTTGTAACCACTGGATTGTTCAGCAGTTAGCTGTAAATGTCTGGCTCTAGCTAAAAGATACCGTGGAGGATTTAAAGATCTCATTTATCTTTTTTTTTTTTTTTTTTTTTTTTCATGCAAGTGGGGGTCCTAGCAAAAAAAAACAACCTTCCCCTGTGCCACAGCAGGCATTGGGTGAAGGGCTGCATCACGCAGGAGGCGAGCGGTTTCAGGTGGGATGGCCTGGCAGGAATGCGGGAGGTTGAGGACAAGGCGGGACGCGGGATGCTCCGGGGGATGCAGGGATGCTCTGAGCAGTAGGACCAGGGGTGGCGGCAGCTGGAGGTTACGCAAGCACGACATCTCCCCGCGCAGATTTACAGGCTGCTGTCGGCTACGGCAGCCATTCTCTCCTCCCGAGCTCAGAGCCAGCAGGCAGAGGGAGTCCTTTCCCTGGAAGAAAATTTCCAGTGAAGGCAGCCAAAAGGATATCGCTGAGCAGTCCCCCCAGGACCCCCATCCGCCGGAGGGACGCTCGTACACTCTGCTCTCGGAACCGCGGCCACCCTGGCCCACCCCGTCCCCCGCTCTCTCCAGGGAGAGTGGAGAAGGGAAAGGCTGGGGGATGCTGGATGGACTCAGCGCTCGGAGGTCAAGTGAGCCGAGGTCGTGCTCCACAGCCCCTCGCCTCCTCCCCACCGCGCAGCCCGGCTCTGGAACACCGACTGTGGGCTCCTTCTGCCCCTTTCTGCAGGTGGCTCGGGTTTAATTTCCATTCAGACGGAGGCCGGTACTCAGCGTGGCTGTCACCCAGGGATGAGATGTGACAATTTCCTGGAGGTTTGCCCTGTGGTAGGCTGGTGCAGAGGGGCCAAACCGGGGCCTGAGATGCTACAAGAGGCTGATCCCCCCCCCCGGGGCTGCTCCAGCCTGCTCCGATCAGAGGCTGGTGGGTGAGCGGCAGAAGCATCAGGTAGAGGATGCTCAGAAACTGCAGATCAGCTACACTCTGCTTGTCCCCACCCTCATTCCCAGTAAGCGTATCTGACCCCAGACCAGTACAGAATTACAGGACCTTCTTGGGATTTGCCCAGGGTTTAAACGAGAGCAAAAAGGTGGAGCTGTGTCAGGGCCCAGGCAGGATGCTGCCTGCAGAGCCCAAGAAACCCTGCTGCAGAGCCAAGCGTGCACGCGAGCAGCGTGGCTGCGCTCGGGGTGGCTCAGAAGCGCACCCCGCTTCCGAAAAGGCGTGGGCAGGAAGGGGGAAGGAGAAACTGGCCTGTATTTTTTTTTCACAGAGCACGCTGCTCCTAATTGTAGTGAGTGTGGTTAACCCCAGGGTTTCAAAACCATCACGCCTTATCTGCACAGCTGAGTAATGAGAAGAAAAGCGAGGCCTTATGATGGTCCCGTCACTGGAGCAAAAGCAGAGGCTGCGCGGTGGTGGTTGCCTCTCGCCTGCTGCTACAGCAGAGCCTGTGTGCCAGCCAGGTTGGTAGCCCTCGCTTGCCCAGTATGTCCATGCTAAATAATGGGCCAACCACCGTCCCTTTGGATGATTTTTTGGAAAGAACACCATGGAATGATCTTTGGCTGCATCAGCATCTTCCTGTGGTGGTGTCGAGCCAAGGAAGGACCAGAAAGTGCCCAGTAAACACTTTGCTGTCAATAGCGGGGAGGAGGCATGAGAAGAAACCAACCTATCTGGTTCCATGGCTTCACTACAGCTGATCAGCTCTAAAATCGGTGGGTTCTGGCTTGTAATACTGACAAGCTCGCTTCTGCTGCTTCTGAAACCTTCAGAGTCAGTATGAGCACCAGCAGAGACTGGGGCTGCCAACAAACCTCTCTCACCCAATCTCGTCTTGCTACCAGGAGAAGGAACTTGGAGCTATTTCTTGTGGCACGACCACAGCCCTGCTGCTGGCAGCCAAGCAGCTTTATGTAGGTTTTAGCCTCCCAGTCCTCGTTCAGATGTGCTTCCCCCTATTCTGTCAGACGAAACAAGGCCCCCAGCTTATCCCGAGCCCTCCAGATGGCTGCCCCACGGCACAAACCGGAGCAGTGGCTTGCGCGGCAACAGCAAATCCCCGCAGCGCAGCCCCCAGCCCCGCGCATCCCGCAGCGACACGGGTAGATTCAGTCATCCTCTCCAGACAGGCATCCTCAGCCCCGGCTCCTCAAAGCCAGCTCCCGATCAGCCACAGGCCAGACGGACTTGTATAACCCTCCAGCACCCTTCCTCTCCGCCAGCTCCCCAAAAAGAGAAGCTCCGCTCAGGCGCAGGCCGTGCGTGGCGCAGGTACCGGCGCAACGCGTGGGCGCAGCGAGAAGCAGTCTCGGGTATTTCACATCCCCGCTCCTACCTGCCTCGCTGCGCCCATGCTGGTGACTGGCTGAAAGACAGAAAACCTGATATTCAGAGCCGCTTAATTTTAAATTGTCCTTTAACAGCGTCTCTCTCTCGCCCACTCCGGCAGGTCAAGCAATTCCAGCCAGGGTTACAGCGAAGAACAGGAAGGAAATTTAAGATGTTGTTCTCCAGCCGTGGGAGCCAGGCTGCTGTGGTCCCTTTTCCCCCAGCTGCGTGTTCCTGCCTCGCCGCTTGAACCGGCAGCGATGTTTGACGCGCGCTGGTTCAGGGAGTAAAACCGGCATTAAGAAAAAGGGACGGATTTCTGCTGGTTTAGCTGAGCAGGCTCAAGTCAGGCAGGACAACGTATTTACCTGGGCTGGGGCCACGCAGGGCAGCGAAGCCTTTCCCTCTAAACCCCTGGAGCGATATCCCAGTAAATTCCCATGGTGAACTGACCTCCCTTCTCCTCCCACGGAAAGCGTAACCTTTTTTGCTTTGGTGAACGGGTTCTTGATTGTGTTTTCCCTCCCGAGGACTGGGGGTTTATTCTCCTGACAAGTCCATTTCTCCAGTTCGTTGTGTCTCCGCTGCAGGGCACGGAAGATTTAATCTTGCGAGAGAGAGATGCCAAAGAACGTAAAGCGGTGATGTCATGCTGCCCAGCTGCCCCACCAGGTCCTCCTGGGAAGAAATCTCTACCTGAAACTTCTCCAGATCCTCGGCTGGCCGTATCCAAACTCTGATTTATTTCTCTCTCCGTTTTGCATATCTCCATCTGCACCGCTTCTTGCACATCTCCATGGAGATGAAGAAACAAGGCTGGATAACGCCATTCCGGCATCACCCAGCCGCTGCCATGGGTCCCACCCAGTGCCGCGCGACCGGGCGCAGAAACCAGCACCCACCCCAGGAGATCCCAGTGCGGACCTGGTCCAGCTGCTCCTGAGCGGGTCAGAGCTCTGCGGCCTGATCCTGATGGCTCCCGCTGCACAGCAGTGTCCTTCCCTAAGGACACGGGGTAAAACCCTGCTCAGGGGAGCAGAAATAGCAGTCACAGGGATGAACGGGAGTTTGCCCCAGTTCTGCACGGAGAGGGGGTCAGAGAGCACCTCCACATCCTCGCGCTGGGGGTTTTCACGTTCCCAGCAGCATCTACTGACTTGGGCGTAAAATAACGCCGGCATGTGTGTGTTATCTGAGCTTTATTTTCCTTTGCATTTCAAAATACTGCCTTTAGCCCCAAAATAGTCAGTGCCGCTTTAAACGCCTGTGTCTAAATCATCCCCTCCGCAGCTCACATCCCTACAGCAGCGTACGCACGGCTCCATCTGCTCCAGTATTTCTCAGCTGTTTCTGCCCTCAACATAATGGCCAGCTTAGAGACAGCTAACAACTTCGGAGCATAAAAGTGAAAAATTAATCCAAAGCCTGCTGTAAGTATTAACGCTCTGCTTGACCGACTGATTTTATTTTTTTATTTTTTTTAATTATTTGGAGTTTTCTGTTTCCCTGCCACCACAGTGATTTAAAATATATAGGTTGCAGTGGTCTCTTCATCATGGAAAGTTGGGACGAATACTCCGTTGGCGTAAATCAATGCAGCTCCCTGGGGGTCAGTGGGATTACGCTGGGTTACACCAGCTAAAGGCTTGGCCCATCCTTTCAGGCAGGTTTGTGTCCCGTCCCTCTCCGTGTAAAGGTCTTCCAAGAGCAGGTTTCAGTGCATTAAAAGAGGCCTTTCCTCCCAAACACCTTTATTTATAGCTTTCAGATGGCGACGGGTCTATAGAAAGAGAGTGGAGGAGCAGATCAATTCCTCCTTATGTTTGGGTAACTTTTTTTTATATATATAACAGTTAAATGTCAACGAACCTCCCAGGGAAAAATCTCTTTTTCCATGGTTTTCTGCCTAATAGCTCTCCTGCATAGCTGCAGTGTTCAGTCGTGACTGCCTGTTTACAGCACCTAGCTTGTAGGTACAACTTTTTTTTAATCTCAAAGCATTCCGGCAAGCGATGACCGTACCGAATCCTCATTTTAAACACAGGGAAACTCAGGTGCAGAGAAATAAAAGGAGGTGCGGAGGTTTGCAGCGGCACTAGCAGAATAAATAGACCCCTGCCCAGTCCAGTGGATGTGAGCTGTATTTATATACAGGGGGCTTTTCTGTTTTCCTTCGCAGCTGGTCACTAAAGACAGGATTTCTAAATGAGCCTGAGAATTATACATGCAAATCCCAAAGGCCTGGAACTGGGAACATCTGAGCAACAAATTGTCCTTGCTAAAGATGCTGTCGGAGCCAAAAAGCCTACAGATTTCAAGCCTGCGGTAAGTACTTTGAAAACGAAGATAAGCTGGTCTGCTCCTCACCCAGCATCGCCGCTGGCGTTCGCCAGGTGCCAGAGTTTGCTTCTCGAGGCACTTTCTGCTCGAGCAGAGAGGGAACGTGGGGACAGAAGGGGGAACGCTCCGTCACGGACGGTGTGCCCTTCCCTCTGATCCGCATCTTACAGCGCGTATCCGCCTTACGCCTGAGATGCTGAACCGTGTCCTCCTCTGGGCTTGCAGGCAGGAGGGAGGGAGGGAGGGCTGGGGCGTGCGTGCAGATGTTCAGGCCTTCAGGAAGGCACCGCATTAAGGCAGGGCTTGTCCTGCTCTCCAGCCCTGCTCCGTGTTCCCGTCCTCCCTCAGCCCTCCTCCTCGCTCCCCGTTTTTTAAGCCACCCAGGATGAGCCAGCGTCCCCCTGACACAGGGCAGCCGGGATGCTGACAGGCGGGTCGCTCAGACCTGACCTTCCCATCCCTTCTCCCTTGCCCTCGGCGACCGGGCGGCATCAGCGCCCGCAGCCACCAAGCCCTCTGCGCTCAGGTTTTGTCCCCGCGGGTGGACAGACGGATCCGTGCCGCGCCGGGGGCTGCCCGGCACCGTGAGTTGCAGAATTGCTGCTCCATGCAGGCGTTTGCAGATCAGGTGCCTTTGCAGGGGCTTTGGCTCGTAGTTAAATCAGCAACGGCGTTTGGTGAACAAACTGGTGTGGGGGGATGGAGGAGCGATGACTTTTCTCGGTAGGGAGGCGACGTTTTAATTTGACTCATTCCTGTCTCGCTATGACTGTCTGACCAGCAACACGGGGGTTTTGCTGTGCAAACAGCCCTGGATTCCCCTTACCTATCAGATATCCCTGCATATTCCCACTCTTAGGTTACCCGGAATGATGGTAATGTGAAATTGTCACCCTGCTCCAAGGTGATGCAAGGGGTTTAATTACCAGTGGGTTAAACCCATCTTGTTCTCTCCCTGCGGGGCTGCCTGCTACCGCGGGCAAAGCAGGCAGGATTCCCCCCGCGCCGTCGCAGCCTGCTCCCACAGCCCGTGGGCCACCGAGCTCCGAGCCACAGCCCGCTGCAGCCGCAGCACGGCGCGCTGGGCACGGCAGCGTGCCGCCGCTGTCAGCCCCCGGGGTTTCACCCCAAAAAGGGATGGGGAGAGACGCAGATGAGAGGAGCTGGCGGGCAGGGGAACCCCCGGTGTAAAATGCCTACCGAAACTGGGGTCCCTGCTGCAGCAGGGCTGGCTCGGGGTCTCCGGCGCTGCCCAAAAGCTGTTGTGAGATACAGCACTGCTTTTGGGTTCCTACCCCAACAAGAGGGTTTTGGTTAGGGCCTGGGTGCGTTCCCGTTAGCAGGAACACCTGCTCCTTTAAAAGGGCAAGGACGAGCTCTCCTGTAGTTTAAATACATAAGAAAGTCCTGCTAAGATTCAGAAGAGCTGGGTTTTAAGATAAAACCAAACGGATTATAATTTTTGGCTTAATCCAGTAATTCCCAACCAGGCCATGGTCTTCCCGCTAGGAACACACGCCCGCTCTTGGAAATACTTACATGCCCTGTTCCCCGTAGTGATTGTAAAATTCCATGTGGCTGCAAGCCTGGATCCAGCCGACGATCCAGGTCTCCTTCTTGGGAAGAGGGGGCACCAACACTTGGGCGGAGGCTCGGAAGTGAGGGGTCCGGTAGCGCAGGACCACGCTGGAGGACTCGTCGATGCTGGTGGGAATGGGATCGATGGAGGCTTTGACTTCGATCACTGAAATACTTTCCCGGAAAACTTTGGATTTGCAGCTAATACTCTGAATACAGCCCATGGCATACCCCGAGTACAGTCCGACGCAGCTCCGAGGGTACTCCAGCAATCCTGGGGAATATTAGGCATTGAAATTATCTGGTGCTAGATCAATTACAGATCTTCTTGGTTTGTAATCTCAAAACCGATATCCATAGGATAGAAAATTCATCACGTAAAGCCTTAATTGGAGTAGCTGTCTTACAAGTACTGCTCCTATTTTGAGGTTAGCCGCACTTCAGAAGCAAAAGGGCCTTCAAATTTTTTTTTTTTGCCCCCTTTTAATGACCCTTTAAATCTCTCGTTCAAACAGTCTTTGGGTTAAAAAAAAAAAGAGGTCTCTTGAGTTCAATAAATAACGGTGGTGTTCTTAGCTGATATATTTAGTCCTTCCTTTCCTCAGATGCGGTCTGTCATTCCCCGTCAAACATAGGACTAGCCGGTATTTCCCTTTATTCTTTGGATGAAAAGCAGAATGTTGATAGACACATCTATATAAATAATGAAATAGGTTTTAGCCCCAGCTTGTCACAACCGGTGTGGATTTCCACTTCCTGACTTGCAGTTGTTCAGAACTTCCTTTCGCACAAAATTACAATAATAACCGAAAAGCAAACAACGGGTGGAAAATGCAAAAAGTAGCCAAATCTCCGATTTTAGAGGCTCCTCCGCCAGCGACGTCGGGGGCTTTGGGGGAATTTTTTTTTTTCTTTCTTTTTTTCTTCTCCTTAGAAATAGCCGAAACCATACGGAATAACCGGCGGTCCCGGTCACGCAGGCGGCTGCGGGGGCTGCGCAGCGGGGCGGGAGGCGGCCGCCAGCCCCCCCCCCGCTCCCCGCCCGGGGCCCGCTCAGCGCCGCGGAATCGCCACCCGTGACATCCCCACGCACCGGCCCGGGGGACGCCGGCCCCGCGGCTCCCCTTCCTCCTCCTCCTCGGCGAGCGGGTCTCGGCGGGGGTGTCCGACCTTCCTCCTCCTCCTCCTCCTCCTCCCGCTGCTGCTGCCGCGGTTCAGCCGGCGGGGCTCACGGGCGGGCGGCGGGGCTGCCCCGCACACGCGTGGGTCCCAGCATCCCGCGGCGGGGGAGCGGCGCCGAGCACCGGCCGGGCTCCTCCGCGCTGCGCGGGGGCGGGGGGTGGTGGTGGGGGGGAGGCTCCTTCTCTCGCTGTTTTTCTTTTTTTTTTTTTTTTTTTTTTTTTTTCCTCCTTCGCCTCTGTGCTAGATGCCCGGGGAGGTGAGAGGAGCAGGATCGGTGCCTCCGCCTCCCGCTTGCCGCAAGCTTCCTCTCCCGCAATATATTCATGCATACGGGGACGGTGCCGGCCCCGCGTCTCAGCCTCGCCGGTGAAAAAAAGGGGTGCGGGGGGGTTCCCGCACCGGTCTCAGCCGCAGCATCAAAAAGGCAACGGGGTCAAACTTCGGGGAAAAAAAAAAACCAAAACCCACCAAAACCCCCCTCGGCGGTTGCCGTTTCCGTGCCCCCGGGCAGGGTCGGTGGGAGCGGCTCCCCCCCGCCGCGGGTGCCGGCCCCCCCCGCCTCCCTGTCCTCCCTCCTTCGCCCAGTCCCATCCCTCCCCCTCTATTTCGCTTTTAAACTGCAGCTGTTGAAGCTAAACCTCCCTTGCAAAAAACAGCATTTCCTCCCACATGGCCGTGAATTGTGGGTAATGTAGTTTTTTTAACCATCCTTTTTTTCCTTTTTTTTTTTTTTTTAATTAACAGCAGTGACTTTTCTCTTGGTTTTTCACATTAAGATTTTTCTTCCGTCGGCTGGAGCTTGGCTGGTACATTCAGTAAAGGATGGTCTCCTCTTTTTCTTGCAAAAACCTGTCACCCTGGGCTGGATGGGCTGTGATTCGAGCAACTGGAAACGCCAAGCGCTCCGCAGCAGCCAAGGGAGCGAGAAGCAGCTGGAATAGATGGAGCACTGGCTCGTGGGACAGTCGTAAACTTCTATTACAGACACTTTTAGGAGTAGCTGGCTGGTCCTGCTGACCATCTGAAGATCTGAATTTCAAGAGCCGAGCAGCAGGTGAGGCGTGCGTCCCGCTTTTTGGTCACAGCCGCTGTACACCGAGCATCGCACAGAGCTCCGTGCCCTCCGAGACTCGGTTCTAGATAGGAAACCTGGGGCACCAAGAGGTAAAAATTGCTTTACCAGTGCCACTTTGCGGTGTGGTACAGCAGCACAGAGCTCAGTAAACGTCTTTTAGCCCTTCCCGCCCCGCGTTCGCAGCGGGCTCGATCAGCTCAGGTGGTACCCGGTGTTTGCCGACGCGGCGCGCTTGCCGTCTGCCCTCCGGCAGGTAGGAGAGACCGGAGCTACTGGGTGATCCCGACAAGTTAATGCTACAGGACAAGGAGAGGCAGATTTTCTCCTTTCCACTCACAGCAGGTGGAAAAAACACAGTATATCATTAAGTTTTATTTCTGCACATTCCTCAAAGCATCAGCTAAGTATTTATTTTAAACTTCCCAGCCTCTGCGAAGGGCACAGTTATAGTTGCTAGCCCGGCAACAGATACAAAACCTGAGAACACACTCAAAGCAAGCAACTTACTATCACGTAGTACAAGAATGAATGAAACGAGCATTTCCAAAGCAAATATCCAGTTGCTTCAGCAGCCTCCAGAAGGTGCTGAAATACTTTGACATTTCCAAGACTCTTTCACACTTTTCAAACAAGCTTGTCACAGTTTCTCAGAGCACTGAGTCTGGTGAAGCCGCGTGTTCTGCGACTCCAGTTTCGCTGCGGCTTTAGCCAGGTCTGGCTTCAACTTGGCTGTCTCCGGTCTTCCGGTCAACTAGGAAATTCCGTTATCTATTCTAACTCAGTCAGCTTTTCGTCCTCAGCTGGAGTTTTCTTTGGGTTTTGGTCATGCCTGTCTCCGTTGTGCTGCTGTAATTAAGGCGTTAGCACGTTCCACCTCAGAGCGCCTGCGCTAAGCCGTGCGCAGAACGGTTCCCATGCCCGAGAGCGCGGTGCTCGTCCGTGGAATTGCTGGAGATGCGAGGCCAAGCTGCGATAAGTGAGAATTCGGAGTGTCTGGTGATGCTGTGCGTTGCCTTTCCTTCTGCTGCTCGTTTGAGGCACCCGCCCATGTCTCATCATAGCACGGCCATGCTCCATTCTTGCTATCGCTCCCCCCGGCATCACGGCCTGCGCTGTGCCCCCGTGGCCTTCCAGCGCGTTTTCCAGGTTTGCTGAAAGGCAGGGTCTCCCCTTCACCATCGGAGCAGCGGCAAACAAAACCAGCGCACCAGAGGTTACGCCGTGCTGTGCAAGCGGGCCCGACTGGCCCTGCTGCCTGCGCTGTACCTACTGCAGGATGTTGTATTTTATTTTGGCCAAGTTTTCTTTTTTTCCTAGCAGAATGCCACCCAGGAACGCTGCAGGTTTGCTCGCAAGCACTGCGGCTGCAAGCGCTGCTTCTCGGCCAGCTGTTGTCAGCGGTCGGGGTGCGCCAACGCTGCCAGGGAATTGCGGCGGAAGGGGACGTTGCCGTCCCTCCCATCCCACCCCCGTCTCCAGCACGGTCTGCGTGGCCATGCTGACCGCTGAGGCTGTGCGTGGCCACCTCCACGTGGGGAATTGTGGCAAGCAGCCCTCAGGCCTGGGGACTGGATTTGTCCGTCTGGATATCTGTCCGTCCGGGCGTTCTCCAAGACACTCGATGACCGGTGTGGATCGGGTGTCAGGCCTGGAATAGCCCTGGCCAGAGCAGGGAGCCTGTCTACAGCTTTAGTGAGGATATTTATAACCCCCTGGTGTTGTGGCTGTTCTGCGAGCAGAGCGCGTCACCTCTCAGCTGCGTCCCGTCCTCTGGGCGTGCAGCGGGACAGGGCTCCGCACGGCCCCAGGGCAGGGACTGCGGATGTTCCCCCCCGGGCTCAGTTTCTCCAGCTGGGGCCAGTGGTGACAGCCCAGCCGGCTGCAGGAGAGACCAAATCGCTTTCCTTTCCCGCTGCACTTTTGACAGAAGTTGGCTGGCACTGCCTGCATCCCGTGCGGCACTTCCTCCTCCATCCCCTTCCCGTTGGGCACTTGTGCTGGGGTGCGAGGCTGGATTCCCACGGGCAGCTCTGTGTGTAAGACAGAGAAATTCCCCCCATCAGTGTCAGCAGAACAGACAGGCACCGCATTAAATTAACTTCCAGGGCTTTCAAGGTATTTTTTTTTCCCCAGTGACAACTCCTGAGGAGCAGCTCAGCATCCATGGCATGGGGGGACAGGAGGGACAGAGGAGTCTCCCTGTTTCTGCAGGTTCCTGGCCAGCAGCGCTTTCACCCTCTGCTCACAGACGTTGGCAAGGAGCCCCACGCAGCAGCAGCCCTGCACGGAGCAGGAAAAAGCGGGAGGGAGGTGACAGCCATAGCCACGTTAAAGCGGTGACAACGGTTATCTCCCCGGCTGATGTCAGGTGGGCTGAGATTTTCCACATGCCTCAGAGCCGGGCAGCGGGATGAGAGCAGGCAGATAGGGACGGGGTGCTGACTTCCCCGATAGCCAGGGAATGCTGCTGTGCAGCTGGCCGTCAGACGGGAGCTGGCGGGTGTCGGGGATGTGGTAGTGCCTCTGCACACTCCTGGGCTGCCGCGGCCCCAGACGGGACCCGAGCTGCACGGGGTTGTGGTTTTACGGGCTGGGTAAGGGTGCCTGAGGAGGGGCCGAGCTCTTCCTCCGGCTGGGATGGCCATTGCAGACTGAGGGTAGGTTCCTGGAGGGTGCGATTCAGAAATAAATTGATGCATGTTATTTTCCTTTGATTCATAACGGGATGAGTATGAGCAAAGCACAGGGGCGAGGGCTCCTCAGCAGCTCTGGCACTTGCTTGGCCCAGCACTGCCCTCCCCTTTGGCCAGTCCGTTTGTCAGGTGGGCACAGCCTGGATGCGTAGTTCATTGAGAGGCTTTTGAGAACTATGGATAAAAGTGCAAAATTAAGCTCTCCAGCACATTTTGGGCAAGACTTTTAAAGACACCTGGGGGCTTGAATCCCAGGGAATAGACCTGTACCAATACTGAGCTCTGTAACTGGACATTTCTGTAGGCAAATGTCACCGGCACAGAGAGACGTGCCTGTTCTGCTCCTCGGTGCAATATTCATCTTCTCCGCTTCCCTGTCCACAGGGGATTTCCAGCCTGTTTGCATAGGAATAATCCTGTTTCTTGAGCGTGGAGGTGGTGTGGAGCTGCGACGGCCCCGTTGCCCGGGGAAGGTAACTTGGCGATGGCAGCCCGGGTGGACCTGGCTCAGGTGGGCGGCCGTCCTTCGGGCAGGAGGAGCGGAGATGGACGGTCTCTCCCAGCGGCGCCTGAGGCTCAGAGCCACGCGGCTGCAGTTCAGGGGCTGCAGCGAGATCGGTCAGACCTGTGAACGGAGCTGCGAGCACAGACAGGATGTTCTCAGGGACCCACTGGTGCCGGTGGTCGGTGGGTGGGGGGTGTCGCAGAGGGGTTCACCCCAGCTGCAGTGGGGAGGTGGGATGCTGATGGCAGCCGTGCACAGACAAAGCCATGGAGCACAACGTGCCGTGGCAGGAGGGATGGCAGCGCTTCCCAGTCCTCTGCAGCAGGACTCCCCAGGGCCTGGCACGAGCCCTTCTCCTCCCAGTCCCACGATGCTCGCTCCCCCAGGGCCAGTACCTGTGCTGTCGATCGCATCCGCCGCTCCGGGACGCGGGCACCGCCTGTCACTTGCTCTCAGCTTGGGATCTGTGATGAGGGACGACACGGCGGAAACGCGTGCGGTATTGAGGCCACGTTCAGCGCTGGGGGATGGGAATTCGTTAGCGGCACTGTGTCTCTTTTAATCAGGAGGCAGGCGATGCTTCTCCTTGGGTCCGGGGACAGGGTGAGCCACGGAAGCGCTGCAGGGGTGCACGCTGAGCGGGGTGAGGGGATGGGGCTGCTGATGTCTGACAGGTGTCTGTACCGGGGAGGGGAGGGTGGCACTTGATGTGTCCTAGCAGGGGTGAGATGTTGCAGAACAGACAAATGGAGAAGGTATTTGGGGAGAGCCCCTCAGGGATGCCCAGCCTCGGAGCTTGCGAAGGCGGTGGCACATCCCACCATGAGGCAATGCTGCCGTGGGGAGAAGGGATGCGTGATCTCCTCCAGCTCTGACTCCTGATACTGAAATATGAATTGCAGAGAAAAAAAACTACATTTCCCAATTTCCCTTGCAGCCCAGGGGACTAAGCAATTGGAAGATTTAAATAGACCAGGCCAGAAGCAACCAACCTTTGGCACGAAGCTTTTCCCTCCTCTTCTTCCAATCTATTGGCTGTTTATCCTTTTTCCCTGGCACTGGAGTGGCTGCCAAGCCTGGCATTAATTTTCCTCCCGAGCTTGCTAGGCCCATGAAGTAAACAGCCATGTGCATTCCTTACTCTATATTTAACAGCTGCAGTCTGTGCTGGGGGCAACTGCAACGGAGGGGAACCCTTGTAGCTTCCCAAATTCACGGCTCGCGAGGGTGGGCGTGGGGGAAGCTTTCCGCAGGGAGAAGAGGGATTGCTCTCCTTCCCAGTATTTGCGAAGCAGGTTGCGTTAGAGAGAGACTGCAATGCCAGCATCCCAGCCGCGGTCCAGGGCGAGAGACAGGAACAACGTCCTCAACAGGGCTGAGTTCCTCTCCCTGAACCAGCCCTTGAAGGGGAACCAGGAGAGCAGGAGCTCCGGCAGAAAGCAGAGCGGCCAGGCCGGGGCGGCCGGTGCCCAGAACAGCAACCCCAAGGAGCGGAGGCAGTCGCAGCAGCTGCCTGAAGAGGACTGCATGCAACTCAACCCTTCCTTCAAAGGAATCGCCTTCAACTCCCTGCTGGCGATTGATATCTGCATGTCCAAGAGGCTGGGAGTCTGTGCCAACACAGCCTCCTCCTGGGGTGGTGCCCGCTCCATGATTAACCTCCTGGGGATAACGGGGCACGGCATCCCCTGGATCGCGGGCACCCTCATCTGCCTGGTGAAGAGCAGCACGCTGGCAGGCCAAGAGGTCCTCATGAACCTGCTGCTAGGTGAGTGCCCAAACTCCCTCCCCGCCGGGAAAGCCCAGCCCTGGTCACAAGGGATAGTGGCACCAGGACTCCTCCTCTGACCGCTCCCAGCCACCGATGTGGTCAGGAAGCAGGCGGTGACCTTTAGGGTGAACGCCGCGCTTAGTGGCCGTCTCGGTCCTGGGTACCGTGGGTGATGGATGTAGTAAAAAGTTGTCTAAGAGGGATGGAGTAATCGTGGTAGCTGGTGACACCCTTGGAGTAAGGGCAGGTCCCTGGTCCCGCATGGGGCAGGGTTGTCCAGTCAGAGCAAGGAAGTATCTGTGATGTGCAGGTGGATACTGGCAGCCGTGTCTTTTATTTAATTTATGGTCATCTGCCTTGGTGGTTTGGTAGGAGGGGAAAATGTAAAGATTTTAATCTGTGATCTTGGGATCAATTCCTGATATCCTTGAGGAAAAGGATTTTCATCCCTTTGCCACCTTCTTGAACAGACCCTGGCTTCACATCCCAGCTGCTGTGTGATGGAGACCCTGTCTCCTTCCCTACTGCAGTTTGATCTCGCATCCTCCTTCCCATGAGGGACCTTTCTTGCTGCTGTCCCCATTTCCATGTGCTGATTTGACCCGTGCAGACGGGCTGGGATCTCTCTGGCTTTCCTGCTAGCCCGCCCTTGTGCGGTGGTCGGTGTCCTTGTTTCTGGAGGTTGGGATGTGTTAAAGGAGTTGCCTTCCCAGTTGAGCGGGGCCCATCCCACCTGTGTGGACCGATGTCCCACCAGTGACCAGGCTGAGCCCTAGGCGTGACTTGCCTTAGATCCTGGTCCCAACCTACCCTGGCCATGTCTACCTGAGGACTTTTCTCCTCTCTCTCTTCTGCGTTTGGCATGGGGCTCCGTTATCATACTCTTCCTTCTGACTAATTACGCTCTCATCTGGCTGTGATGCGCCCTAGAGTTTCACCCTCCCCAAAAAACAGCGATCGGAGCTCCCGCTCTTGGTTGGTAAGAGAAATCGAAAACATTGGATTTAGGCCTTTGCTTCTCAGGAAGCCTTTTGGGAGGATGTAGGGACATGTTATTTTGGAGGCACCTCAGGAAAGGGACGTCCTGTCCGCAGGGGCTGACTGCGACACGATACAGGCTTTGCAACATGGTCCCAGGTTATGTTTCACAAGTTCATCCTTCAGAGAGGACAAAGATTGCGCCGAACTGGCTTGAAAAGCACAACAGTAGCCGCCTTTTCTCTCCTCTGCCTTTGAAAGAGACTGTCCTGGTGCTGTGACATCTAATGAAGGGAGGCCGTCACGGGGAAGAAGCCAGAATAGCATCGGCGTGATGCAGAGCCCGCCGACGTCAGCAGTTCTTCCAGGGGCTCTGCGGTGCGCTGGGTCAACCTCTCACTGAGAAAAGAAGCTCCATTTAAAAGGGCACGAGGATGAAATAGTAGGTGACTAACATCAACGGGCACAGTTTCCAGATGTCTCTTGACCCGAGAGCCTTTGACAGTTTTGGAGCCTGAAAACTGACCTCTTTGACTCCAAAATATCCTTACAAAGAGCAAATGCCACCTTTGGCTTAAAAACAAGAAAGGTTTTCTCGCCCTTCTGTTGCCGTGTGAGGAGGCCAAATGCAAAGCCACCTCTGGGTTGCGTTGAAACTTTCCAAATCAGGTGGTCACTGGAAGAGCTCAGCCCTGCACCACTACCTGCATCTCAGGTCTCCTGAGCTCAAATGTGCTGCCTGGGGACAACCCAAGGGGATTCTGAAGTCCTGCTTCCTTGCTTTGATGCCCTACTCCCATCTCTTCTCTGCCTGCCAAGGAAGAAAACAGTTAAATTGCATGAAGGACTAGATCACAACGTGACTTGACAGCTCCGTAGGTCTGGTGGCCTCCAGAGAGCTCCACTTTGTCCCCCAAGTAGACAACACTGACTGGTGGGACTGCGCAAGGTGCCCCGAGCCTCTCTTGCTGGAGCTTCCTCAGCAGGACTGGTGTCACCCCACAGAGCTGATCTGGTGGCCTTGGTTTGATATTTAAATTGCAGCGAGAAACTCCCAATACCTGAGAGGCTGCTGCCGCAATACCTGCGCTGCTGATGGAGGAAGGAGCCCGGCTGGGGAGCGAGGGGCTGGCGGACCTGGACGGATCCCATGAGAAGTGGGGTCTTGTCTAGATAGGAAGGGCACGGCCCGACTGCTGCATCTGGCATCCTCGGTCCCTCCCGCTGCTGTTCTCCTGGGGTTCAAATCCATCAGGATGCGGTGTGAAGCCCTCCTGGGTAGGGACGAGTCAAAGGGAAGGGAACCTCCTGGTGCTTCCTCGGTCTCCTGGGAAGAGGGAAGCAGGGAAGTTGGGGTTGTCGACGGTACCCCCCGGCTCTCCTCCCTTCCCCCTGCCTGCTGAGAGTTTGGTACATCGAGCAGAATTTCTGATGCAGTCTCTGGGCAGGCGGCCAGCCCATCACAGAGCACTGGTTTAGGATTTGCAATCAGGTTCTCAAGGCGAGGAGACTGCTGAAATAGGACCAGGAACCTGGCAGAAGCACCACTGCAGATGGAGGGGGGGCACTCGCGCCTGAGGAGCGCTTGGCGGGAGCTTTGCCAACGCATGCGGGAACATTTCGGGTGAGGGGGTCTGACCCCGGGATGCTCTATCCGTCCCGACTGCAGATGTTGATTAGCAACCCCAAGCAATGTTTTCCCTCCGTGTTTGTCATCTGTGATGGAATTTATTGATTCTCCTCATCACAATCTTTTCCAGCGAATGCTGAACAGCCAGAGACGCACGCTCACAGCCTGTTACTGAAAAGATGGAAGAAATCAGATATCTGTGCCCACTATAAAAATCCCTCTGCCAGAATGTGCTTTCAGGAAGACTTTCTCAGCATTGCCAACCCCAGCTGTTGAAGAGTCAGGAAGACAGCCTGCACCCCTTGGCCAAATTGAGAAATCAAAATGCAGGAAACCCCCAATTTTAGAGTTCTTTCATTCATCTGCTGGTGTTGGAGCTTTTAGGACCATTCAAGCTTTCCTCTGCAATCACAAGGATTTAATGTAAACTGAGGTGCTTAGAAAATCCTTTGAACCTTGCAATCGGGCTTTCAGGGGGAAAGCAGCTACAGAAGCTTCACTAAAATTCCCAGTTGTGCTCCAGAACCAGACAGAAACTCCATTAAACCCTGGGGGAAGCAGCACCTCGGCTGCTGGTTCTGATCCGTCTGGGGAGGCTGTGGATCCCAATTTAGTGATTCATTGACTGCAAAGCCAGCAAAGAACATTTGGATCATTGATCTAACCCACGGCAAAATACAGGCTGTAGCACATCCCTTAATTTATTCCTGTTCAATTTGTTAAGGGAAAAAACCCAAACACTCGATCTGATGCACAGTTAGCAGTGAGGGTGAACTTGTCAGAACCATTTCTATCTTTCTGCAGCAGTAGGTGTTCTCACAAGCACCTTGCTTTTAGTCTGACTCTCCTCTTCCCTCCATTGCGTCTGCGTACCCTTCTCTTTTCAGCTGAAGAGCGCTTTTAGCCAACGTCTCTTCCGCCTTTCAATATTTTGGATAGTGCTCAAGTAATTTCTTCGCCTGCTATTTATTAAGCTGAACAGATTGATCTCATTAGATTGATGGTCTTTCCAGGTCCAGAGCGATGGGGATGGAATGTGGTCATCTACCCAAAGCGGTCGCTCTGGTGACGTCCACCTATTTCGTTTGGAGCCAGATCTCCATCTGATGCAGTGATCCTTGCTTAGTTCATTGCAGTCCAGCTGCGTGCCTTCGCTGTCAGAGGATATCTGCGTGCTTAACCCCTGCACATAAAACCCGTGTTGTGCTCGGCTGGAAATACCAGCCATTAACTGGTTCTGCTTCGGTCATGGCTTTCTAAAATAGATATTCGGACTAGGAGAAGAGGAAGCCCTGGTCTTCTCTTTGCCTGCCCTGTCCCCTGTGTCCCGCTGCTGTCTCAGTGACACAGGTCCCAGCCGTCACCCGTCACCAGCTGGCTCTGCATCCCATTTCTGAGGGCTGGGTCGGCTCGTCGGTGCTGTCACTAAGCGTTTATCGCCATCGAGTAAAGCAGTGCCGCGGGGGGAGGACGTATCGTGGCGAGCAGCGTGGCAGGCTGAGGATGGGTGGCTTGGCACGGGAGGAGGAAAGGAGGGGAGCCCAGGGTCACTTCTCCACTCCTGAAGGTCAGCGAGAAGGCAATTCTTGAATTCAGTCTGCCTGAATACTGGCCAGCTTTAGTCTGGGCGGGAACCAAGCTGTGATATCCTGAGGCATAGTCCCCTGCAGAGCTGTGACTTTGTCCTGAGCCATATATATTTATTTACTCTCTCTATATATATCTATAAATACATATATATGGCCAGGACTCTGCAGTCCCATTCCGACAGCTTCCCAGCAAGACCAGATCGGTGGGAAAGTGGTGGGTTAGGAAGGAAAGAGAGCAAGAAATGCCTTCAACGGGCCCCTCGAGAGCCCGCTGACCCTGCTCTGACGATACGGAGGTGCTTCAGCTATTGCCATGCTTTTCTTAGGAATCTTTCTGGTGAAAATCCAGATAGCACAGCCCGTTGCTGGTAAAGGTCACCAGGTGGATGAGATGGCCAAGCCCCAGGGCTCAGCAACCCAGACCCAGCAGAGAGGCCGAGGAGTTGCACAGCAGACGGATCGGTCCCTATGCAGCAGAGCTTGCTAAGCTGAGAGCCCCAGAGGTGGCTTGGGGATGTGTCTATTTTTTTCCCCCTTTCATTTTCCCACTGGCTGGGGATTTTCTGAGCGAGACAGGGAAGCGGAGAGCGGCACAGGAGCTGTCGCCCCGCGTGAACCATCCCCGCCTTGTAAAACCTGACACGTGGAGGAGGTTCAGCCCCTGTCCCGCTCCCCTCCCAGCCCCGGCAGCGCCCACTGAGACCTCAGCACATCTGCCCAGCGAGGTGGAAACTTTTAAATGTCAAGTCACCCAACATGACTGGCCCACGGTGGGTGCCAGGCAGAGGGAACGACACAGATGCCCACTCCCTGCATCCAGCATCTAGACCCAGGGCCAGCCTGGCATTAAATATTCCTCTTCATCACACCAGGCTGCCAATCTGCCTCTTGCTGTCCTGCCCAGATACGGCAGTGGAAGTCCCTGGTCCTTTGGTGGGTGCCGTCCTCAGCCCTCATCCCCTCACAGCTGATGAGCTCAGGCGTCTCTGAACAGCCAGCGATGCCCAGCTCTCCCGGCTTCCCTGCCCCCTTCGCGTCCTCGCCTGCCTCCTCTACAGCAGACGTGTACTGTTCACTGCAGGGCAGGCTTGCAGGTCTGCAGTGTCCCTTCAGGTAAAGGACAGCCAGGGACAGCCTGGGACCATTTTGCTGTGGCTGGAGCAAGTGGCGGGTATTTCCAGGGACTCGCGTACGGTCTCTGTTAGACCCAGGGTCTGGTCAGCCCCCTGGTACCAGTCAGCATTGAAGAGCTCAGGTCCCGGCGGGCGGTTTGGCGCTGAGGATGCTGCGAGCCCTGCAGCCATCAGCCTGCAGCCCTTGGGGAAACTGCAGGAAGCTGAAATCCCAGCGACTCGGCTCACGCGGAGCGAGCAGGCGAAATGTTCCAGAGCCTGAATGCAGAGAGAAAGAGAAAAGTGTGAGGGTTGTGTTGAATGGGAAGAGGGGGGAATAAACATGGGAAATGAGTCATCCTTACATCTGTCACTCCGGGAACAGCTTCCCATTGCCCCTGCCTGGAGCTCAAAGGGGACAGGAGCTGTTTCGCTCCGGCGGAGCCAGCCCTGCCAGAGAAGCTGAGCCAGGCCGTGGCCTGAAGGGAGATCCCGAGGAATGGGTGAGCGTGCTTGCGTCTAATGCTCCTTGACAGGAGCGGTGGCTGGGGAGAGGAAGGTGGAGGGGCGTTGGGCAGCGAGGTGAGGAGCTGCGGGCAGGGAGACCCCATCGGGTATCCCGCTCCAGGCCGGGCTTGGTGGAGGATGGGGATGGGAGAGGGGAATCAGATGAACTCTCTCTTTTTCCTCCCTTTGGAAAAAATCTCCACGTTTTCACCTGGAACGCAGTTCTGGTCTCGCCCTCCATTTCTGGCTGTACAGGGATGCTGGCAGACGTACCTGATGCTGGCTGACACACCGTGAGATATGGTGGTTGGGGCCCTCTGGGCACCACAGAATAAGCCCCAATGTTTTTTTTGCTGATTTGCTTTACTGAAGGCAGTGCGCTGTAAACCCAACCCTAAGCCGCGCCGAGGCCGAGCGAGGAGCCCGTTTGTGGGCTGGGAGACGCTGTTGGTCATCATCCCAAGGCAGCTTTCCTCCTCCAGCTCACCCCGTATGGTGCCGTCGTGCTCGTGCGTGGTTCTGGGACGCGCTGATGTTACCGGCCCTGCTGCCGTCGCGTTCGGGGGCTTGGCAAGCTGCCGGTGCCCTTCTGGGAGGCGGCCGAGCCGTCCTGGGGACTGCTCGGCTCATTTTCCCCCGTCAGCACAAGCCCTTCTCACTGCGCTCACCCTCTCGCCCGCGTTTTGTCCCCAGGGATGTGCAGACCCCCAGCGAGGCAGCCCTCGCTCGGTAATTGATGCTGAGATACAAATTGCCCGGCTTCCAGGGGCACAGTGTTTCCAAGGGGAAAACTCCAGGCAGCCCATGTTTGCACTCGGGGCTGTTTTTAATCATCTAGACTATAGCAGGTCTATTTTTAGTTGTTTGTTTTTTTTTTTTTAATTAGCTGCACAATGCTGCTTTCCACCATTTTTTTTCCACCTCCCTGTGGCCACTTACCCCACTCTGCTGCTTTTTCAGCCAAAAAATAACCTCCCCCCGAAACGCTGCAGTGTCTGATTCATTGGTTCTTCGATGCACCATGCCATCTGTGCCTTCCTGTCAGCTCTTACACCTCATAGTACCACGTTTGGGGAAGAAAATGGAGTAGAGGAGTTCACTTCCAGGGCAGCGGAGCTCTTCCAGCTGCCACCGACTCCACCGTAGAGCGTGAAGATGCTTTTGAAAGCTGCATCTTTCATTAATGCCAACTACTCGAGGCTGCAAATGGCTCATTTTCCAGGTCAGGCAGCCTAACACCTGCAGGAGATTTGGGAAGTTCAGAAGCAGTAAGATGGAGCACGTAAGTAAAAAGAAAAATGGAAAAAAAAAAAAAAAGAGAGTTTTAATTATGGAACCTGTAATTATGGAGCTGTTTTCTGGGAATGGTGACATTTGTCTGGGGTTCGCCCCTGAGTGAGGCTGGCTAATCTGGGACACACGGGACCCTCGAAGCCAGTCTGGGCAGCTGTGGTGGGGAGCACGTGCCGTCTCAGGGGGGTTGGCGTGGCCTCCAGCACGGTGGGACCGGGTCAGAGCGGGCTGCAGGCTCTGAAGGCCAGGCAATGAGTTATTGCCAGCTTGTCTCTACTTCACAACGGTGCTGGGGCTGGGCAGGGGGAAGTTGTCTGCTGCGGGTCTACTTGGGACCCTTGGGTCCCTCCTGAGCTCACGGGATGGGCTCGCTCTTCCTTCCTTGGGCATTTACCTCCCTCTTCCCACGTGCTCAGCTGCGGCGCTGGGAGGCTGAGCCCAGCCTGTGACGCTGTTTCTGATCCCGATCGCCCAGGCTGGGCTCTGGAGAGCTGCCCCCTCTCATCCCAGCTGCCCCATGTGCGTGAAGTCATGTGAGTCCCGGCTGCAGGAGCAGGCGAGGCCAAGGGCATTTTTTTGGCTCCCTCCTTTTTTCCTCCTCCGCTCGCCCGCGGCACTGCACCCAGGTTGTTTTTCAGCTGCGGTTTTGAGAACGAGTTTATATTAACATCTCAGCTGGAATCTGCCTCCGTCCCTGGAGATGCTGCCTGGCTCCAACCTGGGGCGAGCGATGTCCCCAAGGGTGCTCGCCCCATCCTCAGCCTCCGCTCCAGGGACAGCAGCAGAGATGGCACCTCGGGCACTGGGACAGAAAGGACCTCACAGTGACAGGGGACGTCCAAGTGTTTTGACTTCCCTGAAATACGAGCATTGGGGTTTGGCTTGGTTCTGCTGCGGCGATGCTTCGGGTTCGTCCTTGTGCCCTGCCCGCGCGGGGCTCGCCTCTCCGCTCTTAATGGGCTCCTAACATTTGGTGGTAGGAGCAAGGCAGATAATTGTTTTCCTTTTCTTATTAATAGATATAAAACGTCTGCCCAGGGGACTCGCTTTCAGCTCATTTACGGTGCGTCGGATGCCAGATGTTGGCTATTTACAACGCCAAGGTGATCTCTGATGCTAAAATTGTCGCCGGCAGACAAGACTTGCGCTTTGGGTTTGCGCTTTAAGGATATTTTAGATGTTCACAGAGCTTTTTGCAATGGGATAGTTTTGCAGTGGAAATCTGAAGGATTGTTTCCCTTAACACCAGGTTAAAGGGGAAATTCTGGCCCTTTTTCAGAAAAATGTGAAAGGAGCGATGGGTGAGAGCTAATTCTTTGCTCTCTGGTGCTACCTGGATTTTAAATCCAATGCTGTCTGCGTTTTAAATCCAGTGCTACCTGGATCTGGGGGAAAGGCATGATGAAAAAATGCTTAAAATTACAATTTCTCACCCAAGATGCCCCACTGTTGCTCGGGTGCGGGCTGGTAAATCAGCTGCAGGCTCCCCTCTGCGCTCTCTCCCAGGGATGTATTTCCCCAGCCTTCAGTCGTGTCGGCCTGAAGGATTTGCAGGTCTCTGCGGTAGGGACAGGGGAAGGGCAGAGCGAAGGTGACGATGCCGGTTTGCCGGTGGCTGGGGCCGGGCAAGGCTAAGGGGCTTCGGATGCAACCGCTTTGGTAGCCAGCAGGCACCTGTCCCAGTGCAGACACCCAGCTGCCGCTGGCCCCACCAAGGATGCCCATGAGAACATTAACCCCTGACGTTAACACTGGCATGGGTGCTCCCACCTGAGGAGGGAGGAAAAAGCAAGCGAGCCGAAGTCCAAGCCAGGTATGTAGGTCAAGGAATTGCAAGGGACCAGGACCCGGGTCGGGGCTGCGGAGCGACGGCACCGCCTGTATCTGTTTCTGAAGGACGGGCCGTTGGCAGCACCGTCGGCAGCGATGCTCCGTGCTGATTCACTCTGGCAGCGCCTGGCCGCCGGCAGCAGCGGCAGCAGCAGGGGAAGGCAGGGGCTCAGCGTGGCTCTCCAGGGCTCTGCGGGGGCTCTGCTGAGACCCAGAGCTGGGCGAGGGCGGCGGGACCCCCCCCACGCCTCAGGGGCCGGGGCAGGGCAGGCTGCTGGGGCTGTGTCATAAAGAAGTTGCTTCATGGAAGGAACAGAAAGTGCAGGGGGAAGTGACAGAAAAAGCACCAGACGGAAGGATCTTTGTATTTTTTTCTTTTAACGGCAAATTAACCCCCGGTTTTAATGCTGTCATGCCTTCAGATCTTGAAACGTGGGCAAATGAGGCTTTCTGCTTTCTGTGCATCATTTGATGAAAATCAAACCTAGCAGTACTGAAAGCCCATTTTATTCATCCTCTGAATGAGAGGATTATTAAAACAGCTCTTTGGCTTGTCCTCCATGCCCTGAACACCTCCATGCACACATGCCTGCATCCCTCAAGTTGCCCTGACATCACCTTTGACTGGAAAAAAAAATCTTGTAAGTGCAAAATACTGATGGGCAGCGGTGAACCGTACGCGTCGCTAAAGCACGCGACATTTGTGCTGCTGATCTACGGGCAGGTTTGGTGGGCAGTGGTATGTGGTGGGTGTATTGAACACACACTGGGGATCCTTCGGGGTGTCCAGACTAGTTCCTGAGTCCTGGCTGGGCTCCTCAGCAATGCAATAAGCTGCTGAGTTCAGCAGGAGCAGCTTGGGCCAGAGTCTTCTCTTGGCAGCGCTGGTGCGTCATCTCTCTGAAATGAATGCGCGGGTCTGGGCTCCCGAGATCGTGTCCCAGAGCTTCGGCTCTCGCCCAGCTCTTGTCCAGGCGGAGATGGGACTGACGGGCGATGCAGACGATGAGCTCTGAGAGTCGGCTCCTGAAGCGCTTTGCCGATTCAGGGCCGTGGGGGTAACCTGGGTGGGATGAGGGGCCGGGCTGGGGGTGATTTAGGAAGCCCAGTGCGAGCAGAGCCCCGCAATGGCCGGCAGCCCCAGTGCTCCGTCCCCCTTGGCAGCTGCGAGCCGTGCTGACAGCGTTTGGCCTTGACGGGAAACTGTGGTGAGTGGCTGCTCCAGAGCTCTGCAGCCCGTGTTTGAAATTCCTCCCTCCCTTTCTTCCACCTGGCCTATGAACCTTGCCTTCATGTCAGCCTCCAGCTTCTTCTGGTGTTTAAGCTGGAGTCCCGCTGCTGCCTGTGCCGCCGTTCCCGCTAGCGAGGAGCTGGTGCCAGACCTTTTCCTCTTCCACCTCCCCTCCACAGCTCTGAGGGCTCAGGAGCGGCTCGGGCAGGACGCGGTGGGCTGGAGGTCCAGGAAGGTCCTGCTGTCCCCCTTCCCCATGCAAGATGCCTTGCAGATGGCAAAGAAAAATAGCCCTCCGGTAAGGAGAGAGTTTGGCCAGGATGAATAGCAGCTCCTTCCCAGAGCGACGGCGGGGGCTGGCTGTGCAGAGGTGGCACGCTGCGGGAGGTGGGCGAGCAGAGCCGCCGTGACAGCTCTTCGCTTCCCAGCTCCTGCCAGGTGCCGAGCAGGCAGGAGGAGCCGCCTACCTCCAATGCGCCGTCTCATTTCCCATCCCCGCCGCCGTCACGCTCCCATCCATCCTCCCGAAACCTTGTCAGCTCTCAAGGAACAGTCTCGATCAGGGCCCGGGAAGCAGGCGACTGGCCCCTGGCATTCCTGCCGAGGGAGTGGGCTGTGCTCGTGACGGTTTATATTTCCTCGTCATTGCTGCAAGGAGCTGAAATCAGCACTCTGACTAATTAGGAGGGCTGGGGAAAAAGCAGATGAGAGGATTAAAGAAAAATGAAATCGATGTAGGAAATAGAAATGACAGTACCTGTCGACTGGGGCAAAGGGGATGGGATGAAGAGGAGTGTGATGAAGACAAGTGCTGATGGGTTTCACTCCCAAAGCAGCTAGGGAAGAGACGTGGTTTGGTGCTGAGACCTGCGGCTGCGGGGATGGTCCCTCTGCTGCCGGAAGCCTGGATTTGCTCGGGCTGGGAGGTGCGTTACTCCCCAGCCATGTTTGCGCGGGGAACGGGGTGCATGGCGTGGCTCCCAGGGTGAAAGCCACGGGGAGCCAGAGGTGAGCAGAAACAAGAAATGGCTTGTGGGTGTTCAGCGCTTCGGCAAAGGGAGGGGGATATCTAGGAGGATGTCACCACCCTCTGCTTCAACGCACCAAGGTGCTGTTCGTAATGCAGAAGGCCTTTTTCTGAATTGCATGGCCCTTCCCCTTGGCTCGCTGTCTCTTAATGCTGTTTTCTCGGTGAAATCTGCCAGTGCGGTGCCATCCCACTGGCTGGGTCTGGGCAGGACGGAGGTGGTGGTCTTGGGAGAGGACGAGGGATGGCAGCAGAAAGTGCTGTGGGGCACCTTTCCTCCCACCGACCGCTCACTGCAGCCTGGTCACCCCGGCAAAGAGCCACCCCGGGCAGGGGTGCGTCTTGCGTACGAGGTTTCTGAAGCACGGGGTGGAGGATGGAAACAGAGACAGCCAGCCCAGTGGTCTGAGGGCCAAAAAAGTTTTAATTTTAGCTTTGCCAGTTGCTCTCTTCCCCCTGAGGTGGGTCGCTTGCCTCTGTGGTTTGGATTTCTCCTCTGAGAGATGGTGATAATGGTACTTGCTTTCTTCATGGCTGAACTAGGAGGGTTAATTAACATTTGAGTGGTGATCTGAGGATGAGGAGGGTTGCACACAGTTGATTAGTGAACAACTGGCTGGAACTGAACCCAAACCTTCATTTAAAGACAGTGACAATCCCTCAATGTTCTGGCTTGAAAATTGTGCTCGACTCTGCTTTTGTCTCTGACCTTTCCCTCCTCATCTCTCCTTTTGTAGCCCTGCTCTTGGACATCATGAGTGTGGCTGGTTTGCAGAAGCTGGCCAAGCGGAAGGGCCCATACGACGTCAACCCTGGCTTGTTGGACTACCTGACCATGGACACCTACGCGTTTCCAGCCGGGCACGCCAGCCGAGCTGCCATGCTCTCCAAGTTCTTCCTCAACCACCTGGTGTTGGCCATCCCTCTCCGGATCCTGCTGGTCCTCTGGGCCTTTTGCGTGGGCTTTTCCCGCGTCATGATCGGACGGCACCACATCACAGATGTCCTGTCTGGCTTTGTTTTCGGCTACTTACAGTTCAGGCTGGTGGAGTTGATATGGATGTCTTCCAACACGTGTCAGATGTTGATATCCATTTGGTGAACAAGGGGAACTCGACGCCTTTCCACTGGAAACTAGCAGATACTTTAAGAGTCTCCCTCCCAGTATTTTCTACGTGTTGTTTGTTGGAAGCAGTTGTAACTTCCATAAGTAGTGGCGTTTTTTAATGTTGCTTCCCCACTTGAAAAAAAGTTTCTTGCGATGGATTGGGTTTTAGCAATCAAGGGCCGTACCTGTGTTTTGCCCATATTCTCAAACTGTGTTTGGACAGCAGCCTAATTAAGCTTTACGGGTGAGAGAAATGAGCTGCACGTCTGCCTAGTTTGGGTGGTTCACATCAGCACCTTGATGTGTCCTCAGGATGGGCAGCGCCT
Organism: Chlamydotis macqueenii; assembly: GCF_036417535.1. NCBI lineage: Eukaryota > Metazoa > Chordata > Aves > Otidiformes > Otididae > Chlamydotis > Chlamydotis macqueenii. The sequence continues at coordinate 5,572,930 of NC_141575.1, read as the reverse complement.
GAGAGCTTCCTGAGAACACGTTTGTTAACTTTTTTTGAGGCTAAATGATTTTGGCCACAGCGCTTTTTCTTTTTTGTAAGCCCAGCAGCTGTGTCTTGTACGGAGTCAGGACACTGCCGGCACTTTACAGATAATAAATAATCATAAAAATCCTGTCCTGTTTGGTTCTTATCATGAGGGAAGGGACAAAAGCCGGTTCAGTGTAGCTTTGAGATATGTGTTCGACTTGGAGCAGGTCCTGCAGTCTTGCTGGTGAGGGGATGCAAGGAGTCAATGGGTTTGCTTTCGGTGGCGTGGACCTAGATGGGTGCTCGGGATGCTGAAGGTGGCATGCTGAAGCCGGCCTTTCATCTGCTGGTCAAAAATCTGCTCTGTGAGGGTACACATGGGGTTTTTGGTCTTGTAAAGGACAAATACAAGTTGCCTATTTTCATCCTGAACAGGCGATGTGACGGGCCATGGTGATTTTGCAAAGCAAGTCTAGATACACAGCAAAGAGTCATCTTCTGTCTCTTCACAGCCATGATTTTATGTTTATGCCAAATGATGCTGTAGATGTGGATTTCCAAGGTAAGGCTCTTGCAGCACTGACTGCTTTCTGGTACACCCAGCACCGTCGGTGGGCTGGAGGGCAGGGAGGCAGGACTGCCAGCACCCCTGCCCCTGCTCGCTTGGCCGCAGCCTCGTCACAGAGGGAAATACTGACCGGTTCTGGTCTCACTCCCCTGTGAAATGAGGAGAGCACCTTCCTTGATGGCAAGGCTGAGCTAATTGATATCTGTGAACTGGTCTGAGATTACTGAGTATGCGTGTGACGCCCAGACACAGTGCCATTGCGTCCCATTATTGACAAATGGCCAGCTTGAAACCTGGCTGATCTTCACCCAGCTGATGGCCATGCTCAATGTGGTGTCCCTGAAACGGATCCCCCCTCACGTCTGTCTAAGAAAATCCCGTATTTTGCACAGAACCTTCCAGTTCTCTGTGCTTTCTCTGTCTTTAGAAGAGAGTTTGGTGTTTGGCAGGTGATGGACGCTACCAGACTCAGCACCTTCCCTGGTTGGATGCATCCTGCAGAAGGAAGGGATCCCATCATTCCTGTCCTCCTGTCTAGCCCAAGCGAGCAAACTACACCTGGCTGGCAAAGCCAGGGAGCAGCCAGCCGGGTCTTGTGCTCTCGTCCGTCCCTGCTTGTGAGGAGCCTCTTCCTACAGGGGCTGCTGGTGAGGAGGAGAAGACATTCAGATAATGACTGTTGCAAGCTGCTAACACTTGTTGCTCTTTGATAATTAATATGAAAAGAAGCTAAACAGAAAATCTATCCCTGGCACGCGTCTCCAGCTGGGATGTCAGCGCAGAGCCCTGGGAGCCGCTGAATTCCCATGCTGCCGGCTCTGAGGCTGGAGCACGAGCGTGGTAAGGAGGGCTACCATGTCCTTTAAAGAGGAGCCTCCCGCGGAGCTCCCTGAGGGTGGGCTGTGTCCCTGGGGAAGGGCTGTCACGGAGCGTGTTCAGGAAAGGGGAGAGCTCTGGGTCTCGCTGGTTATCCCCGGAGGCTGGCGGATGGGTGCAGCAGCAGGCAGAGCAGCGGGGGGGTGGTCGGTGCTGCCCCGCTCCCCTGCTGCTGCTTGTTGAGATGGGGAGCACTGGGACGGGTGGGAGCAGAGATGCGCTGCAGAGCCTGGCCCCTGCCAGGGATTTTCTTTGCCAACCTCCTTTTGCAAAGACTTGTGTGAAGAAGCGAGCTGTGGTGCTTTCTCTTTCGTTCAGGCATTATGACACTTGGCAGGGCTCATCCTCACTCCTAGGCAGGATGGAGGCACATCACTGCAGCTCTGATGGTGTTTATGCACCTATGCCTAGCTGGAAATCGGTACTGAAGGGGCCGGGAGCAGGATAAGACTTTGCCCTGATTGCTTTGTGGGAAGCTCACACTTTGTAGCTCTGGGTTTCATTGAACATTTGCAAATAGGCTGGATGCATCTACAGCCATGTCCCTGCAGCCAGGTCTCCTTGCACTTCCATTGTCTTTTCCTGGTACCTCCAGGATGGCTTTGGAGGAGTTACTCCTGGTCTTTGCTGGTGTGATCAGGAGAACGTGGCCTGGAGGAGCTGCTGTGGTGGGTAACGTCATCCGAGCCGGTCTCATCCCAGCACGCAGTTGCAAAGCCAGGCAGGAGAGCAGGGAGAGGTGACCTGGGGGAACTCACTGGGCTACGCTAGAGTTCTCGGACAGGGCTCGCTCCCACATGGGATTTCTCCTGGGAGCCTTCCTCCTCAGCACCCCCACAGCCTGCACCCCTTCGCTCTCCCAGCGCTTCAGTGCCCAAAATGGGGGAGCTCCAGTGCTTGTGTGCTCACTGCAGGGAGGATTTGGGGAGAGCCCTCACAAGACAAGTGCGGATCTGGGCGCAGAGGCACCAGGAAAAGCCCGGCAGAGCCTTGCCTCAGCCGTGCTTGGTCCTTCTGGCAAGACAAGTGGCACGGCACAGCATGCCTCACCCCTCTCTCCCAGCTGCCTGCTGTGCTGAAGGTACCACTCGGAAACAGCCAGCATCACTGCAACGCAACCAGCTTCTGTCTCTATAGCAACAGCAAGCAAGGGATGGCAGTACCCGCTGTGGGGCTGCCTGCCCATGTCCCATGTCCCCACCTGTCCCTGTCACCCCAAAAACAGGATAGGCTGTGGCTGGGTTAGCTATTACCTCCTGGGAGAAGGCAGGAGACCCCCAGCTCGGTGGTCCCAGGGATGTAGCCGCATGGATAGGGGCACATGGGGAGAGGTAACAGCATGACCCGGCTCTTCCACTGACAAGGGACAATCTGCTGTCCCCAGCTTTCAGTTTGAGTAACGGTGCCCTGTCTGTCCTGCTGCGGGCTGTGCCGGGGGCTGGGAGGCAGGGTGAGAAGGGACTCAGCCCCCTGCACTGCATCCAGGGCCCCATAACTAGTGTTTCGGCTCAGAGGCAAGGAGGGCACAGCAGCACGAGGGAAAGGACAACTCTCCCTGGGGTTTGGGCTTTAGATGGGCAGGTGCCATCTGCCTCCCAGCCCTCGGCTCCTGCTTGCAAGGAGGAGCATGGATGCAGCACGCCTGTCCCTAAAGCCCCGCAGCCTGAGGAGGGTGTTCTCCCCCCTCGGAGGGTGTTGTGGGGGGGCTGGGTCTCAGCCCCTGGCAGCACTGCTGGACTGCAGGCTGTGGTGGAAGCATCGCCCAGTTGTGCTCTCACTGGCCTCCCATTTAGCAGTGGCTGTAAGAAAGACGAGCGAGCGGTGTGGGATGAGGCCAGGCATTTTTGTGCCTCATCCTATGCTCCCCTGGAGCTCATACTGATGCTCATGCAGAGGTTTGGCCCTGGCTGTCCTGGGTAAGCTGGAGCAGGACGCCGGGGCTGCTCCGTGCAGATGCCCACCATGGCCATGTGGCTGCAGGGAGACAAAAAGCCAAACGGTTTGAACCCCTTCAGGGTTGCCCAGGAGTGTGAGTGTTTCCCTGGACCTCCAGACCCCCAAATTGCGTGATGCGAGGCTCAGCGTGAGGCCCGGGGAGGAGTGGTCCTTCCCAAGGCAGGACACATCTCCATCCCCCTGACTTCATCTAACAGATGAATTAAGAAAATGCCCCAGGGGAAGCAAGTGCAGCCTGATTTCGGGGGCTGCTGCCATCAGCGCTGCATGGGTCTGTGCAACCAGGAGAGTCGCAGGCTGCGGTGGCCGTGATTTCATTTGTGACTCTACTGCGTACAGAGAAAAGCCCCTCCTTCCCTCACCCTAATGCTGATTATGCTCAGCAGCAAAAAAAGAGATTTTAATTTATTAAAAAAAAAAAAAAAGTGCCAGGGCAAGTAACAAATCTGGATTATACCTTTGGGCATATGTGGGAATCGCAGCTGGGGTGTTTAGTTCCCCCCTTCCCACCCCAAGCTGGTGTTTTATTCCAACAAGCTGGTTTGTAAATTTGTGGCTGGGGCAGCGCTGAAATGCAGGTGGGACAAATCCCTTCCTGTGTCAGGGCTGCGCTGCCGTGGGAATGCCGGGGGGTCCTCTCTGCTGCCCCCCAGGAAGAGGCGACTCAAGCCCCGTGTCCCCTCAGGATGAGGCAGGGGGAAGCGCGGGCGCTGGCTGGCACCCAGAGAGCAGGATGGTGGATTTGGGGACTCAGGGGAATTAGGAAGGCTGTTACACAAGGTCTCGCTGCCGTAGCACAGGTGTGGCTCTAGTTCACCCTGTGCTGGATTTCCCTGGGCAAACGCTCCCCTTTTATCCACTCAGGGGTGTTTCTGATGGGAGTGGGGAGACACATGGGCTTAACTGGCTCCCAGCAGCTCAGCACAGCCGGCACAGCCCCAGCACCGCTCCCCGCAGCACCAAGTCGCTCAGGACGACCCCAGCAGCCACAAACTCCTTTCTGGGGCTCAAAGGTTTCTGCCCAGTTAGGGAGAATCATCTGCGTGATTTTCAGTTATGTTTTTGTATTAAAGCGATAATTAACCATGTCGTTTCCAGGTTAAAAGTGTAATATATTGGGCAAAGCCTAAAGAAACGGGAAGGTTCCTCCCTTTCGCAGGTGTGTGCTGTCAGCGTGGGTGATGCTGCAGGTGGAAGATGCGTGAACGCAGCCCATGCCATTTCCATGTGTTTGGCCATCTGAAATAAAGCCGTGGCCAGTTCTTGCCTCGGCACGGCAGGCTGCTGGCCCGGGCAGGGACATGTTGGCTGCAGGGTGGGAGCAGATGACCGAAGAGGTGTTTTTCTCCGGTGTTGATCCAAGAAGCCCTGGCTGATGTGCCTGCGTCTGATTTAGATGGTGCTGTGGGCTCTGCCCCTGAGGCAGGCAGGGACAGGGTTGCTTCGTTCCCCGCCTCGCTGGGACTCGGAGGCAGCGAAGATCTCCGCGTTCGTTCCCCAGGACGCAGGAGTCAAAGCGGATTAAGGGTCCCTCGGCTGATCACATTTATTTCATTATTTGAGTGAAATCCCTTGTAAACACCACCTCCCCCCCTTTTCTTTTTATAAAAATAGAAGGCAGGGAAGAATTGGAGATTTAGGAAAAGTTAATCACAGGAGTCGCTTGAAAACCGTTAACCTCTCGCAGCCCGAGCGAGGCCGAGCAGCGCCCGAGCCTGGCTGCAGTGGGGAGATGCTGAATGGCCTGGAGAGGCCAGTGGTTTTCCCAGCTCCCCCAAAGCAGAGTTTCCCCCGGAAAATCCCCGGTTCTTAGCAGGGGAGGCCTCTCCGACTGGAGGGTATTACAGCCACTTTGTTAACGGCTTGGCCGTGATAAACTGCTAATTGCGCTGTTAGAACAAATTGGCTCAGGTGCCCGGGCGACTCGGGGTGCTGGCGAGCAGGGTCAGCTCTCGGGAGCCGAGAAGCCCTGTGGCAAACGCTGCTGGACCCGGCACCACGGGCGCAGGGCCGTCGGAAATGGCGATGCTCTTTCCTTCACCGTGTGGTTACTCTGAGCCGTGCTGGAGGATGGGGATGGGGACCCGGGCATTGCACGGGGATCTCTCCCAGTTTAGGTATTTCTAACAAATTTCTAACAAGTGGAGATGGCTTCCTCTCCCCAGAAACTGCCCTGTCCTTGCAGAGTCCCCATTCCTCCGATACACCCTCACCCACGGGGCCCTCTCTGCCTTTCTCACTTCTCCCAGGAGCACAGCCTTGCGCAAGACCATTGGCGCTGGGAAGTCAGCCCTGCAGAGATTAATTAAAATAAGAGCAACGGGAAGAGAAGCGGAGAGCTACAACGATGGATGTTTGCGAGACACTTGCTCGGAGACCAAAGTGCTCTGGGCGTTCGGTGATGTTTGCCTGCAGCCAAGAAGCTGTGCAATGGTTAAACACACTTGATGCGGCGGTGCTTAAGGAATCAGCCACTGACATCTGGGCGAGGAGCTGTGATGCTCCCAGTGCTGAGGAGGAGTGTGATGCACCCAGCGCTGATGCCGTCTCCCTGCTGGGATTTGCACCTCGGAGCTGCCAGCGCTGGTCTGTCATGGTTTGCTTCCCCTGGTTGCGAGGGGGTTTTTAGTTGCTTTAAATCCTAAACGTAAAATTGTGTATTAATAGCATGGGGATGCATAGCTTTTGTGTCCAGCGCAAGCCAGGGGTTATACAAAAAAAACCAGATTAATCGGAATCAGCAGAATAGAGTGTTGCAGTTCAGCACGTGGAAGGATGTGGTGAGGATGTCTTGGGAGGGGAAGCAGGAGGGAGCTGGCAGGTCCAGGGGGGAGAGGAGGTGGCTGAGCAATTTGGAGTGCTTCTCAGCAGGATTTGCTTCAGTCACCGTTCTGCAGTCCCAGATCCAGGGCATTTCCTGAGCCAGCATTGCTGCAATGTGGGGTCTTTTGCCCCTGGGTGACCATAAGAAGGCAGAAAGGAGGCCTGCAAATTTGACTTTGGCTGCCTTTGCCTCCCCCCTCCCCAGATGACATACATCAATTCTGCACTTGCAAACAAGCAAACAAACCACAGGCCAGAAGATAAAGTAACAAGCAGCCATCCAAAGGAAAGGCACATATTTTACTAGGTTGTGAATGAACCTCTTCTTCCCCCTCACCCCCAGCTTGTTTCCCCTCTCTCATTCCAAAAAGCAAGGTGATGCTTAGGTTAAGAAAGGCTGTAGATTGTCAGAAACTCCTTCCCACTCTTGTTCCTCGGTGATCGGTGGGAGATCGGTGCTGGTTTCCAGGGACCCCATACACAACCCAGAAGAGCAGTGCCCCACTTTTGGGCAGTAAATTCCCCTCTTGCAGACTCCTCAGCCCAGAAATATTCAAAATGTGCTGAAGGAGCACATTAGGGGCACTAAACCAACCCCTCCTTTTGCAGCTCCTCGGAGCAGGAGCAGGGCAGGAGAGACGAGCAGGAGAGGGAAAGCAACAGGTTTTTGGGCACCTGCCTCCAGTCGTGACCTTCCTCGCCAGCTCTCCCCTCCGCCACAGGGGAAGATGCCTCCCACCCAGGGAGGAAGGCACAGCTGGACTCTAACCATCCATCATATCCCGCCGGGAAGGGCTTGTATGGGTTGTGGGATTCCTGGTGGGGTGACTTTTTTTTTTTTCAAAGCCTCCTGCAATAACAGCAACTGTCGCTCAGCTTCCTTTCTAGATAACCTTCTTCCTGCTGCCCAGCATGCTTATCTGCTGCAGACAGACTGGCAAGATGAACCGGAAAGCTGATACCTTATCTCTCCCTCTCAAGGAGCTTATTTAAGTGCTGGAATGTGTTGTGATGGTAAATGATTGTTAAAATCCAAGAGAGGTACATGGACCTAAAGACAGGTTCCGCTGGGAGGGAGCACCTAGTCAAAAAGAAAACTCTCAGGACTACAGACTTTCCGGCTTTTCCGGCTTTTATTTGCCAGAAGATGCATCGCCTAAAACATGAAGTGTTTGTTTAAAAGCAAAAGGCATAGGCTGGGTTTCTCGCTAATCTGTGGGTCAGCGCTGCAGGCTGCTCCCAGCCCTGCAAGGTTCACCCCGTCCCTTCGATACGGCTTTATCTGCGTCTCGCTTTACTCCCCGCGGGAAATACACTGCTGTGGGTCGTCCGGCGAGGGGCACGGCGAGGGTTAACAGTCAGCGTGTGATATCGCATGGCGCGTATTCCCTGCTCACCCTTTAATCTGGACCCGGCGCAGGAAGCGGTAAGATGCTAACACATCCATAAAGGTAAATAGGATTGGAGAGCTAGCGGGCTAATTGAAATGAACGGGGCTCGGCTGCTCTGACAGCCTGATACAATGAAATGAGACCTCTCCGGGGACACAGAAGTCGAGCAGAGCTTCAGCACTTCACTTACTGCAGCCACTGCAAGTGGCAGCTACGGCGATAGCAATTGCAGACGCTGGGGTTTGAGCGCTGTGACAGCAGAGGGGCCAGGGAAAACCAGTGTGGCTGGGGTGATGTCCGTAACAGCTGCTGAGGAGGGGTGAGACAGACTTATTTTGGTCCTGTCCTGGGTGGAAAAATAGATGGCGGTGCTGGGTGCCAGCCTGGACGGAGCATGCCAGCAGCAGAAGCAGGGGTGCTCTCCCTCCCCATAGGCAACTGGGTCCCAGTGCACCCGGGGGAAGGATAGGGGAAAGGGGAGCAGGGGTCAGGCAAAACCATAGGGGAGCAACCCCACACCAGTGGGTTGTGTGGCCCTAAAGAGCTCTAGGTGGGAGTTTCTGGATCCCAGCATACAGACCAGCAAGCGATGTGCGCCTGTGTGCATGCGGGGGGTCCCTCCACCTCCCCTGCCCTGACAGCACCACTGAGGGCCGGGCTCAGACTTGGGGATGGCTCTTGCTGCTCCAGCCGCTCTTGCACTGTAGTTGCTAGAGAAACTGTACGTTGGCAATGCACGCTGCTACCACGGGCTGCTGCATCTGCAAGTTAATCTGTTCCACATCACTGACTGCTTTTCCGTAGCGATGCGTAAGGAATCGCCGTCCCAGAGCAGAGCTCAGCCTGTCCGTGTGACAGTGCCGAGTGCTTCAAGGGAAACACAGATGACCCTGCAGCAGCCAGGACAGGATAATACACTCTCTGGGAGGTCTGATCCAGTCCCACACTAGCTAGAGCTGACCCATACTGTGCAGCTTTTCATCCCTTGCAAAGCTCTTGCCATTAGACGCTGCGATGTGCATGTTTGCAAGATCCTCCAAATTCTCTTTGCACGTTACAAGGTCCTTAGCTCCATCACTCTGGGTAGCAGCAGGGCACCGGCCCTACTCACAGCCTTTCAGGGACTGCAGGGAGGATCCTGCGGGGAAGCAGCACTGATGGTGAAGCCCATGGCACTTATTTTTCTCCCCATGATGTGATTTGATTATGCTGATGGGGAACGGGGCTGGTATAGCCGCTACATCCTGACACAGCTGATCAATGCTGCATGTCTCTGCACCAGCCCTCCTAGCTTAATTCCTTCCCCTCGCAGCGGGGACGTCGCAGCTCCAGTCCTCGCCCTGCATCCCCCTGGGTGCAGTGGCCATCTGGGACCGGGCTGCCCTGTGAGGCCCAAAGGTGCCCGGCTCCGGCTGCAGCTCCCTCCCAGCTTGACAGTTGTCCCTGTCAATGTAAAAAGTAGGTATGAGGGGGACCCATCTGAGCTGCTCGGCGTCTGTGTCTTGTGATCTTGAAACCCAAGAGCCCCCCCTGACTCAGCAGGTTATTAATAACCCCCTGGCCGTGCTCCCGCCGCAGCGCCTGCCAGCCCCGCCATTGCCTGTCTCTCCTCCACGCCGAGGCGAGACGCACGCTCCAGGCAAGGTCAGGGACTCCTTCCCGCCGGCCCCCGCACCCCATCCCCATCCACGGGGCTGGACAGAAGTGATCTGAGGCTGATGGAGGGGTCTGGAGAGACCCCAAGCCCCCTGCACTTCCAGCCAGCACAGAAGAGCTCCTGGTGTTGCCGAAATTTGCCTAATGGCACCCTTGTCCCAGGTCATCCGTTTTTTTTGTACATAAAATCAGCCCTGGTCCAGGCTGCAGGGGAGGTGAGCTGGGCTTTCTGAATCGTAGCATCAGCACTGCCACCTGCCCCTTCCCCAGGCTGGGACACACTGGGCATCCCCAGGCTGCTGTGGACCCCAGACATTGTCCCCCACGTCCGTTCGGATAGGATGGGCTCTGCTAGCCACCGGGTTTCCATCTGTTGCTGCTGAATCTCTTCTTTGGTCACAGCCTTTGCCTTTGCCCATGCTCCCCTTCCCAGGATCGTGAGGGCAAAGCAGAGGAGCCACATCAGAGACCCTCCAGGTACGTGTGGGACCTGGGGGGAAAGAACAGCACATTCAGCAAAGCTGCGGCGATGATGCCATCTGGGTTTGGGCTATTCCAGGGGGAGCACGTGGGCTGCAGGCAGCCTTCTAGGGGTCCCTGAGGGCGGGGGGGTCACTGCCAGGCTGTAGCACACCCACATCCCCACATTACACAAATAATCCCAGCGCCATGGAGCTCAGCAAAGCTGCAAGGTGATGTGGTGTGAGGATGAGCCAGGCTGTGTTTACCAGGGCTGGTGCTCATTAGCCAGGTTCGTTAGCACTCCCTGGGCAGGTTTTAAATAGCAAAGCGGGAGCTGCCCTCCAGGCTTGGGCAGCCCTGGCTGCAGCTGGAGTGCTGGGTCCTTCCCCTTCTCTCTTCCTTCCCTCCTGCTCTGGTTCTTCCTTCTCTGCTCACAGACCCCTGTATCCTGTGGCCATCCCTGCTAGGAACCCACTCTGCAACACCCTGATAGGGAGGTTGGGGCTTTGCTCTCACCATTGTAAATCCCCCAGCACCAGGAGCACTGTCCCAAACTCCTCCAGCCTCCCCATCTCCCCCAAGAAGGCTGTGTCTTCTCCAGCCCTGCAGCTCACAGGCAGAGCTGGGGCTCTGCTGAGCTCTGGGGTAGCTCCCACGGCCCTTGCTGGCTCCATCCATGGTTTGTTCCCCTCCCAGCCTCCTCCCTCTCCTCCACCCTTGTCCCTTTCCTCTTGCTTTCCTCCTGAGCCCAGTGTGAAGACTCGTCCTTGCCCTTGGTGGGGACTAGAGCTGGGGAAGGGGACTGGAGCCAGGGAAGGGGACACCACTGACCTCCCCACTGTACCCTGGGCTCCCCCAGCACCTTGGTTCCACTTTGTGTCCCCAGACAGGGCACATGGGCTCCCCATCACTGATGTGGCTGTTTCCATCCCGCCATGCCCTGCTGCAAGGCCACGTGGATAGAAAAGGGAACTTCTCTGCCGCGTGGATTTATTTCATCAGTGCGGCCCCTTCCCTCCTCTCCCTCTTCCTCTTTCATCTTGTTTTCCTTCCTCATTTCCTTCTCAGGGTTCTCCCCCCTCTTTCACCATCCCCTCCAGCTTTCCCACCACGTTCTCTCCCCCCACATCTTGGTCCTGCGGTGGGTGAAGGGTTTCAGCCCACAACACCAGGCAAAAACTCACTCTCGTGCAGCGGAGCATCTACTCGACACCTTGGCCTCTTCTTTGAGCACCAGCCGTAGGTGCGGGACCATCGCAGAGGGGTAAGCTGAGCTGTTTCCCCCTTTCGCTCCCGGGTAGAGATGCTCGGATGGGGCCCCGGTACCCAGGGATGCAGCCCCGGCAGCTCCCCGGGTACCGGCCGCCGGCTCCCTGCGTGGATTTGTCGCACCCTCTAGTGGGGACACGGGAAGGTGTCACCGGCACCCCGGCCACGGGACAGGGATGCCCCTCGGCGAGCGATGCCCCCGTGTCGCACCCTGTGCCCGTGTCATTCCCGGGTGTTATGGCCCACGCCGAGTGAAAGCCGCGTGGGAAGTCGCACCCCGCGCTTTGCAGCCATTCCCGAAGGACACGGGCGCCAAAGGGCTGCCAGTGCCTCAATCCGGGCTGGAGGCTGCGTCCTCCTGAGCAGAGATACTTAGCGCCCACTGAAATATTTAGGAATTGCATTCATAATTAAAGAAGAGACTGAGCTCAAAAGGGACTTTGTGTGATCTCATGAGACAGAAGGGATAAATCTGGTCATGAGAAAAACTGCTCGCTAAAGCATAGCGTTATTTCATAAATTCTCCAAGAGAAAGCAAATGCTGCGACTCTGGAGATGTTCCAAACGATCGCCTTTGCCTCGGGGCTCTGGAAGTGAATCCTGCATCCTCTGTCCATCACCAGTTCCCATTTCTGTCTCTGCACGTGCGCAGGATTCACGTGCTGGCCAGGCTGTGATCATCCCATCGCAGACCAAAGCCTTGCTTGTCAGGGACAGCGAGAGTCTGCTTGCTTACAGCAGGGGTTGCAGTTCTACCAAAATCACTTATTCTTATCAGCTTCATCACGTTTGGAAGCAGCTGATAGTTCCCTTTGGCGGGGTGAAGCGAGATATTTTTGAACTGTGAAACAACAGCTGTCTCGCAACACATAGAGCGGAGGAATCAGATGGTTGTGATTGAAGGTTGGAACCATGAACCCAAACGTGTCCCTGAACTCACATTCCTGCCACATCTGTGGTCATTACAAGGGCTTCAAGTTAGGAAAGACAATTATGGGCTAGCTTAAATCTGGACTGAATATTAAGCATTGCAAAACCAGTTGCTTTAAAGTACCTTAAAACGCCTTCAATAAATTTGAGGGAAGCATGGATTCACCTACCCTGGTTTTCCATTTTGGGAAGGTTTCCCCCTGTTTGTCAGTGCAGGGCTTGCAGCTAACTCCAGCCTCAAACGTTTGGCTGAGTTTGTCCCCAAAGCAGACTGCGGTTTGCCTGACTGGACAGACCAGAGCATTTCCAAAAGAAAGAGGGCTTGTTGGTAGAATATCCGAATCAGGTCTGCAGAGGTTTGTCTCTAGTGCTGCTTAGAACAATTGCTGATCTTCAGATTTAGAGCGAAATAAGACTGATACATATTTGCACAATCCAGTGATCTGCCTGTGAATTGTCACAAAAGTCAGAGAGGTTGATCTAACACAGGCGTGCATTGTCTTTCTCAGAAATATTCCTTGTGGTTTTGAGATAGGCCTTGGAGGACCCTACATCAAATAACTGGATTCCCTTATTTGTCCTGACTTTTTTTTTTCTCTAAGCTCTTTGGAAGAGGGAGCTTTAACAGAGCAAACAAAGGTGCTAACTAGAAAAGCAGATGCTCCTAGCAGTGTTTTTCTGTGTGTTCTGGGAGCGAGTGTTGCACTGAAAAACAGGTCTTCACCTGGCAAAACTTTAGTACTTGCACCTCCATCTCCCTCTTTTCATCTCCTTTCTGAGTGTGCTGAAAACTCAGCGTGCCACCAACAGTCTCTGGAGTCTTTTGAAGAACACAAACTGTCACGTTGTGAAAAAGACGTGTGGTGCTTCAGACAAGGCTGTGTGAGGGTTTCTGAGAGGATGTAGTAAGAAAGAGCCTGGCCTTTAAAAGCTGCCCTAAGAACAGCCTCGTTAGCTTCGGAACAGCACAGCCAAAGGAAAAATCACCAAGCCAGGATGAGCAGAAGCAGTAGTCTTGTTTTGCAGTTAACACAGAGGGAAAAACAAAGTCTGTGGCTGATGAAGTGCCTCCAAAATACTTGCAGTATCAGGCAACTGGTATTTGGTTCTCATTGCAGTCAAAGCTCACTGCTAAAGGCAGCTGAAAGCAATTTACTTCTCATTGGAAGAATACTTTCTTCCTTTTAATCAGCTCTGTTTAAAATTTTTTCCTTTTTTAGTGCCTTAAATAGTAATTTTGGTTTGTCCTTCAGGCAGCCAGCATTCACTCATGAAGAATGGTGTGGGCCTGCAGACTTTAAAAGGACAAACAATAGTCTGGCAAAGAGAAATGCTTCGATGGCATCTCGTTTTTGTGCAGAACCTGTGACTCCCATGGGCCACAAAGGACTAAAGAAAAAGAACAGCCTCTACCTGATCCAGCAGATACAAGGAGCAATAACTACCTACCTAAACCTGCTTTCATCTGTGAAATCAGGGGAGAAAAAAAAAAGGGGGAGGGGGGAATAGCAAATAAGACTGCAGCTGGGGGCACCCGGTCTCCTCTGCAGTAGGAAGGAGCTGGAGTCAGCGGCTTTGTTCTGCCTCGACGGTGAGATTCGGTGGAGAGGGAGAAGAGCATCTTAACTAAAGCACGTTTTTTCACACCCACCTGTAAAGTAAGTCTTTGTACATAGAATGAATGGTTCAGCAATCGCAAGGCCAGAGATGGATTCGATACCCTGTGAACTGGTCAGCTATTCAACAAATGCTGGGGGGGGTGTGTGGGGGGGGTGACCTAAGGGAGTCTACAGCCTGACTCTGAAAGCAGAGCTATCATCACAGCACTGCAAGACACCGGATACTTAAAGCAGGTGCACAGAGGGGGCTGTGCCATGAGTTGGTGTGAGTTAGAGGGAGCGTAGTGTTGCAGTCTTTGCTTTCCCTGATCACATTTAAGCTGGTTTGGAGTAAAGGCCAAGATTCCTGGGTTTTCATACGCTTTTCCCATCCCCAGTATTCCACACTCTATTTCAGCTTAGAGAGGTGAGAGGCTCCAGCTCCCCCTCTCATCAGATCACCTCTTTATTCTTCTTAACAACAGTTTCATTAAAACGTCTCTATTGATACTAGGTCTTAAATAAGAGGAGGGGGGAAATAAACTTTTTATATTTGAGACCCAGTGTCCCTTTGTTCTGTTTGAAGTCCAGCTCTCAAAGCATTTAATTATATTTGGATAACACAGTGTCACACGTAGGATTACATAAAACTGCCAGAGCTACTCAGGTCCTCTCTCCCACCTCTCACATGCGACAGCTCAACTCTACCGACGTTCTTGCTGAGTGGGTTTTGGGTCCTAAGGTGCTGTTCACTTAGTTGCAGGCTTGAATTTCCGAGTAGCTGTCTTGGATGAACTAATGAAGTCAGTGCAGGTAGGAGGCATTCTTGATTTAGACACTACTGAATTTGAAATGGATTTTCACACTTCAGGGCACAAACCAGCTCCTACATCATGGGATTAGAAAGCATATTCTCCCCTGGACAGGTCACTCCACAACTGTCCACTGCGTGTTTCTGCAGCCGCTGATGTTGGTTGCTGTCTGAGACAGATGGAAACCTAGAAGGAGTGTGACCTGACCTGGTAAGGTAAATGCATACTTTGTGTGTGCTGAATGGCCTCTGCACGGGGAACAGAGCAGGATCACTTTGCTTTTTCCAACGGGATTGAGGAGTTTCATGAATGACTGTGAGGGCAGTAAGGCCCTGTCTCGCGCCGCAGGCTGCCATTTACAGCTGAGCAAAATGATACCAAAATGGTACAACAGCGTTTAGCTTTCAGTTTGCTCCTCTGTAAATCACTCTGCGTGATCCAAGCCACGGTCGGGGATTTACAGATTCAGACCAAACTTTTGTGGAAGCTGCTGAATATAATAGTAATTATATTATTTCTAGGAAGCCTTAGGGCACAAGACATCCCTGTAGATGTAAATTCTATACTAGGGCTGCAAGCCCTCTGCAATGGTTATTTTCTATTTGACAGGATTCTTCATTAGTGGAAGAATGAAGCACACAGCAGGGTTTCTGCTCTTACTTGTAATTAATCCTGAGAAGAGGAAGCAGGATTCTTCCTGCTGCAAGAGTTTGACTCTCTTGTCCAGGGGATAATTTGCTCAGCTCTCTGGAACAGGTCAAAAATCAGAGTGGGCAAGCAGTCTTTCCAGAATGGATCCTGCATAGAGCTGTGCATTGAACTTCATCCAAGTGAAACCTGTTCATCAGTCTCTGCCCAAATCTCTTCTTGCTGTTGACACTCCTCCCTCACAGTCTGCTGTGTGTCTAATCCCACCAGCTCTCATCTCACACCATTTGTTTTGGTTTATACACAGGCAGGTGCAAGATGGTGCAAGTCTTTTGAAGAGCAGCACAGGAATTAATCACCCTATGCCAAAGTCTGATGGTGTCCCCATGGATGAGGATGTAGTGGAGCCACGCTCTTCCCTTCGGTGGTAGGGACAGACCATGTCCTTTCACTATTCAGACTGTGCCCAGCTCTGAGCAGAGAAGCAAAGCCCAGCCCCAAAGCCCTCCCAAGCCATGAGATTTGCAAAGCTCTGCAGAACTGGCCTCAGCACACTGCTGGGCACAGGTGGAAAAAGCCATGAGCTTGTGGAGGCTGCAGTGTACACAGCTGGTAATGAATGTATGTTGTAAAGACAATGTAGAATTGTCTTTAATTTGTTTACTCTGGCCTTCTGATCTCCACAACAGGTTGCATTAGTTTTTTCTTTAATTAGTGCATCTATTCCCTTGGCCTTGGATTGTTGCCTTGGAGATGTGCAGGAGACCTTTGGGGAACTGCTTATTACAGCAGCAGGTGTACATAACGCTGACCTGGACAAGCCTCCATGAGTCACCTGCTGATGGTTTGGGCTGTCGGTGGCTGCGTGAGTCACTGAAAGTGAGGGGATCCCACACCACCTGATCTCCTGAAGGGCAATCTTAATGCCTTTGGTTGCTTGTTGTTATTGTGCGTCAACAACATAGAAGATGGTTCACTCTCCGCTTCCTCCTCAGCTGACACGGGCTGTGAAACAGCACGGTGCTGCAGAGTAGGGTGGCTGAATGTGAAAAGCAGCAGCCCAAATCAGATGGACTCTTCGGAAATCTGGCTGACCTGTAGCTTCCTTCACGGAGGACAGTGAGGTTTGTATGGGAAGGACGTATGTTAGAAAAGCGATTTGTGTTTGTGTGTGTCTGCTTGTCTGACCGATGGAGAAAGGAAAACCAAACACACCGGACTGATGCCCTGGCTGCCCGGTGAGTTGGTGTGAGTGGGAGTTGCTAGTGTCGGGAAAGGAGAGTGGGCTCCTCCATGCGAGTGGCTAGGAGAGAAGTGGAGGTCATTGGCCTGCTGTCTCTAGACAGAAAAAACAAGCTGCAGGAAAGATGAGATGAGACACACCAAAGGGCAGGAGTAGAGTGTAATACTTTGATATCGAGAAAAGGAGGGGATCTGACAACCAGATGACAGTTTTCAGCAGCGCTGGTGCATCTCTTGGTAGCTCAGTGCCTGGCAACTTCAATAGCAGTGCAGATCAACTGTAGGAACATCACATATGGTCCAGAAAGCTGTTCCTGCATTTCCCCCCTCTGCATTACTCCTGATGACTGTCAGAGATCAGACACATCTCTCACAAGCAGCGATCCAGGTGCCAGGCCTTATGCTGTTCCTATAACCTGGGGAGAGGTGGGAACCGTTCCTCCTGAGGCATTGCCTGCACCAGGGAAATGGGCTGCAAAATCCCTCTAGAGCCACCTTCCCTTCATGGGCAAGGACATGCAGGGTGACAGCACATGACTGGTGACCCATGAATAAGCTGGAGTGCACTCGCAAGAGGCCAGCAAATGGCCAGGTGCTTGTCCCATATGTATGTTATGCACACTCTCTCACATATATATATATAGAATCATAGAACGGTTACGGTTGGAAGGGACCTCCAAAGGTCATCCAGTCCAACCCCCCTGCAAGAAGCAGGGACATCTCCAACCCGATCAGGTTGCTCAGAGCCTCATCCAGCCTGGCCTTGAACATTTCCAGGGATGGGTCATCCCCCACCTCTCTGGGCAACCTGTTCCAGTGCTCTACAACCCTCATTGTAAAAAATTTTTTCCTAATATCTAAACTAAATCTACCTCCCTCTATTTTGAAACCATATATATATGGTTTTATAGATATATAATACATATGCGTGTGTGCTGTTTTTGCAACCTGCTGGACAATCCCTAATAAATGCATGCAGATGTGCAGTCTGGCCCTTCGTCGCTCTGTCACACGGACAGACACCCATGTGAGTTCGTTACAGGGAAGGAGAATTAAAGGGAGAATGGTCTGTCCTGGTGTGTGAGGAGACCACATCTCCAAAGCTATAAAAGATCCCTTGGGCAGAGGAACTGCACTTCATTGTGACTTCTACAACACGTTTTCTTCCCAGGAGCACCGCTTGCGTTGTGTTGACCCGAAGCTCATCTCAGCCCAAGCAGGGACGGTGTTTGTTTCATGAGGCCACTTGTATTTTATGGCTGGGTCGAGGTTTTTTTTTTTGGGACGGGAGTATCTGCCTTGCTCTACTGCGTTCATTCCCACCATCATTAACGACAGAACAAACTAAAAGGTGTTTCTGGACTGAAGTCCTTCCAAGGGGCAGCTCCTCTGGGTTGCCCATGAACACAGGGAGGAGCACCGGGCAGCCTTCACTGCTGTTTTCTGGCCCTGCTCCTGCCGGACAGGAATCCCCACGGCTCTGTCACTGCCCCACGGCCCCGTCCGGGGTCACTACAGCCAGGAGGCAAAAACGTGAGGGAAAAGCCTCCTGCAGCCCCTCGGGGGCGGCCTCCCCAGGCCCACCTCGGCTCGCCCTGAAGACTCTGAGGAAAGACCTCACCGGGTGCGTGGGGCGGAGAGAAAGCCTGCGGCTGGAGAGACCTGGGGCCGGAGAGACCCGCCGCGCCTCTGCCCCCTTCGCCTGCCCTCGGCCCCCGCCTCCTTCTCCCCTCCTCCATCTTGGGCCGCCCCTGCGGCGCCGGCGGGGCCCTGCAGGGGGCGCTGTGGCAGGGCGGCGGCGCGGCGGCCTCCCGCGCGGGATTGACAGGCCGGGCCGGGGGAGGAGGGAGCGGCAGCGAGAAGCCGTATCGCCGCGCGTCCCGCCGCCGCGCAATCCGCCGCCATCCGCCGCGCCCCGCGCTCATCGGCCCTCCGCACCCGGCTCCCCAGGCAAACCCGGCTCCCCGCCACCACCACAGGTGGGTATCGGGGGCCGGCGGCGGCGGCGGCCGCGGATATTTGGGGCGGTGAGTGGGGCCAGGGGGGAGGAGTGAAGGGGAGGGAGAGGGAAGGTGGGACGAGGCAGCCCTAAAATGGAGCCGGAGCCAGCGGCTGCGGAACCCCGGCGGGGGGGAAGCGGCGGTGCAGCCCGAGCGGGTCGCCCGGGGCCTAGGGGAGGGGGCCGGGCGGGCCGGCTGTGGGGGCGAGCCCCTAAATCTCGGGCTGTTGTAGCCGCCTGTGTTTGTTGTGCGACCCCCCCACCCCCTCCGCACTCCCCGCGGGGATGGAGGCGCCGGGAGCAGCCGCAGGGCCTGGCCGGGCCGTTCCCGGCACCATCCCCGGTGAGGCCCGGGGGGCCGGGGCTTGGGGCCCGTTGTCCGGGGCCCGGGGAGGCCTGCTGGGCCGGTGTCCCTGCGTGCGGCGGGGCTGGAGCCCCCCCCTCCCCGGCGGGGTGCAGCAGGGGCTGGGGGCGAGGGCAGGCCCGGGGCGGGGGGGGGCTCCCCCCCATAAAGGCAGGTTGTTTTTCTTCGTCGTCTGGAGTGTGACAAAGATATTTTTGTCGCGCCGTGTGTGTGTGTCTCAGCAAAACAAGGGGGGGGGGGGGGGTGGCATCCAGAAGGCTCGGTCGATTTGTTATTGTGCAGGAGCCTACAAAAGGGTTGCTGAAGCCGAAAGCTGAAATGCGGCTCGGGGTGGGGGGTGTGCGGGGCAGCTGCCGAGCAGGAGGGGTAAGGATGGAGTTTGTGCGCTTTGGTGCTGGGCGAGCTTGTTAGATAGGTTTGAAAATTATTTTTATTTAGGTTTAGGCTGGAGTTTTTCACCTCTGTGTGGGAGCAGATGTGCTGCAAGCTGGGGAAGCCCTAATGCGGGTCCTGGGACACATGTGCTGTGCATCTTCACCGAGGGCTGGTCTCTTTGGCGGTGTTAGTTGTGAATTAGGAGGGTTTTTTTTGGTTAAGGTGGTTACGAAAACCCCCTGATCCCCAAAGTCAAAGCTAGCGAACGGAGTTCGGATGAGCTGGGAGTTGTTGGTTTTCTTAGGAAAGTTGTTTTCATTTTATCTTCTGAACCTGCAAAGGGTGAGATGCTCTTTTGAGTATCAGCTCGTCAAATATTTGTATATTGATGTTACTGGTGTTTGGGGTGATAACATATAATAAAATATAAATGTTTAGGACTTTAGTAATTTTGTTTCTTTCTAGGAACAGGTATTAAGTATAAACACATTACAGTGTCTACATCAGCTGCTGTAGTCTGCCTAGGGAGAGAGCATCACGCCCCTTCCGAGACTGAATCAGGGTTTATAGTGGAAGTTTTGTTTATGTAAGCCTTGTCTTGCAGATGCACATGGGGCCTCCACTGGAGTGGGCCCTTTCATGATGCTGGTCCCTGCCTTGGAGAGCCCAAGTTTGGAGAATCGGCTCCTGATAAGTAGATTTCTCAGCTATAAACTGGCAAGGATGTTACTTTTGGACCTGCATTTTTCATACTTTTTGCACATTCAGTTGGCTCTGGGATAGTTAAACCCCAGTGTCCTAAAAGCTAGTGCTCTGGACCAGGAACTGGGGAATGAAGTCACCTGGAAGAGGAAGGGAGGTCAAGACCGTATTCTGAAAGTGGAATTTAAAGAGAGGATGGAAAGTTACGGTTTCGGCATGATTTCTGTCTAAATAGTTGAAATACCTACCTGCTTTTTTCAGTTCAAATGAAATGGACATGCATTTTATCTGGGGTTCCTGAGATCTTTGTGGGTTCATCATAGGTGATGCTACTTCTTTCAGGGTTGTGGCCTAAGAGGTTTTTCCTAGTTAGCAGAGTCTATTTTGGGGGTATGATAAACAAGACCTCTCGCATATGACCTCTTTGAAATGGTCTACTATTTTTCTTCTTAGTTTAAAAGTTCAGATTAAAAATCATACTTGGACAAATCACAAATACTGTTTGAGATTGCTGGGGGTTTTTTTCTGGTTTTGTTTTTTTTTTTTTTTTAATTACATGTTTCCTCAAGCCACTATGAGTGCATCTGCTGTTAGCTGTATTTTGGTTTTGTGTTTAATTTTGATATATACATCGAATATAAGTTAATTCCTTTTTTTTATTTGTTGGTCTGGTTTACTTTTCTGCATGACTTGAGTAAACTAGATGTCAAGTTTTAGGATGCTTTCAGCAGTCTTCACTGGTAAGAAAACATATTTCTACGTGACTTGAGCAGATAACTTTCCTTTTTGAAAAAAAAAAAAAAAAAAAGGAAGGAAGTAGTAAACCACGAGTTTTATGTAGATTTCCAAAGTTGTCATTATATAGTGCCTTGGAGTCTTGTTTTTTCTGAATTTGGAGATTTTTAAAATTTAGTTTTACAGTATATTTTTTTTATGAACTGTGGGCTTTTTTTTCTTTTTCTGTGTGTTCATGAGAGCTTAAAAGTGAAACTCAGCCGACTGGCTGAAGCTGGAAAAGTAAGTACATAGTCTGTACAAATGCTGGAAAGGAGATGTAGGGTTTAAACGTATTTTAGTTTTAATAAATGAGTAATGTTCCTAAAGAATGTTTATTAAAATGATTTAACTTTATAGCGACATTTTAATAAAGCCTTTTATTAAAGCTTTGTGTAAAACCTAACTTCAAAGGCTCATTTACTTGAACAGCCTCCTTCTGAAAGCAGGGGTGGTGTTAGAGTCCGTATTTTCCTTGTTCCTGACACAGCGTGCCGTGGTGTCCGAGTGAGTGATGGTATAAAGACAAACAGTCCTCATTCCTCATGTGTGTGGCACTGATGGTTTTGCGTAGCACCCCGTTCCCGTCCTGCAGGTTATCACATCTGAGGTGCAACTGGGAAAAATCAGGGCCATGGTTTTGGCGGGTCTGGTAGTGCCTCCAGTATACCTGAGCCTGTGAGATTATCCATTACAGAATTACCTGCCTGTTTAAGATTTGAAAGTGTTGGTTGCTCAAGGCCTTCATTGTACTTACCTGAGTAGTTGAAAGTATTTAAGGGTGAGCCGGGCTCACTTTAAGTGCTACTGCATTGAAAATAATAGTGAGCCATTTTATTTTTTTCTTTTATGATGACAGGCTGTACAAACAGATTTTGCTGCAGTGGCATTTCCACTTTAATTGTGTATTGTTGTAGGAATAGGAGCAATATGAACAGAAGCAACTTACTGAATACAGGATAGTAACTTTAGAGGGCAGAGGGTTTATTCCAAGGACTGGACCACTCTGGTCATCCCTGCTTCTCTTTACTAGATTCTTCATTTGTTCTGCAACTTGGCAGTGAGCGTGTTGTCTCAGTATCAGGCCTTGTTCTTCAACTAATCATGCCTTGTAAGTGGGTTTTGTTTTTTGTGTGGCACTGACTCATTCTCCTAATAGGTTGATAATTTCACAGCTCCTTATCACTAGTTTGTCATTTGGAACAGAAGAAATACAACTGTAAGTCTGTCAGGTATCGGACAAGGAGGTGAAAGCATGGTGAACAGGTAAAGGCTGGGGAGGTGCAGTGCTCTCCTTCACAGTAGGGAAGGAGTGACTTTGTTACAAAAGTCATGACTGCGTGCTCTAGGAAAGCACCTTCTGAAGAGTGGCTTGGTTAAAGAGTTGTTCTTTCCCACAGGAGGGAAAAGCAGGAGACTGTATTATAATGTAAAGCCTCACTGAAATGTAGCTTGGGCTCGTTTTTAGTTAGTAACTTGTACTAGTATTCAGGATGTTCTCTGTGCGCGCTTCCGGTGCAGAAGTAACTGAGAAGTTCGAGCTTATGAGCTGTTTATTTCAGAGCAAAGCTGTTTAGATGTGTGTAGCCCTTAGTTCTGATCTCTTATTTTTGGTCTGGCAGCACTGGCGCCATAACTGAAGTAGACTGGAGGCTGGTCTTGTAGCCCTGGATTGTTTGGTATTTACCTGTGGCGTTGGTTGGTTGTGAAGCTGCTTGACTTGCAGTGCTGTGGGGTCTGTGAGGACAGAAGGTGTTTTTGAGGTGTTAAAAGGTGTATGTACAGTTCTGCAGGGGATTGTTGTACTTACAACTGAAATACACTGTCTGTATTTTGCTTCTGAACACTTAAATTTGCAGGAAGGTGCTGGTAAACTAGAAAGGGCAAGAGAGCTCACTGTTACATCTTTAAGAGACTATGGGTGTTAATTTGTGGAGTACTGGTGAAAACAATCGTGCCTTGAGTGAAAGGGAGGAGGTAATGGCCAGATTTGAAACATGCAGCCGTGAAAGAGGAGGTGAAGGTGAGCTAGGTTTAAGTGCAAAGAAATAAAGGAAAAAATACCAGGAAGAAAGCGAGGATTTGCTAACAGCATCCTAGGGTCTGGCCAAGAGGACTGCTCTGTTGGGCTGCAGTGCTTCAGATGTCCGCGGGGCTTCAGTTAGCTGTTGGGGACATCCTCAATAGCTTTTGAATTTCAGGTGGATGGCACTTAAGAGGAGTAAACTGTGTTCGCAGAGTTTGCTCCCTGTGGGAAGAGGCTTGGTGGAGGAATCCTTCCTGGGTAGCCATTGAGATGTTTTGGACAGCAGTTGTAGTGATGGTGCTGCAAGGAGTGAATAGAGACAGGTTTGAAGAGCTTGCATTGGGACTTTGCCTCCCACAGACACTTGTGTGGGAATATAGTGATTTTTTTTTTTTTTTTTTTTTTTGGAAGAGTTCTGCTGTGGGGTACATTCTTCAGCTCTTCCTACCTCTGTGTGGGCTGGAAGCCCATACAAAAGCCTCGAGTGGTTTTGTTCAGAGTTTGGAGTGGGCTGTGAAGCAGGCAGCAGAGTAGGGACATGCTCAAGAAGCACTTCTTCATGGCTGGGATAGTATGAAGTACGGTTTTATCTTTTTCTGAGACAACCAAAGAATCAAGCTCCCACTTAGCAATTGAAACTTCGTGAACCCCCATTTAGGAGCGGATTCACAAGATCTGAGTGTTTTCACAATATGAAGTATTCTGCACCTGAGCAAAATGTTGCCCTTAGTGATGCCTGTGATCCTGTTGCAGTGAAGGCGGTGTATGGGGTGGTTCATTGAGATGTTCCCAGTGTTCCCCATCCTGGCACGCAGACTCTAGAACTTCTCTGGAGCAGAGCTTCAAGCTGCTCCTGGCCCAACAGCGTTGGGAAGCTGCTGGGATTCAGAGGGTGGTTTCCAGCCCCAGAAAGTGGGAGATGAAGACTCTGTTTCTTGCTCTATTGCTCAGTGTAGCTGCAGAGTTCTGCAGTATTATTTTCCTATTTGGAAAATAAGAGGTGATGATGCTTACACACCTTGTCAGTTATGCACTGCAAATATCTTTGTAAATTAAAGCATCTGTGAAATGTTTTCACTTCCTGTCCAGCGCGGCATAGTCTGGATGTCTCGTGCATAGTCGGAGTTGCTTAGCTCTCTGGAAAAGCTAAAGCTGCCTAAAGATATCTAAAGCTCCTCTCTTCAGAGTACTGAACCACGCTGCATGTAACGCTGCAATTTCTTACCGTTTTGTACCTGTGTTCTTTTCCATCAGGTTCCTGTTAGCATCCTTGGCATTCATTTGCAGTGCAAATGGCTCCTATGAATAGGCTTCCTGTAAGAAGGATTGTTGTGCAATGTTGCGTTGCCCTAGTGTTGTTAAAATTGGGGAATCTGGAGGGATACTTCTTGGAAGCTTTAGCATCTGCAGTGTTTATGAACTGCAGGCTTGTCTGAACTGCTTGTAATCTTACTAATGGTTTGTACTGGCTGCATCAGTCTTGATGGCTATGGGAAATCAGAGAAATCTGATAGAGAGAGCTCTATTCGGCTCTTGCCAGGGCAGCTTTGCACCCCGCAGCGTGTGGTGATGCTGGCCTGGCTGGCTGTAAAGGTGCCTGCCGGAGGACCTCCTGTCGGTGCCTTGGGAGGAGCAAGACTTGAGGGATCTGCTCAGCATGGGTGTGCAGGAACCTCTCCCTTGTCTGTGCAGTGAGAGATTGGCATTTACTGCCTGCTGATTAATATAGTTGGGATTTATCTCTAGTCTTTCTTTTCATAAAGATAAACTTTTGTGCATAACTTGAGTGGGAGCTGAGGCCCAGAAGTCAGCAGACAGCCTGAGAGTGTGGAGAGGTGTTACCAAAGCCCAGATCTGGTAGTGAGGCCCATCAGCACAAGGTAAACACCCACCTCCCCATTCCAGTGTGATCCTTCCTGAGACTGCAGAGAAAATAGAGCTGCTTAGTCAACAGCTGATGGCATTTGTGTGGAGAGAGCTGTATCTGTTCCTGAAAAAAGAATTGTTAACCCTGAAGACTGCCAGCTTTGCTCTGATTTCGTCTCTTCGAGCTGTGACATCTCTGATTTCTTCTCTGCTTGTTTGCCGTAAAATCTACGTTCGCTGCTGAGAGATTGAATAAGTTGTTGAGCTTGGGACCAGCTGAAGAATTTGTGAAACGTTTGTGAGTTCACTGGGAGAATTTCTGTGGTCGCTCCTCAGAATGCATCTGTTCTCTAGGAGCAGTTGATCACAGTCCCTCAGCTGGTCCTTTGCCCTGGCTCTGTAGGGCTCTCCAAGGTGAGCTATGCCTAATAACTTGGAGACTTATACTTGCTTTCTGGAGCTGGCAGCCTAGGTGTTTCACCTATGTTGCTCTTGCTGTATCACACCTGGTTTACATGGGTATTGTCACTGCAATGATTTTTAGAAGTCTGTGTGGCAGAAATGTCAAGACTAAGGGAGTTTCACAGCCTTAAAATGCTGTGGTGGTCAGTTTAGTTGTTAGTGATGGAAAAGTGTCTTTGCCTTGAGCTGTCAGTCCTAAGATCTGGTTCCAAGAGTATGAGAACAGTTCGTGCTTTATGGGTGCCTCCTGCCCTCTGGAGCAGCAGGCAGGATTGGGTCCACTTTCTGTGCCAGTGGACAGTTTCTTCTACTGGAAGAGATTGTTCTAGATATGGCAAATGCTGCTGCAATGCATTTCCTCCTCGTTTGTCTGTTCTTTACAACTCTGCTCCTTCATGAGGCTTAGGCCCCCCCTCACTAACAAAACCACGACAATGATCGAGAGCTACATATTCTTTAAGAGTCTTGGCAGTGCAGGTTTTGGTCACTGGGGACAGAAACCTGAGCTCTGGGACTGCTCTTTCCCTGCCTTGGTTACCCAGCCTGTAAGACAGGACTGATAGTACTGGCCCTGTGAACCATCAGGAGATCCCTACCAGCTACTCACAGTCTGTTACTGTTGCTCAGATACCTAAATGCCGAGTTTACCTTACAGTTCAGCTGAATGTTGCCAGGAGGATTCTGAACAGGTTTTGCCAACAGAGCGTTATGCCAGGGATTTCTTTTGTACTTGGATTTAAATTGCTTGCTCGTGATCAGCCTCCTTGCTTTGGTGTTGAGGGAACAGGATGTTGTCTCTGTGTATTCTCCCTGGACGTTGAGCTCTCGGAGGAACCTGAACAGAGCAAAGTGGAAGGCAGAATGACTTTGGAGGCTGTAGGTAGCGTGCTTCAGCTCTGGGCTTTGGTTGTGGAGGAGTGAGAGCATAGGTACAACTCTAAGGGTAAAGATTTGGATTTGCATTTGAGTATGAGCCCTCCTGTGTGCAGGCAGCTCATGGAAATTGCTAGGTCACTTCCCTTTCCTCTTGCACTAGGGTGGCTGGGGACTGGATTTTTTGAAGCCACAGGTGGTTCTTGATGAACTGAGCTGCTCTGTCCTCTGTGGGTTTTGCCTCTGAAATGTGAAACAGCGAAGAAATAGGCTCTTTTATTTCTACCATGTCTGGCTGCAGAAGTGCTTACGGGAAGTCACGGTTTCTGAGCCTGGTGAGATGTACAGGTAGGGGCACCAGAGTCAGTTTGTGCTGGGGCTTGTCTCATTTCACACCTTTATGGCCTGAACGGGAGTGTGGTGTTGGTGCTTCCAGGTTGCTCCATGTGAGATACCTTGCTGCCTCCCTGCAGTAATCAGTTCCTGATTCTGAGAGGTATGACAGCCCTGCAGCGCTGCCTCTTGGGTCAGAGACCTGACAAGCTGGCACCAATGGATCGGTTCCTTCTTCACAGCATGAGGAGACAGATGGGCAGAAAACTGACTCTGTTTTTCTGGAAGGCTCTTGTAGACAGACACTCCTTTCAAGGAAATAATTAACTGCACACCTTTGGTTTTCCGCTTCTTGAAAAGGAGGGGGAGTTTCATGAGCTCATGATCTCATAAGTACTTTCTGGGAGCCTGCTTTCTAACTGGATTTTTTTTTCCTCTGTGCCAGTCTTGCATCCTCAGGATGAGGTATTTCTTATCTTTGTCTGTGTCCTCAATTACTGGAGGTCAGGGCTCCTTTTCAGGGTGTGACATTGACTAAGCAGCCCTTACAGAAAAGACCCAGAACTCGTTAATGTGTGTGTGTAAATACAATTGAGCACTTCTGCAGACTCAAATCTGCTTTATCTGTTTTACAGTAAGTTATAAATCTGCCCTTTCTGGCTGCCTTCCTCTGCTGCCTGCCTTCCTAGCACTGGGAAAGCTGTTAGCAGAGAGGTGAGGCTTCTTTGTTTCACAGGCCCAACCTAAGATTATGGAGATCTGTTTTCTCTAGAATTGTGCGGTGGTTCACTAACAGTAGTCGTGATTCCCAGCCTGTTGGTACATTTGTAGGAGGGGGCAGCAGGTGGGCTTGGTGAAGATACAGAAAATGAGGTCATCTTACAGGACATGCCCTTTCTGCCCTCCCTGTTGTCACGTTTTGTCTCAGCCTGTACGGCTCCACGCAGTGAGACTTGGTGGTAGATATACTGTCCAGAAGGCTCTGCCTCTGCTCTTCATCGTTCTGCTGCATGTCTCAAATCTAGGGTGGCTTGGCTTAGAGAGGCCTGATGATGGGACTGGCCAGCGGGCAAGTCTTCTGGCAGACAGCCTCCGACAGTATTACTCAGCTAGCAGCATACCTCTGCAATACATTGTGGGAGATGTGATCCTCGTCTCCCATTCCCTGTTTTTACAAGGAGACAAGGTTCATAAGAGATGCGGAGAGTAGCTGGAATTGTGGAGAATTAAAATAACTGGTACTGCCAAACGTACCTGTTCAGCTAAGCAAGACGGGTCCCCCCTTGTGAATCAGGAGCTGTCTTTGCTATGGGTTGTCTATCTTTTCTCTGCACTGCAAACTGCTGACTTGCTCTTCCCTGCCTGGCGGGACTTGGTGCCATATCCAGGATCTTGGCAGACCCTTTTTCAGGTGTACCAACAAATCTTAGCAGCTCCCTTTGAAAACAACGCAACAGAATGACAGCAAGTGGCTTCTTCTGGCCTAGGCTCTTGCTACAGCCTCTGTCTGCTGCACAGCTCTTCTGCACTGATTCTGTTGACTTTGTGCTTTGATGCTGATGTTCTACTGTTGCTCCCCTCTTTACTAAGCAGTCTCTCCTAGGAAGTGCACGCTCATCTGGTCCCTTCCCTGCTAGGCTGATGATCCCTGCCTGGCCCAAACAGGGCTTCTACAGGATACAAGTGCACGTGGCACCAAGCCCCTAGGGCAGCTGGTCACGCTGTTTCACCAAAGCTCTTCCAAGGGCAGCCAGTGGTGTCTGTCGTTGCTGAGGCAGGTAGCAGCTGTTTCACAAATACCTGAGTCTTGGTCAGAGGTGTTTCAGGAGAAGTAGTGGTGTCTCCCTGTGTAAGTGTTTAGCTATGAGAAGTACCAGCAAAACTGACCATGTATATTTAAAGAAGAGCGAATATCACTAGTCTTCTGTAAAACCTTTTTTTTTTTTTTTTAAAGTTTCATGTTACCAGTTCCATTAGAAACCACAATAGAATTCAGTTTAACATCAACTCCAAGCACTACTTCTCTTTGCTCTTCTTTTGCAACCTGTGAGTTTCTGAAAAATTTGTCTAAGAATTCAGGTCAAAAGTCTTCCTGCTTCTGGAGAAAAACCTTTTCACTTTTCACATTTCCATCCTGTTGCTTTGTTTGTGATTGCTGCTGTGAAGTGAGCAAGGAGTGAAGGTCTGCAGTGGTCTTGGGTCCTTTGCCTGACTGATCGTGCTCAGTCTAGAGCTCAGTGGTGTGTGAGTAGCTGAAGTGATTCTTTCCAGTGTGTGTGTTACCTTTCATAAATCTGTTTGCCCTGCTGAATTAAAGCTGGCCAGCTTCCAGGTATTCAAGCTCCATTGAAGTCTTGTGAATAAAAGACCAGCAGCCCAGCCTCCTTCATACATAGATTTACAAAGAGCTTTGCAGACAATCCTGTTTGTCAGGAGTCTCTCCCTTTGACCGTGTTTTCAGCTCAGGGATTTCCAGTTGTTACCAGTGCCAGTAAGACAAAGTTTTCACATGGCTCTTTTTGCAGGACGGGCTCCCTGTGCTCGGTAGACCCCTGCTGTAGCTCCAAGACTTGCATGCTCTGGCACTTAAAATGTCACTGTTGCTTTCTGTGCATTTGAACATCTGCTTTTAAAAGACAACTAGATGGGTTAGTTCCCACACATGAGATCCTGGGCAACACAATGTGGACATGACGACTCCTGGATAGCAAAGCACTCTTCCCAGGAAGTGATTCTGGTGCCGTTGTTTGTACTCGAAGGCCTCTAATGTAACTGGTCATACTGCAGTATTTTCTGATTCTTCCGAGACACACAGTGTTTTGCACTCTGGTGCTGTCTTTGGATCTTACAGGAGACATTGCTAGTCATCAGAACTGGAAGAGCTAAGCTCCACGCTAAAATTGATAATGAACTCTCCCCAAAGACCTCTATAAAGCCAGAGAGAAACCTTGCAGAAATGCTGGTGATTGATTATTTTTTTTATTATTATTATTTCTCTGTAGCAGTGGCTAATATTTTCCTTAGGGTCAGCTGTTGAACACAGGGACCCTGAGCACAGGTCAGAGGCTTTCGTGAGGCTTTCGGTTTTCAGCATCAGCATGTGCCTTCTGGTTCTAGCTCTCCTAATAATAAGCATGCAGGCTGGCAGTTCAGTTCTTATGGAGCTTGATTTTTATTGGAAACGGCTTTGCTCTGCAAGACTGGGAGGCCTTCATGATCCCTGCCTGGATTCTCTCCTTGACTCTGTGGTGGGAAAATAGTCCAGTGTCCTGACAGCCTGGGGAGGCTCTGTGGCCTCTCTGAAGTGCTGTGGGTGACTTGGGTGCTGAGTGATCCCCCGGGCCAGTAACACCCATGGACTAGCTCAGGTCTGCAGCTGGCCGCTGTCAGGCGGGACCGGCAGCAAGGTCTCAGCGCCTCTGCAGCCTCTTCGCACGGCGAATGTGTGGAAAGCACCTCCCATCTGTGGACTTGTTTTGCCCTTTAGAGCGCACAACGTAACACACAAACAAAGCTGTGCTTCACGTTTTCGGCTTCAAAGCAGTGAAGGAGTTCAAAGTAAATTTTCCTTATCCAGACAGCAGTTTGGCTGCCCCAGAAAGTTTGACAAGGGGCTTTATCCCAATGTGTCCCCAGCTTCTCTGCTCTGAAGTGGTTGTTTATTCCTCTCGCATCCTTTTAATGATATAAGATGTAATCAAGAGGCAGCTGAGGCCCAGTTACATAACTGGTTGTCAGGGTTTCTGTTTGGCAGCTTACCCTGCATGCTGTTTGCACGCTGACTTTCAGGAACCCAGCGATTTTCTGTTAACTAGCTAACTCCTGAACCTGATGTGATAGTTGTTTTTATTTTCCTCATGCCTGCTGATTTTGTCTGGTTTTGAGTTTTCTAAACCTCAAAGTAGGTTTTGTTGCTTGGGATTGTGTGAGGTTGGTACAGAATTGACGTGATCCCGATGGACTCTGAGCCGGGCTCCCTCTGCAAGGCTCAATATACCTGTAAAAGCAGGTGCCTGTGCTGTTGCCAGCGCAGCTGAGGGCTGGTGTGCAGCACCCTCTGTGTTCGCTCTAGTCCGGGGCTCCCCACAACTCTGCCAATCCAGACAGGTCATTGTTCTCGGCCCAGCTTCTGCTTTCCTGCCAAGTCTGTGCTAATCAGTGTTTTTTCTCCGTCTCTTTTATGTCTGTCCTACTAATAAAATACAGTGGAAATGGGCAAGTGAGGGAGGAGCTGTTGTTTTCTTTGGCACATGGTGTCCATCTGAGCAAAGATTGAACCAGACTGGAGCCAAAGATCTATTTGCTGCTCTGTGGTGCCTCAAGAATACTGGCCAGCCCTGTTGTCTCTGTAAGCCTTTGTGCTGCGGCCACTTCCAG
Organism: Chlamydotis macqueenii; assembly: GCF_036417535.1. Classification (NCBI taxonomy): domain Eukaryota; kingdom Metazoa; phylum Chordata; class Aves; order Otidiformes; family Otididae; genus Chlamydotis; species Chlamydotis macqueenii. The sequence goes on along the minus strand of NC_141575.1, from coordinate 5,542,540 downwards.
CAAAGGTGACTGAGTGAGGCTTCTTGTGGAGCCTGGTGTTTTTCCTGAGCATCCCGTGGATGCTGTTACTGAGTGAAAGAAAATACTTTTCTTTCTCTATCCCTGACTGCACTGCTTGCTGCCTAGCACACAGCCTCTTGCTCTTGCCAGGCCCGATTTAAATCCTGCAGTGGAAGAACGAACGCTGCGTGGTGCCAGGTTTGTTGGTCAGAAACTTGCCCCCTGGCAGCCTTTAGATGGGCTTTACTCAGCTAGTTGCAGATCGCAGTACGTTCTCAAACTGGCTGTGTCCAACGTGTTTGTGGTCTGTGGTTTATTTTACATAATGCGTGGTGGACTAATCCTCTTACCTGGAAATCATGTTTGATAAGGCATTACTGGTGAAAGTTGTAGCCTCTGGTCAGATACGGTTTGTTTCGGAAAGAGGGATTTCTGACTGCATTGGAAATGTACTTTCAGCTGGATGAGTTTCAGGAAGGGTAAAGGATGGGAAAGTCGGATATATATGGTGTTTTGTTACTCAGACATAGAGAGTTGAAACCCTAAGATGGGACCTAGCAGATGGTGTAATAAAATTGCCAGCAGTTTTAGGCTTGAAGTGGAGGCTTTACAACAAGAAATCTAGAAATTGAAGATATGTGTGAAAAGGTTAGATTAAGCTCCTAGATCTGAAAAAATTTAGAACAGAGAATTATCCTTGGGGAAAAAAAAAAAAAAGAAAGGTCCATTGAAAGTAACCAAGGTTTCTTTTCTGAGATAAACGTTTACCTGCAATGTGTGCGTTCTCTGTGTTTCACTTTGTCCTAGGCTCCAAGAGCCAAAAAGTGAAAGCAAAGAGACTGCTGTGTGGAGGGTGTTAATCACAGCGTGTTGTGCCAGCAAAGATCAGAGTGAAAAATTAACAAACCATTGTGAAAAGTATATTTATAGCGAAAAACAGTGTTGAAGGTGCCAGCAGTAGAGAAAATGTAATCTTTTTTAATAAAGTGTTTTTGGGATTCACAGTAGAATTGCTGAACCCACAGGTTCAAGGATCTAAAATTGTTTAATTTGAGCAGTTTTTTGGACTCTAACTCTCATGGCCAGCAGAAGGGAAAAAGGAATTTGAAGAAATAACTCTGCCTTCAGGTGATGCTATAGAAGCATTAATTGCTGGTACGAGGCATTAACTGTGGCCAGTGTGGAACCATAATCCTAAACATTATAAACCTGGCTGCCGGTGCTTCAGTGGGAAACCCAATGGTAAATTCCAGTGGGGGATAAGATACAGTGTTTTTCTGTCATTTACGTTTAGGAATCCTTGTGCATAGCTGCTTATTGTTAGACTTATTATTTTAAAGCAAGGACTGTGTTGACCACCCTCTCTTGTATTTTCATGCATAAAGAAGCTCACTTCTTACAGCATAATTTTTTTTTTTTCTTCTGAGAGAATTGTGTTCTTGGAGCCCTTTTCATTCAATTTATTAATCTTAAATCCCACAAGCTTCTTGTGACTAAAGAGGAGGGAGCTAAAACCTTGGAACTTAGTGTGTGCACTCACTGTATATCTGCAGTTGTGCATGTCTTACTCTTTGCATATCTGTGGCTAAATAATCTGTTTGATGGCGTTTCCCTGGTTCCCTTTTTGTTAAAAGGCAGATCGGGAGCGGCGCAGAGAAATTTCCTTACTAGATGACATTTCATCGCAATGTCCGATCGTTTGGGGCAAATAACCAAGGGAAAGGATGGGAAAAGCAAGTACTCGACTCTCAGCCTGTTTGATAAGTATAAAGGAAAGTCAATAGAAGCTATCAGAACCACAGGTAAGAAATGCCTTCAGAAAGTTCCTTTTGGTGTCTTCCAAGAGTGGTGTTGCAGAGCTAATTCAGGCTGTTGGGCCTGTGGGTAGGATGCCCAGTGGGAAGCAGCTGGGTTGCAGAGCTGTTTGTGCTGCTGTCTAAGCCTTCGTTTCATTAGGACTTAAGGAAAATGTCTGCGGCTCTTTGTGCTGCTGTTATTTTAGAGACATGGAGGAATTACGACAGAACAGCTGGGGAACTATTGACCCTTCCCTTTAGCCTGTGTTCTTGCTGCAAAGTGGTCAAGTTGCAAACTTGAGTGAAGGCTTACTGGGGCCTTGGGCACTTCATTTAAGCTGACTGAAGTGCCATAAGTTGATCAGACCGTGTGAGAGGTGACAGTTGGGGACTGAAGGCCTCTGGGGAAGAACTTGAGTTAGTTTTGTGTGGAAATGTGATGGACAGTAGATGATGGGGTCAAAAAAATGCAGCCATTGCCTGGACTGGCTCTGGGTTTGGTGTGGGAATAGAAAACCAAAGAAAATAAAATACCATCCTAATAAATGCGATCTGTTGAGTAGCGCTGGAAAATCTAGACCTCAGGACTCCTGGGTTAGATTACTGTCTGATAAGAGGTGGACTTGGATGGACATTTCCCCAAGCTGTGAAAGTGCAATGCTGCTTCTCTTTGTTGAAATGAAAGAGGAGTATCTGCACAGGTAGCAAAAAGACTCTGTGGGCATTTTCTGTTAGGGAGAATTGTTTCTCTCCCCCTCCTGACTGCTGTAGGAGACTGCCCGTTAGCCAGCTGCTGTAACAGACAGCTGCCTTGTCGTGGTCCTGTGGGAAATGACCCGTGTGTTGACATAGCAGCAGTGGTGCTGCTTGTCACACAGTTCTACTGGGACTGCACCCAGCCATGGTGTGCTAATTAAGGTTACTTATCTAGGAGGATATAGCTCTCTATGACCTGTTGTTGTTCCTTTCTCGCTAGTTATTCCTAGACATGGCTTACAGAGTCTCGGGAAAGTTGCTGCTGCCCGGCGCATGCCACCTCCTGCAAACTTGCCTAGCTTGAAGTCTGAGAACAAAGGAAACGACCCCAACATCGTTATAGTACCCAAGGACGGTACAGGATGGGCAAACAAGCAGGATCAGCCAGACCAAAAGAGGTATGTAGAGCTACTCTTTGCTAAGTTTTGTCAGGCAAGCAGCAGGAGTTGTGCACTGCTGTGCTATGTGTTGGACCATACAGTGATCAGTTCTCTGTTGTCCATGCCAGCGTAGAGCCAATGTTAACTTGATCTTTTTAGCAACTGCTGTATTGCCAGGGCTGTTTGTCTTCTTGCCTTCCTTCCCCTTTGATCTCACCTCTGCTGTCTCTTTTCAGTTCCAGTGCGACGGCTGCACAGCTGCAGGAGTCGCTGCCGCAGCAGGGTTTGCAGAAATCTGTCTCCAATTTGCAGAAGCCGACACAGTCAATCAGTCAGGAGGTAGGTGCAAGCGGTCTCTGTGACTGCCACCCTGCTTCCCCTGTCCCCAGACAGCCTGAGGGTTTTCGTTAATTGTCTGTGTTGCATTGCCCAAGTAAGAATCAGCAGACTTCAATTTACAGAACAGCTCCTGTTTAATCAATTCTTGTAGAATTCACTGTCTTGACTCCCAGTTACTGTGCCTCAGGAATGCTGTCCTGCAGTTAGGGTATAATTCTGTACATGTTACCTCTGAACTTTTCAAGTGTGCGCAGAAAGTCTAGCTTCAGTCTAGAAAGAATGGCTGGAATGTGGGATGGCTGGTTAGCACTTCTAAACTATTTTACTGTGGGTCTAATTCAAGTGCTTGGTGACAGCAGATCCAGCTCTTTCTCCCAGCCTGATGAGACTTGATAAGAAGAGATCTGGTCATGTGGGGGAAGTAGCCAGTGTCAGGACCTGAAAAAGCTACTGGCAAGTAAGAAAGCTTCCCTAGACAGTGCAGCAACCTGACCGCTCTGTGCTGCAGATTTCACACTTAGTTTAAAAAAAAAATTCCCAGTCCTTGAGGTTCAGAGAAATCAGGACAGGAGTTATGATTTGAAGAGGAGAAGAGTGGTTAATGCATGAGAAAGTAGGATAGCCTTCAAGCTGAGTTGTAGCGTGAAACAAATCTAGAGGATTAAGAGGGGCCATTTGGGAAAATGCTACAGAACAAAGGGAAAGCTTGATTAGAAGGAGGAAAGCAAGAGGAATGGTTTGAGGAAATAGTTGATGATGATGAGCAGAAGAGGGGTGAGAGGCAGGGCAGAGAAGGTTTTTGCTGTAGCATCATAGTACACCGGAGTGGGGTGCAGCTAACCTTAGCCTCAACAAGAAGCTGGGGACATCTGTGGTATCCAGTGACATCTGGGTGATCTAGAGATCTGACCCGTAGCAGGTGCCAGCCAGGAAATGAGAAACAGTCATGAGACTTCACTGATCCGTGGGCATTGGGGGTTTTTTGTGTGTTGTTTTCAGAGTACAAATTCAGTGCCAGGTGGACCAAAGTCATGGGCACAGCTGAATGGAAAGCCAGCAGGACAAGAAGGTGGTGAGTATGATAAACAGAAATGGATTTGGGTATGCGCCTGTTTCTCCCAAACAGGCGTGAGGTTGAGTGGACTCCACTTCTTTTTCCTGCCCTCCCTGTCTAGACTGGTGTGGAATGGGACACAGCTGTCTTGGTTACAGTGCAGTGAGGCCATATGGGGCTTGTTTTTAATCTATGCATTGTGTTGGCTGGAATGATGTGAGTGCATCTGTTCAGGTCTGCCCGTGCAAGACCTAGCTTGAACAGAATGTGTTGCCACCTTGAACCAGAATGATTCATGCACTTGGGAAGCATCAGGGAGTTCAGGGAGGTGAAGGTTTTGAAAGAAGGGAAACATCTGCCCCCTTAATAAGCATCTTCCATTAGGCCAGAGCAGTGTGTAATAAAGGTGCAGAAAACAGAGTGGAAAAGGGGAGAGGGGTTTGTTTAGAAGAAAGGAGAAGAGAGGTCATCGCAGACTGGAAATGCTGGTATCTCCATGGCTAGTGGCATGGGGAGCTTCACCTAATTAGGTGGTGAAAAGTGAGGCTGTAATGATAATACTCAGGGAGGCTGTTCACAGCATCCTTGGTCCCAGGGTACTGTGCTGTAGGTGGGTGGAAGTGACGCTGGAGCTGTTGCAGGATGCACTTGCTTACACCTTGGCTTAGGCCTTTCTGTTAAGTCTCCCTGAGTAACTGTGCTCCTAATGACTTCTGCTTGACTGGGGATCCTGAAGCAGTGTTAACATAAATAGTTGTCTTCAGATACATCGATTTCCACACAGGAGGTGGTTTCCAGCTGCACTGAGTACTACCATTAAAACTGGAGTGAGAATAACAGCTCAGTTCTGCTGTTTTAATGTGAGCAGATCTGGAACCGTTCAGATGTCCAGTGAAATTGCAGAGAGATTCGAAAGAACTGAGACGGCAGCAGATTGCAGAAATGGAGGGGAGAAACTTATCCTAATTTAAATGAGTCCTGTAATGAGACGGTGCTTTTCAAAGACTAAATATTAAAGCAGAGACTTGTGCTTTTCTGAGGTTGGTGGCCAGTGCAAAGACTGTGTCCTGTTTGGTTAATTGGTGCTTTTTTGAGACTGTTGCTGTGCGGACCTCCTGTATGGTCATTTTGAAATCTGATCGTCTAACAATGAATGTTCTTAAAGATTTTTTGAAAACTCATTCTAGGTCACACTTATCAATATAGAGTTCTCAACCCAAGAAAAGAGTTGCATATGTGGTTAAGAGCAGCTTAATTAGAAGGTAATTGAATCACAGAAGCATCAGAAATCAGAAAGGACTTCTTAGGCCATCCCATCCTCACATCTCTTCTCCAGTGACATTGAACAGTTGCTTTTCCTTCTAAACTAATACAGCAGTTTCTAATATTATAGACAAAGAGGAAAGTTTTTTGTTTTGTTGGTTTTTTTGGGGTTTTTTTGTTGCTTTTTGCCCTCTTTCAGGTATTACTGCTGTAAAAATTTTTTTGGAGGGCCTATCCTGAAGAAATGTGGTATAGTAAATTAATTATGAACTGCTCCATGCCTGTGTCTTCTGTATAAGGAACAACTGAGAAAAAAAAGATGCACCAAACTTTTATCAGTGGGATGCTGCCTAGGGTTAGAGTGCAAATTGTGCAGCCTTACTTGGGGAGTGGAAGTCTCCCCTGAAAGACACTTATGTATGTGTTTTTTAGTATTTTCATTCTAGTTCAGTAGAATAGTGCTGTAGAAACCAGAACTCTTGGCACATCTCAGATATTGTGTGGTGTATTTGAGAAGTGGTGGTGTTCTGTATTCTCATCTGTCCAAAATATGTGAAGGTGTTATGTGCAGCAGTTGCAGTGTCTTCCCTGGAAGTCTTTAGATGGTAGGTCTTGTGCAATGTGCAAGTTCCAGAAAGTGAAAATTACTTAAAGAAGCCAATCCTTCTTGACTGTTCAGGGCAAGGAAGGATAAAGATATTTAGATGAGTCTCTTTGTCAGCTCTTCAGTACTGACTGCTGATACTTCATGGTAATTCTGAGATGCCTTTTTTAAAAAGAGCATTAGCCAAGTAACACCAAGAAACAGTTATCAAAAAACCAATTTTTTTTTAATGTTTAGCAGTGCAATAATGCTGACAATTTCCTTTTTTTCAGTGTTACCTTGCCAACAGATTCAGGAGAATTGCTGTGTGTTGTTCTCCGGTCACTGGCAGATCTTTAGAATGGACAGAAAGCTGTCATTTTCGGGTGACCGATGACTCAGCAAGACCATTTGCCAGTGACTGGGAATGAACCTGGCCTGATCTGGCCAGCAGTCTGCATCTTAAAAATGCTGCGGCAGGGAGGAGAGCAGGGTATAGCATATAGCACTTGGTCCTTTATCTGTGGTCTTTTACTGAGTATATTGCCAGAAATCTTAACAATAGACTTCCTCAGTAGAGTGAGATCTGAGCAGAAAGAGGCTGAATAGAAATGTCAAATACTTGATAACAGGGTATCATCTATAAGCGATCTTGCAGAATTTATCGCTCTGCCTCAGTCTGAATTTTGTACTTTACAAAAATAATTGGAAGCTGAGAAAGTTCACTCTGACTTCATTGAAAACGAGAATTTAAATGAAGATCCCAAGTTACATGTGTAGGAGTACTGGGTGAGGACATGTGTTGTCGTGTTGGTGACAGTGTCTGAGAGTGTTTTGGATGTGAACGGAGGTGCTGGTACGATAGTAATTTGGGTTTAAATGTGCTGGAGGCCTGTATTCTCAGGAAACGTGTTTCCAGGCTGATCTCGTACAGGGATTGAACAAGTGGAAAGATCTTCTCTGAGTCCCACACTTCATTTGTCTGACAGGTTCAAGGGCCTCAAGCCGACTGTTATCCTTCTCTCCCGAGGAATTTCCGACGCTGAAAGCAGCTGGCGAGCAGGACAAGGTTGGCAAAGAAAAGGGCGCCTTAGATCCGTCGTATGGGCCAGGACCAAGCCTCCGCCCCCAGAGTAAGTGGGTGATTGTGTCTTTCTGCCCTGTCCCAGCTCATAACCTCATAGCCTGTGTTTTGGATGGGGGAATGCTGGATCGCAGTAGTGTCAGGCATTCCATCCCTACATTTCCTTTTATCTTTTTATGAGCTCACATGTGTCAAGCTGCTTAGCAAATGACCACAGATTTGCGTGTAGGGCTGATGTTCACTGCCTGAGTTCTGTGGTCCAGACAGCCAAGTACAGACTGTCATTTATTATTGTTTCCTAAAAATTGTGGTGTGTGATTTTGCAAAGCAGATCTCTTCCCCCTGGGCTAAGGGAGAGTCACAAGTGAAATGGGTGGGTGGAGTAACGTGGCTTCTCTTTGAGTGTTTGTGCATGATCTGATTGATCTTAACCCTGCAGGATAAGGACTGTGGAGATGGGGAGAAGAGCTGGTTGGAATTTAGGCTTATTGACAGCTAAGGACACCGCTGGTGTGGCAATTACTTTATAATGGCTGATGCTGCTAGTCTCTTAGGAAAATAAATGCATTTGGAAATTTTCCATGGTCCCTGATGTTTTTCTACGTGCCGAGTGTAGTTAGGGCTTGACCGGAGTATTTGAGTTTTGAGACTTTTTGGCAGAGTGACTCTCTGCATTTACAAATATTAACATAATTACTACCTCCTTTCCAGATGTCACCAGTTGGAGGGAGGGCGGTGGGAGGAACATAACCTCTGCCACATCTCTGACCGCCTCCCCTGCTGAGCTGGGCAGCAAGACCTCTAGCACCGGAGACGGAGCCCCCTCCTCAGTGAGTGCCAGCGATCCGAAGGAGCCGTCTCTCCGCCCAGCTCAGCCTGTCCGAAAAGGGGCTTCACAGTTCATGGGAAATGTCTACCAACCACCTACGTACCATGACATGCTACCTGCTTTTGTAAGTTGCCCTTTCCCCACAGCTGCGTGCTGCTTACGTGTGTGTGGGTTGAAGAAGTCAGCTGAGGTATCTGTATTTTGGACTCTCGGTTGATTCTCAGGACTTGCTCAAGGATCATTCTCTTGATCTATTTTTAGTTTCCCCTTTTGTGCATTTACCCTTTCGTGCTAGAATAATGTAGCACAGCCTTGCTCAGCCCAAGGAAGAGAGTTGCTGATTTCCCGCTAGAGCTGGAGAGGGTGACCATTAGCACATGGCCTGTAAGGCAGCCAGACATGAAATGTTTGTTTTCCCCTTGCACGAATGCAGCTACTGTTTTCATGTTGTAACCTAATCTAGGTGAGCCTTCCCGTGGCAAGGAGTAAAGACAGACTATTCTGTTTTGCCTTGTTCTAGATGTGTCCACAACAGCCATCTGAGACCCCTGCATCGCTGGACCGAGGGTCTTTCCCCCTTCCTCAGCTTCGGCTTGAGCCCCGGGTACCTTTCAGACAGTACCAGATGAATGACCAGGATGGGTAAGGCTGCCATGACTTTGTCCCAGTTGAGAGCAGGTTTAGAGCGTGCCATGAACCTTAAACTATGCAAGAATTTGGGGCAGGGATCCAGGTGCATGGGTGAAGCTGCAGGCAGCCACAGAGGAAACCTAATTTTACCCAAAGCAGCAGGGCTTTGCTCCAGGTACAGCAGCATCTGAAATGCCGCAGGACTGTACGCACTGTGTGTCTGAATAGCAGGTGGACGTGAGAAGTAGTTGTGTGTGATCCTGGACTAGAAACGTTGCAGCTCTGATCTGTAAAGCCCTTGGAAGTGGGTACAAGGTAGACAAGGGAAAAAAACTTTGCTGGACAGGAAGAGGAACTTGGAACCTTTGTCTATAAGTGCATGGTAGAAAAGGGCTGGTTCACTGTTGCAGACTCAGCTCTACATTCTTCTCCGTTTGCTATTTCTAACCATTTCTTTGCATTTCTCTGTAGAAAAGAGAACAGGCTCAGCCTGTCTCGCCCAACACGTCCAATTCGGCAGCAAATAGAGAGAGCACCTCGGCCCACCATTATCAATGCAGAGAACCTAAAGGGACTGGATGAACTAGACACTGATGCAGATGACGGATGGGCAGGTAAAGTGCTGCCATTGTCTGGCTTTGGGCAGTGGCTTAGGAGGTGAAGCAAAGCAGTTACTCCTCTCTGAAGCACGAAATAGCTGGGATGTACTGGTGGCTCTGTTTCACTGTGGCCACAAAAGGAAGGAGGGGAAGCAAAGAGTGGTCTGTGTAGTTGTGAAATTGCTGTTGGTGTAAATGATGACACAATGGATCCTTCTGATCCTTCCCACTGTACTCAAGGAACCGGATCTGAAGACTCCTAGAAGCTGAAAACACCAAACAGCAGGAGGATAGCAGTTTGGCTGCTGGGAAGAAGAGTTAGTCATACCTTTTCAGTAATGGCATTCAATATCCAATTACACAGTCTAGCTTGGTTGGCTGTCTCTTCACTCGCAGCCTCTGGTTCCCAGACTGCTTGCTGCTCCTTTTCTGTGACCAGTGCAAATGCTCAGCAGTGTGGGTCCACACTATTCACGTCATTGCCAGTACCTCTGGTGAAGTGAACTTCAATTTTCCAAGTATTTTATGCGAAGTCTGTGCATTCTGTGGTTTAGTGGCAGAGGGCATAAGCTTTATCAGGACAAGGACCCTATTTCTTTCCTTTCATATATCCCTTCTCCAATCTTGCCTTTGTAGGCATTCATGATGAAGTGGATTACTCTGAGAAACTAAAGTTTAGTGAAGATGAAGAAGAGGAAGAAACTCTTAAAGATGGAAGACAGAAGTGGTAAGAAGTGGCTGTATTTGCACCTACAGTTGTTTGAATAAAAGTAAACAGTACCATGATCTTTTTTAAACTTGTTCTAAGTGTTGAGGCTTGATCCCCCTGATTCGTACTGTGACTTTGGTGATTCCACTGGCCATTGTTTGCGTGGGACTCAAGGATGTGCATGGGTCTTGAAGCTGAGCGCCAGGATGCCAGACTATTTTCCCCCTCCCCTTTCTGTGTCTCACCTTTATCCTGCTGCACAATAGTGATGTTAATCCTTATACACCTTAGGAAGAAAGCCTCATTGCTTGTTCTGGTGTGTTTTTGGTTTTTTGGCTCTTTCCTTTCTGTTAGTCATTTGCCTTTGCCACTTGATAAGACTGCAAGTGCTTTTTCAGGAAAGTAGCAAATGTAATAGCAAAGCTGTTTGTATGACAGGAACAGCTGGGATCCCAGAAGGCAGCGACAGTTGTCCCTGAGCTCTGCAGACAGTGCAGATGTCAAACACACCGTGGAGGAAGGAAAGAACTGGGGCGACTCAGTTAGCGCATCCCGGTCAGTCCGGAAAGTGCAGGATTCACAGCAGCCTCCGAGGAAGCTGAATGGCTGGAGCTCTGCATCTGAATACCAGGTAGGTTGAACTTAATGTGAGTGGGCTTGTGCTGCTGGATGTGACACACTGCTGTCCTTAAGAGGCTAGTTTGATGTTTTATTGAAAATGAGATGCTGATGGATTTCTCAATTCTTTGTTTATATCTAACTGGAGAGAAATCCATCTGCATAGCACTCCCGTTAGAGAAGATAAATTGAAGCTGGTTCAAAGCAATGTGATTGTCAGACAGTGAGAAAATGGAGATATTGAACCAGATAACAATAACTCCTGACCGAAAGAGGGATTTGTGTGAGGATCGGGGAAGGGGAGTCAGGAGGGGATTTTCTCAGCGTGGGATGCAGAGCTCAAGATACAGATGTTTGGGCCATGCGTTGGGAAAACGTTTTGGAATGCTTTTCCTTTGGCAGAAGCCCACACTGGGAAGTATTCACAGACAGCAGTCCCTTGAGGATAAAGAAGAAAAGGTGCCACTGAGACAGAAGTTTGTGCACTCTGAGATGTCAGAGGCTGTTGAGAGAGCCAGGAAGCGACGGGAGGAGGAGGAGCGGCGAGCTAGGGAGGAGCGTCTGGCAGCCTGTGCTGCAAAGCTGAAACAACTTGATCAGAAATGCAAACTGGCTCAGAAGAGCGGGGAGACCCAGAAACACACAGAGAATGAGGAGCTGCGACCTCCAAGCACAGAGAAGAACACTGTGCAAGAGAATGGTCATGCTTTCCGTAGAGGTAAAGAAACGTTGTTTGCCTCACTTTGTAAAAACTGCTTTTTTACTGTTGTGCAGGTCTCTTACCTGAAATCTGAGGGAGTTCCAGGAGAGGGCATTCAGAGGATACTTCACTTGCACTTGAGAGATTAGGTGCTTCACGTATTCTGCAGAGTGTTTTAGATTGGTGATGAGGGTTCATTTAAAAAAAAAAAAAAAATCCTGTTAAAATAAGTGCAGACTTCTTTGGTTGCCTTTATCTATGCTCAGTCAGCTGTGCTAGCAGAGACTGTGTTGGAATGGGCCTCTTGGTCTTCTCATGACTGGATGATGATATTAAGAAAGTGCTCATGGGCCACAGATCAGAAAATTGATTATAACTAAGTGCTGGCAGATTTAAGGAGTAACAGCCAATACTTAAGCAGAAGGCTGATGGCAGAGATGGATTTTGGAATTTATAACTAAAACAAGATGGACAGAGCCCTCTAGAGCTGTCAAGGTAACACAGGACTTGTTCACACTTGTGTATGTTGTGGTGTGGTGGTGCACTCACAAGCCTTGTCATGAGCAGGACTCTTCAAGGCTTATTTTCTTCTCTGCAGCAACCCCTGAGTTTCATGCACAGGATGTCTCTGTTGGCTATCTGGAAGAGGAGACTCCTGCCCCAGCAGCAGCAGCCCAAAGCGGCAGCGAGGAGGAGCTCAGAGAAGCTCCCTCCCCGGCACAGGAGTTCAACAAATACCAGAAGTCTCTTCCCCCACGATTCCAGAGGCAGCAACAGCAACAGCAGCAGGTAATAGGTGTGACACTCCTGCCCCTTTTCCTTTAGACCACCGCCAACTCGTTACATTTGCTTGGTTCTCAACACAATTGGCTCCAACTAACCAATTGTCTTTGAGCTGGGAGGTGATAAATGGGACTTTTACCCTGGCCTTTTTCAGTACTTTGAATCACAGATGTATCCTGTCTGACGGAGGTTAAAGGGCTCTATATAGGTTACATGAATTTTCTGTGTACCCTGCGATGCTGGGGCTGTTGTGGTTGAGGTTTTCTGTGGCTGGGGAGAGGCGTGGGCAGCCCAGGTTTGTCACTTGCTTGGAAGAAGAGTAGACGCTGCTGTCAGAAATGTTGACTTGTCTTGCATGGTCGTCTTGGTGTCTCCTGACAATGTTGAAGTCTTAGGACTAGGTGGTTTGTGTCAGAGCTCTGATTTGCAAATGTATGTATGCAAGAGAAGCTGGGAATGTTCCCCTTCCTGTGTCCAAAGTCAGGAGAGCCGCGGTGGCTGCCTTGGTGCTTGCTGTAGGCCTAATCCAGTGAAAGCTCTAATGCCTTTGGCAGGCAGTGAACCTGGTGAACATCTGTTCTGTTCTTGTTCCCTGGCAGAAGATGAGAGCTGCTGTTCTTCAGCACTGCTGCAGTGACAGGGAGCTGAACGTACAGGCCAAGGGAAAGGAAAAGCTTTGGGGATCAGCTTCTTCCATTTCACTTTGCGCTTCCTGAGCCCTTACCCTCTATGGGCAACCATTTGCTTGCTGGGACAAACTGTGCTTAGGTTGGCAGGTGGTTGGATTCTGCTTCTGGGTTGAACGTGAGAGTTGTGAAGCGGCACACTTCTTGTTACACCTGCCTTTGCAGGGAGATGGTCCTCTACATCTGCTCTCATTTTCTACCTACCCAACTTCTTTTCTGTGCGACTCCTCCAAATCAGCATTTAATTAGCACCATAATTGTGTTTGGTCTTAATTGTTTCATTTTTGCTTCATTGAAAACTCTCTTCTGGGTCTCTGAGAGACCAGCCTGAACTGCTTTGTGTCTTGCATTTTGCCCAGCCTTACAGTGCTGTATGTGCCATACATCCTGTTCAGCTCTTCTTCCAGGTGCACAGAGCCTCCTTAGGGCAGCAGAGTCAAAGCGAAGGACAGAATATCCAGATAATGCAAAGTTAATTATCATTCTTTGTAGAATAACCACTTGAAATGTGATACAATCAACGCTGCTGCACACCTTAGTGAAGAGCTCACATTTGACTTTTGCTTGGAAGCTCAGTAATTGCTCTCTTATGGATGTTCCCCTGCGCTTGTTACTGGGCAGTTGACATTATCATAATTCAAATATACAGCAGAAAATGCTGCTAAAGTTACTCTTTAAAAGAGATGCTTTTAAACTAAAAATAATTGGCTGTCTTTGCTGTCATGCTAATAATACCATAGGTCATTCCTACTAGAAGAACATGAAGCTTCCCTTTTATTTTCTCTTATCCTCTGTGTCATTAGTATGTATAAGGCAATTTGTATTTTGCCTGGTTTGTATTGCTGCTTTGGTACCAGTGGTTCCATGAAAAGAACAAAATGAATAACAGTGTTGGTATCATTAATGAAATATTTTTCTCCAAGGTACTGGAGCAGTAGAGAACTTGGACATAATCTTTGCATTTATCTGAGCTTTTCTCTTGCTGTAATGATGTGTCAGGTTCAGATTTAAGGTTGTCTCTCTTGCTCTGCGGTAGGGGACTGGCTTTTTATAAGCAGTTATAGTTTCTGACACTGGTGTAAGCTTAGTAAGAATAGATGGTGGGAAGTTTGGCAGGTAAATAGATGTATTTCATGTTAATTGGAGCTGTTTACCTTTTGAAAGCTTTCTTCGGTACACAAAGCGCCCTTCAAATAGAAGTGGTTATTGGACCTTTAGCGACAGTTAAATGTCAGATCAGATTAGCATCGTGACAGTCCTCAGCTAAAGGAAGGTGCTCTGGCCACGTGGGAGATGAGACACAACCCAAAGGTGTCAGCCCATCTCTAGAAGATGCACAAGAAATACTATAGAATATCAATAGCTCTTTTAATTGAGTTTAGGTTGTTCTTATCTAATCTGTTTGGCTAATGTTAGTAGAGCTAATATATATGCTCACTAAATAACTTATAATTGAATTTCCTCCTAAGAGCAACATCTTCTAAAGTATTTGGTTCCCGTTGGGAAGTTGCGTTTGACAGGAAGCTGTCCTATACCTCACAGAAGTGTTGAGAAAATGCAAATTCCAGTCTTGAAGCTGATCCCTTGCGTTTGGCCATGTAGTGTGGTCCATAGCAGTGTCAAATTCTGGCTGTGCTTCTGGCTGTGACATGTTCTGACTGTTCTGGGTATTTGTAGAATAACAACTGTCACATTCCCAGTTGGTAGTGAATTGCCCTTATCTGCTCTACCCTCCCATCTGGTCTGTTTTTGAGCCTCTAACACACGGAATGTGTTTTTGTTCGGCTGGCCAATTTGCAAGTGTGATTCCTGGCACCGTGACCGTTCCTGTCAAACAGCCCGTCCCTCTTCCCTGCAGGAGCAGCTGTACAAGATGCAGCACTGGCAGCAGCAGCAAGTCTATCCTCCACCATCCCATTCCCATCCCCAACGGACGTTCTACCCACCGCACCCCCAGATGCTTGGCTTTGATCCTCGCTGGATGATGATGCCGTCTTATATGGACCCTCGCATGACTCAGAGTCGCACCCCCGTGGATTTCTACCCTTCAGCCCTTCACCCTTCAGGTAAGGTGTTTTCAGCACTTCCCTTTATCGTGTCCATATCTGGAAGGTTGCTGTTCTTCACTTGTCTTATCTCTTTATCTCTCCAGGACTTTGCGTCCTGGCTGGCTGTGATTGACTTTCTCTAGGGATGAAGAGGAGTCAGTTGCAGTGAGGGCTGGTGAGGGAACAGAGCAGGTTGGGAGGGAGGACACCTGCCTGTCTATCCTCTGCACTGCAGTGGGAGATCTTCCCTAACAGCTTTGGGGCCTTAGCGAGCATAAAAGCAGATTTTGCCCACTGGAGGAGAAGAATCAGTTTGGGAGTTACTGTAATCACGTGAAGTCTTAATAGAACCCCTTCAAGAAATGTGATGGAGAAATCCTGTAGTTACTGAGCTGTGTGCTCCTAGCACCTTCCTACCTTGTTACTGATCTTCAGGGGTGTGAATATAAACTTCAGGATGTATAAATCATTCCCTTGAGTTTGTGGTTTGTTTTCACACACCTGCTTGCTTTCAAGCCAGTGATGGTGCAAGCTGGGCTCTGAAGGCTGTGTCACCTTCTGTATCACTGAAATACACTCCAGGTGTATTTCCCAGCTGTGTATTTCCCAAGCACAGGCTCCCCTCTGCAGAAAGGTTTCCATGGCTGCAGTCACCTGCTGCCCTAGAAGGAAGGAAAGTCAAGCTAGCTATAGGTTGTTAATTCTTCTTTGCTATGAGATCCTAGTGTTAATGGTGTGAACTCTGTCATGACCAGGAATGATGAAGCCCATGATTCAGCAGGACTCCATCGGCGGGAGCAGCTGTCGGTCTGAAGATCAGAACTGTCAGGCAGGGCAGGCGGAAAGGAAAACTGCTCCCTTGGACCCTGTGCCACTGTGGGGCCAGGACAGCTACACGTCTCTGCAGAGCAAAGGGTACTCCCTGTCACATCCAAAACAGGCCGACAGCATCACCATGGAGGGGCTGCATGCCAGGTGAGTGCGGAATTCCCCTGTCCTCGGGCATGCTGTGATGGGAGGCGCTGCCATAAGTCATCTCCTACTGAATGGCAGGTGTAGAGCTGACCCAAAAGATATCTCTGAACAGGCCAAGGTAGTGATCTAATAGCACCCTTACACTATTGAGTGTTTATGTCATGGGGATGCTTATAGACTGAGCTATTCAGAGTTTTTCTATCTGATGCTTGTCGAGGCCGAGCAGCTTGGAGCCTGTTCAGTAGGAGAGAGGCACTTGTCACCGACATGGGTAGGCACAGAAAGCAGTACATCAAAAATTCTGATACTTTTCAATTTGTCTCCTAATTCTTTGGGACTTTCTGAAACCAATTCCTTGTTTTCAGGCCTCCACGGATGTTGGAGGCTGAATCTCCCTTTATTACTTAAGTTTACTGCCCAACTTTATCATCTGTTGGTTTGACAAACCAGGCAGCACAGCCTAGGGCCACAGCAGATCTGCCCAGCATTCAGGTATTTGTAAGCTCATTGCCTCATGATTTAGAACAAACTCAAATTTATTTATTTATTTGTTTCCACCTCTTGTGCCCAGCTTGGGCCCTTGAAGACGTGCTGTGCTCTGCATTAGCTGACTTTCTTTGTTGTTTGTTGCCTTCTCAGGAATGACAGTTACTCTGCTTCTCCTGGAAGGCCGGAGAGTCTGAGCACTCAGCGAGATCTGTTTGAGGAGAGAGGGGAGGAGTACTTGAATGCTTTTGACAAGAAGGCCCAAGCAGACTTTGACAGCTGCCTGTCTTCTCAGAGGATAGGCCAAGATCTCTTATTTCAACATCAAGAGACTGTGCAGGAAACCTGTCCTTCTGGCAACCGCCATGCAAACTTGAGGTGTTCGCCCTTAGAGCCTGATTTTATCCAAGCAGAGAAGAAGCCTGAATATAACGGCTGGGATATCGGCCACCATCAGAAACCTGCAGAGGCTGCAGCGGAGGTTGCTGAAGAAGTGCCCAGGGATGAGCAGTCGTTCAGTGCTGACCCATGGAAGAAAGAAGGAGCTAATACCAAACAGCAGACTGAAGAGACAACAGAGTGGGCTCCTGAGAACCGAAACACCAGTGGTCAGCACCAGGAGCAAATGGGGAGGACACGACGATCAGGCCCGATTAAAAAACCGGTCCTGAAAGCCCTCAAGGTGGAAGAGAAGGAGAAGGAGATGGAGAAGGTTAAACTGGAGGGAGAGGATACTTCGCGCCCGCTGAAGGAGAAGGCAACTGTTCAGAAAGTAGAAAATGAATCAGATGATTCTGCAGCCTTACTGAACTCTACACGCCATGTGCTGGATGACAAAGCTTCTTCCCAAGCCAACCTTGCCCGAGAGGCTGAGAAATCCCAAGAGGAAGAAGAAGAAGAGGAGGAGGAAGAGAAGCCAGAAAGAACCTGGGAGAACAAGCTATCCAGAGAGTCCGGTGATCTCCCCCCGACAAAAAGAAACAACTGGATCTTCATTGATGAGGAACAAGCCTTTGGTGGTGGGAGAGGTCAAGGGCGTGGACGAGGGCGAGGCTTCAGAGAGTTCACTTTCAGAGGCAGAGGCACTGTTGTGAGCAGCCGGGGAGTCTATAACAACCAGCGGAGCAGCCGAGGGCGAGGGCTTCGGGAGTTCAACCAGCCAGAGGACTTCCCCAGAGGCAAGCCAAGGCGCCGGATTGCAAGCGAGACACACAGTGAAGGGTCAGAATATGAGGAGCTCCCCAAGCGTCGCCGGCAGAGGGGCTCAGAAAACAGCAATGAGGGATCTGTGCTGGACAGGGAAGACAGTGATTTAAAAAAGGGAGACTTCAAAGAGTCTTGGAGGTCCAACAAAATCTATTCAGATGATCACAGCAGTCTGGATCCTAAGATGAGAGCTCCGAGAGCTTTTGGGAGATCACTGCCACCAAGACTGAGCAACTCTGGCTATGGGCGAAGGGGTTTCATGGGTAAGGAGCCCACCCAGTGGCAGGGCAGGAGTGGGGGAGCAGGGTGGCAGGAGTACAACCACACCTCTCCATCAGACGCTTTTGGGAGCAGGCAGCAGTCTGACAGGGACTACATTCAGGATTCTTATAAACACGTGGATTCCTTCTCCAGCCGTGTTTTTGACGAGAGTCATCTGGATGACAAAAGGCACTTTTTCCAGGAGGATTACTCAGCAGATCAGGAGAACATAGAGAACAGGCCATTCAGGAGGCGGCGTCCTCCCCGCCAAGACAAGCCTCCGCGATTCAGGCGCCTCAGGCAAGAGAGGGAATTGGTTGGCCAGTGGAACCCCGAGGAGGGAGGCCCCAATCTGCTGCCCAGCCAGTGGCCTGGAAGACCTAAGCTCACCACTGCAGAGAAGAGCAGCATCTCCAGCAGACGGTCTCCTGAGCTGTCCTATCAGAATTCATCGGACCATGCCAACGAGGAGTGGGAGACTGCATCTGAAAGCAGTGACTTCAGCGAGCGGCGGGAGAGGCGAGATGGAGTTTCAGAGAGCGAAGGCCAGCTGGAGGGTGGCCTTGGGAATGGGAGCTTGGGAGAGAAGAGGGAGCTCGCAAAGAGGAGCTTCTCAAGCCAGAGGCCGCTTGTCGACAGGCAGAGCCGCAAGGCTGAGCCAGCAGGGTTTGTGGAGCAGTCTGTCAGGACCGGTGTAGGAGCAGCTTCCAGATACGAGAGCCAGCAGAATGGGACACTGATAAAAAGCAAAAGGTAAAGCTGCATTCTGATGTGCAGATATCTCTCATCTGACGTGCAGATAGTGGAGGAGGGCTGGACTGCGGGTGAGCAGCTGTTGGCTGTGTTTCTTTCCATCTAGTGCAGGTGACTTCCAGGACCATTTGTCCAACCTTACGACAACCAAGGGTTTTGTCATTGTTTTACTACCAGTTGATGCCTTTGCTTCCATGCTGGGCATCCAGGTTTATGGAAGTTGCTGAGACACTATGGGCATGACATGTGCCACTCTTCTCTACCTTAGTTTCAGGCGAAGACAACTCTCTACTCTCTGGGCTGCCTCTCACTAGAGAAAGATAATGAAGGAAATCTGGTCCTGAACTCCAGCTCTGTTGTGTGCTTCTCCTATCCTGGGTCCCCAGTGGAGTGTAGCAGGGCACAGGAGTAAGGGCTGGGCTTTCCTGGGATGAGTTGCTGTGAGCTGTGCGGGTTGAGCATCACTGTCCTGGATTCCTAATAGTGTGACTGTGGCATGAGCGCAGTGTGTAACATTGCCAGTCCATATTTTGCCTGAGCAAATATTTTCTTAGACCTTAGTGGAGACTGGTGAGGAATGGCAAGCAGCAGTGCTTGTTCCTAGCCTGGTGAGAGGAGTTGCCCCCGAGAGTGTTTTAAGACAACTCTGATGCTAGGGATTAAGGATTTCCTGGCAAGTGTCTTGTGAAGATCGACAGGATGCTGGGTTAGGTGGGCCTTGGTCCTGGGCTGGTTTGGCAGGTCTCTTATTACCCTTTTCCTTTAACAGGAACAGGACAAAAAAAGGGTCTTGTGCAGCTGCATTGTGTTGGGTTTAAAGCACTGATAAATAGGCAACTTGTTCTTTTTCTTTCTATCCTTGTGTGACTTGTATCTCCCAGTTTCTGGATGTATTAACTAATAGTAGTTTATATGGAAATAAGGGAGAGGAAAGCTGATGTCTGTAAAGATACGCAGGTAGGAAGGGAAAGTAAGTGAAGCGGGAAGCTTTCCCCCCCCCCCCCCTCTTTAATATGACTCGTGTGAGTTGAACACTGGTGAATGATGTGTGGGTGGTGGTCAAAGGGGAAAAAAAATCTGGGAGAAACAAAATGGAAAAACTATTTTTAATTTTTTTTTTTTTTCCCCTCAGCGTTGTCAGCCTCTGCCCATGTCCGTTCCTCTCACTAGGTGCTTGCCAAGAAATGTGTGTTGATTGCAAAGAGGACCAGGGGAGCTGTTAGAGCATAGGAGGGTAGGAGGTGCTGTACAGAAGCGCAGAGCCTTCCCCGCAGGCACCAGCTAGGGTATTAGCTTTGTTGCAGAGGCAGCGTGTTGGTTGACTCATGAGTACAGGTGTTGTTCTGGTTCCATCCCGCTTCCCCAGTCACATCCTTGTAATGGGTTGCATGCTCAGAATTTAACATCTGTTTCAGTTGAGCAAAGACTGGGGAAGGATGACATTTGATTAGAAACCTGGCAAAATATAGCCGTTATGTTTTCTTGTTGCTACTTAGACTCATCTTCTAATGACAAATCTAATTCCTTTCCCTTTTTTCCTTGTAGATCTCCAGAAGAAGGAGGGGGGCTTGGCAACACCAGTGGTGGGAGCAGCCACTCCATTTACAGCTTGGACAGGACTTCCCATGCCAACTCAGAAAGTGCTGAGGGGCCAGGTAAAAAGCCAGAGAAGGAGCCCAAATCCACCACGCAAAGAGCAAGCGAGAAAGGAGAGGCCTTGTCGCAGTTTGAACTGAGTTATGGAAGTGAGTGTCTTAATTAATTTCTTTCTTTAAAGGGATAACACATCATGGCTGTCCTCAAGCCAGGCTGATTCAATCCATTGTTACGTTAAATATTAGGTTAGATTACTTTACATTTATTTACACAAACAAGAAATTTCAGTGTATGTAAATACAGAAAACAGAGAAAAGAAAGGTATTTTTAGATTTTAAACCCAGACATCCAGATCTGACAGTCTCTCTAATGTTTCTTCTATAGAAAAGTTTGGTTCTAGGGAGAAATGAGGCTTTTCCATATTTCTATCTAAGATGTTAAATTTTGAGCCCAAAATACCTTATGTAGTGCAAAGGAAGTTGAAAGAGCATCCAGAGTGGGGAGTTTGAGCCTGAGCTCATGGCAAGGAGGCAAGAAATGAGTATCTCTGAAACAGTTTGTGTTAGGCCACGACTAAGCTCTTTGCCATTCGTAGAACTGAGGTTTTACATCCAAAGGTGATGACTGTGTTTTCAAAAGTACCTGTGCCTACTTTGTCCTTGCTAATATTTGGAAAGATGTGGGGTTTGTTTCAACGGATACTACACCTAAAGCTACTGGAGTTAACCACGTGGCTCGCATTCCCAAGCTCTGCCAGCTGGAGCCTGCTCGTCTTGAGGCAGAGGAGAGCAAAGTCCTGCAGGATAAAGTGGCTGGTAGATGTCAACACCGTGGCTTAGTTTTCAAATCTTAGCTGTGCTGCTGGCTGAACTTGTTTGCCTGTAGCATGGATTTGAAACGCACTCTAAATTAATGCAATTATAAAGCTTTGTATGCATACACATGTGCACAACTTCTTCCATGTATGTGCTTTGTTCAGGTACCATCATCGATAATCGGGTATCCAACACAGCGGAAGAGAATGAAGTAGGTTCTATAGCAGGTGAAGGCTTCATTGAGGTTCTTACTAAAAAGCAGCGTCGTTTGCTGGAAGAGGAGCGAAGGAAGAAGGAACAGGCTGCTCAGGTGAGGAGTGGGAGGCAGAAAAAGCTTAACGTGATACGCTGTTTGGACTATAGTTAGAGGAACAGGGCCCCAAAAATGGATGAGCAGAAAAGCGTGCAGTTGGCCAAAGTAGGACAAATCCTGTATTAGGCCTAGGAAATGTATTTTGGCTTTGATGGACAGGGGCTGTTGATCTGAAAAAGGGGGCTTAGATTTCAGACTGTTCTTATTTTCTAGCAGAATTGTTAATTGTGAGTTAAGGAGGATTTTCTAAGGTGACCCTCATCCAAGGCAACTTGGCTCACTAAGCCAGTTGGTGGGATATTAGGCAGCAGTGAGCAGTGGAGGACCTCTGCACTCTTGCTGTGTCAATAGTTTGTTATTGCTAGAGCAGGATGTGGAAGCTTCCTTGCTGAAGTTGTCATGTTTGTATCTGGGCATCTGACCAGAAAGAAACTGACAAACTGGAAGAAGCTCTGACAACTTTGTGTTCATAATAGGATAAAGGAGTTGATTTACAAGAATACCTAAGACTGCAGTTGCAGTGTGGATTGAATAGTTAAGGAATGTTTAGGAGGGGGGCATTTGTCTGCATGGACTGGAAGACTGCAAATTCTAGGGGGATAAGAGAATATTTTGACATGAAAGATTTAGTGAAATCTGGAGGACTGAATGCAAGTGAAAAGCATTGTTGGGAAATGCTTCCTGACAGTAGGTTCAGAGAGTCTTGCAAGCAAAGTTATAAAAGCCTGGTTGCTTGGCGTCTGAAGCAACAAGCTGAAGACAACGTGTGAATGTGCAGTGGCAAAGGTCTTGCAGTTGCAGAGGTGTGCTGCTCTTTCTGTTCACATCTTGACTCTGAAAGAGCCATCTCTGTGTTGTGAAATTATTAATTGATCTTGCTTTAGCTGGAGTAAAAGAGAGGAATTAAGCAGAGCAAGTCTGTTGTAGTGTCAGTTTTGCTTTGCTTTGTATCCTATCCCTCCACCTCATCAAAAGAAAAAAAAAAAATGTCATGCTGCTGAAGTCAGCTTTTTTCACTGTCTTGTTAGACTGAGGGAACCTTTCAGTAGCCACAGGGTCCATTTAAAAAAAAAAAAAAGGGGGAAAGGAGGAGTCAGAATTACTTTATATGATTCTGTTACGTGAGTTGGGAGCTTTTCAAATTGCAGCATCTAGAAATCCAGGGTTTGAACTTGCTAGGAGCCTGCTGTGTTAACCCAGTGCGGTGACAGGTCTTACAGCCTGAGCTTTTTCTCTCTCAGGCACCAGCTAAGGCCCGCGTCCTTCAGTCTCGCATTCCTCCTCGATTTGCTAAGAAGCAGAACAACTTGTGCTTGGAGCAAAGTGATGTAACAGTGTCTGGAAACAGCCTGGGCACAGAGATCTGGGAAAGCAACAGCCCAGGTAAGTTTGGGTCTGTCTGTTCCGGAGTGTGTCACAGAGATGGGGAGTCCTCTGGTGTGTGCAGACAGACGGGGTGTCCATGCTTAAGAGGAGGCAACCTGCTGTTATCTGATGCTGGATGTGGGAGGGGAGCTAGCAGACATCTGGAGTAGCATCTTTTCAAAGCTGTACTGTTGAACCATTGTGCTCCTGCGTGGGCCATGTCAGTCTCCTAATCTATTTCTTGGGTCTTGTAACATCAAGATTCTACGTAGCATTTTCTAGCGTGTTGGACTGGATCTGCTTCAGCCATTTTCTAATTCTGCCTTCCTCTGTTTTCTCATTCTCTAGCACTGAATAGCTAGTGCTTCCCTTGTTCCTGTCTCTGCCCTTTCATTTTCCTATTGTTTTCATGTTCCCTAGGAAATCTCTCTTCCCTGTTCTCTACCCTCGCTCTCCATACCCTGTCTTGTCTGTGCTGCATCGTGTCTCAGCTGAATGGGCAGCACTAGCTTTCTGAGGTGGTGAAAATGTCCAATCTCATGTCTACAAATTGGAAGTTAATAGTGTTAACATGCATGGTGCAAAATGTGTGTTCACAGTTGTGTTTTAAGCAGCTGAACACTACCTTTTGTTCTCTTCCAGCTCTTTCTGTTCAGTCTCCTGGCAGTGATTCCTGGAGCAAGCCTGTAAATACCTTTAATGGTACTGAATCTAGCACCACTGAGGTAAGTGGCACCTCATGTGCCATTCAGGTATTGTGTGTATAAAATATTAACGTAGGTGGCTTGTGCTTCTCATTGCTCCATCTGTGCTTAGCAACTTTCAGCTCTGCTTGTGCAGTTTTAAACTGTCTCTGCAGTTCTGATTTGAGCATGGTGCTGCTCAAATCTTGACCTAGAGGGCCAAGCGCTGCTTGGTGCTAAGTGTGGGTATAAATCTAGAGTAACTATCTGTTAGAGCTGTTCCAGGGTTATGCTCCTAACTGGGCACAGAGTGGTCGAGGATGGTGGAATCCCATAGGTCATATTTGTGCGCCTTGTACCTGTGGGCAGTGTGTAGCTGTAGCCTTAATGCAGGGAGGGTGGAGGAGGTTCCTGAATACTTCACCTCTGGAGACCGGAGTTCAAATCTGGTTTGGGTGTCAAGTGAAGTGAGTTTGGCGCTCTCAGCCTAGTTGCTATGTGGGACACTTCTTCGTTATTCTAAAGCCGTGGTCCAGTTGATGCATTGGTTAACCTGTCTCAGGGCTGTGTAGAGCTGAAGCATCAGCCAAGGGATGCTGCAGGTTAGGCCCAACTCCTTTGCAGTTAACCAAGGATATGATTTGAAAAGGGGACATGTTCTTGCTGTTTTCTGGGATTTTTTTCCTCCTTTGTGGAGCTGGGTTGGAGTCTGGGGCTTTAACACATTTCGTGCTTTGCATAGCAGGGTTTTAAAGGCAGCCAGGGGGATAGTGGCATTGACTTGAGCGCGGAGTCTCGGGAATCCTCCGCTACCTCCTCTCAGCGCAGTTCTCCATATGGCACCCTCAAACCAGAGGAGATGAATGGGGCTGGCCTGGTGGACCCAAAGCCTGACTGCCAGAAGGAGCCAGTGCAGAAGCAATCTGATAAAAAGGTAATCTGGATTTGCAGCCAAGCCAGAGCACGTAGTGAGAGACCTTGTGAAGTGGTTGTGTTGTTAGCATTTTTAAGGCTTGAGATTGGGTTATTCAGTCTTTGTGTCTCAGCCTCTCTGCTTTCCTGTTAAGGATTCAGATCAAGGCTCAGGACAGAACAAGGAACACAAGCCTGGACCAATCGGCAACGAACGCTCCCTGAAAAACAGAAAGGGTTCGGAGGGAACGGAACGGCTGGAAGGGAATATTCCCCCTGTTAACGGGGTGGAAATTCACGTGGATTCTGTACTTCCTGTGCCACCCATTGAATTTGGAGTAAATCCTAAAGTGAGGATTTAATTTAATTTTATCTTATTGGTGATTTGAGTTTGTTGAGATATGAAAGGTGGTTTGAGGCGAAAGGATTATTTAGAGGAAGCTTCCAGCTGTAGGTTTGCCTTAGATTTCGTTACTGACACAAACCAGGTACTCAAGATGTCTTGACAAACATGTAATATCCTCTTGGAAATATTGTCCCAAACCAGCTGGGATGGTAGCAGAGGTGAGGGGTAAAATTATGGCCGTCTAAAGCCTTTGTGTGCCTCTGGGGGTTGCCTGCTGCTGCATGCTGAGAAGAGTTTTCCTTCTCTTCCAGCAAGGCTTACTGGAGGACAGTCTTTAGCTTCTAGTGTCATGATTCAGGCTAAAGCCATTAACCATGAGAAGCAGATGGGTGGCCCTTGGACCTGGATTTGAATTTTGTGTGTTTTGCTTTTTCAGGACTCTGACTTCAGCTTGCCACCTGGTTCTGCCTCTGGCACTGCAGCTAACCCTGTCACCAAATTGCAGGATGCCTTGGCCAGCAATGTAAGTATTTCTTTTTGCTTTTGCCATTGATTCATTGGAGTTGCTCCTTAGTTAAACCTCAGATGCTCCCAAAGAGAGAAAGCATATTTCTTTGAAGTTGACTTCACCCTTAGTGCTTAGGCAGCACACGTGACTAAAATCCATAATGGAAATCTGTGCCCTGAAGGTAGCTTGATAAAATGAGCATCACTAGGTCAGAGTGATATGAGAAGCAACTCCATTATCGTTCAGTGACCTGTGTAAAGTAAGAGGTATTGCAGATCTCTGAGATCACCAGTCTCTTCCCCTGAGACACAAAAGAGTGCTGATAATGGATAAGATGCAGGCCCATGGTGTTTTTAGGCCCAGATTGCTGCCACCTTCAGAAGATCTCCTCTGCCACAGCAAGAACTGTAAGTTGTTAGTCAGACCCTTTGGGAGGTTTCGTAGCTTATTCTAGCCATCTGGGTGTTTTGATATTCTATGTAAAAGAGTGAGCACAGTGAGAGCCTGGCTTGTAGCTCAATTCTGGACAGCAAGGTGAGAAACAAAGCTTTTTTTGAAATGTCTTCAAGTTTGTAGGCTGTTTGATTTTGGAGGTTTATCTTAAAGGATGTTTCTTTTCAGAAGAGTTCTTTCAGAAACAGGTTTTACTTGAAATTTAGGTAATTTCAGATATGGGACAGGAGGGGGAACTCTTCTGCAAATTGAAGTTACTGGGTCAAATCAATGTTTAAGTGGAAGCTGGTGTAATTCAACATAGATGATGTCATTGGACATCACCAAATCTTAATTTATACCAACAGCAGAATGGATCACGGTTGAATATGGTACCTAACTCCTGCAGTACCACTGAGGATTGAATCTTTTGAGGTGTAGTTACTAGAGCTGCCAGCTGAAGCTCTGTCAGCCTTGGTAGCTCATGACATTCTCATAGTAGTTTATAAAGTATTCAGCATTTACAAATCTCCCCTCAGGCAGGATTAACGCAGTCCATCCCCATTCTGCGAAGAGATCATCACCTCCAGCGGTGCATTGGCCTGAACCCAATGTCCTTCCCCACTGCAGATCTTACTCTTAAGGTAAGCAAGCTGGCGTGTGTGTTTGTCCTACCATGTCTCCATGTTCAGAGTAGTGAGGATGAAGAGATCTTTACCAGAGCGTTTTGTTAGGTACTGCTCAATCTTTAATTAGCTTCTGCATATATGCTTCCATCCATGCTGAATAGTCCTGGATGCTGAAGTCCTCGCCAATTGTAGAGCAAGTGCAACAACTTTCCTGCTGTTTCAGTAGCTGGGTAAGATGGCTGGTCAGGGATCCTAGGTGCTGATGGTTTAAAGAAGGAAAGGGGAAAAAAAAAAACAACCAACCAAAACCCAAACATACAAACAGCAACAAAACCCAGAATAAACCAAAACAAAAACACGCTACCACCCTAAACCCAAGAAGCTCAATAAATATGAAGGGGGATTGAGTGTTTGTGAAGGATGCTTGCCCATTGGGAATTGGTGTGAAACCCCTTGACCTGAGACCTGCCAGCTTTCCACTATGACTAGACCAGATGGAATTTGAACAAACAGGTCACAGATGAGCAACAGTAGGCTTCAGTATCGTGCTCCCCATTTGAGCTGTCTGTAGTTACTGTCCTTCGTTTCCATAGATGGAGTCTGCTCGTAAAGCTTGGGAAAACTCTCCTAGTTTACCAGAACAGAACTCCCCAGGAGGCGCAGGCTCAGGCATCCAGCCTTCTTCCAGTGTTGGAGCTTCCAACGGTGTCAGCTACAGCTCTTTTGGTGGAGTTTCTATGCCTCCTATGCCTGTGGCGTCCGTAGCACCATCTGCATCTATTCCAGGTACCTGCAGCAGTAATTGCGTTGTCTGGTTGGTATCTAGGAATCATCCTCACATTCTGGTAGATGAGAGCATGGTGAGACGAGCTTCCATGTAAAGTAACTGGCTGGCTGGTATATAACAGATTCTTCTACAAAAATTCAGTCAAGAGAGAAAGAGGGACCATCTCCCCACTTCGGAGAATGTTACTTGAGTGTGACTGGCATATACTTAGCACAAGGATGACTTTCCCTGTGTAGCAGCAAGTCTCTGTGATGTCTTGAGATCCCGCTTACCCTTTGCTGCTTGCTCAATAGAAGGGAAGTGAAGAAACCTATGGCTGAGAGACTTCAATAGTCCCAATGTCAGTATCGACTATTCCTCTGCTCATTTTGCTATTTAAGTCACAGTTTCGGAGCCCCTTCTGCTCTTTGTACCTAATAACAGCTTGCTTACAGTTTGCAGAACTCTGGAGGTGGGAAGCTGGTGCTGTCCTTGAGTTAGAGGAAGAAGCTAAAGCTCAGTCGTGTTAGATCATGTGCATAATGAGGGAGAGCATCTGTAAAAAGGAAATGTACTTGGATTCTCTGACTCCTGGGTCCCAAAGGACCTCTTATGTATGCACTATCCTTCTCATTCCTCAATTCAAGAAAGGAGTGAAATACACTGGGCAGAAGTGATAGCACGTAAGCCACTGTAGTGACTCTTACTAGCTTCCCCTTGGAAAACAGATTGATTTCCTTCCTCACCCACCCTAATTTTGCTTGTAAATCCCATGGTTCAGATCTGTGGAGAACCACAGGACTGGCACAGCACTTCCTAATGAGTGTAACCCTTGGGGTGAATATGGCTTTTAGATCTCAAACACTACACTTTCTCTTTCTGTCCCTATTAGCTGCAAAGATGAGATGATTGCAGATCAGGTTTCTGGCATTTAGGAAAAGTCTGGAGTGCAGCTCACCAATTCCTTGAACTGTTAGTGTCTTTTGACTTTTTTTTGTGGAGGTGGGGAACCTGGGTTTACATTTAGCCTCTTACAGGAAGGTATGATTAATTCTCAGCAAGCCTGCTGCTGTAAGTGGGCTGCTGGGTTTGGTATGTGGACTTAGAAGCTTGACAAGGCTCTTCTGAAGGGATACTAT
Source organism: Chlamydotis macqueenii (assembly GCF_036417535.1). Taxonomy (NCBI): domain Eukaryota; kingdom Metazoa; phylum Chordata; class Aves; order Otidiformes; family Otididae; genus Chlamydotis; species Chlamydotis macqueenii. Next base: position 5,514,498 of record NC_141575.1, on the reverse strand, counting down.
GTTTGTGTTGACTTGCTGAGCTGGTTGCTGAGAGGTAGGAAATAGCCTTGACCTGCAGCTGTCTGCAGTGTACTGTGCCTCTGTATCCCCTGTACTTAGAATTTACAGCCTGCGTTCTGTGATGTTTAGGTAACCATATTCCACCCCTGTATCTGGATGGCCATGTGTTTGCAAGTCAGCCGCGCCTGGTCCCTCAGACGATACCTCAGCAGCAAAGCTACCAACAGGTAAGGGAGACATACAGCTAGCTAGTGGTTTCTCAAGGAATCTTCAGGGTGGCATTTAAAAAATGAGGAGTCATTGATCTCTCGGATAGCCCAAAGGAGCTTAGATGTGGCTCCCTTTACATTCCCTGAATGCTGCTTCCCAGTGAATGTCACAGGTTAGTGAAACTGAAGGGAGAGGGATGAGAGGTCTTTCCCCTTTTGTACCAGTGCCTTTGGACCAGGTTTAACTGGAGCAGATGCAGAGACATCTGTGTGAGGTAAAGTGACTTTCGGTGAGTTCCACAGCCAGTCAGTACTGATAGGCAGTTTCACTAGCTTTAGTAAATAGGGTGTTGATCGGGTTGGGGGGAGCCCCTTCGAGGTAGGAGTGCAGTCAAGTGAGAGCTGGGATTGTCAGTGCCTGTTCTGTTTGTGGAGCACATTGGTCCCCTCACGTGTCCATCAAATGCCTCTTTGCAGGCATCAGTCTTCCCTCTTGGATACCTGCGCAGTATCTGCCCCTGCCAGCGTGCTGCTGTTCTGTGGAACGATGCGAGGGCTGGGTAAAGGCACAGTATAGGTGATTGTCCTGGCAGATTTACTCATGGAGGAAACTGATGGATTTTCAACAGCCTTGTGAGAATTTCTGGCTGCTCTTGTACCTCTCAAGTCATCTTAATTTCTTCTGCAGGCTGCTGCTGCTCAACAGATTCCCATTTCCCTCCACACATCCTTACAGGCCCAAGCTCAGCTTGGACTGAGGGGTGGTCTGCCTGTTTCCCAGTCCCAGGACATGTACAGCTCCATACAGCCCTTCAGGTAACTGCTTTCAGTTTTTCATTTCCCTGTGGCTTTATCTCTTATGTTCCTGATGGCTACGTGCATTGATCAGATACTCCACACGTCTTCTCTTCCGCCTTTGATGTGCTGTTTCCTTCCCTTAGTAGCACTGCCAGGGTGCAGAGCAAGGATATCAAGGCATATAAGGCTCTTTGTAGCGTGTTTCTTTGTAGGACAATGGTAAATGCTGTTCTTGGAAGGTCATTCCAGTTATACTGCCTACCCTTTCAGATCAGGGAGGTAGATCTTTGCAAAGATGCAGAAAGAGGAAGTCTGTGGGCTGGCAAGCAGACTTACTAGTAAGAAACACAATGCTTACAGAATAAATGCTTGCGCTTTGGAGAAAAAAAATGTAAGATTCAGATGAGAAAATTGAGCACAACTGTGACAGCAACAGTACTTGGCAACAGGAACTGCTTACTAGAATTGAAGGATTTAGACATCCACCTGGGAGTTGGGCTGGCTGTGGGAATCATACTCTGTACCCTCTTTCCTGCACAAGATGAGAGTGAATGATCAGAATAGTCCTTCGAGGCCTCAAAAACCTAGACACTGAGGTTTAAAAGAAACCCTTTTGCTAGAGCTGCTTGAGTCTTTACCTTCTGATTCTTTTCTGCTTTGCACAACTGCTGCAGACTCCTAGTAACCTGAATCCTCCCTTACTACTAATCCAGAGCTTATTGTGCAGGATACTGAAACATAAACTTAGGACAGGACACAACATCATTCTGCTGAATACTTCTGCAACAGAAGGTCATGGTTGTAAGGGCTTAAAAGTGGAAGTAAAAAAACCCCTGTAACTACAATGGAGAGTGGCATCAAAGCTTATTTCTAAGCTGTCAGTTTAGTAGAGTCTGAGAACTGTTTGCCAGTTGCAGGCCAGATGTGGTTTGGCAGGGAATGTGTGTGTATAGTCTCTAAAGATTTTCTGCCTAATGACTTGAGCATGTATTTCTTCCGCAGGTCTCAGGTGTATATGCACCCCAGTCTGTCTCAGCCCAGCACCATGGTCCTGACAGGAGGCACTGCTCTGAAGCCTCCATATTCTGCCTTCCCAGGCATGCAGCCCTTGGAGGTGGTGAAAACCCAGTCTGGGTCACCCTATCAGCCTATGAATGGAAGCCAGACACTGGTTTATGAAGGCCAGATAAACCAGGCGGCTGGTATGGGAGCATCCCAGATGATGGACTCTCAGCTTACGCAGGTTAGGAGCAGGGCTTGCAAGCCACTCCCTTGTATCGGCCTTTTCACAGCCTCTTGTTTCTGAGTCTGCATTGAAACTGGTTATTTGTGCCAAGTCATGCGTGTGTGTGAACTAAGATCTCTGTAAAGAGGTAAAAGATTTCCCCGAGGGACTGTTCTGTGAATCATTGTTTCAAACATGCAGCACCTTATTTAATTAAATTCTTGCTAATTACTTGTCCCTGCTGAGATATCATTTTGTGACTTGGAAGTCTTTGCCCTCCATGTAGGTGTTTCGTGCAGATCAAACCTTGCAGCGCTTCATGTGTAGGAGGCCATGATGCAATAGTTTTCCCTGAAAGTACCTCTTCTGAGAGCCAAATCCCCATTATCTCCAGATTTAACTTGGCTTTCAGGGTAACTGGGACCTTTTATTAAAAGCTTATGTCTTCTCAATTCATTTGTTATCCAGGTCTTATTTGCAACTTCTGCTGATCTGTTTGGCGCCATCTTAACAATAATTTAATTGTGTGAAAAAGTTTCTGTAAAGCATGGTTCAGATAAAGTCGTTGAATCCTAGTGTGAGCATAGCTGTATTTGTGGACATGTGTTCTGATTCTCTGGAGAAGTTTGATACTTTTATTAAACTCAACTTATATTTATGTCGTGCAACATGTTAAGGTTTATTTTTTGTTTAAAGAGGGATTTTTATGTTGTGACTGACATAAAGTTAACCCTGAAAGTAGCTTAACTGAGGAAAAAACAGAGAATACTGGCAAACTAAGTATTTGAAGAAATGTTTTATCTGTCATAAGCTAGTAACTTGGTCTCTTTAGCCAGCCTTAGTTTTTAAAATTATTTTCCTATTACAAAGTGTTGTCATGGAGCCTCCAAAATCCAGGAATTATGAGAACTGTCAGGTTGAATCAGAGGGAACAGGAGACTCTTGAGTCCTGAGCTGCATTTTTTAAAAATTACTCTTAATTATTACCATCATCAGTTTGAAGCTCACTGCAGAACATAGAGCTGAGATCACCACCACTTTCTCTAGAGGTCCAGTCACCAAAATGCTTTGACATGAAACTGGAGCTGACTTTCTGGTTTGGGCATCAAAGCTGCAAACAAAACTCCTGACACTGCCATCATATCAAGGGAATACACTTACGCAGCGAGCACGAGGAAGACTGATGAACTGGGCGAAGGTTGTAGGCAAAGAGGAGAGCCCTGTGTCTGCATTCAGTTATGTTAAATCGATGCCAATTTAAAAGCCCAGCTGATAGGTGTTGGCAACACTGCATTTCAGTGTGAAAGTCCCTCTGTTACATTGATTTGCATTTATTCTGTGCAGGAGTGTTTGTGAGCTTCCTTTTAGCAATGCTGTGCTTTCAGGGTATTAGGAGGCAGCGTGTCAAACAAGACTGTTACTGCCATTAAGTAACTACGTGTCCTTACCACGCAGCTAACAATGCCTGTGCCTGGCTCCCAGCTTCCTCTGCCCCGCTATGGCTCTGGCCAGCAGCCCCTGATTCTACCACAGTCCATCCAGCTTCCTCAGGGGCAAAACTTGCCTGTAGGAGCTCCCCGAAGAATCCTCCCTCCTGGATCACAGCCTTCTGTTCTTGCTACCAATAGGGAGGTAAGGTTTAATTCCTGCGTGCTCATCTTGGTGTTCATTAACCCCTCCTGCATTGAAGTTTTGCTCCTTGATCTTGCTTGTTAAAGGGGAGGCTGGCTTGTTTGGGATCCTTAAATATCAAAGCCAAGGACTGGTGTTAAATTGAAGGAGCCCTTCTCCCCTCATCTCCAAAGCGCAGGCCAGCAGTTCTTCAGGTTTTGCTGCTGGTCATCGTTCTGTTTCCAGGGAGCCACATCCTGCCTTGATCACTGGTTTGGAGTCTCCAGTTTTATTACATGTTTACACAGGTTTCCCCAGAGTGCTTGAGGGGTGGTGAGCTCCAGACACAGCTGGAATACTGCCCAGATATTTCACACTGTTGTGAAGCTTGTCCAGTTGAGTAGGTATATTAATGTCATGTCTGGTTTGATGGATTCGTATCATAAGTTTGTCTATTATAGGGGAGAGAGCACAGCAGTTAACTTCCAGGTTCTGTGTTTGCTTGTTCTGCTGGCTTATTGGTTTAATATAAGCAGATTATTTCACTTAGAAGCCTCACTTTCTTCACCTGAAAAATGTTTCTTTTAATGGGCACGATGGGTAGAAGGGCGAAGATTTGGCTTAAGTGTTTATATGAAGTAATGAGTGATTTGTGAATGCAAAGATGATACTCTCTCTCGCTCATTTTCCTCCGTAGTCCTCACAAATGGAAATGAAAGGGTTTCATTTCTCCGATGGTAAACAGAATATGTCCTCTGGAGGGTCTGTACCATCGCCACATACGTACAGGTAAAATGTTTGCTGAACTTAGCCTCTGTAGGGGAAGAAGTAGCGGGGACGATTGTAGGGGAAGAAGTAACGTTGCCCATTTGCAGTGACTTGGTGCATGCATCATTCTTGTACCAGATTCCCGCGGGTTTTCACATGTGGAATGTGCTTACTGTAGTCCAAATACTTCTGCCTGACTTGGTCGTTTGTGCTTGTGGGAAGTGCATAAAGTTATTTGTTTACTGACTCTTAAAGACATTTGAACTAATGTGTGCTTTTGTGTGTTCCTTGTTAAGGTGGAGAACTTGAGCATTGTAGAATAAACATTTTCGTTTACAGCATGGTCCTCTCAAGATGAGAGGTGCTCATGTCTAGATGTACCAAACCTTCAGGTCATTTTGGGACATGGGGAGGTCGCTAATCTCCACAGCGCAGACTTGTGCCCTGTCTACTGCTGCTTTCTGCTGTCTTTTTTTTTCTTTCACACATGAATAAGGTTCTCATTCCATTGTAGAGTTTACTCCATGAATATTGTCGACTCTTCGATTTCCAGGCCTAGCTCCGCCAGCCCAAGCGGGAAGCCATCTGGACCAGCAGTTAGTATGGGCTCTGTGCAAGGACACTATGTACAACAGGTAGTGTACATCGGTGCTTTGTTTGACCCAACGGTAGCTGCTCTTCTGAACTGTTATGCTTGTGTGTTGGACTTAAGAGGAGTGGCAGAAAGGCCTGTGTACTGAAGCTATATGTGGAAGCTCTTATTTTCCCTGCAAGGAGGGTGGGTGGACGTTATACTGAGTCCAAGAGTAATCCTTCATGGTTTGGAAGTCAGGAGAGATCAGAGGATTACCTGTTTTACAGTGTCTGTGGTGTTTGTTGTTGAGTTTTTATGGGTTATTTGCATTGCCAGATATGTGAGACACAGATCTTTGTGTGAGGTGTTTTAGGACAGCAAAGTGTGAGAGAATAGAAGAAATACCTGATTTTTGGAGCAAATTTGGTGTCTTGCATGAATGGTGATCAATTTGGTGGTTTTTTTTAATCTGCCTAAAGGTCTCTGTGCTAGCTAATGCTTTGGTTTTGTATGTCAAAAGGCGAAGCAGCGGGTGGATGAGAATAAAGCCAACCTGGGAGCAGTAAAGCTGCAAGAAACAGCCTCTGCAAATCAGATGAAGCCGGTGCGCACAGGAGCGATCAAACCTCAGGCAGTTAAAGTGGAGGAAAGCAAGGCCTAGGAGCACCTCTGATGCCCAGCTGGTCCTGCTGCCTGAGAGGCACTGCAGCTGAGACTGGACCCCACTGGATCTCCTGAAAATCTCAGCAGATCTACTCCCCGCCCCACAGTGACTGACTACAGCAACATCATCCACACCCCTCTCCCAACAAAGCAGTTTGAAACAGTGGATATGACATTGACCTGCTTGCTTAAAAAAAAAAACCCAACCATGTGACTTTTAAGTGGCTCCAGCCTTTTTTTTTTTTTTTTTTTTTTTTTTTTTTTTTTTTTTTTAAACCCCCCAACCCCATGCCCCATCCACAGGTAGCTGTGATTGCTCACTTGGCAAACCCCATCCTTCTCCTTCCCTACTTCTGTCTCAGCAGAGTGGCAACTGGGGGAGAGGGGTTAGTTTGAGGTTTTTCATTTTAAAGGCAGCTGAGGTTTTTACAGAAAAGCTATATCTTTGTTTATAGCGGAACTTTTATATGTTCTCTCATTTCCCCCCTCCTTCTTTCTGCTTTCCTCATTCCTTCCAGAAAAGAATTCCCTTCAGCTGCAATTATGTTCTGACAAAACTCTGCTGAGTTTTATATGCAGTTCTGTGCTATGTTGAGAATCATGATTCTTCTCAGTTTAATTTGTTTGGGTATATTTTCCCCAGATGGTTTAGCCTTCCAGATTATTTGATTTTTTTAAAAAAAAGTTCGGTTGGCATTCATTACTTTCTCAGTATTTTTGTTTTAAGCTAGAAGCAATGCTTGCGTTAGAAGTAAATGTGTACTAAAGGTGTATAGTAGATCAATGCATTAATCGTGAAACTTGCACCACTTTAATTGTAGCTTTGAGGTGCCTTGTGCACAACAAAATGTGGCATTTTTGTTTTAAGGAAAAAAAAAAAAACCACCAAATTTCTGTTGCAAGCTCATCTGGATCTAGGGTGGTTTTCTGTGGGTTTGGGGTTTTTTTTTTTAGTGACTGCCAAACACACAGTGGAATGCAAATCATAGATTGACGAAATGTAAAATTTGTTAAGAAAAATCTCCTCGCCGCACATGGGTCAGAAGAGTTGGCTAGAGCCAACGGGTCGGTATGGACTACTTTTTGTAGTTGTGATGCTCTCTTAATGCTCCCCACCTTGGCCACTCTAATTCTTCCTGTCTCCTGAGACTTGTTCTGTATTGTGTTCATCCCCTGGGGCTGTTCTCCTAAGCTTTGCTCTTCTCCCTCCTTCCTGAGTCTTTCTGTTCCTCTCACTCACGGCCTTTTGTAAAATATGCATAGAAACGCATTGGTAGGGGAGCCCCTCTGCAAGGCGGCCATTTTAGCACACTTGGAACCTCCGTTTTTGTGTTGGAAGCGCTTGGTTACAGAGGCAGTCTGGAAGCATCCTTTTACTCTCCTTCCCCAGCTGAACAGCGAAGGGTTCTTTACTTTTGATGCAGTTGTATGTAGTGTGTATACTGCACACACTATATACACCTTACACTTTCCTACCAATCTTTGATTATCTGTGAAAGAAAGATCCCAGTGGGAGGGGGTTGGGGTTTTATTTCTTGGGTGGTTTGGTTTTGGGGGGGGGGGGGTGTGTGTGTGTGTAGATTTTAGGATGGACTTACAAGTTCCTGAAAGTGCTTGGAGTCCTTCAGCTGACGGTAGTCTTTACGTTAACTCATCTACTTTCAGCTAACTTGGTTTGTGTTGTTTAGCTCTTTCAAAATGTAAAGTAGGCTGGTCACTCTGAAGTGAGGGAAAGAAAACTTCATTTTTGCAGGAGATGATAGCTTGCTAACTGGCTGTGCCGTCTGCCTCTGCTAGGTGGCAGCAAGTCATTTGGTGGTGGTTCCAAAGAAGATACTTATGAACAAAGAATGTATTTGGGAAGGGATCTGAAAGGTGTTCTTGTTTCTTCATTTATATTTTTTCCCCTCTTTCTGGGAAAGATTATTCATAACTTTCTAGGGATGCATTTGAAGTTTTAAGCTAGGTATAAATAAGAATTTTATACAGTAGCTTTAAAGAGTTTAGAAACCTAAACTAACTTAGACATAGTAATGTCCCCTCTCCACAAGTGTCCCTATTGACCGTGACAGAGAACCCGAAGGGAAAGGGATAGGATGGTACTTTAAGAAAAATAAAACATCTTTTTTTTTTTTTTTTCCCCTCATGTTTTATGGATTTTTAACTTCAGAGCAGAGTGTGCCAGCATCTCTCTAGCATCCTCCGTAAAAGTACAGGGTTTGAGATTTATTGACAAATATTTCCCCAGCCTTCAGACATCTCCCAGACCTGCATCCTCATCTGCTAGTCCTGCTCCCAACACTTTCCAAAGATTGCTCCACCAGTAAGTCATCCCACCTCCCTTTCTATCCTCTTCCTTGGAATATCATGAACAACAGAATTGTCTGGTTTGTTTTGGGTTGTTTGGTTTTTTTTTTAATTATCGTTCTGCCCAGCTGGCCCTAGCTAGTATCAGCCTAGAATCTGACTGTAATGGCTAAAGAGACTTATCTGAGCCCCCCTCTTCTTATCTCTTTCCTACCCTAGACACACTACTTAAGCTTTATAAAGACACTAACCTCTTTCCTCCCACCTGTATGACTTAAAAATGGTCAAATGTGTTGGAGAAACCGGGTTATTGCTAGATACAAGTTATTGCAGTCCCTCTGGTGTAAATGCCATCAGAACTACAATACTTCCTGTTGAAAAAGGTTACCCTTCTTTCTCTTTTAACCCCTCCATTCCTTCCTCCAACAGAATAAAACACTAGAATTTATTTATACGTATTTGATGTTGTAGGTCTAGGTGAAAAAGTAATTGTTTCACTGCTCTATTTATATATTATGTCTGAATTATTCTGTGCAGGAAAGGCCAAGAAATGCATGTGAGCTTCATTCCATTCCTCACCTTTGCGTGACTGTCAGCTGCAGTTGGCAAGACTCTCTTTCACTTAACGGAGTTTTGTGTGATGGCAAGCAGTTTTAGAGCCCAAATTTCTAAGGTGCAATATCCTTCTTCTCTGGCATATATTTTTGTTTGTTTGTTTAGAGCAGCGCAAGGTTAGCGCAGTTCGTGGTGCTCTTGACTGAAAAGGAAGGTCTCTGATCCTCAAAGTGCAGAAATGCCAAGGGTGCTGGTATGCTGATACAAATTCATCTTGAGGAAGAGGAGAATGGAGATGTATAGAGTGTGGATATGGCTTACAGGGGATAATTGTGCTTGCCGTCTCCACTGCTGAAGGGTTGGGCCCTAATGATTTATTCCTTTGTGAGTTGCTTTTGCTTTGACTGGAAATCAGCTACCGAATTGCAGGCTCCTTCTGCTAGGAAAGGTACAGTGTGCAGTGGGAGGGAGAGATGGAATCCATATTTTCAGCAACAATGGGTGAAGCAGAAATATTCAGAGGCTGACTTTGCTGCTTTTTGTTCAGCTGAAGGTCTGAAGCACGTGTGTAATCAGTTCTCTTATACGCAGTGGTTCTTGCCCTAGCTGCTGCATTCAGTGCTGCTTTCCTCTCCAGTTCAGCCTGCTTTCAGCTCTTAATTTGGAAAAAAACAAACAAACAAACAAAAAACAAACAAACCCCACACAACAACAACAAAAAAAAAGAAGTTAGGGAAGAAAAAAAGGAAGAGTAAAAAAAAAAAGAGCGCTCCAGTGTATTTTTAAATGCCAAGTGGAAGCAGCACAGTCACCGGTGAAACAAGCAGTGCGGTTGATCTTCCATAACTCGCTCCTGGCTCTGCCCCCTGGCAGCTGTACCGTGTCAGTAACTCTGAATGTGTTTGCAGCCCATTGAACTGCATACGTGTTTGTGTTCACACAGAGGCGCTCCATTTAACGGTTTCCTTGCAAGAACGCTGCAAAGCTACAAGCTGCTCTGTGGTTCCTGTGTATTTATAGATGTGTATTAAAAAACGAGCCTAGCGTTTTTGCTATGTCTCAACCTTTTGGCAGGCTACTACGTTCACTTTCAGGCGAGCACCACTGCATGCCAAGATCTTGTTCTGTTGCGTTTTCTTTTTTTTTTTTTAACCTTCCGTTTTGCTTCTGGCTGGTTAAGCACAGGTTAATTCCTTGTCGTGTGGGTTCTATTTGACGTACAGCAGCCCGGTTTCCTTGTAAGAAAGATGCATTTGTGAATGAGAATTAATTTACAGCAGGCATCAGGACGCTTATTTGCGGCCCATTGACAGAAAAGGTGCGTTTTGCTGAAGCAGTGGAACTGCTGACTGTGAAGACACAGCAGTCCAGCTACTTTTTGTTGTTGTTTTGTTTTAATCCAAAGACCACCAGATGTTCCTAGTGGCCGTGGACACCCCCTTGGGTTTCGTGGCTCATCCTGGCTTCTCGGGATGGCTGCAGCCACAGCCTTGGCCGTTCCCCTGGGAATCACAGCAGCAGCAGTGAGGCGCTCACCCTTTAGCATGTCTCCAGGCGTTGTCCTTAGCTGAAATCCTTCCTTTGGTTCTGTATAAATTGCATTTGTTGTTTCTCAAGGGGATATTATACTCCTTAAAGCTTTTAATCTCATGACCTGTATAGTAAATTTTTTTTTGGCCTTTCCTCTCTTTGTCTTTTCATGTAGACCAGATATTTGAAAGGGCAGACGATGGATAATTGTGTAACGTGCAACCTGTTTATATTTTTTGGAAACTTTTACTTGGACCGGAACTCGAATCACGGAATCACCAGGCCAGTTGCGGCACACTCTTTATTGCCCTTTTTCCTCGTTTCAGTACCTATTGTTTCTCCTTTCAAATATGTGATTGTATTAGCTCTTTCCATATGAAAGAATTCTCCTTATTTAAATAAAAAAAAAAAAAAAATAAAGCAGATTATGCTTTTCTCAAATTCTCAAGTGCTTTGCCTTGTTCTTTTGGGTAAAGACCGTTTTTTCATTTCAGTTCTTGTTTTTTAGTTTTTTTTTGGTTTTTTGTTTTTTTTTTGTTTTTTTTTTTTTTTTTCTTGAAGAGAGGTGGTCACAGCACTGAGGGGGATGCTTTTTGGGGGTGCTTCTGTGCTTTTGGTGGCGGTGGGCGTTGTGGCCCCATGGCGGCGGGCCCCTCACGGCCGCCGTAGCGCAGTGGGCCGTACGCGGGCGTTGCCATAGCAACGCGACGGGAGCGCTTCCCTTTCCCCGCCCTGCGGGCTCTGCGTGCGTCTGACGTCGCATCCGGCGCCGCGAGGCAGGGGGTGGAGCGCGGCGCCGCGGACGGCCCCGCCCCCCCCCCCCCCCCCCCCCCCCCCCCGCGGTGAGCCGTGACGGGGGGGCCGCCATCTCCTCAGGGCCCGGGGTACCGGTCCCACTGCCTCCCGCGGGGCACAGCGGGGCTGGTGGCCGTGCTGCCCGCGCCCCCTACCTCCGCAAGGCTCGGGGGAGGGGAGTAGGGGCGAGGCGTTGTGGCCGGGTTAGTGCTGCCGCTGCCCCCCGCCCCGAGGCTCAAGGCGGGGAGTACGAGGCCTGGCGGGGGGCGGCTGGTGGGCCCGCTGCTCCCGTAAGCCTCGAGGGGAGGGTGGGAGGCTTGGCGGCGGGTTGGTGGTCCTATCCCGCCCCAAAAAACGCTCAAGGAGAGGGGTACAGGGCTGGATCCAGGGGGGCTGGTGGGTCCTGTTGACCCTATAGGCCTCAAGAGTGAGGCCTGGGTGTGGGGTCCGTGGTCCTGCTGTCCCCCTATAGAGCTCAAAAGGGGGAACAAGGCCTTGTGGTGGGGCGGTTAGTGGTCCTACTGCCCCTCATAGGGCTCACGGAAGCAGATGCAAAGCCTGCTAGAGGGTTTGATGGTTCCTTGAGGGGGGCTATGAGGTCTGGTGGGGGACTTTGTGCTGCACTCCTGCCTCAAGGTTCAAGGCCTGCCTGTGCTGCAAGGAGAAGCAGGGTCCTCTTTGGGGTGACCACCCACTTGGGGTGACCACACCCAGGTCAGGGTGTTCTTCGAGGTCTCAGGGCATGCGAGGTGATGGTGGAGCACAGGTGATGGCCTGCCCTTGTCCTAGATTCTGCTGGTGGGTCGGTGTGTTGTCCACGGTGGTGGTGGAGAGCGCAGCTTTGCGAGGGGCTTAAAAAGTCCATTCCACACAGCGCTTGTGTTTTGTAGGTAGTGAGAAACCAGGACGGTGGTGCCACGCTTGACGATGGTGATGTGCTTGCATCTTGCTTTGTTCTTCCCTGATCAAAGCCACGCAGATGGATGCATTCCAGTGACTTCCAGGCATATTGAGGTGAGGAGATACAACACTGATTCCCCACTATTTTCTGACCTAGCTTTTGGCAGTTCTGCTTAGAGAAGTAAAGATTTCAGTCCTGCTTCCTGCAGCACTCCCCCCTAGGCTGTGCTAGAGCCCTGCAGCACCAACACCCCTGCTCCAGTAGCCAGCTTTTTAACATAGAGGATGTTTGGATGTTTGCACGTTCTGCCCCCTGCCCGCTCCAAGAAATACACTCAGTTTGCAAGGAAGTAACTCTTTTTATTTTTATTTTTTTTTTAAACTACCTGAGCAGCCTGGTGCCTGAGCATGTGGTTTGCCTGTCACCAGCATCAGAGTTTTGCTTACTTCAAAGCAGAATATAGGTTGGAATTAAACTATTGTGTTTCTGCAGAACCAGTGTAAGAATAAGCAAAGTTTCTAGCTTGCTGTTGATGATGATGAACACATGTGGAAGCACGGCAGTTGAAAAGTTATGTGTGTTTAATAACTTCATTTTTAGAGTTACTACTGTAGAGGCAGCAGAAAACATAAATGTGGAAAGTGAGAGAACTTTGGAAGATCAGTTACCACGAGCCGCGAGTAGCACAAAGTAGCAGCGCGTGCTTTCTGTCAAATGATCTTCAGCTAGCTTTCAGCAAAAGGATGACTGCTGCTCTTCTCTGTCTGTTTTTGGAGGTTTGGAGACACTTTTGACAGGATGTTGGGATTTCTGAAGAACCCGGTTGTGGTTACTGTGAAGATAAACATGAACCTCGTGGCATTGACTGCGATGGGATTAATAAGCCGTCTTTGGGGGCTTTCCTATCCGCGGGCTGTAGTGTGAGTAGAAGAGTTTATTTTCTACTTGAATGACACGGACTTTTTGATTTTTAAACATTTGTGAGTAAGAATGTAGGAGCAGAAGAGCAGAGCTTGCCTGATGTCAGCCTCTGTAAATACAACAATAGTGTTTCCCTAGAAGAAACTCCCGAGGGGAAGGGCGCGAAGCCACTGTGCTTCATTGTATTCTTAGCCTTTTGCCCGCACATCAGTGTTTCATCCTCTAGTATCCCCGTAGCCTGCAGGATACTTACTTCCAGTTAGATTTAACATATTTCTGCCACTTGTGTTTCAGTTTTGATGAAGTTTATTATGGCCAATTCGTTTCCCTCTACATGAAGAGGATCTTCTTCGTGGATGACAGCGGCCCGCCTTTTGGCCATATGCTGCTAGCTTTGGGAGGTAGGGTGTCTCCTGAAATTGGGAAGTGTCTGTTGCCTGTTGCTGCGGAAAAGAGAAATGCTGGTTAGAAATGAGCTGTCAGACCCTGTTACTGGGGAGAAGCACAAGGCAGCTGAGAGGTTCCGATGTGGAGAGAATTAGGATTTCCCTTATGTAGTATTATTAGGGGGCTATTGCATGTGTACTGGGGAGGTGATGGAGCCATGTGTCCATTACCTCGTTGTTATCCAGTCCTTTGTGTAAAGAAAAAGGTAAGAGGAGAACTGCTAGGGACTAGAAATAGTAGGCAACAAGCAGACTTTCCGGCCTGAGTTCCTTTCTGTAGCTGAGATAAACACAACATAAAAGTGTCTGTATGGGAAGGAGAGATTAAATATACATGTAATTTTGTCACTGAGAATCTGCTGTTCTCAATTTATATTCTCGTGCCTCTGCACATTATCAAGCACTGCTGCAGGCAGAACAGTTCAAAAGAGGACCCTTTTGGGGAAGAGGGCTTTCACGCATGGAAAAGCTATGTGTTTGGGAAATGGTTCCAGGACTAATTTAGCACCAGTTTTTATACTCATCTTGAGACTGGAAGTTCTGAATTGTTGCTTATGTTGTAGGTTACTTAGGAGGATTTGATGGAAACTTCTTATGGAACAGGATTGGAGCTGGTAAGAGCTAATTTTAAGTATTAAAAATATTAATATTTTCTCACTCTTCTGAGAAAATAAGCAGTGTTTCAGTGGCTGACAGATTCCTTTTTGCCTGAGTAGTGGAAATAACGCTTTATCTGACACCTTCACTTCTGCTCTTAAATAAGTCTTCGGCAGGTCTGTAACAGAAGTTTAAGGCACTATGATTTCATAGCACAGATCTTTTACATCAGTTAAAACTGTTTAAGCAGTACAAGACAGACAATAAATTAGTAAGAGTAGGAGTGAGATTCAACAACTTGTTGTAGTCATAAGGAGTTCTGTATTGATCCCTCTTCTCTGCAATTGATAGTTTCCAAATCTGGGCATCACTGTTGTCTCCTATTCCAGAATATAGCATGAACGTTCCTGTTTGGTCCTTGCGACTCCTGCCAGCCCTGGCTGGTGCTCTCTGTGTGCCTTTAGCATACCAGATTCTGGTAGAGCTCCAGTTCTCCCACTGTGCTGCACTTGGAGCTGCTCTTCTGATTCTCTTAGGTAAGATTATTGTCCTGGGTCCCATTTTTCATACAGGGGGAGAAGGGCCTCTTTTCCACCTGTGGATTTTTAGGGCACAAGAAAGGCTGGAATAGCATCTCCCCACGTCAGAGCCCACCTTCAGCCTGGCCTGTGTGAGTCTGCTGAGCCTGTCTGGTCCCTCGGCTATCGTTACAGCTCCGCAGCAGGCTGCCATTCTAGGCTGAGGCTTCATACAAGTTCATTTCGTTATTAAGCAAAGTGAGCAGCCTTAACAGCCTCACAGAGAACCACATTGCTTGCTTCCAAGGAGGCCTGTACTCTTCCTCAGAGGTTTACAGGATGAGTTACAACATACTGGTTTTTAACAGCAGGACAACCCTACTTAGAGTCAGAGCTCATCAAATTTCTTCATCTCCAGACAGCAGCAAACCAGTCTGAGATGGTTAGCACCGTGATTTGACACTGTTCTGGTGTGCATAACTCTATTTGGCTTTTTTCTTTTTTTTTTTTTTTTCTCTGAGAGTCTGCTGGCAGCTGCCTGAAAGGGAAAGAGCCTCTCAACAGCCCTTTAGCAGTCTGATAAGAGAAACGTCTCCTAGCTACCGCCTGCTCTGGTTCTGGCCCAGGGAATCCTGCACAGAGCAGCGCATTGCAGCTCCCATTCTTGAAGATTTGTTATCATGCTCGTTGCCTGCTGGGGTCACTGCCTTGACTCTCCTTGCCTTGAGAAGCACCTCTCTGGATTTCCCAGCATTGATTTTCTTTGCCTTTGTAGGCAAGCACAGCACCTTTATCTGCCTCCTGCCAGACTTTACTACTTGCCCACCTTTTTGTCCTTGGAGACAGTTACGGCCATGTACTTTGCTCCTCTGGAAGGTTTTTGTCCCTTAAAACCCAACACCTCCCTGTTACAGCCAGTAAGATTGCAAATTAATTGGCTGTACTTAAAGGGGCAGCTTCTCTGTTGGGTAATGGTGAGATTGTCTGAGCTAGAGCTTGCCTATAGATAAGTTTCTCTAATTTTGTGTCTTTTTCTCTTTTCCAACAGAGAACTCTTTGATCACTCAGTCAAGGTTCATGCTGCTGGAATCAATATTGATTTTTTTTATCCTACTTGCAGTTTTATCCTACCTGAAGTTCTACAATTTGCAAAGGCACAGGTAATGCTGGATTGTTTCCCATCCTTTTGGATATTCTTGTGGTGACTCTTTTTTGTCACAGACTCTGTTGTTTTTTTTCTCTGTAAGTCACTTCACCATTCTGCAACTCACTTCATCTGTCTGTAAAATCCAGTGCTTTGACCTCTCATATGGCTGCCCCAGAAGTTTTCTCTTCTGAGCAGTGTTAAAGACTGGTTTAGCTGGTAGCAAGGTTGTCTCTTTTATTTTACTGTAAAAATAAAATCTATTGGGAGCACTCCTTTGCCCACCAAGATTTTTTGTTGGAAGGATTCCTTCTGTGCGAAGAAACACTGGTGATAACAGGTCATTTAACACTCCTTTGTTACTGTTTACAAGCACTGAATTTAGAGATCTTTGTCTCTTTTCTTGAGACTTCATGTGTTCTCTGATCTTTGCCGAGGATAAAGTAGTCTTTAGTAAAGTAAAATTATCTTTAAACTGAGCCCAGCAAGTGATGTAGTACATGTCTTTTATCTGTAGTATCAGAAGGCAGGTAGCATTCTGTTTTGCTTTTCAAGGTACAGAGAAGTACATTTAACAACACCCTGTAGGTTAAAGCTGAGAGTTGGAGGTGTGGGAGGTTCAGAATGAAATACCTCTGAGTAGAATAAATAATCATGGAGTGTTGCAAGTTTTTGTTCTTTTTTTTCAATTTAAATTACCTTACTTCAGGATCCCAAGAAGTTGCCCAGATCTCACCATAACGTCCTTTCCTTTGTCCTTTTATTTAAGATCCTTCTCTGGAAGCTGGTGGTTTTGGCTTCTGTTGACTGGAGTAGCTTGTTCTTGTGCGGTTGGGTAAGTGATGATGTCATACTGTGTTTCAGAAAGCTGAGTTTCCTGCCTGCCATCTGAGATATCAGTGGGGCTTTGGATTTTGAAGACTGATTCTTGGTGCTGTTCTGAGCAGACATCTCCATGACTTTTTAGTGAGTTAGAGTGTTTCTGGAGACAGGCTGTCAATTCACAGTGGCCAGAACCAGGCTTTAGAGGGTACTGTCCTGGGAAGAATAAAATGCATTTCTCAGAGATGGCTTTATGTTATAAATTAGCATCTGCATCTCACCCCTCCCTCCTAGTTGCTTCAATCTTCAGCGAATCTGAATTTAGAGACCCTGTGCTTTGTCATCTGCCAGCTTGTTATGAAGAAGGTTGTCTGTCGCTGCGCTTATTTAATGTGATTGG